>NC_061116.1:32664008-33280478 GCF_002878395.1 Capsicum annuum
GTAACTATATTCACTTGCATCTGCTTCTACTATATATATAAATTTTCTATTTTCATCTGGGAATTGTAATTTTGGCAATTCTCTATAAAAGATATGCATAGTTAATCCACTCTGATTGTTTGACTTTTCAACTACATATTTAACATTTACCCGGGATAAAAAAACACTCAAACAAATACTTCTTCAGTTCTTTTGCAAGGAAAAAAAAGAGTAAACAATTAAATAAAAATGAATACAGACAAAAATTGTATCTGCTGAGAAAAGGAAAGAAAATTTAAGAAAGTGAATAAACTACGCCAATTACATAAAGTAAGTGTGTGGAAGCTAATGGAACTTTACCCTATTAACTTTTCATTTAATTGCTTCATTTACCATTCATTTGAAGGTAAACTTACTCCTAAGTACAAAAATATTGTAATCGTAATATTTAGTTAAGGGGTAAAAATATCGCTCAATTTTTCATGGACATTTCAATAATTCAACTTTTAGAATAATATTCGATCATATTTAGAAACTTTTAAAATGTAAAATAAAAGACAAATAGGAAAAATGAGTTTGCTAGTTCATAAGATGTATTCCCTAAACATTTTTTAAAAATAAATAAATAAATAAATAAAAGAGAAACGATAATCCTAAAAAGACACAATAATTACCGGGAGATTCAAATCGGAAAAAAAAAAATGAAATAATTTGACACTGCTGCTACTTCTACCGTATAAAACCTACATAAAGAAAAAACATATAATTGTTGGATTTTTTAAAAAAGATTGGGCAACAAAAAGGAGTTAAAATACCTCTTAATGAATTGAAATACTTTCAATAGCTTTCAACAATTTGATTAAGCACAATGGGTCTTTTAAATAGCTAACTTGAAACAACAAACTTCATAATTTAAAATTTAAAAACCTACACTTTCTCAACAAACTAACCTTTATCTAATAGATATTCCAAATTCAAATTTATTCTAAAACTAACAACTTATTATACTAAAAAGTTACTGCAGTAATCAATTTATTGTTAATGTTGCAAAGTTAAGCTGTCATAATATTATCCATGTACACTAACACATGAAAATGTTAATGATGAAAACCCAAATAAAGTAAATAAATCAATAAATAAGGACCAATTCTTTATGAGCACACGCATGATATGAAAAAAAAAACACTTCAAGTTTCAAGAGTAATTATCCTATTCTCATACGTAGTTCCATATGAACAATGCATGAAGGTTAAAAAGACTGGAGGCTCTTAGTATACCCCTATTAACCTTTAGGAAAAATCAAGAAATAATTACGTTTAAGGAAAAGTTCATTATGAATTTAGGGATTTCACTTTTAATGAATTCCATAATTTATAGAAAGATAATTTACTTTTTGGTACAAAATATTGTAGGATTAATATTTTAGTGAGGGTAAAAATGCCTTTCAATATTTGACGGACATTTTTGTAATTAAACTTTTGCAACTTTTTGATTCTCACTTTTAGAATAGTATAAATATAGATATAGATATGGAAGTCGCGCCAAAGACACATGTTGGCCTATATCCTATACTTGCATTTGTGTTGGACGATTGGTGACTATTCAGAAAGTTGTGAAATAATGCCACGTTAAAATTTAAATTTGAAATGTTACATCCAAACAAGTGGAATGCATACATAAGCCACTTTAGAAATAGGGGCGAGCACCAAACAGACCCTATTTGAGTGTACTTTAGTTTTTTCCACATGTTATTTCAACTCTATGGGTTATTGCATAACAAGGGTCACCAATGCCATAATAACTTGTCAGTGGCACAATAATTAGAATTGACCTACACTTACATATCCAGAGGCGTATTCAGAAAATTGAGTGGATAGGTGCACGATAATGAAAAAACTTTGAGAGTGGGTTCACACATCTCTATAATACTACTACTATATATGATCTAGGGAAGGAAGCATGAGTTCACGTGAAGATGGTGATCCCACCGAGATTGGCCCCTAAATACAACTTGACACTCTTAACCAATTAAAAATCACTCCAATGAATTTGATATCATTAAATAGGCCATTTAAGATGATTCATTAGCCATATCCCTTCTGGTTATAGTTATGGCTAGAATTTGCAATCTTCTATTTGCTCTAGCAGTTTTCATTCTGCTTTATAGTCATACTTCACTTGTAACTTTTTTCAATATTAGCACTGATGAAGCTGCTCTTCTTGCACTAAACACACCTCTTATAATCCTAACAATATCTTAGCAAGAAACTGGTCTTCTTCAGCTCCAGTTTGCAGCTGGATTGGAATCACTTGTGGCTCCCGCCATCACCGAGTCACTGCTTTAGACATTTCTAGCATGCAACTTCATGGTACCATTCCTCCACACCTTGGGAACCTCTCATTTCTCATGTCCCTCGACATCAGTGTCAATACTTTTCATGGGGCTTTGCCAAAGGAGTTGGTTCATTTACAGAGACTCAAATTTATTAATGTCACAAGCAATAACTTCACTGGAGCCATTCCATCATTTTTAAGTTTATTACAAAACCTATGCTTTGTATACCTCTCCAGCAACCAATATTTTGGGGGAAATTCCATCTTCCCTTTCAAATCTAACAAACTTGGAAGTGTTGGTTGAGAATACAGAGAAATTTTCTCGAAGGAGAGATGGCTCCGAAACTTGGTGATCTTCGTTACATGATTTTTTTAGACCTGCAACGTAATCAGCTTACTGGCTCTATACCACCATCAATATTCAACATTACGTCGATGAAAGTCATTGCTCTTAGCTATACCAATCTTACTAGAAAACTTCCAACAACTATATGTGACCATCTTCCAAACTTGGAAGGGCTTTATCTCATGAGCAACTACCTATATGCAGTTATTCCTCCAAACTTAGAGAAATGCAGAAAGCTTCAAATATTGGCATTAGGGAAAAATGAGTTTGTTGGAACTTTACCAAGAGAGTTAGCCAACTTAACAGCTCTTACAACATCATCTACACAAATTCTACATTTGGAAGGTAGTGTGATATTTCCTTACATGAAACTAAAAATTTTCTTCCTTACAAGGTAATTAATCATATAGTTCCCTAAATTTACAGGAGAAATACCAGTGGAGCTAGGTAATCTTCAGAAACTACAATAGGTGGAATTATCACTGAATGAGTTTACTGGTTCTCCCTGCAAGCATTTTCAACATGTCATCGCTGCAGATCCTAGATCTTTCACTAACCAAGCTTTCGTGTACTCTATCTTCAGATTTAGGTCGTAGAATGCCGAGCCTAGGAGGACTTTACTGTGGATAAAATAATCTGAGTGGTTCTATCTCTGCTTTAATCTCAAATTCTTCAAGACTCCAAATACTTGATCTCTCAGGCAATAGTTTCACAGGTCCAATTCCTGAATCACTTGGTAACTTAGAATTCCTTGAGTTTCTGAGCTTGGAGGGTGGGGGAATAATTTTGTCAGCGATTCAACCTTTAGTTTCCTTAAATCATTGACTAATTGTAGGAATCGAAAAGTTCTCGGGCTTCGTGACAATCTGTTAGATGGTGTTTTTCAAGCATATGTTGGTAATTTCTCCGATTCTTTGCAAATTTTTGAAGCAGCAGGTTGTAAATTGAAGGGCGTCATTCCTCAAGAAATTGGAAATCTTACTGGAATAACAAGGCTTAACTTGTTTAACAATGTGTTGATGGGACATATTCCCAAAACTGTCCATGGCATGTTGAGCCTTCAAGAACTTTACTTAACTAGCAACAAGAAAGAAGGAACAATGCCAGATGTTATCTGTAATTTAAAGAAACTTGGTGTATTAGACTTGTCAAAAAATTATTTTTCTGGTTTAGTGCCCTCGTGCTTTGGGAATGTTACTAATTTGAGGAATCTAAATCTAGCTTACAACAGGCTGAATTCAAGATTACCGGCAAGCTTGGGAAGTCTTCAAGATCTCATAGAGTTCGATGTTTCATCCGATTTATTAAGTGGGCAAATTCCCCTTGAGATTGGAAATTTAAAGGCTGTAATACTTATTGATCTGCCAAATAATGATTTTTCTAGTAACATTCCTAGCACACTAGGGGGTCTAGATAAACTGAATAATCTTTCTGTAGCACATAATAGACTAGGGGGGCCTATTCCAGAATCATTTGGCACACTAGAGGGGCCTATGTCCTTGGAATTCTTGGATTTGTGTTATAACAATCTTACTGGTGAAATTCCAAAGTCATTAGAAGGTCTTCTGTATCTCAAATACCTGAAATTCTCATTCAATAAACTTAGTGGAGAGGTTCCCACTGATGGTCCTTCCACAAACCTAACCAGTCAGTCTTTCCTGTCCAATGTTGCACTCTGTGGTGACTCACGGTACAACATGAAACCAAGCATAACCAATCCACAAAGAATTCAAGAAGAAAAAGAGTTCTTATAGGGTTATATCTTCTGTTAGGGGTTGGATCACTCTTCGCGCTGGCCGTTGGATATATGGTGTTAAGATTGAGAAATATAAAGAAGAATGTAAGCCAAGAAGATGTGTCTCTAGCAAAAGGGTGTTATGATCCCAATTCTCAAAAGTTAAAAAGGAGTAATCACAATATTTTTAGGACAATTTTTTGATATTATATTGAATAATATTGGATGATGATTACAATTAATGCAAACTAAAGGATAACTGAAAAATATAGAAAATTATCTACTCGACTCCATAGATGAGCTGGTAATCTATAGAATGGAAGAGAAGAGAAGAGATCTAGGTTAGAGAATAGAAAGAGAGACGAAGGGATTCAAAAGAGGAGGGAATTTGGATTATACCAGTTATGCGATAATACTCTGCCCAACGAGTTTGTTAGGCTTTATAACAGAACTCATCCAGTTGGCCGTATCTGAGCCCTCGGAGCTCATTAACTGAATTCTGATCGTGGCCGTTGATTTTAGTGTTAGTTATTTCCCTTGCTGTCTTTCTAGTTTCGAACTAGATTGGATGCACTCATTTTAATGCCATTTCTCAGGTCATTACGTATCCTTCCTCTTCAAATAATCCTTGACCTCAAGGATGAGCTAAAAATCTGAAATTTAGAACACCCCACTTATTGAAGAACGCCAAGTCCTCAAGGGTATTATCCTGAAGAGGAAACAACCAAGATTGAATGAGAATTGATGTGAAGGACCACCAAATGAAATACTAATGAATTCTTGATCAAATGGGAACTTTTAATCCTCAATAATATACACGAAAGTCACATAGAGAAGACATAAAAAAGCTATAATTCTATCATTTATGACTGCTATTTGAGAATCATAAGTATCTTTCTTCATGGGTATCATATTCTCTTTAGGCATCATATAGCCAGTAACATGTAACTTGGGAGCTACCTTCTGCAGATGACTATCCTCTGAAGTAGGCAGTTCAAGCACTTTATAAAAGCTCAATGAAGATGCAACAATTTTTGGAGGATCAAAATTATTGCCATAGAAGAAATTAGAGTCTCTCCTAGGCAAGCTAACCCCAGGGTCATATGGGAATGTTAAGGAACCAAGTTACTCACAAATCGAACATGACCTCCTTCCACATAAAGAATAACAGATTTTTTGTCCAATATAGCAAGGAAATCCCTTGTCAAATTATTACCAACTGTTGGTTCAATCACAACCCAAGTATCAAGTGCTAAGAAACTTGATTTCACTATTACTCCCATACTTCTTTATTTGAAGATAAATCCAAGTCATAACTCGAATAAAGTAACCTTATAGTTCCACGAGTATCTACAAACAGATAGTTGAACACAATATTTGGAGGATCCTTCAATTTCTTTCAGAATGTCAAGTCAGTCGAAAGCCACATCCTACTCGAATGACTTCCATTGTATTCCATTTTGAGAAAGTCACAACTAAGCAATGCATCCTGAGAACTTGGCTAAAGAATTTCAAAGTCATCATCCTAAGGCAAAAATGCTACAAGACAAGAAGCTAGCAAGTATTCCAATTTTAGAAAGCAAAGCTTTCTTTCACATTTTCTTGAGCCCTTAGTTCCCTCCTCGATGTTGAATGTCCCTAACTTAACTTCAGTTTTGGTTAACTAACTCACTATCATGGAGTCCAACGTCTTGTTCCCCTATGAGAAAAAGTTCGCAATGTGGAGAGGCGTCATACTCTTGCCAAGGAGTATAACCTAATCTAAGTGATCACATTGGTGTCTTTCATCTATATAGAAATGAGAATAATCTGAATCTATACCTATGTTGGCTACATAGTTCTATGAAAGTTAGGGCACGCTAATCCCACACTTTACACTCAGTACTAAATACTACTCCCTTTAATCTATATGTTCATTCTGTTGAAAATCCACTTTAAAAAGTAATAATGTTTCATATTGAAAGCTAACTGTGCATCTGTTCATTCAAAATTGAATTTAAGTTGTAAAGTGGATTCCATATCTTAGCTAAAGATCAAAAAATCAAATCTTTATTCAAAGTTATCCATAAACATATCATGAGATGCTTAAAAGCATAATCATTCTTAAAATATCAGCATACAACTAGGGCCTAATAATCCATACTTCAAATTCATGTCAAAACATCATAATATTTATGCTTATTGATGTAAATATTAGTAATTCAATTCAAAATCTGGAAATCTCTGAAATACGCATGAACATACTAAAGAAATCATGCAATTCAACATCAACAATACTTGAAATCTCACAATCTTCAATTGGTAATAAATGGGTATAAACCTCAAATATAAATTCATGTAATTTGATATAAAAATCAACTTTAAATTAAATTTTGGGTACAAGAATGAAAGAATTATCCTTGTTGAAAATTTTCACATACATTAATTGTTTAAATTGATGAAGAAGTTTGACTTGAATTCCTATTTGTATTCTTGAAGATTGTTCCTTGAAGAAGATGAATCGGATTGACATTCTTGGAATATTCTTGAATATTTTTCTTAAACTTATTGGAATAGAAAGCTTAATTCTTGATTGTTTTCTTGAATGGAGGTAATGGAATGGATGAATCTTGAAGAAGATTGATTAGGGTTTGTTCTTGGGAGTAAAATAGGATTATGAGGGCAAAATAATGCCCTAATGAAGGCTTAAGATCGTGTATTTATGACCTTGGTTGAGGTGGAAAAATACTCCATTGCCTCTCATTCATTTAAAGCAAAAATTCATAACTGTATCCCGATTTTGCTCCTTTCCGCGATGCGGTACCATCGCGGCAGCTTACTACCTCACACTAAAATGGCTATATCTTTTCGTTCGGGTATTCGATTAAGGTGAAATTGGTATAGTTGGAAAGCTAATTCAATTATCTACAATTTGGTTGGTCTTAACCTAAAAATCTCCATGTATATAAAAAGTTATACATGTTTAATGTATACCCTTATTGAATCAAACCCCAAACTTTGGATGAATATAAGGTTCTCAGCTCAACTTGGCTCTAAGTGATTTCTAGGAACATTATTCACCTCATAAGCACTTCACACACTAGGATAAGGGTAATTACACATGAATTTTAAATTATGGAACAAGAACATGGCAATTACGCCTTTACTGTGAGGTGGTGGAATTACATTAAGCTACTAGAATTTTCCATCCAAAGGATGAGTGCGATTTAGTACTTCATCGCAACGCAGTTCAATCACGATGAGCCACTGGAAAGGGACAAGTAGGAATTTAAGCTTCACCGTGATGCAGGCTAATCGCGGTGCTTCATTGAAAAATGGACAATTGCAAATTATAACTTAACAGTGATGCGGTACTATCGTGGTGCTCCACTAAAAATTGGACGAGTGTTATTTTTTATGTCATCGCAATGCGGTACAATCGCAGTGAGCTACTATCTAAACGAAAAATGCTATAACCTCCCAAAAATTCTAAAACTTCCCTGAGACATCCTTCTTACACCCCTAAACATGAATCAACTTAAAAACCATTGTCTCAGAGCTTGGAATGTCTACTTAAAATCCGTAAAAGTTAAGGAGAAAAATATATGACTAAGTCTCTGACACTTAGTGAAATTTTCAGGTTCTAAGATTCTTATGTATGTAATAGAAGATGAACTGGTCTTAGGATAATACGGGGTATTACATACATCAAACTAGATTGTTAGCTATCTTGATGGTAGTACTATTGTCACAGAAAATTGGAGAAGAAAAAACATCCATATCAAAATCCATGAATTATTGCTTAATCCATTACAACTGTTCATAACATGATGCTACATACTCACCTTCAACAGTGTAAAAGACAAAAAAAATTTTGCTTTTTGGTACACAAGGAGATCAAATATGATCCATCAAGTATGCCATACATGTGGCACTCTTTCTGTCTACAACATAATCTCTATAATCATCATCATCATATCCCACAAACATGAAATTCTTTCCTTTAGGATATTAAAGACCTAAGTCAAAAGTTTCTATAAGGTATCTCAGTATTATTTTAATAAAATTGAGATTAGACTACTTGGGATTGGCTTGAAACCTATCAAATAAATCAACACTAAAGAAAATGTCAGGTCTACAAATAGTGAGATACAAGGGAGACCAATCATTCCTCTATACACTTTTTACTCGATAGATGAACCTGTTTTATTAAGGTATAACTTGATGTTGTGGCAATGGGAGTGCTCATCTCATTGATCTATTTCATAGAAAATCTCTTGAGAAGTTCCTTCACACACTTTTACGGATGAATCAATGTGTCGGTAGGAGTTTGCTTGATTTACAATCCTAGGATGAAGTTTCATTCTCCCATCATGGTCATCTAAAATTTACTACTCATAAGCTTTGTAAATTCATGACTCATGTTGACATTAGTATAACCAAATATTATGATATCCACATATACTTGTACGATCAATAAATCTTTTCCATTAGTTTTAAAAAAGAGTGTGTTGTCACTTTTACCTCCTGTGTCCTTATGCTCAATGAGAAATTTTGACAATTTTTCATACCAAGCCATTGGGGCTTGTTTCAAACCATACAAGGCTTTGTCTAACTTGTAGATGTAATAAAGAAGCTTAGTACTTTCAAACCCAGGTGGCTTCTTCATGTATACTTCCACCTTAAGATTTGGATTTAGGAATACACTCTTCACATCTATTTGATTAAGAGTGAATTCTTTGAAAGTGCAACTATAAGGAGCCTAATTGCTTCAAGTCTTGTCATTGGTTCAAATGTATCATAAAATTCTATACTTTATTCTTGGTTGTATTAACCTTGTTCCAATAAACTCAGATAGTTCCAATCATTATTTTGTCATGTGGTGGTGGAACCATGTGTCAAACCTTATTTCTTATAAACTGGTGGCGTTCTTCTTTCATAGCAATTATTAAATTTGCATTGATAAGTGCTTCCTTCAGCCTTGTAGGTTCAATCAGTGATATAAAGGCCTTGATAGCACATAATTTCCTCAATCCTGACCTGGTGTTGATCCCAAAAGTGAGATCAGTGAGAATATTTTCAATTAGATGAGATTCTTTATACTTGTCACATTTAGGCACCACCCCATATGAGATATTAGGAGAAATATCTTTAGCATAAACTTGTGTTGTGGGTGGTTCAGTTCCTTGATTAGTAGTTACCCCTATCAATGTGCCTCCAGTTTGTTATTCAGTTGACTGGGTGGTACAACCTGTTCTTGTGACTGCTCTTTAATTTCACTTTCATTTTACAAGTTAGTCATAAACACAATACACAATTAATTAAAAAACACATGCACACTTTTTTTGAAAGAGTTTGTTTTTTTTATTTAGGACCCTTTAAGCTTTATAATGTTGAGAATATCCTAAGAAGATTCCCTCATAACTCCTGACATCCAATTTTCTCATATTATCTTTTCCATTATTAGGTTTCTACTATTTATTAACTCATAGGGAGTCTTCTCTAGGAGGGTCTTAGACATGCATCTATTAACAATGTAAGGTTTTCTACAAGATTTCCTACAAGCATCATTCTTCTAGACATAACTTCCAAAATCCTATTTTGCATTCTACTATTCTATTTTGTTGTGGTTTTCTAGGATCAGACAAATACTGACCTATTTCATTAGTTGAACAAAACTATATAAAATATATATTTGCAAATTCAGTTCCATGGTAAGATATAATGGAAATTTGTGAGGTACATAGTTTATTTTTCTTTTTCGTGATAAAAATAGAAAAGACATAAAAGGCATCCTTCTTGGCAGCTAAAAATACTATCTAGGTGAACTTGAAATAATCTAAATTAATTATATAAACATACATCTTGCATCCTTGACTTTGTACCCTCATTGGTCTATGAGGGTTCATATGGACCAGGTCAAGGCACTTGGTTGTGTTGACTTTGTTCTTTGTTTTGTTGGATGATGTTACTTGTTTGCCATTTACATAGTCACTACAAACATTTTTCCTCTTTGAACATAGTTTTAGGAGAGCCTATCCCTATGTCCTTAGAGGCTTGTTTGTTCAGTTGTTTCATACTTACATGTTTAAGTTTTTTGTTCCAAAGATGAGGGTCACTCCTAATTGCACTTAGACATGTCAATTTTGTAACAGGAATACCCATGATATCAGCCCTATATATATCTCTATGTCTCTTGGTAGTGAGAAAAATTTTCTTTGTATCCTTCTTTTTTCTCACCTTGCGGCCTACAGAAGTAAATGGTAACTTATTTGTTATGCAATAGAGTTGGTATATTCTAAGTAGATTGCATTTTAATCCATCCACATGATAGTTTTCTTCAAAAACTCTTGATCTAAACCTGCCATTCTTTCCAACTTCAGTTATAGTACCCTACATACCATCTCTAAATGACACATTACTTTCTTTAAATGAAGTATGTGTAAGGAATTTTTATTCATCTCCAGTCATATACCTTAAGCAAGCACTATCTAGGTACCAGTGTCGCTTGTTTCCTTTTACCTTTATCTACAAAATAATTTAGGGGTTAGTTTTAAGAACTTAGACAAGCTTGAGTCCTTTCTTACGATCAAAATAATGGACTACATTTCTTCTAGCCCACCTAGGCAACAGGTTTATCGGATGTCCAAGATTTTCACATATGTAACAGAAATCCCTTATGAAATCAGTTTCTCTATAGATTCCTAAGCCAGCCTATTCATTCTGAGTTCTTTCACTCAATCTATTCACAATTCTAGATGAGTTAGTCTATCTCTTTCCTTATTCAAGATCAATTATTAGTTTAGACACTTCTGGAGTTAGATTTCTCACTTTCTATTTTCCATAAAGATACTCATTTTTCCATATGTTAAGATCTTAATTAATTCATTTTTGATCTTCAATCATAACATTTTTCCCTTTAAAAAATTCAGACTTGAGATTCAAATTTGATGAATCAAGCTTGATAACTTGTTCCTTTAGGATGCTATTTTCCTTTCAGTAACAATCTTGCATGTTTCTAGATCAATATAATCAAACTTTAATCTTGTAAGATTATTGAATAGTTCATTCCTATCAGAGGTTAGTTCTTGAAAATCATCAATTAAGGCATTCATTAATGAAATATGCTTTTTTTTTTTGAAAAAAGATGCAACTTTTCTTTTAGGTCAAGAATACTTACCTCAAAAGTTTCTTCTTCCTCTCAATATCTGTTCTCAAATTTTCTTGAGTGCAGTTTCATCAACATATTTATCCTCTTATTCTTCTGATTCTGAACCCTAAGGTGAGCTTCCATGGCTAAACCCTACTTTTCCATTTTCACTGCCTTTTCGTTTTACTCTTTTCGGCTCTTTCATTTTTCTACTCAATCTCCCAAAGAGGAATATTCCTAATATGATAATATGTTTTGTCTCATTTGTGGCATCCAGCCTGATTTTCGTAATAGGTCTTCTACTTGGTATTTGTTCTTTTCTTGTTAGATCTATTTTTCATGAAAAACTTCTTGAAAATTTTTGTAATGAAGGCTACTTGTTCTTCATCCATTTTAGATTCATCAATGTTAGATTCCCTTAATGGACTTGTAAAAATTAATTGTAATTAAAATACTATCCAACAAAAGATGGACTTACGAATGGTGATCAAAATTTTTTGTCGAAGGTTGCTACTTTTATAATAGTATAAATTAAAAGATAGAAATATTAGTATAATACCAAATACCCAATTAATATCTTAGCTAAAGTGTTGATAAAAATTATCTTTTTTAGACAAGTACATTTGGAGAAGAATGAAAATCGCTATTAATAAAAGGCTTGAAGCAGACACCTCTTTTTCTACGTCCATTGCTTATTTCATGCTGAGGGTATTTTTTTTAAATTCAAACCTTTTCTGCAATGTGCATTCTTCATGCGAAGGATAATTTCGGAATTTAATTCTATGGTTTAAAGGTGCTTTCGATTTGCTTTTCTACTATTAGTGTGGTCCCACATCAATAAAAGATTCTTCTGTCAAATAAGTAGGTAAATTTTTCATAACAACGTCATTAAAGATAGGTCAAATAATGAAACATGGTGTTTTTTCTAGGACTGACTAAAATGGAAAATATAAAAATTGGGCAAAAAAATATATATGTTAGGGCAGGGAGGTAGAAACTAATTTCTACTAATGCTTCTGTGTCTCTATGTGATAATATGTTCCACATCAGGTATGTCTTCATTAATGTTTCTTTCTATAAGCTTATTGTATTCAAGATCCTGATGTCGTATGCACGATACTTTGCATATGGTGTATTAATATATGTGAAATTAGACATATATTAATAACGGAGGGAGGTAATTAGACATGACATGGAGCAACTTCAGTTTACTGAGGACATGAACCTAGATAGGAAGGTCTGGAGGTCACGGATAAGGGTAGAAGGCTAATGTAAGTGTGGAGAGATCTTGTGTAGCCAGGTTCGTAATCCTAGGATTGTGCACTTTGGTGTCTTTGATATGTGAGGGTATGTTACTACAAGGTGAGGGTGCTATTTTTTATTTCTTAGTTCATATTTTCTTATTTAGTGTTGCCCTTATTTCTCGTATTTCGTATTTTCTCTGGTTTCTATTTTATTATTTCTTATTCCTGATTTTTTATTGTGTCATCAATCCCGTTGTTTACTATTCTTTATCTTGAGCTGGGAGTTTATTTGAAACAGCCTCTCCACCTCTTCGGAGGTAGCGGTATGAATTGCGTATATCTTACCCTCCCCAGACCCCACTTTGTGGGAATACACTGAGTTTGTTGTTGTTGTTTCCCAGATTTTTTGAAACCTTAATATTGTAAGCAATAAACTTCTGTAATATTTATGTTATCCCTAATTTTTGTTTTATTTGTAGCAAATTTAGATTCTACATCTCAGATGGGAAATGCAGATGGAGCGGATAGGCGGGAAGAGATTTACCAAAAGTTATTTTTTTTCTATGGTATTTTTATTTGCTCAACATTTTGTGTTTGTTAAAGTAGATTTTGATGAACGGTCTGCTCTTACAACAAATACTTTCATCCCAAGGTACTTTATGTTTTCAAGTTTGTTGGAAATAGAAAATTGAGCATGTTAATAGGTAATAACAGCAATTATGCATTAATCCCAAGCAAGTTGATATGGGATATGTGAATCCTTACTATTCGATATTAGTAGAATATTGTCAAGGACAAAAAAATAATTTCACAAGCACTAATATAACTGTGATGTGGTGTATTTCTTGATAAATTAATTGATCACGGAGAACTAGTTGTTGAACACTTTGGCCTTATTATCTAAATTCATGAGGTATTATGACTGTAAGATATGGTATTAGTCTTCTTGACATGTCACCAGTTTGCATTAAGTCCCAGCAACTAATTTTTTTAGTTGTATGTTTGATGGATAAATGTATTTGTGCTATACCTGAATAAATGGGACTGTGAAAAGACATCAGCTCATATGTATTGGTTGGTATACTTTTTCTGTTGTTTATCATTTCTTATAATAGAAAAATTTGATTCTTCTATCTTCAAAACTTGGTGGATAACAGGACCACCCCTCTATCTTCTTTACTCACATCCCTAACTTGTTTTATTAACCAGAAATAAGTTTGAATAATTTGAATTTTCCAAAAAATTTGCAACATTAACATCCTCATTATAATCCATCCTATCGTGTTTTGCTTGTGATGGAATCTACATACTCATTATTTCATTCTTTACCCTCGTTTTACTTCCTTAAAGTCAAAAGAAAATATTAAAAAATTATTGCCATTATACCATATTACATCTCCCAACCTGATTATAAAAAACTATTATCTGATTCCTCGTGGTCTATGATCACATTATGTAAATTCCTACTCTTGATGTGAGCAAGAATGTGTACCAAGAAGCCAAAGGAACTAAAGCTCTGTTGCTTATTTTACCATTTACATGTTATTTGTAGTCTTCCTCTTCTATTTCACTTCTAACCTTTTTATCTTGAAATTGGAAGGTTCTTTAGTGAAGATTCTCTAGTGCATCGTACATTTGAGGTAATTTCACCTATCAACATGGAAATTAAGTGTTTCCATTTCTGGAATCTACTTAATTAAAATTTGAAATCTAGATCAAGTCAATGAGGGAGAAGTATTTACCAGAGCTTAATGATTTGTACCACATAATTGCTTCTAAAGTGCAGCAGGTATGCAGTAGTATACTGAGATTTACTAGATTTTGATATAATTTGAGATGTTCATAGTTCTCAGTCTCGCATCCCTCATCCTATCCTCCAAGGAGGTCACACAAACTTTGTCCCAAATATCCTCTTTCTTGATCATATCACCCTAGTATGCCAACACATCCATCTCAGCATCTCATTTTAGCTATTATCATATTTTGGGCGGCTGATTTGTTGATGGGATAACACTCCACCACATGCAGTATAACTCGTCTAACCACCACTCAATTTCATATTGTTGTTCTGGGTATACAAAACCTGTATTTTGGCAAAACTATTTCAACACAAGTTCAAAAATAAATCAAGAACACTTATAAAGTTTTCCAACACCTTCAACACAAGATCAAAATGATCTTTCAAAGAAGTGTGTTTTCAGTTTTTTAAAGAAAAATAGATGAAGCAGAAAAAGCCAAGTACTATGAATTCATGGAGTGTCCTTAAGAAAATAATTCTCCTAAAGTACCCGAGGTTGCAAATTTTTTCTCCCTGTATAAAATGGCTTAACAACTCGACAGTAGCGGTACCTCAAATGATTAGATTCTCTTCAAACTCACTAGACGGGAGATGATCACCCAGAGTTTTTTAGAAGACAAGAAGTGTTTTTAATCTAGAAAATTTTCATCCGAAACTTGTGGAAAATGCAAGTTTATATAGTCATAAAGTGACCCTTCATAAAGGAGGCAATGGTTCATTCAGAAAGGTGTATCCTTTAGAACAGTCATTTCTGTCCATTCGAATTATTTTGTCTTTTTCTGAACAATCATAACCATTTAACAATCATCCCTTTTCCAAAATAGTGTATCTTTTCCTCAAAGTGTTGTGACCCTCCATTTTCCATTCACACCAATTGAACCAAACAACCCAATTATTAATACTGATTGCATCTGGATAAGTGGGTTACCCTGTGAACTTTCCATAGTGAACATGCATCAGATGCACTCAGTCAATCGATATATTTGACATCTTTGAATCATTGAGCTTTAATGTACACCTAGACAACACATGTCATACAACTAACTATTAATTGTTTATGGTTTTCACGGTTTTGTTCATTTCAGCCATAAACACGTCTTGATTTCATAAGAGCTTAGAGAATAGGTCTATAATAACATTCTCCTTGAAGCATCTTCCATTTTACCCTCACATAAGTGATTTCTAAGTGTTTCAATAGTATAAAATAAACTATTTGGTCAAATCTGCGAAATTTAGATAATCATTAAAAGACTTCACACCATAAATCTTATTCTTGTTTACTAAACATTGTCTACATCATGAGAATGTGTTGGGT
This sequence comes from Capsicum annuum, assembly GCF_002878395.1. NCBI lineage: Eukaryota > Viridiplantae > Streptophyta > Magnoliopsida > Solanales > Solanaceae > Capsicum > Capsicum annuum. The sequence continues at coordinate 32,679,889 of NC_061116.1, forward strand.
ATATTGACAATGTTGAACCTATCAGACAAAACTTGGTTTGATCTCCTCGAACCTCAATTTTGGGATCTCCAGTCTGCTAGGTAGAGTTACCTCTATGCGGACTTGTCATAGGCCATAAACCCTTTCCCTTGGATGTTCTCTCAACTCCCTCTCTAGATAGGCCTTTTTAAAGTAGATCTGACACATTATTATGTGACTTCACATAGTCAACAGTGATAGTTCCACTAGAGAGAACTTCTCTAATGGTATTATGTCTCAATCTTATGTGACAAGATTTACCGTTGTACATCCTACTCTCTACCCTACCTATTGCCTCTTGACTATCATAGTGTATACATACTGGTGCCAATGGTTTGGGCTAATAAGAAATATCTTCCAAAAAATTCTGGATCCATTCTTCTTCTTCATCGGCTTTATCTAATGCGATAAATTCTTATTCCATTATAGAGCGAGCAATACATGTATGTTTGGATGATTTTCAAGAGATTGCTCCTTTACCTATAGTAAATATATATCCACTCATGGATTTTTACTTCATTCGATCCAGTGCTTCAATTTGTATTACTATGTCCTTCAAGTTAGGTGGGATATTTATTATATTGCAAAGCATAGTCTTGAGTTTATTTAGAATACCCCAAAACTTTTGTCATTTTCATCCAATAAGTTTTATTAGGATTACTCGTGTACCAACTCAACATACTAATAACATATGTTATGTCTGGTTGTGTACACATCATTACATACATTAAACATCCCAACACTCTTGAGTACTCCAACTGTGAGTTACTTTCACCTTTATTCTTTTGAATTGCAAAACTCACGACCAATGGAGTCATGGCAATTACAAATTCCAAATACTTGAATTTGTCAAGTACCATTTCGATGTAATGAGACTATAACAATGCCAACTCTTATGAAGTTTAATGGATTCTTATTCCTAAGATCATATCCGCAACTCCAAGGTCTTTCTTATCAAACTTGCTCTCGAGCATCCGTTTCATAGCATTTATGTTAGAAATGTCTCTACTGATGATCAACATATCATCCACATACAAACAAATAATGACCTTGTGATTTGGAGTGTCTTTAATGTAAACACATTTATCACATTCATTTATCTTGAACCAGTTTGCCAACAAGGTTTGGTCAAAATTTGCATACCACTGTTTAGGTGTTTACCATAGAGTTACTTAACCTATTTGCCCACCTTCTTTTCTTTAACAGTAACCACAAAACCTTCAGGTTGTTCCATGTAAATTTCTTCCTCCAATTCTTCCTTTAGGAATGTTGTTTTCATATTCATTTGATGGATTTCAAGACCATATACTGCCACCAAGGAAATTAGCATATGAATTGACCTTATCCTTGTTACTGGCGAGTATGTATCAAAGTAATCAGGGCCTTGTTTCTATTTGAAGCCTTTTACTACAAGTCTTGCCTTTTATTTGTCAATAGTACCATCTACTTTCATTTTCCTGTTGAAGATTCATTTAGAACCTAAAGGTTTATTTCCTGAAGTAAGATCATCCAACTCCTATGTATGGTTCCTTAACATTTAATCAATCTTATTATTGACTGCCTCTTTCCAAAAGAATGAGTCTGATGATAGCATCGCTTCTTTAAATGTTTGAGGCTTATTTTCTAAGAGAAATATTACAAAATCCAATCCAAATAAAGTTGGCGTTCTTTGATGTATACTATGTCTTGGATTCTCATCATTATGTACATCCTCACTTAGTTCATCTCGAGGTCGTTTAGACCCCCACTAGATTATTCATGTCTAATTTTATATGGATAAATGTGTTCAAAGAATTTAGCATTATATAATTTAATTAACATATTTTTATTGATATCCGTGTGTTCGAATTTATGAACCAAAAAACAAAGATGGTTTACTACTTTTAGCATATCCTATGAGCACGCAGTCTACCGTCTTAGGTTCTATCTTTACCCTTTTAGGCGTAGGAACTTGGACCTTTGCTAGACACCCTCACACAATGAAATATTTCAAGTTGGGTTTCCTTCCTTTCCATTTTTCATATGGAATTGATAGTGTCTTACTGTGGGGCACTCTATTAAGTATTTGGTTAGCTATAAGGATAGCTCCCCCCCACTCATTTTGCGGTAAACTTGAACTTATTATTAAGTCATTTATCATTTACTTTAAGTTTCAATTTTTTCTTTCCGCAATTCCATTAGATTGAGGTGAATACGGGGCCGTACTTTGATGGAAAATTCCATTCTCTACACATATTTCCACAAAGGGAGATTCATATTCTCCACCCCTCTCACTTCTTATCGTTTTGATTTTTTTCTCTAACTAATTATCAACTTTTTTTTTATAATGCCTAAATGCATCTATTGCTTCATCCTTACTATTTAGCAAATAGACATAACAGTACCTAGTGCAATTGTCAATAAAAGTTATTAAATACTTTATCCCACCATGAGATGGTGTTGACTTCATATCACAAATATCAGTGTGGATTAAGTCTAAAGGATTGGAATTCCTTTAAACAGACTTATACCGATATTTAAAATACACTAATTCCACACACTTTTGACATTTTTATTTATTGCACTCAAAGTTTGGCAAAACTTCTAAGTTAATCAGTTTTCACAATATTTTGTAGTTGATATGTCCTAATCGCTCATGCCACAAATCATTAGGCTCAAGAAAGTAAGAAGAAATAGAATGTATCAAACAACTCTTTATATGTAAAAAGGTGTTGAGTGGCACCAGAATCCAACCACCATTCTTGAGGATTTCCCACCAAGTTACATTCTGAAAGTATGGCACATCGATCATTTATTTCATCCTTGGATTCAGCCATATTTTCTTAATTCTTCATTTTGTCTTTCTTTGGGACATGACAATTTGTAGACTTTTAGCCAATCTTTCCACAATTAAAGAATTTTCCCTGAAATTTATTCTTAGGTTGATTGCTTTGTTGTCCTTCTTTCTTCCGCTTCTTTGGGTTGTTGGGGTCGTCTTCTACAATACTAGCTTTATTTATTGCAGAATTTTCTATAGACCTCCTCTCTGGCTTTACTGTCTTCCTTAATGCGCAACCTTATAATGAAGTGTTTGACTATCATCTCTTTTAATTTATGTTTAAAGTAATTTTTGAATTCATCCTACAAAGGTGGTAACTTCTCAATTATCGCAGCTACTTGAAATTCCGTGTTCACAACCAAACCTATAACAAAGTTTATGTGAATATTAAGAACATTTTTAACATATTCAAATAAGGCATTCATTAAATTTATACCTTCTACAAGAGATCGTGGATGATGACTTACAATTTCTTTACTTGAGAAACGACAGTCTTGCTGTCGATCATTTTGTACTCTAGGAATCGGACAACATAGAACTTCTTGGTTCCCACATCTTCAGTCTTGTATACATCCTTAGTCTTGTATTTCTTTTCCAGCATATTCCACAATTCTTTATATGTCTTTATTACATTGTAGATGTTGTACAAGTCATCTTGGATGTCGATGTAATTCCTACATTGGAAATCATAATGTTTCTACACCTCAGTTACAATGAATCACTCCTGGTCCGAAGTTCCTTTGGGGACTTCTAGAACATCTTCTGAAATAAATATTTGAAGACATAAGTTTGTTAAATAAAAGAACATCTTTTGATTCTTCTCTTGAAATCAACACCAGAAAATTTTTCGAGCTTTTCCGCTAGTGCCATAGCGGGTGGCGTATTTGTGCGATTGGTTGTGGAAACATTAGTTGCTACCACATGTGTAACACTATCAACATGACCTTCTATAGTCATTTTTCCTGTCACAAAAAGACAGTCAACTTTAGTATAAAATTATACTTATTACAAATTTGTAGCAACTTATAAATACTACTTGTTTCTAGTTTAAAGATGAACTTTTTATGTCGTCCAATCGTTAACCGAATGACCTTTAACTTGTGATGAATATTTTATTTCTTCAAATCACTTGTTAAGTTCAAATGGAGTAGAAAGCTTAAAGTTTTAATCTCCAAAAATCAAACAATACAAATTATGAAAAAAAAACTTTAGTGAAAAGAAAATTTCACCAAACAAGCAAAAAAAGATTTTTTTTTCCAAATTTATTTCATTAAGATTGTTGCTCCGGATGCACAAAATTGTATTTTGGCAAAATTACTTCAACACAAGTTCAAGAATAAATCAAGAACACTTATGATGTTTTCTAACACCTTCAATAAAAAATTAAAATCATCTTTCAAAGAAGTGTGTTTTCAGTTTTCAAAGGAAAAAGATGAAGCAGAAAAAACCAATTCCTCCAAATTCACTGAGTGTCCTTTAGGAAATAATTCTCCTTATGTACCCGAGGTTGAAGAATTTTCCACCCTAGATAAAATGGCTTAACAACCCTACAGTAGAGGTACCTCAAACCATTAGATTCTCTTCGAACTCACTCAACAGGAGATGAGCACATAGTGTTTTTAGAAGATAAGAAGTATTTATAATTCAAAAACTTTTCATCCTAAACCCGTGGAAAAATACAGGTTTATATAGTCATGCCGTGCCCCTTTAAAAAGGAGGAAATAGTTCATTCAGAAAGGTATATCAATTAGAACAGTCATGTCTATCCATTCGAAACATTATGTATTTTTCTAAACTATTACAACCATTTGAATAGTCATCCATTTTTCAAAACAGTGTGGCTTTTCCTCGAAGGGTTGTGTCCCTCCATTTTCTATTCACACTAATTGAACCCAACATATCTACCCTAGTCCAGTGCTATGTGTAAATCATCTGTAATCTCCCCATTTCCTTAGATTATTAAGCCAAGATAGTTGAAACTCCCTCTCTTAGGGATGGCTTGTGTATAAATCCGCAGTTTCATGTCTGTCTCCTAAATCATTTCACTAAACTTTTACTTCAAGTGTTGTCTTACTCCTTCTCTACATAAACACTTAAATTTTAGGGTATGTCTTCGACCTTCTATATATCTTTAAATTCGTCATGTGTCTTTTCAATCAATACTATGTCATCTATGAATTACATACACCATGAAACCTCCTCTTTAATATGTCGTGCTAATTCATCAATCAACATGGAAAATAGATACGAACTAAGAGATGATCCAGCTATCTAGGTGCAGCCCTATCACGACTTGAATGTGTGTTGAGTCTCCTCCCACTATCCATACACCAATCTTGGTTCCAGCATACATTTCCTTAATATCTCTAATATATGGTACATGTACACCTCTACCCTTAAAAAATCTCCATAGAACCCCCTTAAGAACTTTGTATTAAGCTTTATCTTGATTGATAAATGTAACACCCCGAGTCTGTACCCCGGATGCTACACGGTGCTCATAATCCCAAAGGACCACAAGCTAACCCATACTGGTACCTACTGTAATAACTGAATAATAATACTGTAAATATTAGGAAATTTGGCGAAAACTTTCAATAAGGTTCAATACTGATTTAAAACTGAATAAGGTATAACACTACCAAAACTAAAATATCTGTTTGAAAATACTCTAGTTTGGAAAGCCTCTAAACTGTCTAAAATATGGAGTTGATGGGACAAGCCCCCAACTAACTCCAACCACTGAAATTGTACTGCTAAACTGAAATACTGAAGAAAATAATCATGTCCTCAAACTATGAGGACTCACCACTAACTTTAAAGGCTAAAAATTTGATGTACTAAGGGTGCTTAGGAGTCTGTGCATCTGAACCTATGATATAAGACATCATAGTGCAAGAAAAAAGTATGCTTCAGTACTTTGAATGTACTGGTTTGCTAAGTGAGGTAGGATGAAATGCATGGGTTTATATGCATGAACAATACTGACTGAATGACATGAGTATAACTGAATGAGAGTACATAAATACATAAACTGTAATTAGTATCGTGATAACACTGAATACTGAGTATAAGTACTGATTAAATGATATCTAAGTATACTAATACTAAATTACTAATAACTAAATAACTATATCTGATAGTCTTAATTTTATACAACTATATTGAGTCCCGTACTGAACTTAGTGATTGTGTCTGACAGTCCTGAATCTGTAGAAGTGAACTGAGTTCTATACTGTGACTGAATCTGAAACTAAGACTGTGGAAGGTAATCATCTAACCGAAATACCCTTTCTAAATAGATTGGGGTGCAACCTGTAACCCTAGTTGGAAGGGTATCAATACCGTGGCACGGGTAAATACATACTGTGAGGTAACCCTCTCTGACAGAAAGCTCTTTCATCAACCCTCATTGGCAGGAAAACTCAAATAAGATGTATCAACCCTCATAATATCTAGCAGGAAGATAGCTCAACCTACGCTGGCTACGTAGTTCTATAATACAGGGATTGCTATAAATGGTCAAACCCTCTGCTGGAAGGAATGCCCCTATCTCTCGATTAACTCGGTATTAAATCCTACTCTTATCTGAATAGACATTGAACTAATTTCATAGTTCATACTAGGCTTGACTGAACTGTTACTAATTATACTGTCTAACTTAACTGAACTGAGTTCACTGAGTTTCGTTGACTGATGGAATACTATTGAATTCGGTTAACTGACTGAATTTACTGAGGTTTGAACTAAATACTGAACTGGAATAGACTGATACTCAGTCTACTGAGTTTTCCTGAGTCCTATAATTGAACGAGAATACTACTGATCATGACATGACTTAGATTATTCTTTAACTGACACTGGCTCTAGGTAAACAACTAAATTGTCGGGTATTAAATACCCCTTGGACTCGATAGCATGAAAAATAAAGCATCACATGATCTTGCATAGCATGAAAATGCACACTTGTTTATAATGTATCTATAGAGACATTTTATCAAACACTTGCATGGTATAACTTGCAAATAAGCTAGCATGACATGATTTCTTTGCCTTATTAGTTCACATGAATAATTCATCATGCACTTGGTGTGCATAATATATGCACATAATAAGTAAGCATTATGATACACTTCCAATTTCACAATTTCAAGGGGTTTAACATGGATTCATACGACTCTACACACATAATAATCAATTCCATATGAAACGTATAATAAATCATGAAATAGAAATCTACTTCAATTAATAACCAAGAATACACTTTAATAAAAATCATGGAAATCATAAATTCCAACTAATTGAAGTTTAAAAGAGTTTATTGGACTCCAAGGGCAGAAGGAACCCTCGGATGAACACTTCACATACCTTAGTTGGCAAATTCTTGAAGAATAATAGTGTAAACCTTGAGTCTTGGATCTTGAATGTGATGAACTAGGGTTCGTTCTTAATAAATTTTAAGGAGAGTGAGTATATTTAGGCTCTTGGACTGCTTAATTATATGTTTTGAGGGATGAAAAACGTGGGAAAAGACCCAATTACCCCTAAAGAAGTAGCTTTTTAATGACTGAAAATTAAACCATCGACGCATAGGCCGATCCACCGTGTCATCTGCATCGACACAATAGCCAACACACCGCATTGAGTTCGCGTGGGTTCACTAGAAATTGCCACTGGGAGCCAAGGAAAATTTTGATCAACGCGATGGATGATGCGCCACACCGAGATCTGGTCGATACATTGTTTTGGATTCCAAAACGTGGTTCAAATGAGGTCCAAAAAATATAAAACTCATCCGGGAGCAACTACTGACATTACTGATCATGAATCAACCTAAAGATAGACATTTTAAGGTCATAAGAGTTGTCAAAATAGAGTTTCCAACTTACGAAGGCCAAAATAATACTAAGTCTGAATACTTCACTGAAATTTTCTATGTTTGGGACCCCTAGCAAGCTTAAAAGACTGAGTTGAGATTAGTATTTTTTGTCGGAGTCTTATAATATCACCTACTTGGGAACATTCATCCTCAAATTAGACTGATTAAACTGAGAATACTGGTAGACTAGATCTAGACACTGGACATGCATATCTGAAATATAACTTCATTCCTGAAATTACTAATATACTGAATTATCATTTGGAACATGCATATCTGATGCATGAGCATGTAAATGAACATAATTTATGAATGAATTACTGAGATTAATAATAATATGAGTTTATGTACTGGACATAAATGTCTGATATAGGAATACATGGCTGAACTAATTCGTGAAGCATAACTGAGTATGTAACGCTAACTGATACCAAGTTGGTAGCTATATTTGAACATGAAACTAAATAGAGTTGGGGGAACTATTACCTTGAGCTAATTCTAAATTTGCGGTGAAGAGGTGAGGATACTTGGTCTGCATATCTACTTCTACTTCCCAAGTAGCTCCCTGAATGAACTGATTCCACCAAAGAACTTTGACTAGAGGGACTTCTTTGTTCCTTAGTCTGTGAATCTGATAATCAAGGATTTTGACTGGAATCTCTTCATAAGAGAGGTTGTTCTGAATATCTATGCTCCCTATAGGGACTACGACGCTGGGTCACCTATGCATTTCTTAAGAAAGGAGACATGGAACACTGGGTGCACTAAAGCTAAGTCTGAAGGCAACTCAAGGTCGTACACTACCTTGTTGAAATGGCTGAGAATTTGGTAAGGACTGACATATTGGGGACTAAGTTTCCTGTTCTTGCAAAGCCTCTTCACTCCTTTCATAGGAGAGATTTTCAAATACAAAACATCCCTAATTTTGAACGCGAGATCCTTTCTGTGTACATCTGCGTACGATTTCTATCGGCTTTGAGCTACTACTACGGCCTCACCCACTTCAAACCAACCAATAGGAGATCTATACCTCCTCCCATAAAGTGCCTTAAATGGAGCTATCTAAATGCTGGAATGATAGCGGTTGTTATATACAAACTCAATCAAAGGAAAGTGGTCATCCCAAATACCTTTAAAGTCTATCGCACACTCGCAGCATATTTTCTAAAGTCTGGATTGTTCCTTTCTTCTTGACAATTTGTCTGAGGATGAAAGGCTGTACTAAGGTAAACTCGGGTACCTAGACCTTTTTGGAATGCTTTCCAAAAATGAGAGGTAAATTAGGTACCCCTATTTGAGATAATGGACAATGGAACATCGTGCAATCTGACCAACTCCCTAACATAGTTTTGCATAATCCTAGGCTAAATAAGAGGTATGGACTGGTAGGAAATGAGTTGATTTGGTTATCGTATCTACAATGACCCAAATTGAATTATGTTGGCGATGAGTATGAGGTAAACCCATCATAAAGTCCATGTTCACTTCTTTCCATTTCCAAATGGGAATACTAAACTCTTGTACGGACCCACTTGGCTTCTGATTCTCGATCTTAACCTGCTGACATGTTGAGTATTTAGCCACAAGATCTGAAATGTCTCTCTTCATCCCAAGTACCAATAGATCTCCCACAAATCATGGTATGTCTTAATGGCCCCTTGATGAATAGAGTAGCGCGCACTGTGCACTTCAGTAAGAATTCACTGTCTCAAGTCATCTACACCTAGCACACATAGCCGACCCTGACAACACAATACACCATATCCCCCTTGGGAGAAAACCTCTACTTTCTAATCTCTGACTAATTCTTTCAACTTGACTAGACTGGCATCGCTATTCTACTTTTTCTTTACCTCGGAAACTAGGGATGATTTTAAAAAACTCTGCACCCATACACAATCTTCTTCTTAATCGACTAAGCGAACACCTAGTCGGGTAAGCTGATGAACTTCCTAAACTAACTACTTCTTACCATCCTCCACATGAGGAAAACGTTTCATAGACATCCTACTAAGAGCATTAGCCACTACATTGGCTTTACCCAAATGATACAGGACGCTCATGTTGTAGTCTTTCAACAACTCCAACCACCTTCTCAGATGAAAGTTTAGATCTATTTGAGATAACACATATTGAAGGCTCTTATGGCCAGTGAACACATCAATGTAGACCCCATACAAATATTGTCTCCAAATCTATAAGGTAAATATTATTGCTGCTAACTCAAGATCATGAGTAGGATAATTCTTTTCATGGGGCTTAAGATGTCTCGAGGCATAGGCTATGACCTTAAACACACCCAAAACCGATTCTGGAGGCATCACAATACACAACAAAGCCGTCTGAATAATCTGGCAGGGTCAAAATTGGAGCTGTAGTGAGTCGAGTCTTCAACTCTTGAAAACTATTTTCACATGAATCTGACCACTAGAATTTGATTTTTTTTCAGATTCAATTTGGACATAGGGGATGCAATAAGGGAAAATCTCTCAACAAACCATCAATAATAGCTGGCTAAGCCCAAAAAGCTCCTGATATCTGATGGAGGGATAGGTCTGGGCTAGTTTATCACTGCTTTGGTCTTTTAAGGATCAACTCTAATGCAATAACCGAAAATGATATGGCCAAGGAAGGCTACAGACCTCAGCAAAAATTATCACTTACTGAATTTGGCGAATAGCTGATGGTTTTTGAGAGTCTGCAATACTATTCGAAGATGTCCTACATGGTCATGCTTACTGTGGGAGCAGACAAGAATGTCATCTATGAATACTATGATGAACATGTTCAAGTATTGCTTGAACACACAGTTCATCAAGTCCATGAAAGATACTGGGGAATCGGTCAGACCAAATGACATGACTAAGAATTTGAAGTGACCATATCGAGTTCTAAAGACTGTCTTTGGGATGTCACATTCCCTAACTCTAAGATGATGATAGCCTGATCTGAGGTTTCTCTTGGAGAAGTAACTGGCACCCTGAAGTTGGTCAAATAAGTCATCAATTTTGGAAAGAGGGTACTTGTTTTATATCGTGACTTTGTTTAGCTGATGGTAATTAATACACTTTCTGAGAGAACCATCTTTCTTACACACAAATAAAACTAGTGCACCCCATGGGGACGCATTAGGTATGACAAATCCCTTTTTAAGGATATTTTTTAACTGTTCTTTAAATTCTTTAAGTTTTTTTAGAGCCATTCTATAGGGCGGAATAGATATGTGTTGATTATCTAGAAGAAGGTTTATTCCAAAGTCGATTTCCCTTTCGGGAGAAATTCTGGGAAGATCTTTAGGAAATATATCTGGGAATTCACATTCCACTGACACTAGTTGAAGACTTGGGGTTTCCAAACTAGAGTCCTGAACTTGAGTGAGATGGTAGAAACATCCCTTGTATATCATTTTTATCACCCAAAGGTAAGAAAAAAGATGACCCCTAAGTGCTGAAGTACTACCCCTTCACTCAAGGACGACTTCATTTAGGAACTAAAACTGGACAATTCCTTTTTTACAATCAACTGAGGCATAGTAGGAATTAAGCCAATCCATGTCAAGAATAACATCAAAATCAATCATCTCTAATTCGACTAAGTCTGCTAAAGTGACTTTCTAAGATATCGTAACCGGACAGTTTCTGTATACCTGCCGGGCTATGATAGATTTACCCACTTGGGTAGAGATTGAAAAGAACTCTGCTAGAATTTCAGGACTGACTCCAAAATTAACAGCTATATATTGAGTAACAAAGGACAAAAAAACTCCTAGATCTAGCAAAGCATAGACATGTAAATAGAAACTTGTAATGTACCAATGACCACATCAGGAGAACTTTATTTATCCAGTAGAGACTGGAGCATAGAGTCAATTAATGCGCTGCCCACTGGTGGCATTGGAGTCAGCTCCCTGCTGATTTGGGCGACTGGACTGAGATGGGGGATAATTATGATGACTCTGAGAACCTACCTGAGGATACTGTCTAACCCTGTAGCTTGGTTTTTCGTATTCAAAACACATATCAATCCCAGATCTGCAGATACCCTGGTGGTTTTTTCCACACTTTTGACAAAGAGATATTGGTTTGGGCATTGCTAACACTGCCCTAGGGGTTAGGTCCTAACGCCTAATCTCTGAAATTTTGCACAGGAGCACTGGCTGAGGACGGAGCTGGAACTGAGGATTTTGGGTGGAACAAAAATTGATTCCCACCCTTTGACTTAAGCTGAACAAAGCTAAAACTACCTATTCTCGCACCCTTGTTCTCCCTCTCTTTCTCTTTATTCTTGGCCTCCTCTATTTGCTGAGCATAGACCATAAGCTTACATATATCTATCTCCTTAATCAACATTACGGTCCTACACTCTTTGACCATGCTGTTAGACACGTTAGACACAAACACATCTTTGCTCTGTTATCTGCTACTTTATGCGGGGAATATTTGTCTAATTGAGTAAACTTGTGAGAATAATCTTGTACTATCATATTGCCCTGCTTCAGGTTTATAAACTCCAAAACCTTTGCTTCCCTCAACTCTAGTGGGAAGAACCTATCCGAAAATGCTACAACAAACTCCTCCCATTCTATGGGCCCTACACCTGCGGCCCTTTCTTCTTTTCACTATTTAAACCATGAGTGTGCCATATCCTACAAATGATATGCAACCAACTCAACACTCTCAACAACAGTCACCCATAAAATATTAAGAAATTCCTGAGGGTCCTCATCTGATTTAGACCCAATAAAAGATGGAAGGTTCATTTGGGTGAGGTACTGAATCCTGGTAGTAGTAGTATTAGCTACTGGGTTGGCTGGAAAAATAGTTAGATATTTATTGTAGGATGCAACAGAATGAGCTAGGGTGGTGAAAGTTGTTCTGAACTCAACGTGGGAGACGTGTTCATCCATAGGATCTGGCTAGACTGGTTGGGGTTCTGATTGGTCTTTCGTTCGTCTTCCCTTAGTACTTTATGGAGGCATATTCTATAAACAGAAGAGAAATTTATATTAGATAGAGTATTAACTAGAGCTCATGCTCACTCGTAAGATATAAATACTGAAAGAAGGGAAATTTTTCCTAAAATATCTAGTAGCCTCCTGTCCAAGTTAACATGCACAAGACTATACTAGATATGACTTAACATACACAAGACTATACTAGATGTGACTTTCAGACTTCCTAGGAGTGTATTGAACATTAGGCTCTGATACTAAGTTTGTAACCCCCCGAGTCTGTACCTCGGATGCTACATGATGCTCATAATCTCGAAGGACCACAAGCTAACCTATGACTGATACCTGCTATAATAACTGAATAATAATACTATAAATATGCATAAATTTTGCAAAAAATTTCCATAAGGTTCAATACTGATTTAAAACTAAATAAGGTATAACAATACAAAAACTAAAATATCTATCGAAAAATACTCTAGTCTGGAAAGCCTTTAAACTGTAAAAATCCTTTAAATTATTTGAAATCTGGAGTTGATGGAACATGTCCCCCAACTAACTCCAACTACTAAAACTGTACTGGTAAACTAAAATACTGTAGAAAATAATCATGTCCTCGAACTATAAGGACTCACCACTAACTCTGACTGCTGAGGGTGCTCGAGAGCTTATGCGTCTGAAACTATAATATAAGACATCATAATGCAAGATAAAAATATGCATCAGTACTTTGAATGTACTATATGCTAAGTGAGGTAGGATGAAATGCATGGGTTCATATGCATGAATAAAACTGACTAATGACATGAGTATAACTGAATGAGAGTATATGCATAAATACATAGACTATAACTGAGATTCTGGTAACATTGAATATTGAGTCTGAGTACTGATTAATTGATATCTGAGTATACTAATACTAAATTACTGATAGCTTAATGACTGTATCTAACAGTCTCGATTCTGTTGTAATGTGCTGAGTCCCATACTGAACTGAGTGACTGTGTATACCAATCCTAAATCTGTAGAACTGAACTGAGTTCTGTACTGAGACTAAATCTAAAATTGAGACTGTGGGACGTAATGATATTACTGATATGCCCCTTTCTAAATGTATTGAGGACCTATAACCCTAGTTAGAAGGGTGTCAATACCGTGCCATGGGTAAAGACAAGCTGTGAGTTAACACTTTCTGACAGAAAACTCTTTCATCAACCCTTATTGGCAGGAAAACTAGAATGAGATGTATCAACCCTCAGAATATCTGGAAGGAAGATATCTTAACCTACAATAGTTACGTATTTCTGTAATATAGGGTTTTCTACCAGGGGTCAAACCCTCTGCTAGCAAGAACACCCCCATCCCTAGGTTAACTCAGTGTTGAATCCTACTCCCATCTGAATAGACACTGAACTAATTTCCTAGTTCATACAAGGCTTGACTAAACTATTACTGATTATACTATCTAACTAAACTGAACTGAGTTCACTGAGTTCCGTTGACTGGCGAAATACTATTGAATTCAGTTAACTGACTGAATTTACTGAGTTCTAAACTGAATACTAAACTAGACTAGACTGATACTGAGTCAACTGAGTTTTCCAGAGTCTTGTAACTGGATGAGAGTACTACATATCATAACATGATTGAGATTATTCTGTAACAGACACTGGTTCTAGGTAAACACCTAAATTGTCGGGTATTAAATACCCCCAGGACTCGATGGCATGAAAAATAAAATATCACATGATCTTACATAGCATGAAAATGCACAGTTGTTCATGATGTATCTATAGAGACATTTTATCAAAAACTTGCATGGTATAACTTACACATAAGCTAGCTTGACATGATTTATTTCCCTTATTAGTTCACATGAACAATTCATCAAGCACTTGGTGAGCATAATATATGCACATAATAAGTGAGCATCATGATTCACTTCTAATTTCACAATTTCAAGGGGTTTAATATGGATTCATACGAATGTACACAAATAATAATCAATTCCACCTAAAACGTGTAATAAATCATGAAATAGAAATCTAATTCAATTAATAATCATGAATACACTTTAATTCCAATCATGGAAATCAGAAATTCTAACTACTTAAAGTTTAAAAGAGTTTCTTGAACTCCAAGGCTGGATGGAACTCTTGAATAAACACTTCACATACCTTAGTTACCAAATTCTTGAAGAATAAGGGTGGAAGCCTTGAGTCTTAGATCTTGAATATGATAAATTAGGGTTTCTTCTTGATAAATTCTAAGGAGAATGAGTATATTTAGCCTCTTAGATGGCCTAATGATATGTTTTGGGGGATGAAGGACATGTTAAAAGACCCAATTACCCCATAAGATGCAGCTTTTTAATAACTAAAAATTGAACCATCAACGCGTAGGCCGACACGCTGTGTCTTTGGCATCAACACGATAGCCAACGTGCCTTGGCGAGTCCCTATCGGTTCACTGGAAATTTCCACTGGCCAAAGAAAATTTGATCAGTGCGATGGCCTCTATGATGCACTGATATCGCATCTCTACACTATTTTGAATTCCTTAACGTGGGTCAAACGAGGTCCCAAAAATATAAAACTCATTCGAGAACACCTACTGACATTCCTGATCATGAATCAACCTAAAGATTGACATTTTAAGGTCATAAGAGTCATGAAATAGAGTTAGCAACTTATGAAGGCCAAAATATTACTAAGTCTGAATACTTAGCTGAAATTTTCTAACTCTGGGACCCCCTAGTAAGCTTAAAAGACTGAGTTGAGCTTAGGATTTTTTTGCCGGGGTATTACAATAAACACACATGTAAGTCACGTTTTCTCTCCCTATATAGATCCACCATTCTCTTTATATGATGAACGACACCTATAGTTGATCACCTCAGTGCAAATCCAAATTTGTTCTTACTGATTGACACACTCCTCCTTTACGTCAACTCTGCCATCCTCTCCCAAACTTTTATTGTGTGGATTAACAACTTCTATAGACCTATAATTTTTGTAATTCTAAATATTACTCCTGTTCTTGTAGAACAGGATCATTATACTCTACAACCATTTTTATATCCTTTTTCTTGTACTAAAATAATGTTAAACAACCTAGTTAGCCACTTAAAACCTACCATGTCTGCGGGCTTAATTTCATATTGTCAATTGCACTGCCCTTTATCGTACTAATAACCTCCTTAACCTCTTTAAAATTTATACTTCTACAATGCCCAATATACCGATGACTCTCATTTTACTCTAAATAACCTAACATGATAGTTTTGTCCCATTCATCATTCAAAAATTTATAAAAGCAAGTCTGCCAACTTTGTCTAATGCACTAATTTTCCACTATTAGGACTTGTGAAATTTTAATGATTTACAAGAGGCTATGTAAAAAGTAAGCACAGCTGGTTCATGAAAAATTGATTTAAAAGAGTTCAACTTGTTAGACTACATTTTCTTGGATAAAGTCATATGTGTAAAAATAAAAGAATAGAACATTGTTACTTTAGATAAACATAAGGAGATCACCATGTGCTGAAAAAAGGAGAGTTAGTGTTTGAATACAACACTCACGAAGAGTGTAAAAAAAGTATAGGAGTCCTTGTGAAGTTAAAAGTCTACTTGGTTGGAGTTACAAATACTGAAGATCTTCCAAAATGAAATTAATTTACATATACTAAGAGCAAAAAGGGTAGAACATGAGTAAACAAGCTACAACAATATTTGTGAGAGTTCTTCCTAGATATTGATGGGATGCTAATAAAGTGAACTAGATTGAAGAACATGTTTCATTATTATGTCTAATAGTCTTCTATTTTAGTTATTATGTATTAGGAAGTTTATTGAGTTGTAAATTTCATGTTTTCTTAGTGCTAGTGTGTTACAAATTTGTTTAGTGGTTTACTCTTAGAGTTGGAATAACTCAAAGACTTAGGAACATAAACTTCGGTAGGTTTGTGTGTTTTTAATAATTAGAGTTAGTTACTAGGTTTTCTAGAGTTTTGTAATCCGATTTTCAAGTCAGGGGATATGAAGTTGGATACAATGGTCAGGAAAGATTGTTGAACATTAGGAATTAGAGTTTATAATTTCATAGGTTACAAAGTTTGTAATATTTTGGTGAGAGCCTTATTGTGTTTAGTGAAGTTGAGATTAAATACTTTAGAGGTACATGTCATGTTTCTTCCTTCTTTAGTGACCTTCTTGTTTTCCACGTAAAATTATTATATTGATTATTTACTATCTTTACTGCATCTATTGGAACATGTTAAGTAACTTGGTCCATATGTAAGCAAACAATGTCATAATTCATAAAAGTTATTAGTACATGTAGAATTATCAATTTGTATAAAATATACATTATCTACTGCTGGTTAACACCTTAATATACGATCAATGTTATCGACATGCCCCAATCTGAGTTATGTCTCAATCTGAGCTAATTGTGGTCCAACCTGTGACCCCAGTTGGAAGGGTGTCAGTACCTTGCCATGAGTACTAACACTTGTTGTGTGGATCTATTAAACTGGTGTCCCTAAGGACTACGGAGTCACACTTTACTAGCATCTGATCTCATGAGATATGTGTCAACCCTCAACTGGTAGGTAAACATCTCAAACCTGTGTTGGATACGTAGTTTTGTAACTCATAGATTGCTAATAAAGGTCACACCTTGTACTAGCAGGTGAGCCCCCATCCATGGGTTCACTCGATGCTAAACTTTAATCTCAACTGAAATGACATTAGTACTGAACTGAAGTAGGTTTAAGTGAACATTATTTCTGATAGTGCTCATAATGGAGTAGAGAGTAATATCTGTGGTTTAAATGAATCATTACTTGAAAATCTTAAATTATGTAAAAAAACATATGTATCAGGTGTTCATAAATAACCAATACTGACAACAACAACAACAACAACAACAACAACAACCTAGTATATTCCCACAAAGTGGGGTCTGGGGAGGGTAGAGTGTACGCAGTCCATACCACTACCCCTAAAGAGGTAGAGAGGTTGTTTCCGATAGATGCCCGACTCAAGATACAAAGCAGTATAAAAAAGAAAAATGTATTATTTTTAAATAACAAATAAATATATACTCTATTTGTATTTAATTGATCAAAAAAATAGACATGAAGAATTACAATTTATTAACTTTTTTCTTTTCGAAGTATGAAACATTGACAAAAAAATAAGAAATATCGTAAAATTGTAATTAATTGCCAAAAAAATAGAAGAGAAATTTTTTTTATAAAAAGGAAAAACAATGAAAAAATAAAAAAGTGCAAGCGAGAAAACAAAAAGCAAATAGAGAACAAGGGATAGCTAATCAACAATGGCTAATATGACTAATATATGAAGATAAAACTCCTTAGGCCATTCGGTGGAATTTGTTTAGGACAAATGACCATTCCTGTCCTTTCTCCTTTCCTTCCTTTTTTTTAAGTGGTATATGGTATTGGCCCACTTTTATCTTTATTTTTGCCTTATTTTTCCAACTTAATTACCTTATAATAATTTTGGGGTACAGATTTTCTCTGACAACAAATTGGGTAATTACTGCATGATTTATTTAAAAAGCATTAGCATCATTTTATACGCCAAAAGTTTTATGATTTGGGTTAGTAGAAGAAATGCAACTTGCTACGGACGTCTTTATATGACATAATTTATAGCGGCCAGTTAAGCAGGGTTTGTTCAACTTCTTTTTCCCTTTTTTATTACGCTCTCAATTGTATCATTGATATCTTCTATATCACAACAGACCTAGTTGCAAGAGTACCAATGAGTATAATTTAGGTATGAAATGTAGAGATTTTGAAAATTTTTGACGTCTTATTGTTTTGAAAAAAATCTCAAAGGAATAAACAAGAATAGAAGAAAGAAACGTAAGAGGAACCATTCCACAACGGATAGAAGTTGTTATTGTAATGAAGACAACATTGGCATCATGAGAAAACAGATGCTTCAAAGCTACCCATCCCTGCATGGTTAAGTCTTTTAGAAAAAAAAGTAATTAAAATGGATCAATATCTAATTGAATTCCTTTGCCTCAAACATTTAGCTCAAGAAGAAAAAAGATAACTTGCCTCATACATTTAGCTCAATGTCTCTTTGTTGTTGCAATCACTATATTTCACTGGCTCATCCCAATATTAGCTCTTATTTCCTTGAAGTCTCACCTTTTTTATCATCCTAAGAATATCTAGCGACCAACTGGTCTTTGCTCTAAGTTAACATATCAAATGTTTGTCTCGGGTTGTAATGATAATTAACTATCCGAGTTAAACCAACTTCCCATAAAATACAATAACAAAGCTTTAAAACTGTAGTATGGAATCATGGTTCAAAGACCCAAAACATAAATATTTTGCCAAATAAGTGAGAAACATGAACTTGAACATAGAAATGTTTTAAAAATGAGAAAACAACATGATTACATGGTTAAATTCATAATTTGGGGATTTAACATGAAATTCACTTGAATATGACATGGGAAACTTAAACTTAAAGCATGAAACAACCTAACTTTTCATGAAATCATACGTGGACATGAATTGAGTTCAAATTACTAAGGAAAAACATGAATTAAGACATCTTGAACATATGAAAGTCCATAATAAAGAAATAACCCATATTTTAATCAAATAGAAGGTTTTTGGGCACAATGGGAGAAAGAGACCGATTGATGAATACCCACATACCTCAATAGATAATTTCTTGAAGATGAATTTAACTTGGAAGCTTGAACTCTTGATTTCTTAAGAAAGGGCTTGGGATTTGTTCTTGGGAAAGGAGGAGGATTTCTTGAGAGTAATTTTGAGAGAAAGGGCAAATAATGCTCGTAAGAATTCCCTCAATCGTGTTTGGATGAGTTGGGTTAAGGGGAAAAGACCGCATTGCCCCTTGATTTCCTTAATGAAAAGGCTGGGTGAGGGTCACTGGCGCATCATGACCCTTGCTTAGGTCAAGCAGCCCTAGCACTGCGACCCTAGATTATGTCAAGCAGCCCTTGCGCCGTGACCCTTGCTTGGGTTAAGTGGCCATCACGATGTAACACATGCTTCCATCAAGAAGCCATTGTGCCACAGGCCTATCGCGAGGCCTTTCTTCCTATGCTATCAAAACATGCCACGAATCATGTCTAAAAATCCTTAAACTCCCCCCGAGACACACCTTTAACAATCCAAAACATGTTTCAATTCAAAAACTAATATTTCGAGGTAGGGAAGGCCAAAATAAAAATCTGTGAAGTTTAAGGGTCTTGAAAATGACTTAGTCCTTAACACTTAGTGAAAATTTCAAGCCTTTGAACCCTTATGAATGCAACTACAACTGAACAGAGCTAAGGATCTTACAGGGTATTACATATCTCCCTTTTAGGAACATTCATCCTCAAATAAGGCTGATTAGATAGACAACGCTAAGGAAAATGAGATGGTATATTGGACATGCATGACTTGGGAATATGATTACATAACAAAGTTTGAAGCATAAATCATGAACAAAATTGATTTCTTGAATACATGCAATGGCAGGAGAATGTTACATAGCTGAAATAGAGAATGAAAAAGTGTAAATTTAAGGAAGTCACTACCTCAAGCTGAATCTGAGTTTGTGGAGAAAAGGGTACTTGGTTCGTATATCTGCTTCTGCTTCCCAAGTAGCTCCCTCAACAGACTAATTCCACCATAGAACTTTAACCAAGGGAACTTCTTTATTTCTTAGCCTATGGATCTGACGATCAAGGATCTTAATTAGAACTTCTTAGTAGAAAAGGCTATCCTGAGCTTCCATACCTTCTAGAGGAATAACAACAGCTGAATCACTGTTGCATATCATTAACAAAGAAACATGGAACACCGGATGCATTAATGCAAAGTCTGTAGGCAACTCAACCTCATAAGATACCTTCCTAAAAATGGTTTAAGATTCTATATGGGCCGATATAGAGGAAATTGAGTTTCCCTTTCTTGCTAAATCTCTTTATTCCTTTCATAGATTAAATTTTAAAATAGACCAAGTCCCCCACCTCAAACTCAAGATCCATTCAGCTCATATCTGCATAAGATTTTTCATGACTTTGGGCTATCTTTAGCCTTGCCTAGATCAACTGAACATTCTCTATTAAGTCAAATACTGAATTTAATCCTATCAAAGTAGCCTCAGCTACTTCAAACCATCCAATAGGAGATCTACATATATTTCTATAGAGAGACTCAAATAGAGCCATCTGAATACTTGACTGATAAATATTGTTGTAGGTAAACTAAATCAAAGGTAAGTGGTCATTCCAACTACCTTTCAAGTCAATGACACAAGCCCTCAACATGTCCTCTAAAGTCTAAATGTCCTCTCTTCCTGACCATCTATCTGAGGATGAAAAGTTATACTGAGATGAACTTAGGTACCAAGACCCTTCTGAAAAACCTTCCAAAAGTGAGAGCTAAACTGAGTACTTCTATGTAAAATGATAGAAAATGGAATCCATGAATCTTAACCAACTCTCTGAGATAAAGCCTGGCATAATCCTTAGCCGAGTACGAGGTATGAACTGGACAAAAGTGAGTTGATTTGGTCCTATATTAACAATGACCCATATCAAATCATAATGATTATGCGTACGAGGCAACCATATCACAAAATTCATGTTCACCATTTCCCAGATCAGGTGGGGATGCTGAACTCCTGAAGCATACCACTAGCCCATTAGTGCTCAACCTTAACATGTTGATAGTTTGAACATTTATCCACAAACTCTGCAATATCCCTCTTCATACCAATCCATTAATAGATTTCTTGTAAGTCACGGTACATCTTAGTGGCTCCTAGGTAAATAGAATATCACGCACTATGCACTTCTACTAAAATTTAGTGTCTTAAACCATCAACACTTGAAACACATAACCTGCCCTGACAAGGATTCACACCATCTCTCCCTTGGGAGAAAACCTTTACTTTCTGATCTCGAACTGCCTCCTTTAACTTAACTAAACTAGGATCCCTATCTTATTTCTATTTCACTTCGGCAACCAAAGAAGATTCTAAATTATTCTGATCCCATATACTACCTTCAGCTGAATCAACCAGCCAAACACCTAATCAAGCTAGATGATGCACCTCGTGGACTAAATTCTTCTTATCTCACTCAACATAAGCAACACTACCCATGGACAATCTACTAAGAGCATCCGCCACTACAATGGCCTAGCCCAGATAATAAAATACACTCATATCATCATGTTTAAACAACTGAAGCCATCTTTTATGGCAAAGATTTAGATTTTTCTTCGTGAAAATGTACTTTAAACTTTAGGGATCAGTGAACACATCAACATAAACCCCATAAAGATAATGCCTCAAAATATTTAAGGTGAAGAAAACCACTGCCAACTCAAGATCATGGGTCAAATAATTCTTTTATGGGGTTTAAGTTGTCTAGAGGCATAGTCTATGACCTTGCTTCTTTGCATCAAAACACAACCGAGACCAACTCTGGAAGAATTACGGTAAACTAAAAATCTATCTAGACCATCTGGCAAAGCCAAAACTAGGGCAGAGGTGAGTCCAGTCTTTAACTCCTAAAACCATTTTTCGCAAGAATCTAACCACTAAAATTTGACCTTCTCCTTAGTTAATTAGGAAATAGGGGAACCAATAGAAGAAAACCCATCAAAAAACCTTCTGTAATAGCCCACTAAACCCAAGAAAATCTTGATATCTGATAGAGAGATTATTCTAGGACAATTCATTACTACTTTGGTCTTTTGAGGGTCAACTCAGATGCCATCACCAGAAACTATATAGCCAAGGAAATCCACTAATCTTAGCAAAAAATTGCACTTACTGAACTAAGCAAATAACTTATGATTTCTAAGGGTCTGCAAAATAACCCTCAAATGATTTGCATGATCATTCTCATTATTGGAAAAGACAAGGATATCATAATGAAGACTATGACAAAATGTCAAAGTACTGCTTGAACACCCTGTTCATCAGGTCTATGAAAGTTGCCAGGCATTTGTTAGTTTGAAGGACATAACCAGAAATTCAAATTGACCATACCAAGTTTTGAAAGTTGTCTTTGAAATGACACAGTCTCTGACTCTAACCTAATAAAAGCCGAATTTGAGGTATATCTTTGAGAAATAACTGACACCCTAAAGTTGGTCGAACAAGCCATTAATTCTTGGGAGTGGATTCTTATTCTTGATAGTGAATTTATTCAACTAACGGTAGTCTATGAATATTCTGAAAGAACTATCTTTCTTATTCACAAATAAGACTAGAGCATCCCAAGGAGAAACACTAGGCTTGATGAAACCCTTATCTAAGACTCAGTTGGAGTCATTCTATTAGGTGGAATACAGATGGTTTGGGTGTCTAGAAGGATATTTATTCTAAGTCAATTTCCATAGCGGGTGGAACTCTGGAAAGATCTTCAGGGAACATATCTAGAAATTCATTTACTACTAGCACTGGCTCAAGACTCAGAGCCACATAATTTAAATATTTGACTCGGACAAGATGGTAAATACCCCCTTGGATATCATATTTCTTGCTCTAAGATACGAAACAAACTGACATTTATGTACTAAAGTACTACCCCTCTATTCAGTAATTAGTTCATTAGGAAATTAAAACTAAATAAATTTGTCTCTACAGTCAACTGAGGCATAGCATGAGTGGAGCCAATCCATGCCGAGAATAACATCAAAATTAGTCATCTCTAACTCTATAAGATCAACTGAAATGATTTTCTAAGATACTATAGCCGAGCAATTTTTGAAAACCCATCTGGCTATAATAGATTTACCCACTAGGGTAGACACTGAAAGAGGTTCTGCTAATGTTTTGGACTTATACCAAAGTTTATGTCTATATAAGAAGTCACAAAAGAAAGTGAAGATCTAGAGTCTAATAAAACATACACATGAAGAGGAAGACCTATAATGTATCTGTAACCATATTAGGAGAATTTTCCTGATAATGCCGAGTATGGAGAGCATACAATCTATTCTGGCACTGCCCACTGGTTGCACTAGAAGTGACAATCTGCTGAGTTGAGTAGCTAGCTGGAGCTAAAGAATGATTGGGGTGACCCTACTGACTAGTCCTAGGGCAATCCATGACTTGTGGACTGTTTTGCCCCATCTAAAACATATATCACTACCATGTTTACACTTACCATGATGATTCCTATAATATTTCTGGCAAAGCGAATTAGTACAACTATTGTTTACATTTCCCTGAGACTTAGAGCCTGGCACCCTATCCCAACTGTCTTACTTAATTATAGGCACTAGAGAACTAGGTGAAGATAGAGCTGGGGTTGAAAACTTCTGATGGAACTGAGAATGGCTACCGCTTTCTAACCTTGGCTGGGAAATGTTGAAACTACCTATCCTGGTCCTCTTATTCTCTCTTTTCTTCTTCTTCTTCTTATACTTCTCCTCCTTAGTCTATTGAGGATGAACTATGAGTCTAGATAGGTTCATCTTCTTAATCAACATGGTGGTCGCACACTCCTTAACTTTACTATCAGCTACACCAGATACAAACTTACTCATTCTGGACATATTATTCGCCACCATAGTAGGAGCATACCTCGCTATCTGAGTGAACTTAAGCAAGTACTCCTTCATGCTCATATTACCTATAGCCCATACATAAATACCTCGGTCCTTCTTTTACTACTTAAACAAGGTTTGAGCTACATCCTGCAACTGTTTACAACCAACTCTACACTCTCACTCAAAATGACACCCATGATATATGTCACTTTCTACACTATGTCTAGAAACTTCTATGGATCTTCCTCAAACTTGGATCTAGAAAACAGAGGTGAATTTATTCGAGTAAAATATCTAATCCTAACTGCAATTGTATTTTTCACTTTATTGGCTGGGGCAAGAGCCTTTTGGTTATTTTAAGGAGCAATAGAACTGGGTAGGGTAGTGAAAGCGACCCTAAATTTGGTGTGAGAAACATGCTTATTTAGGGGATCTTCATAAATAGGTAGTGGGGTGGGCTGATCCCCATTCCTTCTTCTATTATTTCTTCTGGAAGGCATTTTTTGTAAACACGATAAAAGATGAGTTAGAAAGAGGAATTAATTAAAGTGCATTCTCTTTTACATGACATGAACAATGAAAGAAGGGAAACTTTCCTAAGAATATTTCATAGCCTCTTGTCCATAAAAGTGGTACACTTCACACCCATGCACAAGAATCTACTAAATTGGGATTATAGGAACCCTAGAAAACTTTGAAACCTTATGCTCTAATACAAAGTTTCGTCATGACCTAAGGCTACCCCCTAGTCACGACAGCGGTTTTTATGATCATAAGTGACTCAAGCTAACCCATGAACTGGTACGCGTTATGAGCATTAAATAAAATAGTAATACAACACATTTGTGTAATACAAGCTGATAAGATACTGTAAATCTAAAAAACTAATATACATAATAATGACATGTCTAAAAGAACTTGTAAAATTGAAAGAACTGACTGACTATCTATCTGATTATATGAAAGCCTCTAAACATCATGAGGAGTTGATAGAAGATACCCCCAACTAACTCTGACCAAATGGGCATAAGAAAGTACTGAAATAACTGAGAAAACATATCAAGTCCTTGAGTGATAAGGACTTACCACTACTGCTGGGTAACAATGGGTTGTCTAAGAACGAATGAGAAACTAAGCATCTGAACCTATTTTATAAGACAACATGGCACAAAAAAAGTATGTGGTTAGTACTTTGAATATACTAGTATGTGAGATAAGGATTGACTGAGATACATGAGATAACTGACCATGAAAGCATAAATAAGTAATATTTGAGAATGCAAAATCAAGCATAAACATATTTTGGAGACAATCTATAATTTTAAAGACTAAATTTTGTACGGTTAATTAACTGTAAATCTATATTCTTTGGTCAAGAAAACATTGGATGAGATATACTCAATACTGACTGAGAATGTAGGAGGTATCATGTAAATGATATGCCCTAATCTGAGCTAATTGTGTCCAACCTATAACCCTAAGTGGAAGGGTGTCAATACCTTGCCATAGGTACTAATACTGGCTGTGTGGATCTACTAAACTGGTGTCTCCAAAGACTAAGGAGTCACCCTCTACTGGTAGGTGATCTCATGAAATATGTGTCAACTCTCAATTGGAAGGTAGACCTCTCAAAGCTATGTTGGCTACGTATTTTTGTAACTTAGGGACTGCTACTAAGGGTCACACCTTCTACTGGCAGGTAATCCCCTATCTGTGGGTGTGCTCGATGCTAAATCTTACTCCTAACAGAACTGACATTAGTACTGAACTAAAGTAGGTTTAATGGAACATTATTTCTTATAGTGTTCATCATGATTATGTCAACTGAGTAAATAGTAATATTCATGGTTTAACTGAATCATTACTTTAAAATCTAAAACTATGTAAAACACAAGTATCAGGTGTTCGTAACCCACTAGCACTGAATGACCATAAAATACGATAACAAAGCTTTAAAACTATAGTATGGAATCAAGGTTCAAAGACCAAAAATATAAACATTTTTCCAAATAAGTGAGAAACATGAACTTGAACATGGGAATGTGCTAAAGATGATAAAACAACATGATTACATGGTTAAATTCTTAATTTGGAGATTTAAAATGAAATTCACTTGAATATGACATGGGAAACTAAAACTTGAAGTATGAAAAAAACTAACTTTTAATGGGATCATACGTGGACATGAATTGAGTTCAAATTACTAAGGAAAATCATGAATTAACCCATCATGAACATATGAAACTCTAGAACAAAGCAATAACCCATATTTTAATCAAAAAGAAGGTTTTTGGGCTTAATGGGTAAAAGGGACAGATTGATGAATACCCACATACCTTGATAGATAATTTCTTGAAGATTTCTTGAGGGTTTCTTAAACTTGGAAGCTTGAACTCTTGATTTCTTGAGAAAGGGCTTGGGATTTTTTCTTGGGAAAGAAGAAGGGTTTCTTGAGAGTAATTTTGAGAGAAAGGGCAAATAATGCTCCTAAGAATGCCCCCAATTGTGTTATGGATGAGTTGGGTTGATAGAAAAATACCAAATTTCCCCTTTATTTCCTTAATGTAAAGGCTGGGCAAGGGGCACTGGTGCGCTGCAACCTTTGCTTGGGTTAAGTAGCTATTGGGACACGTCACTTGCTTAGGTTAAGAATCCTTCGCGCCATAGACCTATCGCGAGGCCTTGCTGCCTCCACTATCCAAACATGCCCTGAATCCCATTCTAAAATCCCAAAACTCCTTTAGGACATACATTTAACAATACAATGCATGAATTAACTCAAAAACCAACATTTCGAGGTCGAAAAGGCCAAAATAAAATTCCATGAAGTTTAGGGGTCTTGAAAATGACTAAGTCCTTGAAATTTAGTGACAATTTCAAGCCTTGGACTGCTTAAGAATTAAACTATAGTGTAACGTCCCAAGTCTGGCACCCCAGATGCTACACGGTGCTCATGACCCCGAGGGACCACAAGCTAACCCTTTCTGATATGTGTAACTGAACACTGCATAAAATACTGAAATAAATACGAAAAACTAGCGGGAACTTACCATAAGGTTCAAATACTTAAAATACATCTGAATAAAGTCTAACAATATCAAAACTAAACATCTATCTGAACAACTAGTCCGAAAGCCTCTAAACTATCTGAATAAGAAGTTGATGGGACATGTCCCCAACTAACTCCATCTACTAAAAATAAACTGAGACTAATGCCATAATAAAATAAGGATCATCCTAGAATAATGAGGACTCACTGCTAAGTCAACTGCTACTAGCTGAGTCGGGACTGCTAAGGGTGCTCTGGTTCTCGCTCGTCTGAACTTATGGTATAAGACACCATAGCATAAGAGAAAAGTATGCATCAATACTTTGAATGTACTGGTATGCTAGATGAGGTAAGGCTAAATCCAAGAGCTAATGTATGAGTATAACTTAATTAAATAACATGAGAGTACTGAATGAGGATACATGCATAAATGCACAAACCAAAATTGAAATCATCGTAACTTATGAATACTAAGACTCGGATACTGCTTTAATGATGCCTAAACTCACTTCTAATACTGAGATACTAAATAACTGAATCTTCTAATATTAATAATTGAGTATTGAATTTGAGATCAGTCCTATCTAGTGGGTGATCTCTGAATCTAATGATAAAGGGGGATGCTCGACTGAAATCTGAGATCAGTCCTATCTACTGGGTGATCATTGTATCTACTGATAATAAGAGTACTTAAAAGAATCTGAGATCAGTCCTATCTAGCGGGTAATCTCTGTATATAATAATAATGAATATGATATGACTTAGTTTGAGATTAGTCCTATCTAGCAAGTGATCTCTAAATCTGATGATAATAATTAACTATATTTGAGATCAGTCCTATCTAATGGGTGATCTCTAAACATACTGATAGTAAGATTGATTGACAAAATCTGAGATCATTCCTGTCTAGTGGGTGACCACTAAATCTGCTGGTATGTTAAGGGTTGTCTGTATCTAGCAGTCCTAAATCTATAATACTGAGCTGAGTTCTTTTACAGAGACTGATTTTGAAACTGAGACTGTGGGAAGTAGACATCTAACCAACATTCCCCTTCTAGCTAAGTTAGGGTCCAAACTATAACCCCAGTTGGAAGGGTGTCAGTACCATGACACGGGTAAAGTCCTCTCTTATGGAGTAAGTCCTATCTAACGGGTGACCTCTGGGATCAGTCCTATATATATATATATATATAATATACTAAGGGGTGATCCCTGAGTATATCAGTCCTATCTAGCGGGTGACATCTCATACCTACATTGGCTACGTAGTTTTAGAACTTAGGGATTACTCCTAGGTTTCTCATTCCTCTCTAACTGGTGAGCCCCCATCCCTAGGTTCGCCCGATGCTTAATCCTACTCCCAACCGAAAGAATCTAAACTGATTCTTTTTCTTAAACTGTACTAAACTGAGCAGAATCTGTTACTGATCATACTGATCAACTGAGTTAAGCTGAGTTTATTTGGTTCTAAAGACTGACGGAATACTACTGGATCTCGTTATCTGACTGAATGATATTGAGTTTTGAATTAATTACTTGAAGGTTACTGAGGTCTGAACTGAACACTTGAATACTACTAAGATCTGAGATGAGTATTGAGCTAAAGCTGGAATGCTAATGATACATAGGTTATTGAGATTTTTTAAGTTCTATAGCTGTCTGAGAGTACTGAGTTCTGTAACTGACTGTGTTCTAAGGTTCGTCGCTTGACTGAGATTATCGTGAAAACTGACACGGGCTCTAGACTTGCAGCTAAATTTTTGGTATAAATACCTCCACGACTCAATAACATAAAAGTAAAACATAACCATCTTAATAATCATGACTGTGGACTTTCATTCACCATTACAATCATTAAAGCATCTCTTCAACAAACTCTTGACATGCATGAACTTAAACACAATTGGGGATTTCTAGTCAACATGCTATAATGTCTCAAATTCCTTCACATAAGAATTTTATCAAATATATGGGGAGCATGGCTTGGTTATTCAATAATTTCCACACCTAAGCATCATGATTTCATCAACCATCTTGCAAATTTAGGGATTTAACATGGACATAATGCAATTCAAGTTGAATCAAGATCAAAGCGTGCAACTTGTATTCTAAAGCATGAACTATATCTCAACAATAACATGAGCTTGAACATCAATTCACATGAATCATGAAAAACTCACAAAACCGTAATCTTTGAATTTAAAGAGGATTTCTTGAACTTCTTGGGTGGAAGGAACCCAAGAATCAACATCTAACATACCTTAGAAAACTCTTTCTTGAAGGTTCTTGAAGAAATCCTTAGGCTTGTTCTTGATTTCTTGGCTAGGGTTCTTGACTTCTTGAGAGAGAAAATATTTTGATTTGGGAAAAAAATTGATGAATAATGAAGTATTTTCATTATTTAGTGTATATATCCCTTAAATGGACTGATTTGGGGCTTTAGGAAATTACCAATTGGTCATTGAAATTTAAAAACAGAATCTCAAAATCCTGATTTCACATGCTGGCGCGACGCGGTGGAATCGCGCTACCTCACTGGAAACTGGACAATTGGGAAACTGGTTGGTGGGGCGACGCGGTGAAAATCACATTGCCACCTTAGTTGTGAACTGGAAAGGCACCGTGATGAGGTGGAATTACGTTGGTGCACTGAAAATTGACAACTCTGAAATTAACCCTTGGTGCGACGCGCCATAATCGTGGAGGCTCATTGGATTTTGACGATTGCCATTTGGGCTGGCTCCGCGATGCGCTAACGTACTAGGTAGTACACTGTCTTATTAAATGGTTCAAACTCTTCGAACGAGTGTCAGATCTGGGCAAATTTTGTATCGATGGAAATCTTATTCAATTTCCACCTGATAAAAAGTCAAAATCTTAAATATTTCACATGGAATAAAATATATTCATCTTTAAAGAAAGAGCTTTGATGTTCTAACGATGAATTTAAACTAGGAGAAGTGTGGGGTGTTACATACAATTGAACAAAGCTGAAGATCTTATGGGGCATTAAATCCAGGGTAGTATTTTTGGGACCCACCTGACTACCACCCCTAGTGATCTTCGTCCTCCCCATAATCGAATCTTATCGGTCCATATTCCTCTTCCTTTGTATGTCCTCCATTTCTTTTGTCAGCTCTCCTTCATGATCTTCCATTTATTCCATGACTTCTTACAAATCTTCTTCTGGATATTTGTATCACAACCAAACTTCTCAGGTCATGATGGTGTCTACCATAACCCACCAATAGGCAAGGCACCTCGTAGTCTAGAATGGCTAGTAATGGACTGCTCAATAATATAAGAAAAAGAATGCAGAATATATGAAAATAAAGATCAATATATAGAAGAATCCTAAAACTTGGTGGTATCAGTACAAGAGCTTCTAAATATAAAAAGAGTACAAAAGTGAAATATCAAGAGAAATACAATGCTGCACTTATATCCAAATGCAACTTAGAGACTGGTCTAATACATAAGAGAGATAAGTAATACTCTGAATGTTAGGAGCTAACTCTAAGTCTCTGGACCAGGGCTTCTACGCACGATGTACACATCAACGGCGATAACTCATATTATGGTCTGCAGAAGTGTAGTATGAGTACCAAACGAATGATACTCAGTCGGCTAATGCAACTGAGCTCCAAATATAAAGTAGATATATAAATCATATAAACAAAATTGAAACTAAACCAAAGATTCAAAAAATCATATGACAAGTCAAAGAGGTAATAAGGAACAACTATCATGTTCATGTCCAAGAGTCTAACATAATTAAACTAAGGAAGTATTAGGGTGAAATATCCTATTCTAGCTAAATTCAATATACGTCAATGCTATACCATATATCCCATGTCAATTATGAATAAAGACCGAAAGAAACATATATATAGTAATATACAAGACGAAGAAATTATTATACGACGTGAACAACAAAGGAAGGGATATATGGTAATATCATAGCTTCATATAACTATGTACATATATATATATATAGGTATATATACATATAAACATAAGGTTATCTCAAAGCATAACCTATGTCATCGTATTCTCATTTTGAGACCTTATTACAACACTATAAGGATTTAAACACTATCATACTCATGGTTTCTAATCCACATGGCTAGATATGAAATTATTGTGCATAATAATGTAATCATAAGAAAAGAGAGGCCAAAGACATACCTCAAATTCTAATACCAGATCAATGACTAATCTGTCATAAGCTAGCCATAATAATGATCATAACAATGTTAACAATAATATCAATGACAGCATGAATAATCGGCTACTCCAGACAACCAAATACCTAGCCAAGGCTATGTGTACCCCCATTGCCCTAAGTTCGGAAGGTTCAATCAACATTCAATAACACAAGGCATATTCTTCACCCATATATATGCAACCATACCATACCGGCTGATAAAAATAGGTGCATACTAGTGTTAGGAAATGCACATGCAAAAATGAATGGAAATTTCATAATCATTATCACAAATCATCATAATTTTCCTCATCAGGACAATCATCATCGTAATCAACCTCTGACCTTTCCAGGTATAATCATATCATTAATATATCGTCTAGCCTTGCCGGGTATCAAAATCATCACAACGGTATCCTCCAGCCTTGCCGGGTCTCAATATCATCACAATAGTATACTCCAGCCTTCCCGGGTATCAATATCATCATGATAGTATCCTCCGGCCTTAACGGGTATCAATATCATCACAATAGTATCCTCCAACCTTGCTGGGTACAACAACATCAAAATAGTATCTTCCGGCCTTGTCGGGTATCAGTAGCATCATAATAGTATCCTCCAGCCTTATTGGGTATCAGTAGCATCATAATAGTATACTTTGGCGGGGTTAGGTATCAATAGCATCATAATAGTATCCTACGAACTTGCCGGGTATCAATATCATCACAATTACCATTACCGAATAAGATACACTAAAATACTCATAAACATAGACATATCACCATAGAATATTTATCTAATCAACACTTCCCAACTACATGTTATTAGTTAAACAACACTTATTATAATAGAATCACTAGTTCACTAGTCATCACACAACCTTTAGTTATTAGCCTAAACATTATCCTTAATCACGAGATAGCAACTAACCACAATTTATTAAATAGCCAACATCTAAAATCTAGTCAAGGTTCATCACTAGACCAAAATCGCCATTTATCCACTATACATTATTATCAACTAGTCATACAATATCCGTTAATCATTAATAACCAACAATTGACCATTATCATCTTACCATTCTTTATTAACTAACACAAATCAATATCTAATAATTGTTTACCAACTAATCTTTGTTATTAACTAGTCCTCGTTATTAGCTAGTCGGCATTTGTAACTAGGCATCATTATTAACTAGGCATCATTATCACTAGCATACCTTATCACCTTGAAATATTAACCACGTCATCCTCACTTAACAACTAATCGACATTATAACTTGTTATCAATAGCCACATATCATTACCATCCATAAACCCATCTTAATAGCCACGTATCAACCCTAGTCGTTAGTTACCATATTACTAATCAATGCTCATTAACTAAAATATTTTGAATTCTAACCATCAAGTACAATAGTCACCTAATAGACAACTAGTTACCACATTGCTTATACAATAATATTAGGAAGAAAAGTTAGAAGATCATATTTCAGCTAGATCATATCAATAACTGATTTACTAATCATGAATGTATTGAATCTATGTATGTTGTCACCAGTATTCAATCAGTGAAATCATAAGCATCATACCACATCTTCCTCCATCCCATACTGGAGAGATGTGTATATGTACACACACATATATGTATATATATATTCATGAACAGTAGTTGAATCCTCTACAAGGATAAGAATTTCCCGCATGTCCTATCAATATTTTCTATCTGCCCTCGGCCCAATAATATGTCTGGAATAATTACAAAATCATCACCACAGGTTTTGACCCATATACATATCTGAAACTCATCTCTATAACCATATTTATAAGACACAACATAGTATAATCATCTCACATCTAGAAGGCATCTTATATATATGAGGTATAATATCAATAAGCATATAATCATCTCTCACATAGAAGGGATAATATCAATAAGCATGACACGACTATAAGTCATTTCATATATAAAGGTCATTCATCATGATGGTGAGGAATATCACCTCTCTAGGCCAACTATTATGTCTAAAGGAGATAATATCTCTCTAGACCAAACATCTTATCTAAGAGAAAATCATCTCTAAGGACCCAACATTATGTCTAAGAGGAAACAACAAATCTATGGGAAAAATATCAAGTGAAAGAGGAAATGGAATCTATATGGGCCAAGTATCAAGTCTAAGAGGAAATGGCATCTCTATGGGTCCATTATCATATAATTTTTATGCGCAAAAATATAGTTATAACTCATAAGTCGCAACCCTAGGAACATCATTACAGTATACGATGTAATGAAGTAACCTTATACTAAGGTTTACTAGTCTCTACTATGCCTAATATCTGAAGCTAATTTAACAATGACTAATACAAGACTAGGCCTAAGTAGTTCAAATAATCCCACTTCTAAACATTAGTTTCCTTAATTAGGTACACTATGCCCCAAAGTAAGCTAAGATATCCAGTCCAACTTCTATATGTAAATTAAGCCACAAACAAGCCTAAGATAGTAACTTAAACTAGAAGTAAGGGTACTTAAGTCAGATCCACACAAATTACGATTCCAAGAATACTACACTGGCCCAATAAGATCAAATATACTAATCATTCTTCCAACAGTAAAACCATATTCAAAACATAGAATTATATCATATCTATGCTATAACTAATCAAAACAAAAGAGGGACGGGAATAGGATAAAAAAGGGTCATAAACATTCCATCTTACTGGTGTAAAACCCTAATCTATTCCCAAAAACATCAACAGTCAAGGCCAAGTTATCCTACTCGTAATCAAACCTAACATCCATATTCATATGGAACATGTATAACACATTATCTATAAAGAAAAGTAGACAGAATCCTACTTCAAGTCCAAATTGCAAAACTTCACTTCATGCACCACATGTTTGTCTTCACTTTATAAACCTCAAAATGCCATCACACTATCAAAATCATAATCTTTTCATCAATACGAATCTAATGATACCCACATTGCACTATTGTACTTTGGGTACAAAAACAACACCAAAACCACAAGTGGGTCCCACATAAAGAAAATAAGTTTTTGAGACCAACCCAATGTTCACACATTAAAAGGTAAGCGTAACCCTAAACGAATAGGTGAATACTAAGCATACTTTTGGATAAAATCAAGCCCTAAGTTAAATTTGGGTTTAGGGTACAAACTAAGAAATTAATGCATGAATTCAAGGAATTCTTACCTTAGTCGTGAAGATAATCATGATAGAAGATGATAATTAAGATCCCTAGTAACCCCCCCACTCTCCTTCTCCCAACCAATTTTGAGTTATTTCACTTATTTTGAGGTTTCTAGGTCTAAATGGTGAAGGGAAAATGCCCCAAACGTATCTTGGGACCTTTATATATCCCCAACGGGTGAGATGCCTCTATCATGGTCATACAGGACACAATCGTGCTCCCATGATTGCACACTCGTGGTCGCAATCACGATTGCACCAGATGACAACAAGCTCAAAAATAAGTTTTTGACCCTCTAAACTTTCATCGAAGATCGTTCAAGTAAAAAGTGGAGCCCACACCTATAGTTTTATCACTTTTCATAAAATCAGCTCAATAGCTCAAAATAAGTCTGGGAGACTTGGGACCAAGGGTCTCCTTAGAAAAAATTCAATCTTCCAATTACAATGGAAAAGTTAGATTTCAATCCAAGGTCGTTTCTACCAAATGTGGGTCCCACACCCATTCTTTCCAATTTTTAACTTTACGACCAATATGTTGAAATAAGCTTGGGTTCATGGAGACTTGAACAAAAGGTCTTCCTAGAATAAAATCAATATTCCAAATCTACTAGTGTAGTCAAAATATGGATCGGAGAACATTTCACTAAAGTTTTCACCCGGTGGCCATTTAGAACCAGCGAAGACTTCAAAAGGGGGAATTGGCTCAAAAAAATAAATGATCCATTCGGTAACCAAATCGTACTTCCCAGCAAGTCAGAAATTACTTGGGACAACTATGGAGAAGCTCAAATAGTAAAGATAAGCATAAATATTGAAAATGACCTGAAGGGTCATTACAATATCTACTACTAAAAGGACTTTCATCCCCGAAATCAATGGATAGAAAAATCTCAAAAGCTCAAAAGAATGAGGGACTGGGCTCGCATGTTCCAAGCATGACTTCCCAGATAGCCTTAACAGAGAGAAAACACTTGCAAGGGATTTCACCACACGTATCCCTTTTTCAACAATCACTCTTATTCTACTTCTAAAATAGCCAACTCAAATTAACTGCTAATTGGCCTCCAACTGAACCGAAAAGGATAATGCACACACATTTGAATCACATCACAGTGATACCATCCCTATATCATCATAAATCAACAAAGGCTCATCCCATCTAAAATCAAACCAAGACACAAGTCATAAAATTGACTCCAAATTCCAAAATAACCTTCCCTTACATTTTTGCATATGTTGTCTACTCCAAGCTAGGAGGAAAATCACTTGAGTCTCGTCCACAAAGTGTCATCATATTGAACTTAAAGAACTAAAGTTGATCCGCTTAAAGTCCATAAGGCAAACATGAGAATAAGCTCATCACGCATTATCCACATTATCAAACTAAAATCTTAAAATCTAAGGTCTAACTACCCATCACTGAATATTGCACTCCAGGATGTCTCATCCATCGAGAATGAAGGCATACTAAATCCAACTTGAGAATATTACTCCTGTTGAGTAAATTCTCTAAAATTCCTAAAGAAAATTGAAACTCAAGGCCAAAACTGAAATAACCAATATGGGGCCCATGGGATTTCATCTAAAAACTTATCAACTATAATCCAACCAAAGTCTAGAAGACCGAATAAGTAACCACGCAGTAGGCTCATCTAGCCTATAAATGAAATTTAAACAAGGACAAGTCTAAAATAAAAGCTGAATGGAAGCTCTACAATACCAAGCTGAAATCTTAATATCAAGGCTGAATCGCTCGTTCTCAAATATCTAAATAAAAACTAACAGCAAGTAGGAATTAATGCTCCAAATCTATCATACTTTCAAATCTCTATTCTAAGGAGTCACAATCCAAAACTACGCCAATAAAGCTATATCAATGTTAACTATCTCAAATCGACTCTAGTATTCAAATATGGCATATCCGAGATAAATCATACCAAGCCACAGTCGAGACATATTTGGGGAGAAAAACCACCATAGGGATAAACACTAACTGATAATACAAGCAACCAACTCTATATTGGTTGGAGGAAATGGAATATAGACATAAAATAGAGATCATGCCCAAGGAAAAATTAATGGCTGAAAATCCATATAACCCACACCATATTCTCTGGAGGGCATGACCTATCCAAATACACTAAAAAACTTCCCAAGGTTGAAAATCACAACTGAAATGGCAAAAGCTCTAGCAACTCGAAAAAATGCAACTTAATTCGAAAACTAACCAATCTAATACTCCATCTAGGCAAAGAAATAGCCACAAGAAGATATCATCTAGGAGAATCACTCCACCAATCCTCGCTAGGAAAAACAAATGTTGAAATGGGAAATTCCTAAATTCACCCAAAAATAACATCATCGAAGAAGAAATACCAATCTCAAGACCAAGGTCAAAGTTAACACCAGCACCAAAGTACCAACAACTTGAGAGAAAGAGTTTCTAATTTGCCAACTTAAGAAGTGATCACTGGAAAGGCCACCTACCTCTAACTTTCCAACACCACTAGATAAAACCATATCACAATGACAAAGGAGCATCAAACCTACGTAGTAACAATAGGGAAAAATATTCCAAGGGAACACACCCAACAAAATTATGAGATAAATCCACAATATCTCAATATCAAATATCAAAATTGCTATCGGCCGAAGAAATCGCCACAAATGAAGAACGAATCTCAAACTGGTCCATCTTACAAATGGATTATACCGAAAAGGATAACCAAAACAAAAACTTTGGCAACCCAGGAGGCAAGTCTAAGAATCTCAAACTCAAACATGGGCAACATAACTAAATTGTCTACTCTAAAACATAAAGAACCAAGGAAAGTCAACTTACCTTTGATACCACAATACATGCGTGAATCAATCTAATACAGCTAACCAAGAGGGAACACAGTCAACCTCACCACGCTAGGGTAAAGAAATCACCAAATTGATTTAAATATGCTCAATCACCAAATAATATCACAAGAAAATAAAAGTCTAACTAGATAATACTAGTCTATATAGTTACCCAGCAAGAATTAAATTTATCATGTAACAACATCACAGAATATTATCAAGTAATATAAATAACCTTGCATAGTGGTAGCAATAGCAATGGTAATAGAACTATCAACATACTAAACATGCAGTACCAAAATAAATATAAATATCATATACCACTCAAGGGCCACAATAGGGTTAATGTTCCAAGATAAATGGGACTCAAAACCTAAACCACTCCCATAGGGGAGAAACATCAATAAATAACTACTCTACCTACTACTTACAGAAATAAACCACGGTGTAGTAACATAATCATGAATTCAACAATAAGGCACATAATGCCCGATATAGGTTTATCAAGGCATACAATCATCAATGGTTATGAAAACTCCAATACACATAATAAGAGATAAATGCGACAAATAAAAGCACACCAATTATGTAACATCTACAGTCAATTGCCTAATGGGCATAGGGAAAATAAATTTAAATGGGTCTAAATCAGACCAACTGACTGAATCATAAGGTGCTAAGCGCACCATCTCTAACTGAAGATATCAGAACATCACTAGTTGATCTAACTAAGCAAAATGACTGGAATTTCATATTAGGGAAACACCCTAGACTAGTAGTCAGTCTCTCTATGGCGGTAGTAATTCCTAAAGAATCAATATGGAGAGAACACAAATTGAGCCCAAATGGCTGGCCAACTAACAACGAGAGAAATTCATAAAATTATGTCCAATTTTTAAAATCACAACCTATCTTAGGAACTATTGGCTAGCGGGGAATACATGCTAACTTTAGCTAATCATCTCTCTCATACTAGGGGAATTCTCTGAGCTAGTGTCTTATCACAACACAACCAAACCAAGACTTAGAATACTTTGAGATATTGCTCCTAATAATCTAGAATGGTCGCCATGGCCCAAAGAACTATATCATACTCTACAAATCTAATAGGATCTATGCCTAAATCCATTTTAGATGCTGCTGAGGATCTTCTATTTCTATCTCTTACTCTAAAGTTTGATGTTGTACTGAAATTATAGAAACAAATATTTGAGTCTCATCTGCATCTGTCAATAATATTGTATCGTTATTTGGGGAGAAAATAGAGTTAATAAAAGTGTTTAAGGTACATTGGAATATAGACACACGATAAGGATTCATGAAGTAAATCTCTTAAAATGTCATTGTAGCCTCTCACAGATAGGTAACAAACATCTCCACACCAATCTGCAGTACTATACTAATACTTAGCTCTTGACTAATACATAAATGAAACCTAGGATCTGATACTAATTTTTCACGATCCAACTTCTCAGATCAAAATGGCACCTACCATAACCCACAAGTAGGCAAGCCAACTGTAATACCCCGAGACTTTAACCAATAGTGCAACCATAAATTAAGCTCATGAGAAATAAATTATAGTTTTATGGGTTGTTTTATGATCAAGGATCATGTTTATTATGGCCTTAAAGATTTCCTAATGATTGAGTGAATCAAAACATTCCTTAACGATTGAATTCTTAGGAAGGATTTTTCCATATTTAACTTCACATGATCATATCTCTCGTTATACTACTAATTATTGGTCCCATAACCTACCAAAAGATATATAATTGTATTATCTTTCCAACGATACAAATTTTGTCAAAATCTAATATCGGAGCATAGAATTATGCCTATTTTACTCTGGCATATCAGGCTGCGAAACTAAGTGACGACATTCG
Organism: Capsicum annuum; assembly: GCF_002878395.1. Lineage (NCBI taxonomy): Eukaryota > Viridiplantae > Streptophyta > Magnoliopsida > Solanales > Solanaceae > Capsicum > Capsicum annuum. The sequence continues at coordinate 32,719,344 of NC_061116.1, forward strand.
TGATGAGCTGTCACGAGCGTGACGGCTTGTCACCAATGTTGTCATCCCTGGGAAGATATCCAACCCTAGTGAGGAAATTTTGGGATAAGCCATCATGCTCGTGACGCCTTATCACCAATGTCGTCAACCTTATTGATGGCTTATCACGGATGGCGTCAGCTGTTTCTTCCAGCAACTAAGGGATGTTTTTACATGGGTATTTTGGTCTTTTCCACCCCTTTTTAACCTCTATATATATCAAAACTAGGGGAGAGAAATTTATGTCTCTCCAATTCCTTTCCAAGAATATTCAAGAATCTAGGGTTTTCTCTCAACCCAAAAATCAACCCTTCTTCTAAGAAATTCAACAATCTTCCAAATAGTTCACCAAGTTGTCCAATAATCAAGTTCTCTAAGGCAAAGGCATCAATAAACTTAATTCAAAAGTGTAAAGAAGAGTTTCCAATCAAGCTTGTTCATCTTAAAAATCATAATCCAAGGTATGTGGGGTTTGAACAAGAACACTTCTTTCGTTCTTGTGCCCAAAGATTTAATTTCTTTTTGAATGATTTTTTTGCAAAGTTGGTTAACACCCAAATTACCTTATCAAGGATTTATGAGATTTGAGCTATACTAGATTGACATACAAGACTACTTCATTGTCTTATTTCTTATATTGAGGATTTATGCCATGAGTTGTATATTGTTATCATGAAATGATGATTTCTAAGTAATTTAAGATAAGTGTCATGATTTATGCCTTTCCATAAGAATTTTGACTGTTGAATATATATTAATATTGATCTTGAAAGTCAAGAATGAGTTCTTTGATGTTTTCTTGAAGTTTTGACATTTGATATGAGTTAATGAGCAAGTATACTTGATGTTGAGAAAGGTTTTTTAAGTTTTAGTCGAGTTAGGAATCCAATTTTTTTTTTATTTAATGATGATAAATATTTATGATTTGGTCCCTATGGTTGACCCTTGAGTTGATTAAGGTGGATTTCCTAATGCGTTGTTAGCTTAAGTCTGGGAGTAGTATTTAGCACCGAGCGGGAAGTGTGGGTTTAGCGCATCCTACTTCTCCAGAACTACGTGCCACCATAGGATTAAGATTAAGGGCCAAAGGCCAAGACAGTGATCACTAAAGTTAAAGTTATACTCCGATGGCAAGGATAGTATAGCTCTCCCTAATGTGGGCAAGACGTTGGACTCCATGTTTGCTCACATGGTTTATGTCGGTTATAAGAAACTCCCAAGTCCATAATAGTTAAGTTTCTTGAGACATCAAGTCACTCTAAGTCTTAAGTCAAAGAGTTTCGAGTTGAGTCCAATGGTTTATGAAATTTATGAAGCATGTGTTATTATTGATGATTCATGGAAAATATGTTTTAGGTAACTCAATCAAAGAGAGTCATTATTACCAGTATGCATGATTTTCTTACATATTTATAATATTATTTAAATGTTGCCTGCACCCCCACATACTTAGTGCATTCCCAAGTACTGATTCCCATACTCTTTTATGTTGTACATTTTCTCGTGATGTATGTTCAGGTGCTCAGCCTCAACAACAAGAGTGATCTTCGAGTACCTCCATCTACATTCTTACAGTTAGTGAGTCCTCATGGTTTGAGGACCTATGTCCCTAATTTTGTCTTGATAGTAGATGGTTGTTTATTTTTAGTTTAGTATGAATCAGATAGGGTTCTGTCCCAATGGCTCCTTAGTCTTATGTAGTAGAGGCTTTGTCAGACTAGAGTACCAGTATGTACAGAACTTCAGTATTTTGATTGTGCAAGATAGTATTTCTTTGTATTCCATTATGTTTATGACATGATTATTCTTCCTTATTACAGCTTGATTATTGTGATAATGAGTTATAGAAGTGATGACGGGCTTAGAGGGTTAGCTTGAGGCCGTATGTGGCCTTAAGCACCGTGTTACGTCTCGAGATTAGATCTTGGGTCGTTACAAGCTTGGTATCAGAGCCTAAGGTGTAAAGAGTCCTAGGGAGTCTGACAAGCCGTGTTATGTAGAGTCTTGATCATTGGTGTGTAGCTCGCCATATCTATAAGCAAGAGGCTATGAGATGTTTTAGGAAAATTCATTTCTTTCTTTTAGAAGTCTATTGTGCCTATGACTGTTTCTCTCTGCTATTAATTTGTGCTCTCTTATAATAGAAAATGCCTCCTCGTAGAGCTCGTAGAAACAATGAACAACCTCAACCCATTGATCATTTAAATGAGACGATGACTCATGTTAAATTTTGGGTAGCTTTTCATGTGCTAGCCCACAAAGTTACCACCAATGCTTAGGCTAATGTTCAGTCCATAGTCCCATCTCTGCAAAAAGGTAATTCAGCGGTATCTTGGGTTCATGATTTTATACAGATGAATTCGCCAGAGTTTTATGGGTCAAGGGCAGGTGAGGACCAACAGATGTATCTTGATGATGTGAAAAAGATTACCCAAATTATGCATATAATAGAGGAAAAAAAATATGGTGCTAGCTTTCTATCGCTTGAAATATGTTTCTTATGATTGGGAGGAGGTATGGAGAAAAAGTAGAGGGGAGGATTCCACTTCTATGACTTGGCAGTTATTCCAGGATGTGTTCTTAGACCAATTCTTTCCCCGAAGTTGAGGGAAGCAAAACTAGAAGAATTTATGAACTTGATACAAGCCTCCATGATAGTTAAGAAGTAGTCTTAAATTCAACCAGTTATCTAAGTATGCTCCTGATATGATGGCTGATTGTAGAACCAGTATGAGTAAGTTTATGACTGGTGTATCGAGTTACGTTGTGAAAGAGTATAGATCTGCTATGCTCAATAAGGATATGGATCTTTCTAGATTAATGATACATGCTCAGTAGATTAAAACAGACAAGGTAATAGAGAGTGAGAGACTGAGAGGGAATAAGAGAGTTAGATCAGAGCAACAGGGTTATAGTCAGACTAGATTTTGTGGAGGGATCCTCTCTTAGTTCCAGAGTCATTCTTTTGTACCAGAGTCATCATCAACTAGTTCTCCCACATCTAGATTCAGGTAGAAGTAGGGTAATAGGCCTACTGTGTCTAGGTCTTAGAATAGTATAAGTAATAGACCCAACTATCCCCCATGTGCTAAGTATGGTAGAATGCATCTTGGAGAGTCTATGGCTAAGCAGAGAGGTTGTTTTCATTGTGGAAAGTTGCGCCACAGACTCAAAGATTGTCCATATTCTAAACAGGGGAGCCGTGATATTCATCCCCAGAGTCAGGCTATTAGTGCTCCAGCCCCTTTAGCTTGTCCTACTCCTCCTCAGGGTGCCTCATCTAGTACTGCTGGTGGTCAGCGCCAAAATTGCTTTTATGCTATACCACCCTACCAGGAGCAGGAGGATTCACGAGATATTGTTACTGGTATGCTTCGTGTATTTTATTTTGATGTGTATGTGCTGATGGACCCTGGGTTAAGTCTTTCATATATGACTTCGTTGGTGGCTGTGAATTTTGAGATCAATACTGAAAAGATTCCTGAGCCTTTTCTAATTTCTACCCCAGTAGGTGAATTTGTTGTTGCTAAGAAAGTATATAAGAAGTTTCCTATCACTGTCCTTTATCGAGTCATGTTTGCAGATTTGATTGAGCTAGACATGGTTGATTTTGACATTATTTTGGGTATGCATTGACTTTACTCTTGTTATGCATCTATAGACTATTGTACTCGTGTAGTCAAGTTTTAGTTTCCCAATGAGCCAGCCTTTGAGTGGTCCAGAAATTCTGTATCTCCCAAGAGTCATTTCATATCCTATCTTAAAGCTAGGAAATTGATATCCAAGGGTTGCATCTATCATTTGGTTTAATTTAAAGATACTAAGTCTGAGACTCCGATCATTCAGTCGATCAGCATTGTTAATGAGTTTCTTAATGTTTTTCTAGAAGATCTCCTAAGGATAGCTTCCGATAGAGAGATAGAATTCAGGATTGATCTTCTCCCCGATACACAACCTATTAATATTTCTCCGTATCGTATGGCCCCCACAAAACTTAAGGAGTTGAAAGAGCAACTCAAAGATTTTCTAGATAAGAGTTTCATAAGGCCTAGTGTATCTCCTTTGGGTGCACCCATTCTATTCGTGTAAAATAAAGATGGTTCATTGCATATGTGCATTGACTATCGTCAGCTTAACAAGGTCACAGTAAAAAACAAGTACCCTCTTTCTAGAATTAATGACCTGTTTGATCAGTTGCAAGGTGTCGGTTACTTCTCAAAAATAGATTTGAGATCCGGTTATCACCAGCTTAAAGTAAGAAAGTGTGATATTCCAAAGATAGCTTTTTGCACCCGTTATGGTCATTTTGAGTTCCTAGTCATATCCTTTGAGCTAACAAATGCCCCAGCAGCTTTTATGGACCTCATGAATCAGGTGTTCAGACAGTACAGGGATATGTTCGTTATTGTGTTCATAGATGATATTCTTGTATACTCCTAAAGTGAGAATGACCATACAGATCATCTCTGAATAGTCTTAAAAACCCTTAGAGATCATCAACTATTTTCCAAATTTAGCAAGTATGAATTTTGGCTAAGGTCCATTGCTTTTATGGGTCATATTGTTTCTTCTGAAGGTATTCGAGTTGATCCTCAAAAGATAGAAGCTATGAAGAATTGGCCTAGACCTATTTCCCCATATGATATTAGGAGTTTCTTGGGTCTAGCTGGCTACTACCATCATTTTGTTAAGGGTTTCTTTTCCATTGCATCTCCTTTGACTCAGTTGACCCAAAAGAAAGTTAAATTCTAGTAGTCAGATTCTTGCGAGAAAAGTTTTCAGGAGTTGAAAACTCGACTCATTTCAGCCCCTGTGACAACCTTGCCCAATGATATAGATGATTTTTTCCTGTACTATGATGCTACTAAAGTTGGTTTGGGTTGCGTATTGATGCAGAAGGGTAGGGTTATAACCTATGCCTCAAGATAATTGAAGCCACATGAGAAGAATTACCTGACCCATGACCTTAAGTTAGCTGTAGTGGTTTTTACTTAAAAAATATAGAGACACTACCTGTACGGTGTGCATGTTGATATCTTTATGAATTACAATAGTTTGCAATATGTATTTACTCAGAGGGAGTTGAATCTTCGGCAGAGGCGATGGTTAGAATTGCTAAAGAACTATGATATGAGCGTGTTGTATCATCCGAGTAAGGCCATTGTAATGGAAGATGATACCATGTGTCGAGGAAGATAAGAAGGTGTTAGCTCGTGAAGTACATCGTTTGGCTAGGCTGGGAGTTAGATTGCTGGATTCAACTGAGGGTAATGTTTGGGTCCAGAATAGTTCCGAGTCTTCTCTAGTTTTAAAAGTTAAGGAGAAGCAAGATATGGATCCTTGTTTAGTCAAAATAAAAGAGTCAGTTAAAGACCAAAAGGTGGGGGGAGGTTTTCTCCCCAGGAGAAGATGGTCTATTGAGATTCCAGAATAGATTGTGTATGCCCGATGTTGATGATTTGAGGTAGAGAATTATGACTGAAGCGCATGGCGCACGATATTTATTCATCCCAGTGCTACCAAGATGTACTGCGATTTGTGGGAAATCTATTGGTGGAATGGTATAAAAAAGGATATAGCAAAGTTCATAGAGAAGTGTACAACTTACCAACAGGTTAAGATAGAACACCAAAGACCCAGTGGAATGATGCAAGAATTCAGTATTCCTACTTGGAAGTGGGAGGAAGTGAATATGGATTTTGTGACTGGTTTACCTCCTTCCCGACTTTAAAATGATTCAATTGTAGACAGGTTGACTAAGTCTGCATATTTCTTTTTAGTGCATACATCTTTCATCGCTGAGGACTATGCTAAGTAGTACATTCTAGAATTGGTTAGGTTGCATGGAGTCCCTTTTTATATTATCTCTGACAGAGGTACTCAATTTACTTCTCATTTTTGAAGGGCTTTTCAGAAGAGTCTCGGTACCCAAGTTCATCTTAGCTCCGCTTTTTATCCACAGAATGATGGTCAGGATGAGAGGATTATCCATACCTTAGAGGATATTTTGAGGGCATGTGTTCTTTATTTCAAAGGAAGTTGGGATAAACATTTACCATTGATTGAATTTTCTTACAACAACAGTTTTTATGTTATCATTGGAATGGCTCCATTTGAGGCTTTATATGAAAGGCGATGTAGATTCCCCGTACGTTGGTTTGAAGTGGGTGAAGCTACTGTTATTGGACCTAATGCCGTGTTTGAGGCTATGGAGAAAGTTAAACTGATTCAGGAAAGGTTGAAGACAACCCAGAGTCGTCAGAAGTCACATGCAGATATGAGAAGAAGAGCTCTTGAGTTTGAGGTTGACGATCTGGTGTACTTGAAGATTTTACCCATGAAGGGGGTGAAAAGGTTTGGAAAAAAAGGGAAGCTTAGTCCTCGATGTGTCGACTCTTATAGAGTTTTGCAACGTGTTGAGAAAGCAGCTTATGAGATTGAATTGCCTGCCGAGTTGTCAGCTGCCCATCCTGTTTTTCACGTTTCTATGTTTAAGAAGCACATTGGTGACTCTGTTGTTGTTGATCATTCAGAAAGATTTGATGTTAAGGATAGCCTTTCGTATGATGAAGTTCTGGCTGAAATCCTAGATTATCAAGTTCGTAGACTAAGAATTAAGGAAGTTCCCTTGATCAAAGATCTGTGGCAAAATAAATTTGTTGAGGGTGATACTAGGGAAGCAGAAGTAGATATACGAGCTAGATAACCTCATTACTTCTCCACGAGTTCAAATCAAGCCGAAGGTACTATTTTTCGTTAATTCAGTTTCCTTATAAACCAGTGTATTTAGCTAGATGGTTTTCTTTCTATGATTCGTGCATTCTGTAAAGTACTCAAAAGTTTAGAGTAAAGTAATCCCTTTGAGTGAGTCGTTCCAGCTTTACGTCCTTATTTTTCTCTTGTTCTTGGCCTATCTAGCAACATTCGAGGGAGAATGTTTCCAAGGGGGAGATATTGTAATACCCTGAGACTATAACCAGTAGTGAAACCATGAATAAAGCTCATAAGAAATAAATTATAGTTTTTGTGTTGTTTTCTGATTAAGGATGATGTGTATTAAAGCCTTAAAGATGTCCTAACGATTGGGTGAATCAAAACATTCCTTACCGATTGAATTCTTGGGAAGGATTTTGCCATATACAACTTCAAATGAGCATATCTCTCATTATACTATGAATTATTAGATTATATTTCCAACGATACCAATTTCACAAAAATCTGATATCAGAACAAGGAGTTATGCCCATTTTACTCTGGCATGTCAGGCTGCGAAACTAAGTGACGACATTCGTGATAAGCTGTCACAAGCGTGACGGCTTGTCACCAATGTCGTCATACCTGGGTGGATTTTCAACCCCAGTGACAGAATTTTATGATAAGCCATCATGCCTGTGATGCCTTAACACCAATTTCGTCAACCTTAACCAGAAAAATAAAAATTTCACCCTTTTGTGACGACATTTCATGACAACTTGTCACTAGTTTGACGACTTGTCATGGATGTCGTCAGCTATTTTTTCCAGGAACTAAGGGATGCTTTTGCAAGGGTATTTTGGTCTTTTTCAATCCTTTTTAACCTCTATATATATCCAAAACAGGGGAGAGAAAATCATTTCTCTCCAATTCCTTTCCAAGAATATTCAAGAAGCTAAGGTTTTCTCTCAACCCAAAAACTAAACCTTTTTCCAAGAAATTCAAGAATCTTCCAAATATTTCACTAAGCTGTATAAGAATCAAGTTCTCCAAGCCAAAGTCATCAAGAAACTTAACTCAAAAGTGTAAAGAACAGTTTCCAATCAAGCTTGTTCATCTAAAAAATCATAATCCAAGGTATGTGGAGTTTGAACAAGAACACTTCTTTCGTTCTTGTGCCCAAAGATTTAATTTCTATTGAATTTCATGATTTTTTTTTGCAAAGTGGGTTTACACCCAAATTACCTTATCAAGGATTTATGAGATTTGAGCTATACAAGATTGACATACATGACTACTTCATTATCTTATTTCTTAAATTGAGAATTTATGCCATGAGTTGTATATTGTTATCATGAAATGATGATTTCTAAGTGATTTAAGATAAGTGTCATGATTTATGCCTTTCCATGAGAAGTTTGACTATTGAATATATATTGATATTGATCTTGAAAGTCAAGAATGAGTTCTTTGATGCTTTCTTGAAGTTTTGACATTTGATATGAGTTAATGAGCAAGTACATTTGATGTTGAGAAAGGTTGTTTGAGTTTGAGTCGAGTTAGGAATCCACAATTGTTTTGATTTAAAGATGAGAAATATTTATGATTTGGTCCCTATGGTAAACCCTAGAGTTGATTAAGGTGGATTTCCTAACACGTTCTGAGCTTAAGTCTGGGAGTAGTATTTAGCACCAAGCGGGAAGTGTGGGTTTAGCATATTCTACATCCCCAAAACTATGTGCCACCGTAGTATTATGATTAAGGGCCAAAGGCCAAGACAGTGATCACTAAAGTTAAGGTTCTACTCTGATGGCATGGATAGAACAGCTCTCCCCAATATGGGTAAGACGTTTGAATCCATGAAAGCTCACATAGTTTATGGCGGTTATAAGAAACTCCCAAGTCCATAATAGTTAAGTTTCTTCAGACACCAAGTCACTTCACTCTAAGTCTTAAGTCAAAGTGTTTTGAGTTGAGTCTAATGGTTATGAGATTTATGAAGCATGTGTTATTATTGATGATTTATGGAAAATATATTTCAGGTAACTCAAGCGAAGAGAGTTATTATTACCAACATGCATGATTTTCTTATACATTTATGATATTATTTAAATGTTGCCTGCATCCCCACATACTCAGTGCATTCCCAAGTACGGATTCCCATACTTTTCTGTGTTCTATATTTTCTCGTGATGTAGGTTCAGGTGCTCAGTCTCAACAGCGATAGTGATCTTCGAGTACCTCCATCTACATTCTTACAGTTGGCGAGTCATTATGGTTCGAGGACTTATGTCCCTGATTTTGTCTTGATAGTAGATGGTTGTTTATTTTCAATTTAGTACGAGTCAGTTGGGGATCTATCCCAATGGCTCCTCGGTCTTATGTAGTACAGTCTTTGTTAGACTAGAGTACCAATATGTACAGAACTTCAGTATTTTGATTGTGCAGGATAGTATTTCTTCGTATTCCAGTATGTTCATGACATGATTATTCTTCCTTATTACAGCTTGATTATTTTCGTAGTGAGTTATAGAAGTGATGACAGGCTTACAGGGTTAGCTTGATGCCGCATGGGGCCTTAAGTACCAGGTGACGTCTCGGTATGGGATCTTGGTGCGTTACACCAACCTATAATCTAGAATGGCTAGTAAAGGACTACTAAATAATATAAGAAAAAAAATGAGTAATATATGAAAATAAAGATCAATATATAGAAGATTCCCAAAAATTGGTGGTATTAGTACAAGAGCTTCTAATATAAAAAAAGTTCATAAGTGGAATATTAAAATAAATACAATGATACAACTTATATCTGAATGCAACTTAGAGACTGGTCTAATACATAAGAGAGAGATAAGTAATGCTCCGAACGTCAGGAGCTTACTTTAGGTCTCTGGACTAGGGTTTCTGTGCATGATGTACACATCAATGACGACAACTCGTATTATAGTCTGCAGGCTGCAAAGTGTAGTATGAGTACCAAATGAATGATACTCAATAGGCTACTGCCAGCTGAGCTCCAAATATAAAACAGATATATAAAGTATATAAACCAAATGGAAACTACACATAAGAGTCAAAAAATCATATGACAAGTCAATGAGATAATAAGGAACAACTATCACGTTCATGTCTAAGAGTCTAACATAATAAAACTAAGGAAGTATTAGGGTGAACTATCCTATTCTAGCTACATTAAATTTATGTCAATGCTATACCATATATCCCATGTTAATATACAAATAAAGAGCGAAATATAAATATATATAGTAATATACATGGAAAATAAATGACTATACAACATGAACAATGAAGGAAGGGATATATAGTAATATCATAGCTTCATATAGAAAAAAATAATATATATATATATATATATAGGTATATATACATATAAACACGAGGTCATCTCAAAGCATAACCTATATCATCATATTCTCAATTTAAATCCTCATTACAACACTATAAGGATTTAAATACTATCATACTTATGGTTTCTAATCCACATGGCTAGACATGAAATAATCGTCCATAATAAGGAAATCATACGATACAAAAGGCGGAAGACATACCTTATATTCCGATACCGGATCCATGACCAATCTTTCATATGTTAGTCATTATAATGATAATAACAATGTTAACAATAGTATCAATAGCAGTATGAATAACCAGCTACTCTAGAAAACCAAATAACACGTCGATCCTATGTGTACCCCCACCGCCCCAGTCTCGAAAGGTTCAATCAAAATACAATAACACAAGGCATATTCTTCACCATATCTATAAATCCATCCTAAACTGACTGATAGACATAGGTGCATACTTGTGATTGGAAATGCGCATGCAAGAATGAATGCAAATTACACAATCAATATCATAAATCATAACAACTGTCCTCATCAGGACCATAATTATTTTAATCAACCTTCGGCCTTGCCGAGTATAAACAATTAATATATCCTCCGACTTTGTCGGGTACCAGCATCATCATAATGTTATCCTCCGGCCTTGTCAGGTATCAATAGCATTACAATAGTATCCTCTGGCCTTGCCAGGTATCAATATCATCATAATATTATCCTCTAGCCTTTTCGGGTATCAATATTATCACAATTATATCTTCCGGCCCTTGTGGGTATCAATAGCATCACAGTAGTATCCTCTAGCCTTGTCGAGTATCAATAACATCACAATAGTATCCTTATCTATTTCATAAGTTAGTTATCTGCATAGATCTGCACCCCCTACAAATGGTATCAGAGCCCAGTTATTTAAAAAATACAACAGAGTATATATGTTTGAATTTAGATTCGATTGAATCAATTATGAGAAGACCATTTAAAAACAGAGAAGCTTTTAGAAAAACTAAAGAATCTTTAATTAGTAATTATTCAGAATATATAAGTCTAAATAAAATAAAAGAAAACCCACAAAGATTAGTCTACCTAATTACCTTAATATCTAGTATTGAAGCAAAATTAATAATCCATTTAAAATCTAGAAGAATAAGACACATACCACCTAATTATGATAAAATTAGATTTAGATATCCACCAAGATATTATAAATATGATTTAAATGAATAAAGTACAAAAATACAAAGAATTAAAATAAATTATTTCTGAAAAACGTAAAGAATTAAAAATAAGAATAGAAAGACTACATTATAATATATTTGCCGAAGTTAGTGAAAACTCAATAAATACACAAAAAGATGAAATATCAAAATTAGAATCACAAATAGATAGTTTAGAATATATATATATCAACATGAACTATTCACAATAAAATGAACAAAGAAGAATTTCTAATAGATGAAACATATATGAAAATCACGAAGGATCAAAAATAAAAATAGTATTTTCTAATCTAGGAAGAAGGTATAAGAAAATAGGTGAACATTTATATCTAATGTTAGAAAAAGAAGAATTAAAATTAGAAGATAAATTGACAGCTATGGTAAGAATAGAAAGAGAAAATGAAAAAATAGATAGGAAAAAGGAAATAGAAAAAATAAAACAACAAACTACAGAAGAAATACGAAAAATAGAAGAAACTAAAAATAGTAGGATTGCTGAATTAGAAAAAGAACTACAAATGTTAAAAGATTTGTATGAACAAAGACAAAAAGAAAAGGAAGAAAAAGATAAAGAACAAAAATTACTAAACGAGATAAATCAATTTAAAGAAAAATTAGAAATAAATAATATAGATGTTGAAGAGACAGATAATTATGATTCAGAAGATAGTGAAACATATACAAAAATATTAACCAATACAAAAAATTTAGAAATCAACGAAAAACAAGAAGTAATTAATGAAGAAAACTTAGAAAATATCAACACAAAAATAAATACTCTTGATAAAAAAGAAGATAAAAATATAATACCTAAACATCAGAAATAAGAAAACCTACATATTATAAGAGTAGGTTTAAAAGATATAATCTAAAGAATAAATATGACAAATGGACACCAAAACAAATGATTAATAAAAATTATAACTTTTTAGACTTAGACTGTGTAATAGATACAGAAAAATAATACAATTATGGATAGGATATATGACAAAACAATTATTAGATAATAATATAAACATAACAGATGCACCAGAATATATAGAAAGAACACTAATAGGAATATTAAATTATGGTTTTCAAATTTAACTGAAAATAGCAAGAAGGTATTAAGAACTAATAAACCTATAGAAGGAACATCACCAACAACAACTAAACTAACACCTATAGAATTATTAAAAAGATATGAAACAGCTATAAAAGATGACTTTGGTAGTATGACAACAATAGAAGAAGAACAAGATGAAGAAAAATATACAAATAGGAATTTAATGTTAAAATTAGCAATATGCAATATGTGTTATATAGATGAATATACTTGCGCATTTAAAGAATATTATTATAAAGGAGCATATAATATAGAAGAAAGTAAAGAAATAAGAAAATTATATTTTAATAAATTACCCGAACCATTTAGTTTAAAAATAATAAAAAGTTGGGAAGAAGCAAAAATAGTAGATACTTTAGAAGCAAGAATAAAATTTTTACAACAATAGTATAGAAACTTATGTGAAAAATATAGAGAAGAATTAAAAATGGAAAAAGCATTGATAAGAAATTTAGCATGTTGCAAAAATAAAATAGCACCCCAATTTGGATGTGAAGAAAGATATTATAAAAAAAAGAAAAAGACATAAGAAATATAAAAAATCAAAATATAAATACAAGAAACCAAGAAAAAAATATTATGTAAAAAATTATAAATACAAAAGACCATATAGAAAAAAGAAATCTATAAAAGAATGTACTTGTTATAATTGTGGAAAATTAGGACATTTAGCTAGAGATTGTAAATTACCTAAAAATTCAAAAAATAAACAAATATCAGAAATAAAAATAGATAATACAGAATATATGCAGATAGATTATATAGATTATGAATTAGAAAGTGAGGATAGTATATATGAAATTTCGGAAAATGAAACAAATAATGAAATAGATAGTGAAGTAGGTGAATCAAATGACTGAAGAAAATATAAAAATAATAATAAAGGAAGAATATTTAAATGATGAAGGAACAGAACAAAAAATAATATTTGAACAGTAACATATTTGATGAAATAAAAGGAAAAGAATTAGACTTAAGTGTAGAAAAAATATTTAAAATACCAACAATAAAAAATATGTTTACTAGGAAAAAAGACGAATATTATGTAGTATGCCAAAAGGAACATGTAATAGACTGTAGATATGCAAAAGGTAAAGCTAGTATACCACTAGTAACAAAAAGAATAATTAATAAAGAGATAAATGATATAAAGAGTAGAGGAGACCCAATAAAATATGTACACCTTGGAGGTACAGTGATATTAATAAAAGCATGTTTTAGAGAAGGAATAGATACACCAATCGAATTATATTTAGAAGATGATAGAATTATAAAACCTATAGAAAAAAGTATAATAACTGCCATAAAAGGAAATCTAATATACCAAAAATTTAAATTTATAATAAGTGCAAATTATTCAGTAGCGGTAACAGATAAAAATATAGATAAATCATTAGTATTATATTGGAAAATATCAGGAATACAATTAACCCTAGGAAGTAAAATATTTACAGCAAGATGCAAAAATTTATATGTATTAACAACAAAACATAAAATAATAGGAAAAAATAAGATTAACAAAATACTAATAGAAAGTCCATTCGAACAAATTGTAAAAACAATAGATTATAATGATTATAGCTATAGAGATATAGATATAGAGGAAAATTTAGAAATAGTAAATGATCGAATAAGTACAACAAAAAGAATAGCTGATGAAAAACCAGAATCGTCAAGCTCATGAAAAAGAACAAGTTATAAAATAAATTCAACAAGCAATTTAAACCAATATTACATAACAGGAAAAATAAATGAAAAAGAATATTTAATACTCTTAAATACAGGACAAGAAGAAAATTATATAGCAAAATATCTAGTAAAAAATGAAGAAATAAAAATTGATAATGATATGTGCCCAGATCTACCAAGAAGTTTAATAAATTGCAAAAATATAGCAGAAAAAGAAATAATAATAGGAATTAGAAAAATAAAAATAGAATTTGAAGTAAAGGAAGAAATGCAAAAAGCAGATATAATATTAGGAATAAAATGGCTAGAACAAGTAAAACCATATAATATAGAACATACACAATTAACCTTAACATATAACAAAGAGAAATTATTATTAAGGAGAGCCTTAACATAAAATTAAAATATATGTATTAATGAAGATAGTAGTAGAAGGATATTACAGTAGATATTATATGCCTATGATAGATACAGGAGCAGAAGCTAATTTATGTAGATATAATTGCTTACCAGAAAGTAAATGGGATAAATTAAAAATACCAATAATAGTTAAAGGATTTAATAATGAAGGAAACTTAATTACTTATAAAGCTAGGAATGTAAAGATACAAGTATGGAATAAGATATTAACAATAGAAGAAATTTATAATTATGAACTAACATCAAAAGATATACTTTTAGGATTGCCATTTTTAGATAAATTATACCTACATATAATAACTAGAACAGCCTGGTGGTTTACAACACCATGTAAACAGAAAGTGAGAGCAAAAAGAGTTAATAATAAAATAAGAAAGAAAACTGATTGGATAAAAGGAAGTGAAAAAATTATACAAAAGTTAGAAAATATAAAAAATACTGAAGATACAATAGAACTAGTAGTATTTTCGATAAATAAAATAGAAATAACTATATTTTCAATAAATAAGATAGAAATAATTAAGAAAAAATTAGAACAATTATATAGTGAAGATCCATTAAAAGGATGGGAAAAACATAAAACTAATATAAAAATTGAATTAATAGATAAAAATAGCATAATAACCCAGAAACCATTAACATATAATTTTGACGATTTAAAAGAATTTAAAATCCATATAGATGAATTATTAGAAAAACAATATATACAAAAAAGCAATAGTAAATATAATAGTCCAGCATTTATAGTAAATAAACATAGTGAACAAAAAAAGAGGAAAAAGTAGAATGGTTATTGATTATAGAAATTTAAATGCAAAAACTATGACATATAATTATCCAATACCAAATAAGATATTAAAAATAAGACAAATACAAGGATATAATTACTTTAGCAAATTCGATTGTAAATCAGGATTTTACCATTTAAAGTTAGAAGAAGAATCTAAAGAATTAACTATATTTACGGTACCACAACAATATTATGAATGGAACGTATTACCATTTGGATATAAAAATGCACCACGTAGATATCAACATTTTATGGATAGTTATTTTAAACAATTATCTAATTGTATAGTATACATAGATGATATATTATTATATACAAAAACTAAAGAAGAACATTTAAAATTATTAGGACAATTTACAGATATAATAGAAAAATCGGGAATAAGTCTAAGCGAAAAGAAAGCTGAAATTATGAAAAATCAGATAGAATTTTTAGGAATACAAATAGATAAGAGTGGAGTAAAAATGCAACAACATATAGTACAAAAATAATAAATTCGAAAGAAGAATTAGATACAAAAAAGAAATTACAATCATTTTTAGGATTAGTAAACCAAGTAAGAGAATATATTCCAAAATTAACAGAAACTTTAAAACCACTACAGAAAAAATTAAAAAAGGATGTAGAATATAACTATAATGAAGAAAATAAAAAACAAGTTCAAAAAATAAAATTACTTTGTAAAAAATTACCAAAATTACAATTTCCAAATGAAAATAGAAAATTTATATATATAGTAGAAGCAGATGCTAGTGAATGTGGTTATGGAGGAGTACTTAAATATCGATATGAAGTAGAAAAATTAGAACACCATTGTAGATACTACTCAGGTACATTCAATGAAACAGAAATAAAATGGGAAATAAATAGGAAAGAATCATGTTCATTATATAAATGTTTGTTAGCATTTGAGTCATATATTGTATATAACAAATTTATTGTACGAACAGATAACACACAGGTATGCTGGTGGTTAACAAAGAAAATACAAAATTCAGTTACAACAAAAGAGATTCGGAGACTAGTCTTGAATATATTAAATTTCACATTTATAATTGAAGTAATTAGTACTAACAAAAATGTTATTGCAGACTACATATCAAGACAAAGCTACACAGACTGATATAATAGAAGAAGATACTCTAGAAAAAATACTCAACACCCTAACTACGCTTTCAATGAAAGTGGACAGTATGGGTAATGAGATAGAAAAGCTAAAGACTAATGAAGATAAACTAAAGTCTATAGCTACAAATCAGCTAACTCAGCAGTGTGCAGAGCTATGTCGATCGGAAGACATTAAAGTTCCAGAACTAGAAGGAGACGATGGGACACTCCATAAAACCCATAACGTTTATCAATCTACTTCTGCAGGTACAAGCAGAGGAGTTAGTAGACAAAGATATCAGAACATGAATATGAATAAGATATTTGAGAAACCATTTATACCAAAAACACAAAATGACCCCTTGTTCATACCCCCACAAATTACCACATACCGAGATAGTCTGAACCAAGATAAAAAAGTTTACAACTATACAACCCAAAAGTACATAGAAAATATCTATAGAGTACAAACTTTCCTAAACCTTAACCCCAGAGCTACAAATATCAAAGAACTAAATACAAATTATATAACTCAAAAATTACAAGGTTACAACAAGCTAATTACACTACCCTAAACCAACCCAAGCCTAGTAAAAACTTGTTTTGACTATGGATTATTAAATACCATATACACCCAAGACGGAGAGGAACTAACAGCTATGAAAGAATTACATAAAATATTCACCACCTATAAAAACATAACAAAAGGAAATCTATTTTATATAAAGTGTTATACTGCACCAGCAGAGATATTATACGATGAAATAAAACCAGTTATACAAGTTGTAAGAATAGGATTAACCAGAGATATGATTATACCGGAAGATATTACGCAGCAGCCAGAGATACCCAGAATTGAGATACCTGATTTCTACGCAAATAAACGACTCATTGGACTAGCTACAATTATTCAAGAATTAATAAATAATTATACCAATGGAAACCCAATATGGAGCTATTATTCGAGAGACCATCAGATAATTATTCAAATTCAAAAGAACTACGACAAGCAGATATGGAAGATGTTAGGTAATGGATAATGACATTACTTAACCCAGAAAAACAATCTACTGCAAGAGCAATTAAGAAAGAATTTATTTCAGATGGATTATTGACAAGATATTGCAAGATAATTGGACATAAATATCCGCACCATCAATGTTCACGATGTAATGGAAAAGATAATATTATCCCAGAAGTCCACCTAGAATAAAAGAATTAAGAAGATAAGCATGCCAGCTGGAAGATAAGATAAGAAACAATAATGAAGATATGGAAAAACACCAGATACGACAACGAGAAGATATCAACGGAGTAATAATGGAAGACAAGATATTAAATTTTACGTAAAATTATTGTATAAATTTTTATCCTTTTTTTAGCCTTTTTGACTTTTTAAAGGCTATAGCACTAATTCTTGTAGCCTCTTTAGCCTTTTAGGCTATGGCACTAATTCTTGTCTCATAAGAAGACTTATTAGGATTTTTAGAAAATGTGTAAGTAATGTAAAGACTTTGGTAAAAAATTCATTCTATAAATGAGAGGAACCGAAGGCGTTGCAAAGCAAACCTTCATGTGTTGAAGCAAAAGTACTCTCTCCTATCCGCAACAAATATTTTGCTTAGTTCATTAAAAACAGATATATTTCAATGGAAAAAGCTATGGAGGAACAAACCTCAGAAATATCAAACCTACCCAAACAGGTATATTTATTTATGATTATGAATAGCTAAATTCATAATTCCCAACAATCATGGTATGATAAAATAAATTCATATTAGTTACTTTATAGTAGAATTATTCGAAGAATAATATGTTAAGAAGTTTATTAGCAAAGTGGAAACGCAGAAAAATTCCTAAGAACTATGCCATCCTAAAGGTGAAACCAATGAGGCAAGAAGCCGTGGTGGGGAGTAACCAGAGTAGAGGCGTTGTTTAAGGGAAAAGTATCCAAATTACCATGCTAATATTGACCGAGGAACATGTTATTTAAGAATAATCTAGTATATAGTAATCTAAGATGACCATATTTTGTTATGTATATGATTGGAGGGAATATTTTGAAAATAGCAATTTTATGAAAATGAATAATTATTTATCTGATGTTATGGTAGATAAATTTAAAATGCTTATTTTGTATGCACTTAAGGATATAAAAGTAGTAGATATAAGAAAAATCATATTAGAAAAAGCATTTGGTAAATATTATATGACTAGAGTAAATTACATACCATACCTACCTAACTACTCTTACAAATACTTATCATGATAAATTACATAGAATTTTTGGAAAAAGATATGAGAAACATACAGTTAATAGAAAAACAGATGAAAATAAATATAGACAAATACATGGAAACTAAAGATATAAAATATATAGAATTTCTTAATAAAAATATGCAAGAACTACTAAGACTAAAACAAAATATTATAATAAAATATTTAGTCAATTTTAAATGATAGATAATCTTAAAGTCTTAATCTTATATATACTTAGAGATATAGAAATTATAGATATTAAGAAAATAATATTAGAAAAAGTATTAGACTATGAAATTGAAACCATAAATTGGATAGCACAGTTATACCTAGATAATTACCCAGAAGGATATTATTCAGATTAAGAGATGTTAGAATATATTAGAAAAACTAGAGAAAATCAAGATAATCTAAATAAAGAAATTAATTATAGAAACCGAATTAGAAAAATAATGGAGAATCTAAAAGAAAAATTAATATGGATAGAAGAAAGCTTAGAAAATTTAGAAAAAAGCACATGTGATAGTTTATATAATTTAAAAAACTCGCTACGAGAAGAACAACACAAGATAATAAATAACATTGAAAATCTAGAATTAGATATATATTACAGTACAATTAGGATAAATTATTATACAGAAATCTGTAACTCTGCAATTACTACAGGATAAAATAATAAACCACACAAATTAATGAATACATCTTACGAAAAGAATAAATCATTAAAAGATATTGAAATAAAATTTAAGAAATATCCATGCACAAAGAAAAATAGATTCATTATACATATAATAGATCTATTTCATAAGTTAGTTATCCGCATAGATCCGCACCCCCCTACAAATGGCCGGGTATCAATAAAATGACAATAGTATCCTCCAGCCTTGCCAATTATAATATCATTACAATTACCATTACTGAATAAGATACACTAAAATACTCATAAACATAAACATATCATCATAGAATATCTATCTAGTAAATACTTCCTTACTCGTTATTAGTTAAACAACACTTATTATAATAGAATCACTAGCTCACTAGTCATCACATAACTACTAGTAATTAGAGTAAACATTATCTTTACTCATGGAATAGTAACTAACCACTATTTATTAAAAAACCAACATCTAATATCTAGTCATGATTCATCACTAGGCCAAAACCGCTATTTATCCACCATTAATTATTATCAACTAATCATACTATATCCATTAATCATTAATAACCAACAATTTACCATTTACCATGTAACCATTCTTTATTAACGAACACCAATCAATATCTAATAATTGTTTACCAACTAATCCTCATTATGAACTAGTCCTCATTATTACCTAGTCGGCATTAGTAATTGGGCATCATTATTAACTAGGTATCATTATAACTAGCATACTGTAATACCCCGTACTTCTACCTAGCTTAAAAATTGTCCTAAAAATGTTAAAGACTTTATGTAAAGGATAAATGCACTTTTATACACGTGGAATTTTCAAGATTTTGACTTTTTGTTGTGTGAAAAATTAAATAAGCTTTTCATCGGTACCAAATTCACCTACATCTGGTATCAGGTTAGAAAGTTATGGCCAAAATACAAAAATTAGTTTGAACCGCCCAGGTGCGATGGAAAGGGGCCGATGGAACATCGAGCTAGCGACGGCCCATCACTAAACCATCACAGCGAAGGCAGTGAGTTAACCTTCTGGCCAGGCACGGCAAAAATGGCGATGGACCGTCGAGATAGCAACGAACCATCGCCCAAACCATCGCAACCAAGGTAGAAAGATGAAATTCTAGCCTAGTATGATGGTAAGGTCGACGGGCCGTCGATCCAGCGATGGACCATCACCCAAGCCATCGCAGATCCCGTTCAACAATTTAAAGCCATTTTTATGAGGGTGTTTGGGTGTTTTTCCACCCTTTTTAACATCTAATTATACCAGACCAGGGATCATCACTTCATTATTCATCTACAACAATAAATTAGAGTTTCTCTCAAAGATCAATCCCCAAGAATAAGATCCCAACCCTTCTTAAAGAAACTAAGAAATCCAAATTTACAAGTTCAAGAACTATCAAAAAAGAATCAAGATCTGTGTTTCCCAATCCAAGAACATTCAAGAAACGTTAGTTATCTTTCAAGATTCATGCTTTTGAGTTATGTCAAGTGTTGATACATGGGTCCCTTTCACCCATGAAGCTCAAGAATCTCTTTTAAAAATCCAAGATTGTGTATTTATGAATGTTCATGATTTAGTAGAATTGAAATTCATGTCTATGTTGTTGTGGGGTTTTGATTCATGTTTTAAATTATATGTTCCAATGATTGATCCTAGTGTGTGATTATTTGCATAATATTAAGGATAAACACTTCAAATTGCAAATTTATTTATGCAACCATGATAATTGGATGCATTGATGATGGTATAACCAAAGTATGCTCTCCATGTGTTTGATTAAATGCCTATGTAAAGGGAAAAATGCCATTATAGCATGATAATATGAAATTCCCATTCATGTACAAGTTAATGCATTTCAAGTGTTTGATGAGATGTCTTAGTCAATGAATTATGGATATATGTGTAGCCATTGTTGTGCTTACGAAGTTGTGCCACGAATTACTTTTACGTTATCGAGTCCTGGGGGTATTTATGCCTAACAATTTAGCTGTTTGCCTAGAGCCAATGTCATTTTCATGATAATCTCAGTTATTCCATGATCAAAAGAATTCAGTCAATTACATGACTTAGGGAAACTTAGTAATCTCATAAACTCAGTCAGTTAACAGAATTTAGTAATATTTCGTCAGTTCACGGAATTTAATGAACTCAGTCCAATTTAGTCCAGTATATTTAATTTAGTGTCTATTCAGATAGGAGTTGGATTTAGCATCGAGTGAGCCCAAGGATTGGAACTCACCTGATAGGAGAGGGTGTGATTCTTAGAAGCAATCCTTACAGTACAGAACTACGTAGCCAGCATAGATTAAGACATCAAACCTTCTAGAGAAGGGATGATGAGGTGGATCAACACTGCCAAATAAGGGTCCTACAATTTACCTTTGGGGATACGTCACTCATAGATTATCCTTAATAGTGGCACGGTATTAATACCCTTCCAGTTGGGGTTAAAGATTGGACCCCAGCTCAGCTATAATAGCTTATTAGGGGTATGTCGGTTAAATGACTACTTACCATAGTCTTAGTCTCAGGTTTTAGTGATAGAACTTAGATAGTTCTATAGAATTCAGGACTATTACATACAACCACTCAACTCTATATGGAGCTCTGCTAGTTCTATCAGAACCTAGACTGTTAGACACAGTCGCTCTACATCAGTTATATCAGTTATCAGAAATCTATGTTATCAGTATTTAAACTCAGTAATTAGTGTTGTCATAATCTCATTCATAGTTATGTCTTCACGCATGTGTTCCCACATTCAGGTTACTCAGTCAGTTAGTATTGTTCATGCATATGAACCCCTTAATTCAACCTACCTCACTTCCATACCAGTAGATTCAATCGCACTAATGCATTTGTGCTATGGTGTTTTATACCATAGGTTCAGAAGCACGAGCTCAAGAGCATCCTTAGTAGATCAGCCATTTAGCAGACAGACTAGCAGTGAGTCCTTATCATTTGAGAATGTTAGTATTTGACTATTCCATTCTTTCAGTAGTTGGAGTTAGTTGGGGACTTATCCTATCATCTAATTATTCAGACAATTTAGAGGATTTTAGACTAGCATGTTTAGACAGTTATTGCAGTTGTTTTGGCATTGATATGTCATATCTCCAGATGTTATGTTTTATTAGATTTTTGAACCTTATGGCCTTCCAGCCTTCTATTTCGTATTTATACAGTATGTTATGCAATGATCAGTTACAGATATTAGTCATGGGTTAGCTTGTGGTCCTTCGGGCTCATATGCACCGTGTGGCATTTTGGGTAGATTTGGGGTGTTATACATACTTTATCACCTAGAAATATTAACCACATTAACTCATTTAATAACTAATCGGCATTATAACTTTTTATCAGTAGACATATATCATTACTATAGATAAAACCATCTTCATAGCCATGTATCAACCCTAGTCGTTAGCTACCATATAACTAAGCAAGGCTCATTAACTAACATATTTAGAATTCTAAGAATCAAGTACTATAGTCACCTAATAAACAACTATTTACCACATTGCTTACCATAATATTAGGAAGATTAGTCATAAGATTGCATTTCAGCTAGAATCACATTAATATCTGATATAATAATCATGAATGTATTGAATCTATGCATGCCATCATAGGTATTCAATCAGTGAAATCATAAGTGTCATACCATACCTTCCTCTATCCCAAAACCAAGAGACGTGTATACGCACACACATATATATACATATATGTTTATGAACCTAAACCGCATCCTCTACAAGGGTAAGTACTTCCTAAATGTCTGATCAATATCATCTATCGGCCCTTGACCCAATAATATATTAGGAATAATTACAATATCATCATCACAACTTTTGGCCCACATATATATCCCGAACACATCTCTATAATCATATTTATAAGCAATAGCATATCTCTAATCATCTCACATCTAGGAGGCATCTCGCATATATGAGGTATGATATCAATAAGAATATAATTATCTCTCACATAGGAGGCATAATATCAATAAGCATGAAATGACTATAAGTTATTTCATTTATAAAGATCATTCATCATGAAGGTGAGAAATATCACCTCTCTAAGCCAACTATTATATCTAAAAGAATATAGCATCTCTTTAGGCCCAACATTGCATCTAAGAGAAAAATCATCTCTAAGGACCCAATGTTATGTCTAAGAGGAAACAACATCTCTATGGTCCAAATATCAATTCTATGAGAAAATGGCATCTATATGGGCCAAGTATCAAGTCTAACAGGAAATTGCATGTATAGGGGCCCATTATCATATCATTTCTATGAGCAACAACATAACTATAATTCATAAGTCACAATCTGAGGAACACCATTATAGTATACCAAGTCAGGAAGTAACCTTATAATAAGGTTTACTAGTCTCAACTATGTCTAACATCTACAGCTAATTCCACAATGACTAACACAACTATAGGCCTAACTGGGTGGGACAATCCCATATCTAAACCTCAATTTCCTTAATTATGTACACTACACCCCAAACTAGGCTAAGTTACCTAGTCCAACTTCTAGATGTCAAGTAAGCCACATATAAACTTAAGATAGAAACTTAAACTAGAAGTAAGGGTACTTAAGTTAATTCCACACAAATTACAATTCGAAGAATACCACACTGGCCCAATAAGATCAAATATACTATATATGCTTCGAATACTAAAAACATATTCCAAACATAGCATTATCTTATATCCACGCTATAACTAAGCCAAACTAAAGAGGAAAGGGAGTAGGATATAAAAGGGTCATAAACATTCCATTTTACGGGTCTAAAACCCTAATCTATTCCCATAAAAATCAACAATCAAGGCTAAGTTATCCTACTCATAATCAAGCCTAAAATCCATATTCACACACAACATATATCATACATCATCTATAAAGAAAAATAGATAGAAGTCTACCTTCAAGGCCAAACTACAAAACCTCACTTTATGAACCACATGTTCATCTTCACTTTACAATCCTTAAAATATCATCACACTATAAAAACTAAAATCTACTCATCAACACGAGTCCAATGATACCTATATTGCCCTATTATGCTTCTGGTCCAAAATTGACACCAAAACCCTAAATGGGTTCCACATATGGAAAATGAGTTTATGAGACCAACCCAATGTTCATACATGAATAAGGAATCATAAGCCTCAAATAACGGGTGAATACTAAGCGTACTTTGGGCTAAAATCAAGCCATAAGATAAATTAGAGTTTTAGTCCAAACTAAGAAATTTAAGCATGAATTCAAGGAATTCTTACCTTAATCTTGAAGATAATCGTGATATAAGATGATAATTAAGCACCGAAGTCACCAGCCATGACCAATTTTGAGTTATTGCACTTATTTTAGGGTTTCTAGGTCTAAATAATGAGGGGGAAATGCCCCAAATGCATCTTGGTACCTTTATATATCCCCTAGAGATAATGAGATGCGACTATCATAGTCATATAGTCTGTGATCCTGCTACCACGATCACACACTCTTGGTCACGATCGTGGTTGCACAAGAAGATAGCAAACTTAAAAATAAGTTTTTGACCCTCGGAACTCATCCGGAATCAGAATAACATGATCTAATAATTTTTAGTGTAAACCACATTTCAAAATCATTGGAATTGTGAAAACTTTCATCGGAGATCTTTTAGACAAAAATTGGGGCCCAAACCTATAATTTCATCACTTTTCATAAAATATTCTCAATAGCCCAAAAATAAGTCTAGAAGCCTTAGGACCTAAACCAAGGGTTTCTATAGAAAAAAATAGACATTCCAAATGTGATGGAGAAGTTGGATTTTCAATCCAAGATTGTTTCGGCCAAATGTAGATCATACACCCATTCTTTTAAATTTTCAACTTTACGACCAATAGGTTGAATTAATCTTGAATTCATTAGGACCCAAAAAAAAGGTCTATGTAGAATAGAATTGACATTCTGGATCTAGTGGTGTAGTCATAATTTGCATCTGAGATCATTTCACAGAAGTTTTCGCTTAGTAGCCATTTGGACCAACGAAGACTTCAAAATAGGGAATTTGCTCTAAAAACAAAATAAACTACCCGGTAACTCAACCATCAGTTCTAGCAAGTCATAAATACCATGGGGCATCTATGGAGAATCTCAAAGAGTGAAGATAAGCATAAATATGGAAAATAAATAGAAGGGTCATTATATTTTGTTGTGTTTGTTACCTATTACAAGGATGAGATGGTCCACCAATCTTGGGATTACCTCCTGGTACATGGCGGTGGATATGTGCATGAGGTGAAGAAGTAGGTCCCAAATCTATTATTCCCTGTAGACATGGGCAATATAAAGGTCTTATAGATGGCTAGACATGGTTTTAAGACCATTAAGACAAGGCAGATCAGATCAGATCAAGTCCCAAATCTGATCTGCCCTGTAGATATCTTGGGACCTTTATATATCCCTCCACCAGTGCCATGTTTGAATATAGGGTTACATCTTTGATTATGCCAAACCACCGAAGAATCCTCAGTGGATAATATGGCTTGATCCCTTCTAAACTAATTAATTCAAGGAATTAAAGATAATATCTCCTCAATATTTCCCATCCATTGATCCATGATAGTCACTATTTAATGAGGTTACTAATAAGGTGTCTCAAGAAAGGGCCCCACTGCTCTTCGTTACTTAGAATGTTCCACATGTTTATTCTTAGATCATATTGCGGATTTATTGTACTTGGCCTCTTTGATGCCATAATATACATTTCTCATATAAAAATTCTCCAACGCCCATACTTGAAGCATTAAATTGCATCCTTTTAAAAAGTAATAGCTTATGGAGCATGTAAATAAAGACTGAAAGATCTTTGCCAGGATTATTGGCATGATCGTCACTCTAGGTGATCCTCTACACATGAAGCTGATCATTGAAAGTAAGTTGAGATTTATTTGATTCTCCCTTATTAGGTAAACCATGATGCTAATGAATTCCACTATGAAGATGATGGATCTTTGCCTTTCCCAATTGATTCTTGAAAAGAGAAACTAACTATAAAATCGGCCTTAGCTTTCTCTTTAACCAAGCCTTTCAAAAAGATATCTTAGGCTAACATGTAAAAACCCTTCCAGTCAGTTTTGTAATCCCATTTATTTTTGTTGTTTAAGCTTCTCGATAGCTTTCCTAAGTAATTTATTACTTTATGGGACTGATGGTTTGGTTATTGGACCATTTGTTTGGTTTTTATAGTCAATTCCCTATTTGAAAGTCCTTACTGGTTTCAAATAAACACAAGGTGAAAAATTTAACAAAACAATCTCAGATGCAAATTCCAACTGCACCATTACATTTGGAATATCTATTTTAGGATAGGTATCCTTTGTTTAGGATCCCAACGCACCTGAACTCATTTTGACCTATTGGTCAGAAAGTTGAAAATTGAAAAGTATGGGTGTGGGACCAACATTTGGTCAAAATAAACTCGAATTAAAAATTTGACTTTGACAATGTGTCTGGAACATCAAATTTATTATTTTATGTAGTTCATTTATGAAAATAAGATTCTGAATGAGTCCTTAGGCATTGGCCGACACATAAAAAATTCTAAGTTTCAGCTATCATCTGTGATGGCAAAAGATAGCACAATTATGGTGCGTTTTTTATGGTGATTGACCTAGCTCAATCGTGGCCTAAAGAGAGAGATCACAGACTCTTCTTCCCTATGGGTCTATAAATAGACCCCAATGTCGTGAATTGGCCATTTTCCTTCATCTTTGAGAGCATAAAACCCAAAATGGGTATGATAACTTAAAATTGAGTATTGTGGATTCCTTGGGAGCTTTTTTTAACATCTTCTATCATTAATATCTTCAAATTTAAGGTAAGAATCCTTTGAATTCATGGTTGAATTTCTTAGTTTGGACCCAAAATCCCAAATTCACTTAGGGCTTGATTTTAGCCTAAAATTAGATTTGTTTTCATTTATTAAGGGTTATGATTTGTTGCTCATGTATGAAGGTTGAGTTGACCTCAGAAATGCATTTTCCATAAGTGAGAGACACTTGGAGGTTTTGTTATCAATTTTGGACCCAAAGAACAATAGTGCAATATGGGTATCGTTAGACTCGGGTGATTATTAGATTGTGATTTTGACAATGTAATGAAATTTTAGGGATTGTGAAGTGAAAATGAGTTTTTGGTGAAAGGCGTAAGGTTTTGAGGTTTGTCTTTGAGGTATACTTCAACCTACTCTTCTTCAAAGATGATGTATGTTATATATGGCATGTGGATGTGTAAATTAGGCTTCATTATGAGTATAGTAACTTTGTCATGATTATTATAATTTTTGGATTAGATAAGGGTTTTGGACCCATAAGGTGGTAGATTTAGGACCCTTTTTGGATCCTACTACATTCTACCTAGATTGAACTAAATCGTAGCATGGATGTGATATAAGGATAGGTTTGGGATATATCTTAAGTGTTGGAATCATGATTAATATGAATAACCTTAGTTGGGCTAGTCTAGTGACCTTGAACCATAAATTTAGTAAAGTTGACTTGTATGCCCATGTTTCTAGACAAAGTTCCTATATTAGGCTTGGAATTGGCTTACTTGACATATAGAAAGTAAACTAGAAACCTTAGCCTAGTTTGGGGCATAGGTTACCTAAACATTGAAATGGGTATTGGTAGTAGGATCATCTGGCCTATGTAGGTCGAGATTTATTGTATCCCTTGTGGACTTAGTTGTGGATGTTAGGTCTAGTTGAGACTAATGAACCTTATTTATGAGATTTTCATGGTGAATTGATAGCTATAGATGTATTTTTCCCAGATAGAGACTAATGTCTTATGGACATGATGTTGGGCCTAAAGAAATGTTATTCCTCTTATTAGTGATGTTTTGTCAATAGAGATGTTGTTTCCTCCTACACTTAATATTTGGCCTATACAGATGCTATTTTCTCTTAGATTTGATGTTGCGTCCTTGGAGATGTTAATCCTCTTTGATATGTTATTTGTGCCCTTCGAGATAATAATTCCTCTTGTTTGTCATTATTGGGCCTATAGAGATGACTTTCCTCTTAGTTATGATTTTTGGCCTATACAAAGATGATATTCCTCTTAGATAAGGTAGTTTTCCTATAGAGATGATATTCCTCATAGTAATGTTGTATGACCAATAGATATGTGATGTCTTACAAATTTGATATGCTTATAGATATCATGTCTCCAAGATGTGAGATGCCTTAGATGTTTGAGATGCGTCCTAGGTGTGAGATGCCTCCTATACGTGAGATGATTATAGATATTCTACGGCTTATAAATATAATTATTGATATGAGTTTTAGATATGTATATGGTACTAAGGGCATGATTATGATGTTGTCATCATTTTAGAAATATTATTGGGCCAAATACTGTGTTATGATATTAGTTGGACATCCGAGAAGTAATTATCCTTGTAAAGGATTCGGTTGTAGTTTATGAATACACACATACATATATATATGTGTGTATATGTATATGTGTTTATATACATACTTCTTCAGTATGGGATGGAGGAAGATGTGATATATTGCTTATGACTTCATTGATTTGGATACTAGTGATGGCATGCATAGATTCGGTATATTTATGATTATTCTATCAATATTTGATATTATTCTAGATGAAATACGAACTTATGACTGTTCTTCCTAAACAAGGTTACCCACTTTTCAACTTAGAAATGGATTTCTTTACTATAATAATTGCCTAACTAAATGGAATAATTATAGGTATAAAAAGGTTTAAGATATTTTGTTAAGTATTTGAACAAGATAGATTCTGGTCCATGATTTAACATTATAATTTACTCCGACCATGAGGTTTTCCAACCCTTTCGACATTTTATAATGATTTAATCCCAAAAAACATTCTGGGCAATAGACTTATGGAAGATTTATATTATTTATAGCCACATCTTGAGTCCATGCACCCATTTTATGTCTATGCATATATATTAATGATGATGATAATATTGATACCCAGTAAGGCCATGGGATATTTTGATGATGATATTAATACCTGACAAGGCTGGAGCATATCGTGATTATATATTAATACTCAACAAGGCCGAAAGATATTGTGATGATGATAATGATACCCAGTAAGGATGGAGTATACTGTAATGATATATTGACACCCGACAAGGTCGAAAGATACTATGATAATATATTGAAACTCGACAAGGCCAAAACTTGATTATGATAATGGAGATTGCTACGATGATGAGATTGTGATGGTTATTATCCAATTTGCATTCTTTCATGCATACATATTGCCTATCACCAGTATGCACCTATGTCTATTAGTTGGTATGGGCCAATTACATACATATGGGTGATGACTATGCCTTGTGTTATTCTATGTTGATTGAACCTTTTGATCTTCAGGCGGTGGGGGCACGCAAAATCTCGGGTAGGTATTTGATTGTCCGGAATAACCGATTACTTGTATTGTTATTGATATTGTTATTATCATTTATATGATCTTTATTATGATTAGTTTTTGACATATTGGTCATTAATTTTGTATAGAGATTTGAGGTATGTTTCTAGCCTCTTCCATCTTATGATTGCATTATTATGTATGTTTGTCTCATGTTTACACATATAGACTTAAAAACCTAAGTATGGTAGCACTAGATCCTGATAGGATTATAATGAGGCCTTAAAAGTGAAGACTTGATGATTTAGATTATTCTTGAGTTGAATTCATGCCTATATGTATGTATGTAAATATATATAGACACCTATCTATTTATAGCTATGGAACTACCGTATATTCCTTCTTTTAATTGTTCATATTGTATACTCATTCCTTGGCCTTGTATATTGATATGTATTTTCCTTCCACTTGTACTTTGCATATTGGCTAGTAATATACAGTATAGTATTGAGATTCGTGAATATGGTTGGGATAAGATAGTGCACCCTTATTACTTACTTAGCCTTATTATGTTAGACACTTAGGCATGAAAAATATAGTTATTCCTTATGATATCAATAGTTGTTATATGATTTTTGGATTCTTGAGTTTAGTTTCTATTTTGTTTATATGTTGTATATATATGATTTATCTTCAGAGCTCAGTTAGTAGTTGCCTATTGAGTACCATTCATTTGGTACTCATACTACACTTTTGCAGCCTATAGATCATAGTACGGTTTATTATAGTTGAGAGGTGCATCATGTGGAGCAGCATGGTTTGGAGACTAAGAGTGGGCTTTTGACATTTGGAGTATCACTTTCCCCCTTCTTATGTATTTGACTAGTCTCTACGTTGTTTTCATAGATAAGTTCTACCAGTGTAGTTTATTTTATCTATTCCCTTTTTTTGTCTTATTTATATTAGAAGCTCTTGTACTAATATCACCAGGTTTTGGGATTTATTTATTTATTGATCCTTATTTCAAAAAATTTCTATTCTTTTTGTTATCTATTTTGGTAGTCTGTTAGTAGTCATTCTGGGATACAGGGTTTGACTACCTACTGGCTAGTTATTGTAGGTGCCATCATGACTTAAGTAATTGGGTCATGACAAATAGGTATTAGATCCTAGGTTTCAGTAGTGTGTTAGTACAAGAGCTAAGTGTTTAGTAGAGTTCTTTGAATCAGTGTAGAGACGTTTGTAACCTATCTTTGGGAGGCTGTAGGCATATTTTAGGAAATTTACTTCATGACTCCTTATCATTTGTCCATTTTTCTATGAACCTCGAACATATTCTTTAACTCTATTCTATCCCAAATGAATGATGAAAGTGGGTTATATTGTCAATAGATGTCGATGAGACTTCAACATGTATTTTAAGAGTTTCAGCGCAATGTCAGACTAGAGACTAAGAAATGGATATCAAAGATCTTCAGTGCTAGCTGAAGGATTTGGGGCCAACTTAGGCTCCATTTAAGATCATGATGATTTTATCCCTTTGAGGTTCAGCAGTGGGAATTTGAGTCATATTGCAGACTCTTCACGGGCAGAAATAAAATTTGAATCATCGAGCAGTTCTTAGGCAACAGTTGGAATTATTGGTTTTCATTAGGGTACTTTACCAAATTCTGAGTGTGAGATTGGATTTCTCGAGTGGGTCATACATTTTCTTATGTTATATCCCTCTGAGCCAGACATTGGAGCATGGATGTGTTAGAGGACTAACATTATCACTCAATTTGGCATAAGAGCACTTGATAGTGCCTGGGTCTTCCTTTCCTCATGTTGTTGATTCTGAGAGGTCCATAGAGAGACGTGTTTTGATATTTATAAAAGTGGCAGAAAGAGGCCATTCCATTAGGATAGTTCTATTGGTATTTTACCCAGCAGTGAGGATCCTTCTAGTAGAGTTCAGCTTCACTTGCAGTGTAACGACTCTACACGGGTGGTAGTTCATACTATGAGTGGTTCTCAAGTTATACATGATGATCATAGTGGGCAGAGTCCGCATCAAACTTGCAGAGTTTTGATATGGTTTCTTGTGCCATGATGACCATTCTGGTTTATGAGGGGCACTATCTTAAACTATTCTAGGATCTTGGTTTGGTTGTATCATGATGAGACACTAGTTCTGAGAATGTCTCAAATAAGAGTTCGTCGATTATACGGAGTTAGCATATATTTCGTGCCAGCCTAGAGTTCCATAGAAAGGATGTGATTGCAAAATGATGGACATAATTCAAGATATTTCTCTCAGCATCAGTTGGCAAGCCATTTGGGCTTTATTTATGTTTGCAACATGTTGATACTTCAGGATTTGCTATAACTATAGAGAGATTGGTTACTAGTCTACAAAGTGTCCTTGACACAGGAGTTTTAGTCATTCAGCTCATTTAGATTAGCCTTGTGATGATGTGGCATCTTCAGTTAGAGATAGTGCACTTAGTATCACTATTGATGTAGTCGATTATCCAAATTTGGACCCATTTAGGTTTATTCTCTTTTTGCCCATCTGGAATGTGATTGAAGATTTCACCATGATGGGTGTGCTTTTATTTACCGTATTTTCTTGTATGATGTGTTTTAGGTCTTTCATACCCATTAATGACCTTAATGAATTGATATTGGTTATAATGTGCCCTATAATAAAATTCATATTTATTGGACAACTCCATGGCTTGTTTCTTTTACTAGTGGATGGAGCAGATTTTCATTAATATTTGCTCTCTATGGGTGTGCTTTTGTGTTAGAGTTCCATTTATCTTGGCACATTAGCCTTATTGTAGCCCTTGAGTGGTACATGATATTGATGTTCATTTTGGTACCATCTATTTATTATATTGATGTTGATATTATTGTTACTATTTCTATCACAACTTGAGATTATTGATATTATCTAATATTATTACTTGATGTAATTGATCTTTACAACATAGTTATATATACTAGTGATATCTAGTAAAAAAATTATTTTGTTGTGATCTTATTTGGTGTCTTAAGTAGATATAGCCTGATTTGATAATTTCTTTCCCCTAGAATGGCGAGGTTGATTGTTTCCCTCTTGGTCAGCCGTTTAAGATTAATTTGGGAATATATTGTGATATCAAAGGAAATTTGACCTTCTGTGATTCTATTATGATTCTACAGTCAGCGATTTGGTTATATCACCCATTTTTGAGTTTGGGACCCTTAGACTTTCCTTCTGCCTGCGAAGGTTTTTGCCTGGGCTATTTTATCTATTTAGCCTATTTATGAGATTGGCTAGTTTGAGGTTCATTCTTTGGTTGTGACTATTTCTTCGCCCGATAATGGTTTTGATATTGAGATTGAGATATCATGGATTCATCTCATAGGTTTGTTGAGTTTGTTACCCTTTGATGGGTTGCCGTTGTTATTAGTATGGTGATTGGATGCTTCTTTCCCATGATATAGTTTTTTGTTAAGTGGAGTAGAGAGTTAGAGGCATGTGACTTTTATTGTGATCTTTTCTTGAGTTAGCAATATGGAAATTCTTTATCTTATGTTATTGATTTCCTGGTGTTGGTCTTGTCTTTAACCTTGGTTTTGAGATTGATATATTTCTTCTTTGATGATGTGATTCTTTGGTGAATCTGGAAAATCCACATTTCAGAGTTTATTCGGCCTAGTGAGTCTTGAGGGAGTTATTCCCCAAGATGATATATGCCTATGGCTATTCCTTGCTGAGATAGAGTTTTAGATTAATTAGTTCTGGCTTAAGTCACATTCTCTGAGTTGCTAGAGTTTTTTATTTGTGGCCCTAATGAGTTCAAGAGTATGTTTTGGTAATTTGTGCCATCCAATAGATATACTATGGATTTCTTGTGTTTTAGCGGATGATTTATCCTCTATAATGATTTTGTACTTCAACTATGTTGTGATTTCAGCTCGACATGATATGGTGCAGATATGCTTGATCTAGATGGTATGGTCATGAGAGTATTTGACATTAGTTTAGATTTGTTAGATCAATTTTGGATTTGATGCCTTGGAATGGCGATTTGGAAGCTATGATTCATTTGGAGTATGAATGTCCACCTATTTTCTGGTTTGGTTTGGATGGTTAAGACTAAGTAATTCAGCCTTATTGATTGATATTTTAGCTTAGAGTTGTAGATATTGCATGTCGCCTTTTTGACTTATTTTAGTTGGATTTCCTCTATAGGCTGGTTGAGCCTACTTCCTGGTTGACTATTCGATCTTCTCGACTTTGGATAGATTATAGTTGATAAGTGTTCAAATAACGACCTATGGACCAGTATTGGTTCTTTTAGCTTCGATTTCGAGTTTCCAATTTTCTTTAGGATTTTTGGATAATATACTCAATGGGAGTAATATACTCGAGTTGGGTTCAACATGGCTTTATTCTCAGTTGATGGGACATCTTAGAGCAGAATATTCATCGCTGAGTAGTTATACCTTAGACTTTGGGATTTTAGTTTAATTTTCATCCGGACTAGTTTTGGCTTGGCATGTGTTGCATTCCTTGATTATCACCATTTGAATGCCCAAATAGTGACTTATGTGGTTATTCTTATATTTAACGTATGGACTTTCAGCAGATCAACTTCAGTTCTTCAAGTTCTCGGTGATGAGATTTTACGGACAGGTCTTTTGTTATTTTCCTCCTGGCTTGGAGTGGACAACAAGTGTAGAATAGTAAAGAAAGTGTGTATTCAGATTTGGGTGTTAGTGGCATGACTTATCTCTTGGGTTGGCTTTGGTTTGGATAAGCCTTTGTTGATTTGTACAGGTATTGAGATGGTATAAATGTGTTGTGATTCAATTTTTTATGCATCTGCCTTTTCATTTCAATTAGAGGTTGGTTAGTGGTTAAGGTTGAGTTTTTGTTGTTTGGAAGTGAAGTAGGGTTGCAGGTTGATAAAGGATACATTTGGCAAAATCCCTTGCAAGAGTCCTCTCCTCCAGTGGTTATCTGGGAAGTCATGCTCCGAGCCTGCTGTCCTAGTACCTCGTCTATTTGATCTTTTGAGATTTTTTCTATCCGAGGACACTGGGGGATGAAAGTCCTTTTGGTAGTGGATATTATAATGACCCTTCCGACCATTTTGTGTAATTCTATTATTTTAGCCATTTGAGCTTCTCCATAGTGGCCCCAAGTTATTTATGACTTGTTGGGACTGGCAGTTTGGTAACCGGGCAGTTTGTTTAGTTTTTAGAACCAATTCTCTATCTGGAAGTCTTTGTTGGTTTCAACCAGCCACTGGGCAAAAACTTCAGTAAAAAGATCTCAGATTCAAATTCCTACTACTCCAGCAAATTTGGAATATTGATTTTAGGCTAGGTAGACCATTGGTTCAGGTCCTAATGCACCCAAGCTCATTTTTGACCTAATAGTCAAAAAGTTGAAAAACAAAAAGTATGGGTGTGATACCCACATTTTGTCGAAATGCCCTCGAATTTAAAATCTGACTTCTCGAACCCATCCAGATCGTCAAATTTCGTGGGGTTACATACTTTAGATGTGAAATTCGAATTCCGAATGAGTCCAAAAGCAATGGACGAAACTTTGAAAAATTCCAAGTTTCAGCTGACATCTGTGGTGGCATGATATAGTGTGATCGTGGTGCGCACCCTATGGTGATTGCCATAGCATAACAACGGCCTATGGAGGGCCATCATTGCATCTCTTTGCTTAGAGATCTAAAAATATACCCCAATGTCGAAAATTTGGCCATTTTTTCTTCATCTTTGAGAGTCTAAAACCCTTAATGGGTATGATAACTCAAAATTTAGCATTTTGGATGCCTTGGGAGCTTGTTTAACATCATCTAGCATGAATATCTTTGAATTTAAGGTAAGAATTTTTTGAATTCATGCTTGAATTTCTTAGTTTCGAATCAAAATACAAAATTCACTTATGGCTTGATTTTAGTCTAAAATTAGATTTGTTTCCTTCCATTTATTGACGTTTGGTTGACCTCGGCAATACATTTTTTATTAGTGCGACCCACTTAAGATATTTGGTGTCATTTTCAGACCAAAAGCATAATAATACAATATGGGTATTGTTAGACTCATTTGATGAGTAGATTATGATTTTGATAGTGTGATGGCATTTTGGGGATTGGGAAGTAAAAATGAGCTTTTGGGGAATGACGTAAGGATTTGCAGTTCGGTGATGAGGTAGGCTTCAACTTTCTCTTCTTCGAAGATGATGTGTGTTATATATGGCATGTGGATAAGAATATTAGGCATGATTATGAGTAGAATAACTTAGTCATGATTATTGAAGTTTGTGGATTAGATGACGGTTTTGAACCCATAAGGTGGTATATTGAGGACCCTTTTTGTATTCTATTGCCTTCTCACTAGATTGGACTAATTTGTAACATGGGTCTATATAATGATTGTTTTGGGATGTGGTTTACGTGTTGGAATCATTTTTAATGTGATTAACCTTAGTTGGTCTAGTCTAGTGATTTTGAATGATAAATTGAGTAGAGTTTACTTGTATCCCAATGTTCTAGACGAAACTCCTATCATAGGCTTGGTTATGGCTTTCTTGAAATCTAGAAGTTGATATAGATACCTTAGCCTAGTGTATAGATATGAGATATCTTATAAATGTGGTATGTTTATTGATATTATGCCTCCTAGATGTGAGATGCCTTATATGTTTGAGATTTCTCTTAGATGTGAGATACCTCCTACACGTGAGATGATTATAGATATGCTACAACTTATAAGTATGATTATCGATATGAGTTTTTGATATGTATATGGGCCAAAGGCCTTGATTATAATGTTGTTGTAAAGCCCTGAGTCTACACCCTGGATGTCACATAATACTTACGACCCCGAAGGATCACAAGCTAACCCATGACTGGTACCTATTGTGAGAACTGAAAAAACATATGCTAAAGTTAAACTAAAATGACATAAGGTTCTCAAAATACTGAGATAATAACTGAGTGTACTGATAATAACATGTAAAAATTGAATAACTGGCTGAACTAGTCTAAAAGCCTCTAACTGTCTAAGTATGGAGTTGATGGGAAAAACTAACAACTAACTCCAACTGAAATAATTGTTGAACTAGCTGAAATACTAAAATAAAATAATATCCTTGATGGATGAGGACTCACTACTGAATCTGTTGCTGATATCCTGGGCTGCTAAGTATGATCAGGAACCCGTGCATCTAAACCTTTGATATGAGACATCATAGCGCAAAGAAAGAGTATGTGTCAGCACTTTAAATATACTAGTATGCTAAGTGAGTTAGGTTATTATACATGGGTTCATATGCATGAGATGATAACTAACTGAATGAACATCATAAAGTAAATGGATGAGAGATCATGTAAAACTGTAACTACTAAACATGTTGAATAAGCAATACTGCACATATAACGTCTTTCTAATTTAGGCTGAAAATGAAATACTGAGTTCTGATAACTGAATATTGATAAATGAAAGTTTAGACTGATACTGAAGTACTGAATTCTAATGGCTGTGTAACTGATAATTAATATCCATGGTTCTCTAGAACTGTCTGAGTTCTTTAATGAATACTGAGACTGAAACTGTAACTATTAGGGTGTTCATCTAATCGACACACCCTGATTTATAAACTGAGTTGGGGTCCAACCTGTGATCCTAGTTGGAAGGGTATTATCACCTTGCCACGAGATACTAACAATACTGGGTCAACCTTAATCTGGTAGGAAGACTCATGGAATATATATATCATGGCGTCAACACTAGTGTGGTAGGAGGATGACTTACCCTACGTTAGCTACATAGTTCTTTAACATAGGGACTGCTACTAAGGGTCAAACACTCTGCTGGCAGGAATGCCCCCATCCCTAGGTTCGCTCGGTGATGAATCCTACTCCCAACTGAACTGATCACTAGACTAAACTAGGCTTGACTGAACTGATATTGATCGTGTTGACTGACTGAACTTGACTAAGTTCTGTTACTGACTAAGTACTCCTAATCTTGATCTTTACTGGGACCATTCTATAACTACTGCAACTAAGTAAATAGCTAGATTTAGGGTAATAAATACCCCTAGGACTCGATAGCATCAATAATAAAGCATGACAAATCTTGAAAGCATAGCAATAGTCAATTGTTCACAATTCTTTCACTGAGGCATTTAGTCAAACGCTTAGAGGTCATGAACTTGTACATGAATGAGAACACACGATAATATGTCATGATTACACTATTCAATTCACATGGACATTCTATCAAACACTTGAGGATCATGATTGTGATAAATTAAGAATAAACATATAGGTTACTATAACTTCAACATGTAACTTGCAAATTCAAGGTTTTAACATGAGAGATTTATAATTCAACACACATGCTAACATAATTTCATGGAACTCGTAAGAGATCTTAACTTGAAATCCATACAACAACACAAAAACTAGCATAATTCAACTCATAACATGGAAATCACAATTCAAGTTTTTGAAAAGGTTTCTTGAACTCTAAGGGTGGAAAGAGACCCAAAGATGAACACCTAACATACCTTGATTGTTGATTTCGTAGAAGCTGATGGGGATTTTTGGAAATTGATCTTGAGATTGATGAAGCTAGGGCTTGTTCTTGAGAGGATTTTGTGAATAATGAATGTAATTTGACCTTTAGGATATTAAATTTCATGTTTTAGCTTAATTGGGTGACGGAAAAAGGACCTAGATGCCCTTGGAAATTTTAACACTTAGCTAGAATTTTCTAAGTCTGGGGCCTCTTTTGGCATGATATATAGAACTGAAATGACTAGGATTTTATGGGGTCTTACAATATCTCCCCCTTGGAAACATTCTTCTTCGAATAAGACTGGCTGAACTGAGAGGAACTGAGGAATTATACTTCCACTGACATGCATAACTGAAGTACGACTGAATTCTGGAGACATAAAACATGACTGAACTGTTTCTTGAATACATGAATGATATGAGAATGTTAAGCAGTTGTAACATGGAATAGAGTAAATCGAAGGAAGACCGTTACCTTAAGCTGAGTCAGATTTTGCAGAGAAGAGGTGAGGATACTTGGTTCACATATTTGCTTCTACTTCCTAAGTATCTCCCTCAATGGACTGATTCCGCCATAAAACTTTGACCAAAGAAACTTCTTTGTTCCTTAGTCTGCGAATCTGACAATCAAGGATTTAGACTGGGACTTCCTTATAAGAGAAACTTTTTTGAATATCTACAATTTCTATAGGGACTATAACTGCTGGGTCACCTATGCATTTCTTTGGCAAGGAGACGTGAAACAATGGGTGCATCAATTCTAAGTTGCAGGCAACTCAAGCTCATAAGCTACCTTACCAAAGCAAATGAGAATCCTATAAGGACCAGGATATCGGGGACTAAGCTTTCCTTTCTTTCCAAATCTCTTCACTCCCTTCATGGGAGAGATTTTCACATACACAAAGTCTCCAAGTAAGGCCCCACTACCTCAGCCTCACATACTTTAAACCAACTAATGGGAGATCTATATTTCATCCCATAAAGAGCCTCAAACGGATCCATCTAAATTCTGGAATGATAGCTTTTATTATACATAAATTCTATCAAAGGTAAGTGGTCATCCCAACTGCCCTTAAAGTCAACAAAACACACTCTCAACATATCTTCTAAAGTTTAAATGGTCCTTTCTAGTTGACTATCTGTCTGAGGGTGAAAGTTTGTACTGAAGTGAACTTGGGTACTAAGACCCTTTTGGAACGCATTCCAAAAGTGAGAGGTAAACTGCATACCTTTATCTGAAATGATGGACAATATGACACTATGCAATCAAACCAACTCACTAAGATAGAGCTTGGCATAGTCCTCGTCTGAATATGAGGTATGAACTAACAAGAAATGGGCTGATTTGGTCATCTTATCCAAAATGAACCAAATCGAATCATGCTGACAACGAGTATGAGGCAAACCCGTCACGAAATCCATGTTCACTTCTTCCCACTTCCAAGTTGAAATAATGAACTCTTGCATAAAACCACTAGGCTTCTAATGTTCAATCTTAACCTACTGACATGTAGATCACTTATCTACAAACTTTGTTATGTCTCTCTTTATCCCACACCACCAATAGACTTCTCAAAAGTTGTGGTACATCTTAGTTGCCCCTATATAGATTGAGTAACCCGCACCATGTGCTTCTGCAAGAATCCGCTATCTAATGCCATCCATACATAGCACACATAATCTACCCTAGCAACGCAAACCTCCACCTTCTAGTCTCTGATTGACTCTTTCAGCTTAACTAAACTGGGATCCCTATCCTGCTTTTCTTTTATTTCAAAAGCAAAAGATGACTCAGAACTTTTTTGCACCCAAATGCTACCCACAGCCCAATCAACCAAACGGACATCTAGTCTGGTAAGCGGATGAACTTCCTGAACTAACTTCTTCTCACCATCCTCAATGTGAGCAACACTACCCATGGATAATCTACTAAGGGCATCTGCCACTACGTTGGCCTTGCCTGGGTGATACAGAATACTCATGTCATTGTCTTTCAACAACTCTAACCACTTTATCTTACACAAGTTCAGGTTTTTTTGGGAAAATACATACTGAAGGCTTTTGTGTTCTGTGAACACATCAAAATGCAGCCCATACAAATAGTGACTCCAAATCTTTAAGGCAAACACAACTACTGCTAACTCAAGATTATGGGTGGGGTAATTCTTTTCATGGGGCATAAGCTGTCTAGAGGCATAGGTAACAACCTTAACCCTCTACATCAAAACACAACCCAAAACAACCCTGGAAGCATTATAATACACAACAAATCCATCTGAACCATCGGGTAAAGTCAAAATTAGGGTTGTAGTGAGTCGAGTCTTTAACTTAAGAAAACTCTTCTCACAAGAATCGGAGCACTAAAATTTGAATTTCTTCTGAGTCAATCTGGACCTAAGGGATACAATAGATGAAAATCCTTCAATAAACCATTGGTAATATACAACCAAACCTAAGAAATTCCTGATATCTGATGGAGAGATGGGTTTGGTCCACTTTCTTACTACTTCGGCCTTTTCAGAATTAAGTCTATTTCCATTACCAGAAACTATATAACCAAGGAAAGACACTAACCTTAGCCAAAATTCAGTTTTTCTAAATTTGGCGAACAACTAATGGGTTCTGAGATCTATAATACTGTTCTGAGATGGTCTGCGTGATTATATTCACTACTAGAGTAGGCTAGAATATCTTCTATGAAGACTATGATGAACATGTCTTAGTACTGCTTGAACACATGATTCAACAAGTCCATGAAAGCTTCTGGAGCATTGGTAAGACCAAATGACATGCCTAGAAATTCAAAGTAACCATACCGAGTTTTGAAAACTTTTTTGGAATCTCATATTCTTTGACTCTAAGTTAATGATAGCTAGCTTGATCTAAGGTCTATCTTAGAAAAGTAACTGGAACCCTGAAGTTGGTCGAACAAGTAATCGATTCTAGGAAGTAGGTACTTATTCTTGATGGTGACTTTGTTCAACTGGCGGTAGTCAATAAAAATTTTGAGAGAACTGTCTTTCTTATGCACGAATAAAATCGGTGTGCCCCAGTGGTAAACGTTGGTCTGGATGAATCCCTTATCTAGGAGATCCTTCAGCTCTTTAAGTTTAACTGGAGCTATTTTTTATGGCAGAATAGAGATGGGTTGAGTATTAGGAAGAAGGTTTATTCTAAAGTCAATTTCCCTTTC
Source organism: Capsicum annuum (assembly GCF_002878395.1). NCBI lineage: Eukaryota > Viridiplantae > Streptophyta > Magnoliopsida > Solanales > Solanaceae > Capsicum > Capsicum annuum. Next base: position 32,760,894 of record NC_061116.1, read on the forward strand.
GGAATGAACACCAAGAAGATCTTCGAGAAACACATTTTGGAATTCACTTGCTACTATAACTGACTCAAGATTAGGAGTCTCAGAACTAGAATCTTTAACTATCACAAAATGATAGACACACCCCTTGGATATTATTTTTCTCGCTCTAAGGTATAAAACAAGCTAACCCCTAATTGCAGAAGTACTACTCCTCCATTCTTGGATAGGTTCAGTCAAGAACTAAAAATATACAACTCTGTTTCTATAGTCAACTGAAGCATAGCATGAATCAAGGTAATCCATACCGAGAAAGACATCAAAATCCATCATCTCTAACTCGACTAAGTCTGTTAAAATTGCTTTTTGAGATACCACAACTGAATAGTTCCTATATACCCATTAGGCTATGATAGATTTACCCATTTGGGTAGAGACTGAAAAAGTCTCTTCTAAGATTTTGGGACTAACACTGAAGGTGACATCTATATAAGGTGTTATAAAGGGCAAGGTAGCTCCTGGATCTAGCAAAGAATAAACATGTAAATAGTATACTTGTAACATACAAGTGACCACATCAGGAGAACATTCTTGATCCTGTCAAGACTGAATTGCATAAAACCTATTTGTGTGTTGCCCACTGGTGCCACTATAAGTGGCACCCTGCTGAGACGGGCGACTAGACTGAGCTGGGGGACGATTATGCTAATTCCATTAATATACCCAAGGACACTCTCTTATTCTATGACCTGGTTTACCGCACCCAAAACATACATCTCTACTAGCTCTACATACACCCTATTGGTTTCTGCCATATTTTTGACAAAGAGGATTTGTTTATGCACTACTAACACTACCCTAAGATTTAGAGCCTAGGGCCCATTCCTTATTACAATTTCTGAATTTAGGCACTAGAGCATTGGCTGAGGATGGAGTCAGAAGTAAAGATTTTGAGAGAAACTGAGAATGATTATCACCCTCTTACTCAGGATGAGTGAAGTTGAAGCTACTTGTTCTAGCCCTCTTGTTCTCCCTCTCTTTATCCGTAGTCTTCTACACCTCTATCTATTGAGCATGGACCATCAACCTATCCTAGTCTATCTCCTTAATTAGCATTGTAGTCCTACACTCTTTGACCATACTATCAGATATACCAGACATAAACTTACTCATCTTAGATCTACTATAAGCTACCACATAAGGACCATACCTATCTAACTGAGTAAACTTAAGGAAATACTCTTTCACACTCATGTTGCCCTGCTTTAAGTTAATGATCTCTAAAACCTTGGTTTCTTTCAACTCCTATGAGAAAAACCTATCTAGAAAGGCAGTAGCAAACTCTTCCCATTTTATGGGCCCTACATCTATAGCCCTATTTTCCTTCCACTGCTTAAACTATGTATGATCCAAATCCTACAACTGATAGGCAGCTAACTCAGCACTCTTACTAGATATTACCCCCATAATATTTGTTACCTTCTACACTATGTCAAGGAATACCTGTGGGTCCTCTTTAGACTTGACCCTGAGAATGGAGGAGGGTTCATTCAGGTGAAGTTCTAAATTTTAGCTGCAGCAGTATTGGCCACTAGGTTGGCCTAAACAATAGCTGGGCGTTAATTCTAGGCTGCTATATAATAAGTTAGAGTGGTGAAAGCTTCTCTAAATTCTGCGTGAAAAACATGCTCATTTAGTGGGTCTTCCTAAATTGGCGGAGGTGCGGGTTGGTTTCTATTTCTTCTTTCGTTGGTATTTTTGGGAGGAATGTTCTATAAACAAAAGGGAAAAATGGATTAGATAAAGAGTTTAACTTGAGTTTATGCCCATTCGCATAATATGAACACTGAAAAAAGGGAAACTTCTTCCAAAAAACATCTCATAGCCCCTTGTCCATAAGTGTGCCACGCTACACACCCATGAACAAGACTCTACTTGACGCAACTTTAAGACTCACTAACACTCTTTAGGACCTGGCTATGATACCAAGTTTGTATCTCTCTAAGACTACATCCTGGCGTATCACACGGTGCTTACAATCCCGAACGACTACAAGCTAACCCATAACTGGGACCTGTTGTGAGTACTGGATAATAATGCTAAAAAAATATGTATAAGTAAAACTAAAATTTCATAAGGTTCTCAAAATACTAAAATAATAACTAAGTGTAACTGATACTAACATCTGAAAACTAAAAACTGACTGCACTAGTCTGAAACCCTCTAACTATCTGAATATGGAGTTGATGGGACAAACTCCCAACTAACTCCAATTGAAATAACTACTAAACTAGCTGAAATACTAAAATGTTGTAGTAAAATGATATCTCTTATGGATAGGACTCAATAGTGAATCTGTTGCTGGTATCTTGAGCTGCTAAGTACGGTCAAGAGCCCATGCGTCTGAGCCTATGATATGAGATATCATAGCACAACGAAAGAGTATGCATCCGTACGTGGAATGTACTGGTATGCTAAGTGAGATAGGTTGATATACATGGGTTCATATGCATGAAATGATATCTGAGTAAATGAATATTATGAAGTAACTGGATGAGAGTACATGAAAAAATATAACTACTGAACATGTTAAATATACAATACTGCGCATATAATATCGGTCTATATTAAACTGAAACTAAAGTACTGAGTTCTAATAACTGAATACTTATAACTAAAGGTTTACACTAGAACTAAAGTACTGAATTCTAGTGGTTAAGTAACTGATAACTGATAGCCATGGTTCTGTAGAACTATCTGAGTTCTTTACTGAATACTAAGACTGAAACTATTACTGTAGGATTGTTTATCTAACCGACATACCTCGGTATAAACTGATTTAGAGCCCAACCTATGACCCTAGTTAGAAGGGTGTTAGCACATTGCCATGGGATACTAACAATATTGGGTCAACCTAAATCTGGTAGAAAGACTCATGAAATATATATATGATTGTGTCAATCCTAGTCTGGCAGAAGGATAACTTACCCTATGCTGGCTATGTAGTTCTATAATGCAGGGACTACTACTAAGGGTTAAACCCTCTGCTAGTAGGAATACCTTCATCCCTGGGTTAGCTCAATGCTGAATCCTACTCCTAACTGAATCTACACTGAACTGATCAATAAACTGTACTAGGCTTGACTGACCTGACAATGATCGTGTTGACTGACTAAACTAGATTGAGTTCACTTAGTTCTGCTAACTGACTGAGTAATACTATTCTTGACCTTTACTAGAACGATTCTATAACTACTGCAACTAAGTAAACAGCTAGATTTTAGGTAATAAATACCCCCAGGACTCGATAGCATAGTAGATAAAACATAGCAAATCTTGAAAGCATAACAATAGTCAATTATTCACAATTTATTCATTGGGCTATTTTTTCAAACACTTGGAGGTCATGGACTTGTACATGACTGAGAACACATGCTGACATGTCATGATTTCACTATTCAATTCACAGGGGACATTCTATTAAATACTTGGGGAGCATAATTATTGCACATGATAATGAACAACAGATAAGCATCATGACTACAACTTAAACTTACAAATTCAAGGGTTTTGACTTGAAAATATCATAATTCAACACACATGCTAACATAATTTCATGGAACCTATAAAAGATCTCAACTTGAAATCCATACAACAACTCAAACATGGGTATAATTCAATTCATAACATAAACATCATAATTAAAGTTTTTGAAAGGTTTTTTGAACTCTAAGGGTAGAAGGAGACCCAAGTATGAATGCCTAACATACCTTGATAGTTGATTTTGTGGTAATTTTGGTCACTTTTTGGGACTTGATCTTGATCTTGATGAAACTAGGGCTTGTTCTTAAGAGTGTTTGTGAGATAATAAGTGTATCTTACCCTTTAGGTTATTAAATTTCATATTTTAGCTAAATTGGGTGAGGGGAAAAGAACCTAAATGCCCTTTGAAACCCATAACTTAACAAACAAAACTAGCCCAGTGATGCGATACCCCATGCGCTGCATCGATGGTACCGATGCGATCACTGACAGTTGCATCAATATGTGCAACATGATAGCCAACAAAATACGTTAAGATGGCGTTGGCTTGCTATTTTATCCATCCAAACACGACCCGAACAAAGTCCAAAAATTTTAAAACTCACCCAATATTACCTATTGACATCCCTGATAATGAATCAATTTAAAATCGACTTTCTATGGTTGAAAAGATTGTAAATGATGCCACTAAAATATTGAGGCCAAAATTGAGCATAAGTGTCAACACTTAGCTAAAATTTTCTAAGTATGGGACCTTCTTTGGCATGATATATAGGACTTAAATGACTAGTATTTTGTAGGGTCTTACAGTAGTCGATCTTTTATTGGCTGGTTTGATACCTCAGCGATTTTACTCTATGGAACTTACTTGTTTCACTAGTCTTTGGATAATGTTTAGGTGATCCAGGATAGGCTTTTGTCAGCTTAGAGTAGGAAAAAGAGTTATGCGAAATGTAGGCTTCGTTCCTTGAAGTTTGTGATTGGTGATTGATTTTTCATTTATGTGCCACCCATAAATGACGTGCTGAGGTTTGGAAAGAGGGAAAAGATCAGCCCCGAGGTCATTATACCATTTGAGTTTTTTAGACATTTATGGAAGTTTCTTATGAGTTAGCCTTACCTCCAGACTTTTCATCCATTCCTCTAGTTTTGTATGTATCAATTCTTTGACGCTATATTCTGGATGAGCCGCACTACATTTTGTTGGGACCCACTTCAGTTAGATGACAGTTTTCCCTTTTTTGAGAAGCAACTCTCCATTTCAGCCAGGGATGTCAGACGATTACATTTTTGAGATATTTCTATTGTTAAGGTTCAGTAGAAACACCATTCAGTTGAGGACGTTATTTGGGAGGTCGAGTCTGGCATGCATAGTAGTTACTCTTATATTTTTATCGATTCAGGTATTTTTTGACATGCGTAGTTGTTACCCTCAGCTTTTTACTGATTCATGTATTTTCTTTTCTTTTAAATCTAGGACAAACTAGAGTTTTAGTGGTGAATGTTGTAGTGAACTTTTTTTATGAAAACTATATTTTTATGGATGTTGATCATTTTTTTCTTCTTCATAGTTACTACATGTTGATTATAGGGTTTGGGGATTGTTGGCATGGTTCTAATGCGATCAGAATAATTTGTTCGAGTTAGTGGTTTTTAGAGGCATGAAAATCCATATAGTTAACTTTTATCAAAATTTATTATTTTGAATATCGAATGACAATTTGGATAGTTCCATTAGGTCTGAAATGTTATATTTGGGTTAGAAGAGTGGTTGGTTAGAATTTGGGACCTTTATCTTATATTTTGACCAATTTTCGGAAAATAGTTTAAAAAAAAGGTATTGGGAGTTAGTTTGTTAATAATCTTTTTTCAAAAATTTAAAATCGTCATTGAGTCCAAAGTGTTTAAAACTTCCTAGTAGCATAGTTCATTTGCGTTCATGGGATTTTGAATGAGTCCTGAGGTAAACATTACATTTTAGCCAAGTTGTTGATTGTGCTGTTGTTTGGTGCAATCGCTTAAGATGCCAAGGACTGCTTTAACCTTCTTAGTGTCCTAACATCACTTAGGTGGTAGCTTCTTTATCCATTAGGTATTGCATAAGCGGTAGCCGCTTTAGTGGTCATGCGTCACCTAAGCAATGTCCGGCCTAAGTGGCTTTGCCAACTTAGCGACCTTTTATATTCTTAAGTTGTGGTCTCTTAAGCGGTCAATTAGTTGGTCAAGCAGTCATCACTGAAACAACGTATAAGTCTAATTTTTAAATTATTCTCCATTTTTGGACCTTTGAGCTTCGGGTGTGGACAATTTTTGAGGTTTTCTTTACCATTTGATCTTAGGTAAGCTCCAAAACCTTATTCCAATTATTTTTCATTGATAATGTCATAACTAAACCTTTAAATTATGATTTCAAATTGAAAAATTTGAGGTTTTACCAGTAAAGTTTAAAAATGACTTTTCTTGGATTTAAATTCTAATTTTACCCATTTTATCCTTGAACTCGTTTTTCTAACTCATTTTTGACCCGGCCCAAATATATGGAATATATGTATTGTTAGCTTTATTTTAATGCATAAATGCTCTATTTGAATGTTATAGTTGATACTGAGGTCATTCGTAAGATGGAAGGCTCCGTGTTGAAGCAATTTAGATCGAGATTGCATTATTTCAAAGTAGGTTATGCCTTCACTTATTTCAGATTGAGTTGGGTAGTTAAGATATAAATAAAGCATGCTATGAGTTGGAGAAAATAACTATGGAATTTACATTTTGATATTATTATTACTATTGTGTACCCATGCGGGGGTTTATATTTTGTTATTATTAACTTGCGATATCTGATAGTGTGTGTTACCCTTGTAGAGGTTTTATTTGACATCATTGGTCTTATCTGTGCATTTAAATACCTTCATTCTAGATATGATGCCCATGCAAGGGATAATTTTTCTAATTTAGGCCATATTTGAATATAGATTTCCTTTATCATAATAGAAATACTTGAGTTAGGGGTTGATATAATATTAATGATGTCTTCCATGCATATTTATGCTGATGTTGCCTAATTAGAGTTGATGATCATGATGTGTGAATATACTGAGGTGATTTCTAGGCTCACTTTTACAGATACAGGTAGGATTAATTAGATATCATCATATTGAGTTGATTGTGGGCATTACATCCTCATTCCATGCATATACATTCACGAGATACTGATAACATTGAGAAACACTATTTTTGAAAGAAAATAAGAATATTTTATGAAAATCCTCTACGTAAATATGAGCTGGAAAAGTGAGTTAAGATTTATCTTTCCTAAATCTTGGTGATCCAAAAATAAAGTAAAATTGCAAACCTGAGGCTTATATACTGTTCTGCAAATGGTACCTCGTGATTGCAGACCCTGTTTCACAATAGCGAGCATCAATATTGACCAGCCGAATAATTGGCCTTTGCATTCATGGATAGGGCTTCACATTTGCGATGGTCCATGACCTGGACCACCGCGCTCACGACAACCCTATTGCATTTGCAAAGAAGGAATAACTTTTGAGCTGACTTGACTGGACTTTATAATTGCAGCCCCCACAATCACGATCATTATGAAGGATGAATTCCCTCTCTGTATTCATAAACTGAGGCCCACATTTGCGAAGAAGGATTCCTCTTGCACCAGATATCACAAAAATATTCATTTACATTTTTTGCAGCATCTCTGAACGGATGATCAGGATTTGCTTGGGACCCAATAAAATATAAACCATATATACTACTAGGATATTTTTAACGTTTCAGACTCAATGGCGACGTAATATTATTGAAGCAATATTATTTTCAATAAATTAACCCCTAGACCCGTTTTAGGTAATTTTTCAAATGAAGGGCTAAAATACCAAATAGTTGGTTTTAATCTAAACTAATATCCCTACTAACTAAAATTCGACATTTCAGATCCAAAGGAACTGTCCAAATCACCAAGAGACCCCCCGAACAATAAATATTCATTGAAGTCTCTTATATGGCTAACGCCTCTAAAAATCACACACTCACCCAAATCATTTTTAATTTCATCGGGATTCATGCCAACTATCTCCACACCACTAAATTAATACGTAGAAGCTATGGGATAGGAAAAATAGTCAAAACATATCGAAAGAAAATTTTTACAAATCAAATCATTACATTCTTATCATGTTTTGTTGAGCCAAGGATCATTAGAAATATTATTTTATCTTGTAATTCAAAGGTCAAGATTTGGATATATCTTACCTTATTCCGCCTCTACTTGTGAGATTACACTAAATTGTTTTTGTTATTATTATTGAGATGTCACGATATATATATGATTAATATGTATGATTTTGACATGAAAACACAGTCTTCAAGAGTGATTTCGGTAATGGTAGAGGCCAGCGTAACATAGAAGTGTTGTTTTTAGAGTGATTTTTTATCATGGCAAAGAGTTCTACTCATTTTATTCTTTGCTTAATTGAACTATATTGAACGTCTTCATATTCAGGAGTTTATAGGTTTTTTTTTTTTCCAGTATTAGAAGTTTGTTTTTAGGTTTATTGATACCCTTTTTTGTTATAAAACATAGTAAGCTTAGCTTTTGCTATTGAGTCTAATGCAAATTATATAGTTTTACTTGTTGGGTTATTTAGAGTGTGAATGGAAAATGAAAAGGTTGTGGTTTTTCTACGGAAAGACACTTAAGAGAAAGGATGCAATTTGAATAGGCACTTTTTTGGATTAAATGGTTATGACCTTTACAATGGGTTGTGACTTTCCAAAAAGTCGCACCTTTGCAAAGAGTTGCACCTATATGAAGGGGTGCAACTTTCTGAACCAATGCTTCTCTTCATGAAGAAACACCTTGATGACTATAAATACCTGAATTTTTCTTGGGTAAAGACAATTTTTTTAGAAATGAAAACATTGTTCTTCTACTTAAAAACTATCTTGTGATCATCGAATTGTTGAGTGAGTTCGATGTTTTTGAAAATTTAAGGTACTGTTACTTTTATAAAGTGAACCATTTTACCCTGGAAAGAAATATTCCATAACCTCGGGTACTTGAGAGGAATAAATTACTTTACAACACATCGTGAAGTAGGTGGACTTGGTTCTTCAATTTCTCTTTCATATTTTTTTCTTAATAGTTGATAAACACTTCATTTGATAGTTCATTTGATTATTTATTTGAACTTGTATTGAAGGTGTTGAACTTCATTGTCGTTCTTGAAAACTTATTCTTGAACTTAGTTTGATGTTTGTATAGAAAACATACAGATTTTGTACTCGCCGGAAAAAAAATCTTAAGGAATTTATAGAAAAAATATTTTTTGTCCTTCTTTGGTGAAATTTTTTTGCACCATTTAAAAATAAAGTACTTTTATAATTTGTATTAACTGTTTGAACTTAACAAGTGATTTGAAGACATAAAAACATCATCACAAGTTAAAGGTCACTCAGTTAATGATTAGAACAACAACAACGTACCCAGTGTATTCCCACCTAGTGGGGTCTGGGGAGGGTAGAGTGTACGTAGACCATATAACTACCTCAAGAGAAGTAGAGAGGCTGTTTCCGATAGACCCCCAGTTTAGGACCAATAATAGTATAACAAATACAAAAAGTAAGCGGATACAAACTAGTATGCTACACAAAACAAACTAGCAGTATAACAAACACAAAAGATGAGTGCACAATAAACTAGTACAGGATGCAAAAAAGCCAACACCAATAACCCCAAAAAGTACAGCCCCAACACTACAAACCAGAAACTCCAGACCCAAAGGACCACTCCCCTATTACTACCTCTGCGCTCCCACCCCCTAACCCTCTACCCTAATTCGCGTCCTCCACACCTTTCTATCAAGGGTTATGTCTTCTGTGAGCTGTAATTGCTTCATATCATGCCTAATCACCTCCCTCTAATATTTCTTCGATCTACCTCTAGTTCACCTAAAACCATCCATAGCCAGAGTCTCACACATCCGCACTGGAGCATCAGGGCCCCTCCTTATCATATGCCCGAACCAACGTAGCCTCACTTCTCACAACTTATCCTCCATCGAGGCAACTCTCACCTTCTCCCAAATAATCTCATTCCTGACCCTATCTTTCCTGGTATGTCTACACATTCATCGCAATATTTGCATCTCCGCCACCTTTACCTTTTGATTGTGGGAATTCATAACTGGCCAACACTCCGCTGTATATAGCATAGCCGTCCGGACTACCACTCTGTAGAACTTACCTTTAAGTTTTGGGGGAACCTTATTATCACAAAGGACACCTGAAGTGAGCCTCGACTTCAACCACTCTGCCCAATACGATGCGTGACATCCTCGTCAATCTCACCATTACCCTAAATTATAGACCCCAAATACTTAAAACTCTCCCTTTTCTGGATGGCCTGAGTGTTTAAAGTCGTTACAACTTTATAATTAGTATTTTGATATACTAAGTTGATTGACTTTTTGTGACAGAAAAATGACTACTGATGGTCATTCAACTGTAGCTGTAAAAAATATTTCTATAACAAGCCGCACAAGTGCTAAGCCCATAATGGAACCTGCGGAGGAACCCAAAAAAATTTTGAGTGTAGATTTTAAACATTGGCAGTAGAAAATGTTTGTTCATTTGACAACTTTATGTTTTCAAAAGTTTATATCTGAAGATGATCTAGAATTTAATAAAGAAACATCGAAAAAGAAGAGGTTCGTTGTAATGGAGGCATGGAAACATTTGGATTTCTTATGCAAGAATTATATCCTAACTAGCCTCCAAGACTATATGTACAATATGTACAGCCAAATAAAGACTTCAAAAGAGTTATGGAATGCGTTGGAATGAAAGTATATAAATTAGGATACAGGAACTAATAAGTTCTTTGTTGCAAGGTTTCTTGGCTACAAAATGATTGAAAGTAAGACTGTCGTACTCGAGTATAGGAATTGCTAATAGCCATCCATGATATCCTTGCTGAAGACAAGAATATAATAAATACCTTATTTGAACATGTTAAATGTTTTCTTAATACTCACATGACCTTTGATGTAGGTTTGATAGTGAATGAGGCCTTTCAAGTGGCATCAAAAATAGAGAAGTTAACACCCTTGTGAAAGGACATAAAAAATTACTTGAAACACAAAAGGAAGAAGATGTCAGTCGAAGACCTCATTGTGAGGTTGCACATTGTGGAAGATAACAAAGGTATCGAGAAAAGGTCAATAGAAAACTCTACAATCAGTGGAGCCAATATTATAGAGGAAGACCATAACAACTTGAAGAAATAAAAGAGAGATGGAAAACAAACCAATCCGCCAAAGAAGTGATTCAAGGGAAATTGCTTTAATTGTGGCAAGGTTAGCCACAAATTATTAGATTGTCATGCCCTAAAGAAAGGAGATAAGAAAGATCAAGTCAACATGCCTTAATACAAAAATAAAATAGATGATCTATGTTTCATTCTTTCAGAATGTTACTTGGTGGAAATCCTAAAGATTGGTAGATAGATTCTGGCACCACTTGTCATGTTTGTGCTAACAAAGATTGGTTTTCTTCATATGCTCCGGCTCAAGATGAGGAGAAGATCTATATGGCAAACTCCGCAAAAACAAAGGTTGAAGGGATGGAAAAAATCTACTTGAAAATGACATCAGGCAAATGGTTGACTCTTAAAAATGTCTTTTATATGCCGAAGTTGAGAAAGAACTTGAATTTCATATCACTTCTGACAAAAAGTGGATTCGAATATGTATTTGTTTTAGACAAGGTTATAATTAGCCAAGGGGAAGTGTATGTAGGAAAAGGCTACCTCACCGAGGGCCTGATTAAATTGAATGTAATGATTGTTAAAATCAATAAATGTTCTATTTCTTCTTACTTACTTGAGTGTAATGAATTGTGGCATGAACGATTATGACATGTGAATTACAAAACATTACGAAAAATGATTAACTTAGAAGTTTTGCCAAACATTGAGTGCAATAAATCAAAATGTCAAAGTTGTGTGGAATCAAAGTATGCTAAGCATTCATATAAGTCCATTGAACGGAATTCAAATCCCTTAGACTAAATCCATACAAACATTTATGATATGAAGTCAACACCATCTCATAGTGGGAAAAAGTATTTTATATCTTTTATTACTGATTGCACTACATACCATTATGTCTATTTGATAAATAGTAATGATGAAGCAATAGATGCATTTAGGCAATATAAAACAGAAGTTGAAAATCAGTTACAGAAAAAGATCAAAATAATAAGAAGTGATAGGGATGGATAATATAAATCTCTTTTTGCAAAAATATGTGTGGAGAATGGAATTGTCCATCAATCTACTACCCTGTATTCACCTCAATCTAATGGAATTGGGAGAAGAAAGAACCAAACCTTAAAGAAAATGATGAATGACTTAATTATAAGTTAAAATTTACCACTAAACTTATGGGGGAAAGCTATCCTTACAGCTAATCGAATACTTAATAGAGTGCCCTATAGTAAGACACTAACAATTCCATATGAAAAATAGAAAATAAAGAAACCCAACTTGAAATATTTTAAAGTGTGAAGCTATCTAGTGTAAGACCAAGTTCCTATGCCTAAAAGAGTGAAAATAGAAACTAAGACTGTGGACTACTTATTTATTGGATATGCTAAAAGCTGAAAAGCATGTTCATTTCTGGTTCATAAATCCGAATATCCAGATATCAATAAAAATTCGGTAATTGAATAAGATAATGCTGAGTTTTTTGAACTGATTTATCTGTATAAAACTAGACATGAACAGTCTAGTGGTGGATCTAAACGACTTCGAGATGAACCAAGAGAGAATGAACATAATGATGAGAATCCAAGATGTAGTATATTTCAAAGAGCGTCAACTTCATTTGGATTGGAATTTGTAACTTTTCTCCTAGAAAATAAACCTCAAATATTTAAAGAACCGATGTCTTCTTCAAAATCATCCTTCTGGAGAGTGACAGTCAATAGTGAGACTGATTCAATCTTGAGCAACTATACTTGGAAGTTGGTTGATCTTCCTCCAGGAAATAAATCATTAGGTTCTAAATGGATCTTCAAAAGGAAAATAAAAGCAGATGGTACTATTGAAAAATACAAGACATGACCTGTAGTAAAAAGCATTAAACAGAAAGAAGAACTTGATTATTTTGATATATACTCGCCTATAACAAGGATATCATCAATTCGGATGTTAGTTTCCTTGGTGACGGAATATGGTCTTGAAATTCATCAAATAGATGTGAAAACAACATTCCTAAATAGAAAATTGGAGGAAGAAATTTACATGGAACAAACCGAGGATTTTTTAGTTCCTGGTAAAGAAAAGAAGGTGTGCAAACTTGTTAAGTTATTTTATGGACCAAAACAAGCACTCAAACAGTGGCACGCAAAGTTTGACCAAACCATGTTGGCAAATGGGTTTAAGATAAAAAATGTGATAAATGTGTTTACATTAAAGATACTCCAAATCACAAAGTCATTGTCTATTTGTATGTGGATGATATGTTGATCATCAGTAAAGATATTTTTGACATAAATGCTATGAAATGAATGCTTGAGAACTAGTTTGATATGAAAGACCTTAGAGTTGCGGATGTGATTTGAGGAATAATAATCCATAAAACACCATAGGGGTTGGTGTTGTCATAGTCTCATTACATTAAATAGGTATTTCATAAGTTCACATAATTGGATTTTGATATTTCTAAGACTCCATTAGACGTGAGTTTTTCACTTTAAAAGAATGTAGGTGAAGGTGACTCACAATTGGACTACCCAAGAGTGTTGAGGTATTTAATGCATATCATGAACTGTACACGATCAAAAATAACATATGCTATTAGTAAATTGAGTCGGTACACCAGTAATCCCAATAAAACTCATTGGATGACAATGAAAAGATTTTTGGGGTAACTTAAATATACTCAAGACAATGCTTTGCATAATAATAAATATCCAATGGTAATTGAAGGATACAGTAAAGGAAATTGGATCACTGGATTAAATGAAGTAAAAGCCATGAGTGGATATGTATTTACTTTAGGTTGAGGAGTGGTCTCATGAGGAGTGGTCTCATGAGGAGTGGTCTCATGGAAATTGTCCAAACATACTTGTATTGCCCGCTCTACAATGGAATTTGAATTTATCTCATTAGATAAAGCCGGTGAAGAATCTGAATGGCTCCAAAATTTCTTGAAAGATCTTCCTTATTGGCCCAAACCATTGGCACTAGTATATATACATTGTGATAACTAAGCAGAGATTGGTAGGGTAGGGAGCATATGTATAACGGTGAATCTTATCATATAAGACGAAGACAAAATACCATTAGAGAACTATTCTCTAGAGGAATTATCACTGTTGACTATGTGAAGTCAAACGATAATGTGTCAGATCCAGTTACAAAGGCCTATATAGAGAGGAAGTTAAGAAAACATCGAAGGCAATGGGTTTACGACCTAGGACAAGTCAACATGGCAGTAAATCTACCTAGCATACTGGAGATCTCAAGAGTTATGTTCAAGGAGATCAAAAAAGTTGTGACTAACGGTTCAACATTGTCAATATACTCAAACCATGCTCATGATGTAGACAATATTTAGGAAACAAGGATAAGGCCTATGGTGTGAAACTTTTTAATAGTCATCTAAATTTGACAGATTTGACCAAATAGTTTAATCTATAGGAGTGAACATTTAGAAATCACCTATGTGAGGGTGAAGTGGATGTCGCTTGAAGGAGAATGTTAGTAAAGGCCATTCTCTATGCTCTCATGAAACCAGGACATGTTCATGAGTGAAACGAACAAAACTATGAGAACCATAAATTGTAAAAGGATAGTTGTGTGACATGTGTTGTCTAGGTGTACATTAAAGTTAGTCCGTTCAAAGATATGAAATCTACCGATTGACTAAGTGAATCCGTTGCGTGTTCAATATGAAACGTTTAAAAGAAAACCCACTTATACTGATGCAATCAGTCTTTGCTTGTTGATCACATACTTTTTCATAAATTTTTTATATGATAGCCATTCCCCATTCATGTGGGGGATTGTTGGGTTATTAAGAGGTGTGAATGAAAAATGAAAAGGTGCTTTTTTTTTCGGAGAGACACTAAGAGAAAGGATACAATTTGAATAGACACTTTTTGGATTAAATGGTTATGACCTTGCCAATGGGTGGTGACTTTCCAAAGAGTTTCACCTTTTCGACGAGTTGGACCTTTATGAAAGGGCGCAACATTCTGAGCCATTTCTTCTATTCATGAAGCAACACCATGATAGTTATAAATACCTGAATTTTTCCACAAGTAAAGACCATTTTTTTAGAGTTTAAAATATTCTTCTTCTTCTTAAAACTCTCTTGTGATCATCAAACTGTTGAGTGCATTCAAAGTTTTTGAAAATTTGAGGTACTGCTACTTTCAGAAAGTGAACTATTTTATCCTAGGAGGAAAGATTTCATAACCTCGAGTACTTGTGGGGAATAAATTCCTTAAGGACACACCATGAAGTTAGTGGACTTGGTTATTAAATTTCTGTTTCATCTTCATTTCTTAATAGTTGATGAATACTTCATTTGATAGTTCATTTAATTATTCATTTGAACTTGTGTTTGAAGGTGTTTAACTTCATTGTAGTTCTTGAAAACTTATTCTTGAACTTAGTTTGAAGTTTGTATAGAAAATATACATATTTTGTACCCGCCGGAACAACATTACTTCCCAAAAAGAAAGGAGCCAAGGGATTTTAGACCAATCAATCTCATTGGAAATGTCTACAAGATCATCCCTAAGATGTAGAGGCTTAGCGCAGTGCTAAATCACTTAGTTGATGAACAACCAGTGGCATAGTTGATGAGCAACCAATGGCATTTACTAGCGCGAGGTTGATTATGGATACAACGGTAATAGCAAATGAGTCTGTGGACTACAGGTAGAGACTAACAAATTTGGAATCCTATATAAATTTGATTAAGAGAAGGCCTTTACCAGTTTGACCATGTCAATTAGAAATATTTAATCAAAATAAAGAAATGGATTTTGGGAGTAAATTGACTAAATTGGATATGGTTTTGCATTAGCTTTGTTAGGTTCTCTAAACTAATAAATGGCTCTCCTAAAAGTTTCTTTCTATTTCAAAGCGGTTTCAGAAAAGAGATTCCCTCTTCCATTCCCTTTTTATCCTAGATATGGAAGGTCTTAACCATATGATCAAACAGGAAAAGGTAAATGGATGGATAAGTGGTTTCAAGGCCACTCCTTCAACAGTCTTAGCAGCAATCTGGACAAACTGCATCTACTTTATGTTGATGATTCTAATCATTTGAGAAGCCATAGAAGATGATTCTAATCCTCATTTTCTTTGAAGCCACTTAAGGACATCATGACATCTGGGGAACAATCCAACTTCTCCCCATAAGCACGGTTCCACAACTGCATATCGCAGTATTATCAAAAGCAAAAAGTGCAAAAATCTCTAAGGTTCAATGGGACATTAAATGCAGAATGTGTATAAAGCATAGACTTTAATGAAAAAAAGAGTGGAGAGCGAAAAAAAATACAAATATGTATGTTTAATCTAAGATTAATAATTATAAGCTTGAATGACAAATATATGAAAATAAATAAAGAAAAAAATCATAAAGTGAAATATGAATTGTGTAGTGTCAACTCATTGGCAAGGAAAAGTATGCCTAAAAAAATAGACGACGACGTTCAAGCATACATTAAACAAGGTGAAGCACTCAACAAAGTTTGAGCCTTGCTTTAGGGCTTAAGGAACCTTTGATAACCTGGCATATTCGATCAAGTACACAAACATGTGAGATTAGCAGCTTGCCAACTACCTATTAGGTTTGACTTTAGTTGCAAAACAGAAAGCTCCAAAGATACAGGAAGGGTTGTTAGAAAGAACTATAAAGTGAGAGACAGGCCAAAATAAAATCTCAATATGTATCAATAGGAGGAAGAGCAATTTTTGAGAACTTTATTGAGCGAGAATATATTTACTCTAAATTACAACATTGTCGGGTTTATTTTTCCCTTTTCTAAATTTAAAAAAAAATAAATTTAAATTTAAATTGTTTATTTTCTAATTATGTAATTTTGATTTATATTGCAGTGTATTTATGACATAATTCGTGAACTTTAACTTGAAGGATACACTTGGTATGCCACATTGGATAACCCGTATTTAGAATATCCACCTTACTGCAAGTAATAAAATTGTGGCATCCGACAATTCTTTAAAGATAAAGTTCAATTCCAAATATTTAATTTCTTGGTTTACACTCAACACTAATTACTTATTTCCCAAATCATTTTTCAATATCAAACACTACACATCAATTAATATGGGTATTAAATTAATATAGGTATCATAGTAAAAATACTCATATTAATCACGGGTCCTCAAGTGGAGTTCAAAGTCCAAAGTGAACAAAGATAGTATAAATATATTTTGAATAAAATATCTGTACCCTTTCTCCTAAATATGAGTCTTTTTGTGTATTAAAACTTCGGACAAAGTTATCAAATATAAATATTTGAAATTTAGAATCAGAATTAATCTAGTCTAATTTAGTGACAATGTTAAAAGAGCTTACCTTTGTTCTTGCACAATTCAAGAAGATTTAAACCTACCGTCGGAGTAGTTCTTTGGTATTTTCATCTTGTCTTTTATTGAAAAACCTTGCCTCAATATTCACACTACATCCACCATCTTGTCGATCTGCTCCTCGTAATCGTCTTCAATCTTGTAAATATGTGGCGACCATTTTTCGGCCAATATTTTCTCCAATTTCTTCTTCAACATTCTGCTATTTCGTAGGAATCAAATTTCAGAAATATATGCGGCACATTTGCACTTCCTAACCTCTCAGTCAATTTTTCCTACAAAGTAAGTCATCATTTACATGCACTTTATTGTGAATATGGGAAGAGGCAAATAACAGTGGTGACAATTTATCCAGAAATATAGTTGGAGTATCATTCACATAGTTTTTCAAGATTTGACTTGGAGACATCTCCGACATAAAACAATTAAAAATTTAAAACAAACATATCAAATTAAAAATGAAAGTTCAATTACCATGTCTCGGTAAGATGTAGATCAACACAATTTACCCTCTCTGATCTTTGAGCAAGTTTCCTCTTAATCAAATAATTACAGTCAATACGAAATGTATTTATATCTAGTATAAAAATTTCCAAGTGCGCCGAAAGTATCGTACCTTAATCTCCAACCACAAAGGCTGAAATGATTCATTTCCAATTTGATCTTTTTTTTTTTAAAAAAAAAAACACAAACAGAAAATGAAATTAAGTTAGAAATAACAAAGTAATAGATCTAAATTAAACAAATTAGCATAAACCTAACACTAAAATCATAAATACAAGACACAAATTGTGATCAGTTACCGCAATCAAACTGAATCAGACTTGAATCAGATCTAAATGTGTGGGATAAATTGACTTACCAATTTCCAATGACGAATATGAGAACTTGCCTAAAGAGAAATGGAATCAGTGATTGAAGTATTCCTAGAGATTTGAGTGAAAAATTGAGGAAATCAGTAGAGCACAAAAATTTGCTGCAAGGAGAGATCAAGAGAGAGAAAACTACTACTGCTAGAGGTTTTGGTCGTGTAACAGTGCAACCTTTGTGAAGGGAATACAAAAGAGGGGGATTTTATTATGATGAGGATGATTCCTTTGTAGTTGAGTAGAAAAGAAAAATGTCTCTATTCTTAAACGTCTTTTATAAATATGTAACTAATGTAGTACATAAATGAATAATTACAAATTAAAAAAACAATGAAAAGAATATTGAAAAAAAGGTAAAAAAAATAGGACAGAAAAGATAAATATCTTTCTTGACCTATGAGGCATGCCACATGAGCATGTCTATAATATATATATATATATATCTTGATTTTATGTCGATTACATTACTCTCCGTTGTAACAAGTTTCTTTCCTTTTTAAATAGTGTCAAATTTTGCCTACCCTTTCATTTCAATGAAAATCTAACTATATTTGCGTTATTAAAATATGTTCTTACATAACATTAACTATAAGAAATTGATAGACGTAAAAACAAACAGTGAGTGAAAAGCGCCCATGTTTTTGCAAATGAAAAAATCTCTAAGCTATATGACTAATCGATTTTTACCATGTAAAAATCAAAAGAGAGAAAGAATTGTGATTAACAAGAGTAAAACATATATATCTTCAGTTTAAACTTCTAAAAGTTCAAAAATATTTATTTGTTCAACAACTTATATTTTTTTATTTGATATTTATTTTTAATTTAAATACATATATTGAATATATTTATTTACATTTCTAAAGTCATCTACTCATTAATTTTAATATAATGAATTTGTTCTTTTTATACATGCAACTTTCCTCTTTAACGTTGAACATACGTTCAACACATGTCCATTGATTTCATTGATTTGAAAATAATAAATTTGTTGTTTTTATACATACAACTTTCTTCTTTAATGTTATATATCAATACAACGTATGTACACTAAACTAGTATTGTGAATATTGAAAATGTAATAACTTGCCGCGCTTTGAGAAACTTTAGTGTAATCCACTCTCTATCTAAAAATAGTTGGCAAGTTTGCTAAAAGAATTTGCCTCAAAATAGTTTGCATATTTAATTAATTAGACTTTTCCAACTCTATCCTTTGTAATTATTAATCTAAAATTAAGAGATACGTAAATAAATGAAAATTAAAGAATTACTAATAAATAAACAAGTCAAATAGCATTCCTAATGTATATTTCTTAAGAATTATGCCAATTTATATATATTCGGACTATATTGAGACAAAGAGAGTATAATTTTCAAAATGAAAAATCCCAGTCCCCTATACCAAGAGAATTAGGCTCTATAGCAAAAAGCCTAAATTCCCAGAGAAACCCCACAAAACATGCCTTCTCGAAGCCTATTAAATGCCTGCTTATTGCCATAGTGAAACAGTTGATCCCAACCTCGGAGATTCACAAAACTCATTATGTGTAGTTTTAATTTCTCATGATTGGTCAAAATATTTGGAAAATATTTTCACTTGATTAACAAGTTCTTTCAATATCAGAAAAATAACTAATCGATTTGACAAAGAAATACATAAGATTAAACTGCTCTTGTTGAACCTAACTACTAATCACCATGTCATTTTTTTAGACAATTCAGTTTCTCAAATGAAAGAGATAATACATCAAAACACCTCTAAACTTGTAGCCAAAACTTACTTTAGACCCTAAACTAATCGGACAATTATTCACCCGCCTTAACAACTTTCAAGTGAATTTTTTTCCACCCTACAAAAATTATACCACTCTCACTACGGAGAGTGAAGTACATACGCCCCACGTCATTGCCAAATCAGTGTCATATCATTGTCACGTAAGAAATTATAATTTTTTTAAAAAATAATCCAGTACACATATTATTTTATATATGTTTTTTAAAAAAGAAAAAATATATTTGTACTTTAATATATATATATATATATATAATATATATATATATTTTTAAATATATATATATATAAAACCCTACTTCTTCTTTTCCAGCCCCCCCGGCCCGTTCCTCCTCCTTTGATTCTTTAACAGCCCCCAGCCCTCATTTTCCTCCTCCTTTAATTTCTTTTTCACCATTAACACCATTTTTCACCATTAACAAGAATAACTTGATTCGAATTTAACAAAAAATTGATAAATAACTTGTTCAGGTAGATTAAACCATGGCTCCTCCATCAACATTTAGAATTCAACAATTGTAAGTAGAACAAAACCTAAACTCATCCACAATAATTTCAGATCTATCAAACGATTTAGCAGTAATAATACTAATATTCGTTCCTTTGTTCTGATCTGCCATGAAAATGATTCCTCCTTTAATTTTTTTCACCATTAACTTCATTATTTCAAACTTTCTCAAATGCTCCAACAAGAACAAGATGGGGAAGTGATAAATTGTCATAAATTATTTATCATCACAATTGAATGCAGTCATTTAAAAAAATTAAATGAAAAGCAAAAAATAATTAGGGGGGGGGGGTTAATGGAGCTTAGTAATGGTATTCTTAAAAAAAATGAATTTAGCATAAATGAAGAAGATGAAAAAACGAGATAGGGTGGAGGTGGAGGATATGAAGAAGATGAAAAAATGGGGTGGGGGTACGAAGAAGATGAAGAAATGGGGGTGGGGACGGGGGTGGGGGAAGGGGGTGGTTATGAAGAAGATGAAGATGGAAGTGGATTTTTGATTTTATTTTAATTTAATATATATATATATAAAGAAAACTTGTAAAATTAAAAGGTGGGATCCACCATTTTCTATGTTTTTTAAGCAATTAACGCGCTGATTTTTTAAAAAATTGTCACGTCAGCAATTAGGGTGGAAAAAAATTCACTTGGAAGTTGTTAAGGGGGTAAATAATTACCCGATTAGTTTAGGGTCTAAAGTAAGTTTTGGCTACAAGTTTAGGGGTGTTTCGATGTATTATCTCCAAATGAAAATAGAAAAAACAAATTTCATATGTATATATCACACTTTCTACAAAAATTTGTTATTTAAGCTAGTTCCACATGAGGTTTGCTCACCTGTAGATGCTGGGGATTTGGCATTGACCCATACTATATAAACTGAGATCTAAATGAAGGGATGAACTGTTTCGACAAGTGGTGCTTTATCTAATAAATGAAGCTATGAACTGTTTTGACAAGTACTAGCAATTCATGGACAGAGACGACATTGTTGGCAGGATCATCATAAGTGGAAAATGTTTGTAGGCTGGATGGGTTAGATCTGACTGTACGTACTCTCCCTCGATAATAGGGATAGGATTTGGTATGATATTTGAAACTTTGATATGCCAGTTTTAGTAATAAATTTTAAAAAAATACTATAAAGTTATTGAACCAAATTAATTTGGTATGGTTCGGTATTTTGGAGTATGGTGAATCGGTAACCATAGTTTGTTTAACTTTGACAATATATTCTTGTACAATACATATAATAATATGTTATGACTTCGAATTTTCAAGAGAACTCTTAATTGTATTATACTAACAATATTATACATATAGACATATATATTCAAAAGAAAGTACAAACAACTCTGAAGCTTTGCGAGAGTCCATAATAATCAAGTAACCAGGTCCTTGACTCAGATGAATAGGAAGAAAAACTAACAATAACAATACGATTAATGCAAAGTAAGAACACACAATGTAACGCGAAAACCAATTTGAGCAAGGAAGAAAAATCATGACCTCATGTTTAAGATAAATACACCATCTTCAAGCAACTATTGATTACAAAATCTTGTAACCCAGGAATCAAACTCTTGATTCTTACTCTATTCCAACATCTCCACATCAAGACCACACAACAATAACTCTATAGCACATTTGCTTGACCAACTACTTCTAGCTGACTCAAACATGGCTTACTCTAGCCCGACTACCAACAAACTCTAGATGATACATCCTTGAATACAATTTAAGAATAGTTCACTAAAATTACCTACACAAAGACTTCTCAATAAAGAGCATGTTTACTTTTTTAAACATATTACAAAGACTCAAAAACAATAAGAATAAAAACAACTTGAGTTGCATGAGAGCAGGTCCCTTGTTATTGATGAGGCTTTGAATGTATGGAGCACCCTAGGCTTTGACAAAGAGAGCTTTCATTTTCTAGAGTTGCAAAACCTAGATTTTGATGTTACACACTTTTCTATCTATATGAAAGAAAAAACTTTGAAATAGTGCCATTGGCTAAGGTTGAAAGGTTATTTCTCCTCTATTGTTGTGTGACCAACCTCGTGGAAAATGTAAAACTACCAGTTGTACTATTGATCACTGGAAAACTCAACACCGATGGACCAGGTCCCTGGTATATTAAGAGTTTTTTTAGCAGAAAGTATGTTCATCAAATCAGAACCATGTCCCCGGCCAGTTTATTAATTATGGAAGCTAGGCTTACAACAACTTTTCCCTTTTTGATGATGACAAACTCTGTTCAATGTTCCCCTGTTGGGTTCAATAGGATGTGTGTATGGAAAATGGAGGGAATTCTTTGAGGGAAAGTGAGCACGCACTTAAAAGTAAAGTGTACTCACCAAAGGAAAGTATATTTCTTCCACATTGGTGAGAGAAATTAACTTTATTGAGTTTTTATTAAAAAACACGCCTTCAAGTAGATAGTTAGGGAAGAACCAAGAGGTGTATCACGCCTTCATCGTCGCTAGCTCAGCGCCAGTGTCGGCAAATGATCGATGAGATTAGTTTCTAAGATAAACCAATAGGTTTCTCGCACCATCATCGTCGCTCACTCTACTTTGAATTAGGATATGGATTTGGATTTGGCAAATGATTAATCGATGAGATTAATTTTTTAGACAAAGTTGATTTGAAACTTGAAAAAAACAAGTGAAAATTTTTAATCCAAAAATCCAACGAAATATATCTTCTCCATAAACATGCATGCAGAAACGCAGAAACGTAACTTGAAAGGGATGCAACCCCTTGAGAAAATGACACACTATTTCTAAAAAAGGATGATAGTTTGGTCAGATATGACTTTTCAGAAAAGACACACTATTTCGGAATAGATAGAAATGACTATTCTAAAGTGATACACCTTTTCAATGAACCATTACTTTCTTTTTGAAGGGGCACTTGATGGCTTTAAATACCTGCACTTTTTTCTCTAGTACAAAATTTTTAGTATTGAAAACACTCTTCAACTTTTTTAAAAAACTCTTTGTGATCATCATCCATTGAGTGTGTTTGAAGCATCAGAAGGATTGAGGTACCGCTACATTCTAATTGTGAGTCGTCATCGTCATTTCTCGACTCGACTTTCGCTTCGGCTTTGGATTTGAATTTGAATTAGACAAATAATTTATTGATGAGATTAATTTTTTAGGCAAAGTTATTTGAAACTTAGAAAGACCAAGTGAAATTTTTTAATTCGAAAATCGAACTAAAAATATTTTCTCCATAAACATGTATGCACAAATGCAGAAACGTAACTCGAAAGGGATGCAACCCTTCGAGGAAGTGACACATTATTTCAAAAAAGTGGTGACTGTTCAGTTAGATGTGATTGTTCAGAAAAGACACACTATTTCAGAATGGACAGACATGACTGTTCTGAAGTGATACACCTTTCCAATGAACCATTTCCTCCTTTGTGAAGGGGAACTTGATGGCTATAAAAACTTGCACTTTTTTCTTAGGTAGTATAGAAATTTTTAATATTGAAAAAACTCTTCTACTTTAAATAAAATAACTCTTTGTGATCATCAGTTGTTGAGTGTGTTCAAAGAATCAGAAGGTTTGAAGTACTGCTACATTCCGATTGTGAGCCTTTTATCTTAGGCGGAAAAATTCTGCAACCTCGGGTACTTGAGGGAAATTAATTCCTTAAGGACATTAGATTAAATCAGAGGATTTGGATCTACTTCTAATTCATCTTGTTTCTTTAAAATAACATGCTTCTATGATATTTAATGTTGAACTTGTGTTGAATATGTTAAAACTTCAATGGTGTTCTTGAAATAATCTTAAACTTGTGTTGAAGTTTTTGCGCAAAGATACAGATTATGTATCCAAAACAACAATCTTAGGGAATTAAACTTTCATTTTTGTAATCTATATTATTTGATTTCTGAAGATTAAATCTTTATACTTTCTTTTCTGTTTGAACTTAACAAGTGATTTGAAGAAATAAAAATCTCATAACAAGTCAAAGGTTATTCCGTTAACAATTGGAAGACATAAAAACATCATCGTTAAACTAGAAGAAAGTAGTGCCTAAAGTTGATTCAAACTTTGTAATTAGTATTTTGATATATTAAAGTTGACTATCTTTTTGTGTCAGCAAAGAAGATTACTGATGGTCCTGATGGTGGGACAAGTGTAGCAGAAACTCCACCACCCGCTATGGCACTAGTGAAAAAGCCCAAAAATTTTTCCAGAATAGATTTTAAGTGGTGGAAAAAGAAGATGTTCTTCTATCTGAAAACTCTGTGTCTTCAAAGATTTATATCTGAAGATGCTCTATAATTTCCCAAATAAACTTCGGACAAGGAGTGGTTTGTTGTAATAGAGGTATGAAAACATTCTAATTGCCTGTGCAGGAAGTATATCATAAGTGGCCTCCAAGATGATTTATACAGCATTTGCAGAGGAATGAAGACATCAAAAGAGTTTTGGAATGCGCCGGCAAGAAAATATATGACTTAGGATGCTGAAACTAAGAATTTCTTTTTTACAAGATTCCTTGAGTACAAAATGAGTGACAGTAAGACTGTCGTATCTCAAGTACGGGAATTGCAAGTTATTATAATACCCAAAAAAATCCAAACCAATATTAGAGCAATGTATCAAGCTCATGCATAGTACATCATGGTTATTTTATAGTTTTACGAGTAAGTTAGATGTATATTAAGGCTTCAAATAACTCTCAGCTATCAGACGAATCAAAACATTTCTTACCGATTGAATTCTTGAGAAGGATATTTGTATAATTAACTTTAAACGAGAATATATCTCATTATACTTAGAATTTTTGAGCTCATGACCTATCAACAGATAGATAATTTAATTATCTTTCCAACTATAGCAACTTCTCCTAAATCCAGTATCGGAGCAAACAGTTATTACTATTTTACTCTAGCATGTCAGGCTGGAAACAGTGTGACAACATTCGTGGTAGCTTACCATATTTGGGATGCCTTGTCACAAATGTCGCCAGCCTTAGGCCGACACCAGCTCCTAAGTGACGAAATTCATTGTAGCTTACCATATTTGTGACGTCCTATCACGAAGGTCATTAGCCTTAGGCATAAACTAGCTCCTAAGTGACAACATTTGTGGTAGCTTACCACATTTGTGATGCCTTATCACAAATGTCGTCAACCTTAGGCAGAAAACAGCTCCTAAGTGACGATATTCGTGGTACCTTACCACATTTGTGATGCCTTGTCACAAATGTCATCAGACTTAGGCAAAAACCATCAATTCCAGCTCCTGTGTGACGACATTTTTAACGGCTTACTATATTTTGACGCCTTGTCATAAATGTCGTTAGCGATGATTTTCAGCAACTAGTAATTTATTTCATAAAGGTATTTTGGTATTTTCATTCGCCTTCCATGACTTATAAACCTAAAGAGGCATAATTTTTCCCATTTTTTATTCAGTTAAGCATCTTAAAAACCCTATCCTACACTCTCAACCACAAGATTAGGATTTTCTCTCAACATCATCTCCTCAAGATCAAGCCTAAGGGATTCTTCAAGAACTTTCAGAAATATTAGATCTTTTTCAAGATTCAATCACTAAGGTATGCGTAGTGTTCATCTATGGATCCAATCTGTTCATAGATCTCAAGAACCATGTTTTAAATATTATTTTGTAAACTTTTTATGGTGATATGAGTATGTACATGTTGACGATTGTTGTTTAAGTTTCAATGTGATGTCTAAAGGTGTTTTCATGGAGTATATATGTTTGTTAATTAAAAACCATGAACTTTAGGTGGTTTAATATGGTGCAAGTATGAAACTCACCTTTACCTTAAAGAATGCATGCAAGGTGTTTGGTAAAGTGCTTAGGAGGCTAGAAATTCATGTTTGTATGGTTCTATGATGTCTAAATGACAAGTCCATGTTAGCTATATACTTCAATATGAATCCCATGCTTTTCATGTGTTGCTATTGTGGTGGTATGAAACATGCAAGATAATGGACATATACAATATGTACACGAAATATATCCATGCATTCCGTACAATGTTTAAGATGTTGAATAACTATATGAAATATGATATCCCCTACTTATGATATTATGAATTGTGGACTCAAATTTTATGATCAAGTCTTTTCATGTGTGTCATTTCCTTCTATCGAGTCCTGGGGGTATTTGTACCCAAAAAAATAGTTGTGTGCCTAAAGCCATGTCAATTTGTCAAGGTAATCTCCTTCAAGCAATAATCTATAGAACTCGGTCAGTCATGTGACTCAAGAAAACCTCAGAAATCTCATGATCTCAGTTAACTCTTAGATAATAGTACTACTCCGTCAGTCAATGAAAGTCAGTTAATCTGTCCATGTACAGTTAGTTGAATCATGTTTAGTCTCTTCAGGTGGGAGTATAAGTTAGCACTGAGTAAACCCAAGGATGGGGACTTACCTACCAGTTTTAGGTGTGATTCTTAGCAGTCATCCTTGTGTTCCAAAACTACGTAGCCATCATAGGTTGAGACATCTTAGACTGTCAAATTAGGGTTGATAAGGTGTCTTAACCTATTAGTTTAGGATCCCACCATTCTCACTTTGAGTACCAGCCAGATAAGGGTCACTCACAACTGTCCTTTCCAGTGGAGCGGTATTGACACCCTTCCAGTCGGGGCATAGATTGGACCCCAGCTTAGTCATAATGGTATATATGGGGCATGTCAGTAAAAAAACTACCTCCCATAGTTTCAAAATCAGTATCAGTAAAAGAAATCAGATAGGTCTTCAAATTTCAGTATATCAGGACTGTTAGATACAGTCAGACCCAGTTACAGTATGAAACTCAGCTAGTTCCATCAGATTCAGGATTGTCAGATACAGTTTTCCATGTTTTTAGAATTTTAGTAGCAGTCATGTTAGCCATCAGTAAACCATGTATTAGCATACAAAACTAGTTATCATGCACCCATGATTTCGGTTACTATGTATGCATGTTTGTACTCTTACGTTCATATCAGTTAGATAGATAGCATTGTTCATGCATGTAAACCCTATTTATATTTAGCGTACCTCACTCGTATACTCAATACATTCCCTCGTACTGACGCATTTGTACTATGGTGCTTTGTTTTCATGTTACACCATAGGTTCAGAGACATGAGCTCCAGATCAGTAGTAGCAGTAGCATTTCCAATTATAGAGAATCAGTAAGTCCTCTTCATTCGAGGATAATATGATTTGATTTATTCATTATTATTTTAATCTATTATCAGTTTACGGAGTTAGTTGGACACATGTTCTTTCAACTTCTTATTCAGACAGTACTTAGAGGCTTTCAAATTCAGTATTCAGACTTATGTTCAGATTTAATTCATTTTTCAGTTGTTTTGGGTATCTCTCACCCATTGGATGTTATGTTTTGACAGATTCTTTATTCAGTTGAACCTTATGGCGTACATGTTCATGTTTTCTGCATTATTATGTTATATATTACAGTGTACAGGTACAAATATTAGTCATGGGTTAGCTTATGATCCTTTGGGGTCATAAGCACCGTGTAGCATTTCGGTTCAGAAAAATCCGGGCATTACAAACTTGGTATCAGAGCCTAAGGTTTAATATAGTCCTAGGAAGTCTGAAAGCCGCATCTAGTAGAGTCTTGTACACGGGTGTGTTGCGCACCACATTTATGTACGGAGGCTATGAGATATTTTAGTAACTGTTCCCTTTCTTCAGTATTCATGTCGTGCTAGTGAGCATAATTTTAAGTCAGTCTCTCAGTATAATCCACGTCAGCAGATTTAGTCAAGTTAGAGATAACTGATTTTGATGTCATTCTCATCATGGATTGGCTTCATTCTAGATATACCATAGTCGATTGCAGAAATAGGATAGTTCAGTTTCACTTCCCGAATGAGCTCGTCCTAGAGTGGAAGGGTAGCACTTCATCTTTCAGGGGTTAGCTTGTTTCGTACCTTCTGGCAAGGAAAATAATTTCTATGGGGTGTGTGTATTATCTCGTGCATGTTAGGATTCTAGTTCCGAATCTCCCAATCTCGAATCAATCCCAGTGGTTAATGAATATTCATACGTTTTTCCCAAAGATCATCCAGGAATTTCTCTAAAAAAAGAAATAAACTTCAACATAGACCTTCTCCCAGATACTCAGCCTATTTCTATTCCACCATACAGAATGTCACCAGCAAAACTCAAGAAACTAAGAGATCAGTTAAAAGATCTCTTAGATAAGGGATTCACCAGGCCCAGTGTATCCCCATGGGGTGAGCCAGTCTTATTCGTGTGCATGAAAGATGGTTATCTTAGAATATGTATTGATTACCATCAGCTCAACAAAGTCACAGTCAAGAACAGGTATCTGCTGCCTTGGATAGATGACTTGTTTGACCAACTTCAGTGTGCCAGTTATTTCTCTATGATAGACCTCAGATCAGGCTATCATTAGCTCAGAATTAGAGAATGTGACATTCCAAAGACAACTTTTTATACTCGATATGGTCACTTTGAATTTCTAGTCATGTCCTTTGGTCTTACCAATGCCCTTGCAGATTTCATGGACTTGATGAACCGGGTGTTCAAGCAGTACTTGGACACATTCGTCATAGTCTTCATAGATGATATTCTTTTCGAGTCTCGCATAGAGCGTGATCATTCAGACCATCTCATAATTGTTCTTCAGACTCTCAAGGATCACCAGTTGTTTTCCAAGTTTAGTAAGTGCAAATTTTGTCTAATATCAGTAGCATTCCTTGGATACATTATTTTCGATGATGGCATTAGAGTAGATCCTCAGAAAACCGAAGCGGTAAAAAACTAGCCTCGCCCTATCTCTCCATCAGATATTAGGATTTTCTTAGGTTTGGATGGCTATTACCGATGGTTTGTCGAGGGATTTTATTCTATTACATCTCCTATGACTAGATTGACTCAGAAGAAGGTCAAGTTTCAGTGGTCAGAACCTTGCGAGAAGAGTTTTTAGGAGTTGAAGACTCGACTAACCTCAGCTCCAGTTTTAGCACTTCCCTAAGGTTCAGATGGATTCGTAGTATATTGTGATGCATCCAGAGTAGGTTTAGGTTGTGTCCTCATGCATCATGGTAGAGTCATAGCCTATGCCTCCAGACAGTTAAAGCCTCATGTGAAGAATTATCCTACTCATGACCTTGAGTTAGCAGCAGTTGGTTTTGCCTTAAAGATTTGAAGGCATTATCTATACGGTGTTCATGTAGATGTCTTCACAGATCATAAGAGCATTCAGTATGTCTTTTCCCAGAAAGATCTCAATCTTCGTCAGAGACGGTAGTTAGAGCTCTTGAAAGATTATGACATAAGTGTCCTTTATCATCCTGGCAATGCCAATGTAGTAGCTGAGGCACTCAGTAGACTATCCATGGGTAGTGTTTCCCATGTTGAGGATAGTAAGAAGAAATTTTCTCAGGAGATTCATCAGCTTGCCAAACTAGGCATTCTCTTAGTCGACTCTTCAGAGGATGGGGTATTTGTTCAGAGTAGTTCAGAGTCATCTCTATTTTCTGAGGTGAAAGAGAAGAAAGACAGGGTTCCTAGCTTTGTTAAGCTAAAAGAGTTAGTTCAGAGTTAGGAAGTAGAGGTTTTCTCCTAAGGGGGAGATGGTGTTCTTCATTGTCAGGGTCATTTTTGTGCTCCCGATGTAGATGACTTGAGGCAGTGAATTCTCGTAGAAGCGCATAGTATGCGATACTCTATTCATCCAGGGGCCACTAATATGTACTGCGACTTGCGGGAGATCTATTGGTGGAGTGGGATAAAGAGGGATGTTGCAGATTTTGTGGCTAAGTTCTCTATATGTTAGCAGGTTAAGATAGAGCATCAGAAATCTAGTGGTTCCATGTAGGAGTTCACTATTCCTACTTGGAAGTGGGAAGAAGTGAACATGGACTTTGTGATGGATTTTCCTAGAACACATCATCAACATGATTTAGTTTGGGTCATTGTAGATAGAATGACTAAGTCAGCTTATTTCCTTCCAGTTCATACCTCTTACTCAGCCGGGGATTATGCAAACTCTATATCAGGGAGTTGGTCAGATTACACGATGCTCCACTATCTATCATCTTAGGAAGAGGTACCCAGTTCACCTCTTACTTCTGGAAAGCATTCCAAAAGGGTCTTGGTACCCAATTTCATCTCAGTATAGTGTTTCATCCTCAGACAGATGGTCAAGCAGAAAGGACCATTCAGACTCTTATAGATATGCTAAGGGCGTGCATAATTTATTTCAAGGGAATTTGGGATGACCACTTGCCTTTGATTGAGTTCACAGACAATAACAGCTATCACTCCAGTATCAGATGGCTCCATTCGAAGCTCTCTATCGTAGGATATATAGGTCTTCGATCAGTTGGTTTGAGGTTAGTGAGACCATATGCATATGACCTGACTTAGTATTTGATTCCTTAAAGTTCAGTTCATCAGGGAAAGACTCTGGGCTGCTCAGAGCCGTCAGATGTCTTATGCAGATGTTCGTAGAAAGGATCTCAAATTTAAGGTCGATGACTATGTCTATCTCAAGATCTCTCCCATGAAGGGAGTAAAGAGATTTGGCAAGAAGGGAAAGCTCAGTCCCCAATATGTTGGTCTTCGGCAAGGTAGCCTATGAGCTCGAATTTCCTTCAGATCTAGCCTCAGTTCAGCTAGTCTTCCATGTCTCTTTGCTCAAGAAGTGCATAGGTGACCCAACAGTTGTAGTCCCTATTTAGAGCGTTGACATTTAGAATAGCCTCTCTTATGAAGAGATTCCAGTTGAAATCCTAGACTATTAGACTCGTAGACTGAGGAACAAAGTAGTCTCTCTAGTCACGGTTCTTTGGCGGAATCAGTCCATGAGGAGAGCTACTTAGGAAGAAGAAGTAGACATGCAATCAAGTACCCTTCTCTTTTCTCTGCTAATTCAGACTTAGCTTGAGGTAACCATTTTCCTTAAGCTTATTCCGTTACATGTTCAAAATTCCAGTATAAAATTGGTATCAATTTCAATGCATAGCTTATCATGCATTCGTGAGTTCAGCTTATCAGTCATGCATCAGATATGCATATTCAGTTGGGCTATATTCAGTTTAGAATTCAATTTAGTTCTAACATCATGTGCTAGTTGAGCATGATAGTGTATCCATCTTCTTATCTTTTCTCCCCTCTCAAGCAGTCATCATTCGAGGATGAATGTTTCCAAAGGGGAGATATTGTAATACCCCAAAAATCCAAACCAATATTAGAGCCATGTACCAAGCTCATGCATAGTACATCATTGTTCTTTTATATTTTTATGAGTAATTTGGATGTATATTAAGGCTTCAAATAACTCCCAGCTATCAAAGGAATCAAAACATTCCTTACTGATTGAATTCTTGTGAAGGATATTGGTATATTCAACTTCAAACGAGAATATCTCTCATTATACTTGGAATTTTTGAGCTCATGACCTATCAACTAATAGATAATTGAATTATATTTCCAACGATACAAATTTTTCCTATATCTGATAATAGAGGAAAGAGTTATTCCTATTTTAGTCCAGCATGTCAGGCTGGAAATAGTGTGACGACATTCGTGGTAGCTTACCATATTTTTGATGCCCTATCTTGAAGGTCATCAGCCTTAGGCCGAAACCAGATCCTAAGTGATGACATTCGTGGTAGTTTACCATATTTGTGATGCCTTGTCACAAATGTCATCAGCCTTAGGGGGAAATCAGCTCCTAAGTGACGACATTCGTGGTAGCTTACCACATTTGTGATGCCTTGTCACAAATGTCGTCAGACTTAGGTAGAAACCATCAATTCCAGCTCCTTTGTGATGATATTTTTAATGGCTTAACACATTTTTGATGCCTTGACACAAATGTCGTCAGCTATGATTTTCAGCAACTGGGAATTTATTTCATAAGGGTATTTTGGTCTTTTCCTTCGCCTTCCATGACTTATAACCCTAAAGAGGCGTAATTTTTCCCTTTTTTTCTTCAGTTAAGCGTATGAAAAACCCTCTCTTACGCTCTCAACCACAATATTAGGGTTTTATCTTAAGATCATCTGCTCAAGAGCAAGCCTAAGGAATTCTTCAAGAACCTTCAGAAACATTAGATCTCTTTCAAGATTCAACCACTAAGGTATGCGTAGTGTTCATATATGGATCCAATCCGTTCATAAAGCTCAAGAACCATGTTTTAAATATTATTTTGTAAACTTTTTGTGGTGATATGAGTATGTACATATTGACGATTGTTGTTTAAGTTTCAATGTGATGTCTAAACGTGTTTTCATGGAATATATATGTTTGTTAATTGAAAACCATGAACTTTAGGTGGTTTAATATGGTGCAAGTATAAAACTCACCTATGCCTTAAACAATGCATGCAAGGTATTTGATAAAATGCTGAGGAGGCTAGAAATTCATGTTTGTATGGTACTATGATGTCTAAATGACAAGTCCATGTTAGTTATATACTTCAATATAAATCCCATGCTTTTCATATATTTCTATTGTGGTAGTATGAAACATGTCAGATAATGGAGATATACAATATGTACATGAAATATATCCATGTATTCCCTACAATGTTTAAGATGTTGAATAACTGTATGAAATATGATATCCCCTACTTATGATATTATTAATTATGGACTCAAATTTTGTGATCAAGTCATGTCATGTGTGTCAGTATATTCCCTCATACTGACGCATTTGCGCTATGGTGTTTTCTTTTTATGTTACACCATAGGTTCAGAGACACAAGCTCTAGATCAGCAGTAACAGTAGCATTTCCAATCGTAGAGATTCTGTGAGTTCTCTTCATTTGAGGACAATACGATTTGATTTATTCATTATTATTTTAGTCCGTTATCAGTTTACGGAGTTAGTTGGAGACATATTCCTTCAAATCCTTATTCATACAGTACTTAGAGGCTTTCAAATTCAGTATTCAGACTTATGTTCAGATTTGATTCAGTTTTTAGTTGTTTTGGGTATATCTCACCCATATGAATGTTATGTTTTGACAGATTCTTTATTCAGTTTAACCTTATGGCCTACATGTTAATGTTTTCCACATTATTACATTATATATTGCAGTGTACAGGTACAGATATCAGTCATGGGTTAGCTTGTGATCCTTCGGGGTCATAAGCACCGTGTAGCATTCCAATTCAGAAAAATTAGGGCGTTACAGTTATCATCCACGATCTCCTTGCTGAAGGTATGAATATAGTGAATACCTTAGTTAAACATATTGAAAATGTTCTTAATGTTCACATGAACTTTATTGTAGGTTTGGTTGTGAACGAGGCCTTTCAAGTTGCTACAATAATAGAGAAGTTGCCACCTTTGTGAAAGGACTTCAAATATTACTTGAAACACAGATAAAAGGTGATGACAGTCAAAGACCTCATTGTGAGGTTGCGCATTGAGGAAGACAACAAAGACACAAAGGGGAGGTCAAAAGAAAATTCTACAATGAGTGGTGCTAACATTGTAGAAGATGACCCCAACAACTCAAAGAAGCGGAAAAAAGCTGGACAACAAAGAAATCAGCTTAAGAATAAATTCAAGGGGAAATGCTTTAATTTTTGAAAGAATGACCACTAGGCAGTAGATTGTCATTCCCCAAAGAAAGGTAAATAGATGGACCAAGCAAATATGACTGAATTCAAGAATGAAATGGACAATCTATGAGCCATGCTTTCTGAGTGTAACTTTGTGGGAAATCCTCAAGAATAGTGGATAGAATCAAGTGTCACCTGCCATATTTGTACTAATAAATAGTTATTTATTGTGTTTGCAGTGGCTGAAGGTGGAGAGAAGATCTATACGGAAAACTCCGCAACTAAAAAAGTTAAAGGAACGAAACAAATATGCTTGAAAATAATGATAGCCAAAGTGTTGACGCTTAACAATGTCCTTAATGTACCGGAGTTGAGAAAGTACATGATTTCTGGATCACTTCTTGACAAAAATGGATTCAAATGTGTATTTATTTCAGGAAAGATTGTACTTAGTAAAGAATAAGTGTATGTAGGAATAGGCTACCTCACTGAGGGCCTATTTATGATGAATGTAGTGACAGTTAAAATTAATAAAAATTCTTTTTTTACTTGCTTGAGTCTAATGAATAGTGGAATGAATGGTTAGGACATGTCAATTACAAAACTTTGCAAAAACTGATTAACTTGGAAGTTTACCAAACTTTGACTGCAATAAAACAAAATGCCAAACCTGTGTGGAATCAAAGTATGCGAAGCATCTATATAAGTCCGTTGAAAGGAATTACAATCCCGTAGACTTAATCAACACTGCTATTTGTGATATGAAGTCAACACCATCTCATGGTGGAAAAAGTATTTTATAACTTTTATTGATAATTGGACTAGGTACTGTTATGTCTATTTTCTAAATAGTAAGGATGAAGCAATAAATGCGTTTAGGCAATATAAAACAAAAGTGGAAAATAAGTTAGAGAAAAAGATCAAAAAGATAAGAAGTGATAGGGGTGGAGAATATGAATATCCATTTGCAAAAATATATGTAGGGAATGGAATTGTCCATCAAACTATGGCCTCGTATTCACCTCAATTTAATAGAATTATGGAAACGAAAAACCAAACCTTAAAGGAAATGATGAATGTCTTACTTATAAGTTCAAGTTTATAGCTAAAATTTTGGGGAGAAGCTATTCTTACAGCTAACTGAATAATCAATAGACTGCCCATAGTAAGACACAATCAATTTCAAATGAAAAATGGAAAGCAAGAAAACCCAACTTGAAATATTTCAAAGTATGGGATTATCTAGCAAAAGTCCAAGTTTCTATGCCTAAAAAGGTAAAGATAAGACCTATGATAGTGGACTGCGTATTCATAGGATAAGCTAAAAGTAGTAAGGCATGTCGATTTTTGGTTCATAAACCAAAAATTCAGATATCAATGAAAATACGGTAATTGAATCAGATAATGCTAAGTTCTTTGAACTTATCTAGCCGTATAAAACTAGACATGAACAGTCAACTAGGGTCTAAATGACCTCGAGATGAACCAAGTGAGGATTTACATAATGATGAGAATCCAAGATGTAGCACATGTAAAAAAACATCAACTTCATTTGGATCAGATTTTGTAACATTTCTCTTAGAAAATAAGCCTCAAATATTTAAAGAAGCGATGGCATCTTTAGACTCATCTTTTTGGAAAGTGGCAGTCAATAGTGAGCTTAATTCAATCTTGAGAAACCATACATAGGAGTTGGTTAATCTTCCTCCAAGAGATAAACCTTTATGTTCTAAAGGGAAATGAAATTGGATGGTACTTTTAACAAATACAAGGCAAGACAAGTAGTAAAAGGCTTCAAATAGAAGGAAGGCCTTGATTACTTCAACACATACTTTCCTGTAAAAAGGATAACGTCAATTTTGATGTTAATTGCCTTGTGTCACGACTCAAGGGCACCTCCTAGTCACAACAACGGTGCTTACGGTCACAGGTGACCACAAGATAACCCGTAAGTTGGTACCTGCTATGAGTACTGAATAAAATAATAATAATGGACATGTGCAGAGATGATTAATAAAGACATGAGGTCTAAATACTAAAAATACAATTTATTCTCAACTCGAAACAACTGATACAAACTGTTAAAATGAACTAACTAACTAACTGAGTATCTGAATGTCTGAAAAGCCTTTAACTGACTGACTGTGGAGTTGATAGGATAAACCTCCAACTAATTCCAACCAAATAAGTAAATGAAATGCTGAAATTACTAAATGAAAGATAAACTTATCCTCGAAGGATAAAGACTCACCCCTGTTGCTACTACTGTAATGCTAGACGGTCTAAATACGATTGGAAAACTAGGCGTCCTAACCTATGATATAAGACATCATAGCTCAAAGAATAGTATGCGGTCAGTACTTTGAATATACTAGTATATGAGATGAGGACATGCTGAAATGTATGGGGTACTGTGCATGTAAGATAATAACCAACTGAATATCATGCAATAACTAAACATGAATACATGAAAAATTGTAATATCTCAGAATGCAAGACCAAGCATATAATATTTTTAAAATAAGTCCGAGATCCGAAATATTAAAAAATTATATAACTGAATAACTAAAAACCTGCACACTTAGTTAAGCAAACCTGAATTGAGAATATGCTGAATGTTGTACTGAAATTATGGGAGGTATTATCTAATATACATGCCCCAATTTGAACTTATTGGGGTCCAACCTATAACCCCAGTTGGAAGGGTGTTAATACCATGCCATGGGTACTAACAATTGAGATATGGATCCACTAAATTGGTGTCCCAAAGGACTAAAGATCACCCTATATTGGTAGGAGAGCTCGTGAGATATGTGTCAACCCTAAACTGGCAGGAAGATATCTTAAACCTATGCTGGTCACGTTGTTCTATAACTCAGGGATTGCTACTAATGGTCAAACCCTAAACTAGCAGGAATGCTCCCATCCCTAGGTTCGCTTGGTGTTGAATCCTACTACCAACTGAATAACACTGTTTACTGGACTGAACTAAGATTAACTGAGCAAACACCTAATTATACTAGTTAAGTGAATGAAAATACTCATGGATTATTTGAATCACTCTGATGATACTGAAATTATGTAAAAAACTAGGTATCAGGCGTTCATAACCCACCAGAACTGAATGGAAATAACAATAAGGACATATAAAATCTTTGAAAACCATAATAGTGGATCATTATTCAAAATCCAACACTTTGACATTAATTCAAACACATGAGAGTATTGAAATGACAATGAGCAAAGCATGTGAAAATAATATGATTACAAGATTCAATTCATGACTTAGTGATTTAACGTGAAAATTATAACATTTAAATCATGTAAGGGCTCATTCCACCTAAAAATATTTATAAACATAACTTATAATTTAAAAAATTAAAATCTTTATGGAGATAATTCAACTTAAACATATAGAAACTCATAATTTTAAACCATAAGCGGGTCTTGGAATCCATAGGTTGAAAGGGCCCATGGATGAATATCATGCATACCTAAAACCCTTAATCTTGGAAGAAAAACACTAATCTTGATGCTTTCTTGCAGGTTCTTGGATTTGGAAACTTTAATTCTTGGTCTACTTAGAGAGAAAGCAATTGAATTGATGATTATGGGAGATGAATATGGTTTCTTTGAGAGGAGAATTGAAGAAGATGGACAAATAATGCCCTAGCTGACGTTATAATTCAAAATTTGGTGACTTGGATTGAGGGGAAAAGGCACAATTTCCACTCAGACATTTAAATTCATAACTTGACCCTGTTTTAAAGGCTCACGGCCATGCAGTGAAGTTTCCAGTGGGTTTAACACCGCGACGCAACCCTATCGTACTGACTCTCAGGTTTCTTGATCCAAACATGCCCTAAACATCATCCAAACAATCCAAAACATCCCCGAGAAATGCTCCTTACACCCCTTGAACGTGAATTAACTCAAAAACCAACACCTCGAGGTCAGAAATACCAATTTAAAAATTCTCGAAGTTAAGGGGCCTTAAAAATGACTAAGTCCCTAAAACTTAGTAAAATTTTCAGGCATTAAGTCTCTTATGCATGCAACTAGGAGCTGAACTAAACTAAGAATAGTCTCCCCCTGGGAACATTCATCCTCGAATGAGACAGATTTAGATGATAGTACTAAAGAAACTAAGATTATATATACTGAACATGCATGACTAAAAACATCAATATATAACTGAGTCTGAGACATGATACATGACCAAACTAAATTTATGAATGCATGCAATGTTATGAGTATGATCACATAGCTGGAACTGAGAATGGAAAAGAAACAATCTAATGAAAGTTGTTACATTAAGTTGAGTCTAATTTTGCGGAGAAAAGATGAGGGTACTTGGTATGCATATCTACTTCTGCTTCCCAAGTGGCTCTCTCAGCGGACTGATTCCTCCAAAGAACTTTGACCAAGGGAACATCTTTATTCTTTAGTCTTCGAATCTGACGAGGATTTCAACTAGGATTTTTTCATAAGAAAAGCTATCTGAACATTTGTTCTTTCTAAAGAAACTAAAACAGCTGGATCACCAATAGACTCCCTTAACAAGGAAATGTAAAACACTGGATGCAATGATGCCAAATCTATAGGCAACTTAACCTCATAATCTAGATTTCCAAAATAACTCAAAATTCTCTAAGGGACAGTATATCAAGGACTAAGCTTCCCCTTCTTGCAAAATATCTTTACTCTCTTCATGAATGAGATTTTTAAATACACCAAATCCCCAACTTGAAACTTAAGATCCCTTCCCTGCACATGTGCATAGGATTTATAATGGCTTTGGGTTGTAGTAAGACTCTCCCTAATCAACTGAACCTTCTTCATTGCCTCAAATGCCAAATATGGTCCTATCAGAGCAGCCTTACCTTCCTTAAAATAACCAATAAGAGATCTACATCTCCTCCAACAGATAGCTTCATATGGAGCCATCTGAATACTGCAGTAAAAATTGTTATTGTAGGCAAACTCAATCAATGGTAAGTGATCATCTTAACATCCCTTAAAATCAAGAACACACGCCTTTAACATATCCTCTAAGGTCTAAATAGTCCTATGTGCTTGACCATCTGTCTGAGAATAAAATATTATACTGAGATGAACTTGGGTACCGAGACCGTTCTGAAAAGCTCTTCAAAAGTGAGAGGTAAACTAAGTACCTATATCTGAAATAATAAACTATGGGACTCCATGTAACTTAACCAACTCTCAAATATAGAGCTTTGTGTAATCTTCGACTAAATAATAAGTATGATTTGACAAGAAATAGGCTGATTTGGTCAGTTTTTCTACAATAACCCATATCAAATCATGTTGATAATGTGTACGAGGCAAACCCGTCACAAAATCCATGTTCACCTTTTCCCACTTCCAAGTGTCGCTACTACGCCTTTGGTGTTTAACTTTAACCTACTGATAATTAGAATTCTTAGCTATAAATTCTGCGATATCTTTCTTCATACTATTCCACCAATAGATTTCTTGCAAATCATAGTACATCTTAGTGGCTCCTGGGTGTATTGAGTAACGTACACCATGTGCTTCTGCAGGAATCCACTGCCTCAAACAATTAACACATGACATACATAGCCTACCCTAGCAACACAACAAACTATCTCTCCTTTAGGAGAAAACCTCTACCTTCTTCTCTCTAATTGATTCCTTCAACTTAACTGGACTGGGATCCCAACCTAACATCAAACATAGCAAGATGATGAACCTCTCTGGCTATTTTTTTCTTATCATCCTCAACATGAGAAACACTACCCATAGAAAATCTACTAAGGGCGTTTGCCACCACATTGGAATCCCTCAGTGCTAAATCCTAATCCAAACTAAATAACCTTATTTACTGGACTGAACTAAGCTTAATAGAGTAAACAACTAATCATAATAATTAGGTGAATGACAATACTCATGGGTTATCTGAAATCATTTTGAAGATACTAAAATTATGAAAACAACTAGGTACCGCACATTCATAATCCACCAGCAGTGAATGGAAATAACAATAAGGACATATAAAAGCATTGAAAACCATAATACAAAATCATTGTTCAAAATCCAACACTTAGGCATTTAATCAAACACGTGAGTGTAATGATCTTGTGCATGAGAATGAGCAAAGAATGTGAAAATAACATAATTACAAGATTTAATTCATGACTTAGGGGTTTAACGTGAAAATTATAACATTCAAAATATGTAAGGGCTCATTCCACTTGAAAACATTTATAATCATAACTTATAATAGAAAAAAATAAGAGCTTCATGGAGATAAATCAACTTGAACATATAGAAACTCATGATTTGAAACCATAGAGGATTCTTGGACTCTATGAACATCACTTTTACCTTAAACCCTTAATCTATGAAGAGAAACACCAATCTTAATGCTTTCTTAGAGGTTCTTGGATTTGAAAACTTGAATTCTTGGTTTCTTTGGAGAGAAAGTAATTAAATTGATGATCTTGGGAGATGATAGGGTTTCTTTGAGAGGAGAATTGAACAAGATGGGAAAATAATGCCCTAACTAACATAATAATTCAATATTTCACGACTTGGATTGAGGGGAAAAGACATAATTTCCCCTCAGACATTTAAATTCATAACTAGATCACATTTTGATGGCTCACCACGACACGGTGAAGGTGCCATAAGGATTAATCCCGCGATGCAGCCCTTTCGCTCTAACTTTTGAGTTTTACGATCCAAACATGTCCCAGACCTCATCCAAAAGGTCAAAAACTTCCCCGAAACATGCTTCTTACACTCCTGAACATGAATTAACTCAAAAACCAACACCTTAGGGTCGGGAATACCAATTTAAAAATACTAAAAGTGAAAGGGCCTTAAAAATTACTAAGTCCCCAACACTTAGTGAAATTTTAAGTCTTTAAGCCTATTATACATACAACTAAGAGTTGAACTGAACTAAGAATAGTATGGGGTATTACACCCTGGTGGTCGTCTATGGTCTTGAAATCCATCAAATGGATGTGAAAACAGTATTCCTAAATAGAGAATTGAAGAAAGAAATATACATGGAATAAATTGAGCATTTTGTGGTTCCTGGTAAAGAAAGGAATGTGTGCAGACTAGATAAGTCACTCTATGGACTAAAACAAGAACCTAAACAGTGGCATGCGAATTTTGACCAAACCATGTTGGAAAACGGCTTTAAGATAAATGAATATGATAAATGTATTTACATTAAAGACACTCCAAATCACAAGGTCATTGTTTAATTGTATGTGGATGATATGTTGATCATCTGCAGAGACATTTTTTACATAAATTCTACAAAATAAATGCTTAAGAGAAAGATAGATCTGAAATACCTTGGAGTTGTGGATGTGATCTTAGGAATAAGAATCTCTAAGATTCCACAATGGTTGGCATTGTCACAGTCTTTTTATATTAAAAATGTACTTGACAAGTTCAAGTATTTGCATTTCGGTATTACCAAGACTTCACTAGATATGATCTTTGCACTTCACAGGGATGAAGGCAAAAGTAACTCACAGTTGAACTATGCAGGAGTGTTGGGATGTTTAATGTATATCATGAATTGTTCACGTCCACACATAGAATGTGCTATTAGTAAGTTGAGTCGGTAAACAAGTAATCCCAATAAAACACACTGGATGGTAATGAAAGAGTTTTGGGGTATCTTAAATACACTCAAGATAATGCTTTGCTATATAATAAATATCTATTGGTAATTAGAGGATATAGTGATGCAAATTAGATCACCGGATAGAATGAAGTAAAATCCATTAGTGGATATGTATTTATTATACTTGGAGGAGCAGTGTATTGGAAATTGTCCACACAGACATGTATTTCTTGCTCTACAATTAAATCTGAATTTATCGCATTAGATAAAGCAGGTGAAAAAGTTGAATGGCTTTGTAATTTTTTTGAATATATTCCTTATAGGCCCAAACCATTGGTACTAGTATGTATACACTGTGATAGTCAAGTGGCGATAGGTAGGGCAGGGAGAATGATGTAGAATGGTAAATCTCATTATATAAGATGTCGACATAACATCTTTAGAGAACTATACTTTATTGGAATTATCACTATTAACTATGTGAAGCCAAAGGATAATGTGTTGGATCCACTTATAAAAGGCCATCTAGGGAGGGAGTTGAGAGAATATCCAAGGGAATGGGAGCACGGCCTAAGACAAGTCAGCATGGTGGTAATTTTACCTAGCAGACTGATGATCCTCAGGCTAGGTTCAAGTAGATCAAACAAAGTTACGACTGACAGGTTCAACATTCTCAATATACCAAACCCATTCTCATGATATAGAAAATGCTTAGTAAATAAGGATAAGGCTTATGGGTTTAAGTATTTTAATGATTGTCTAAATTTAGTAGGTTATGCCTAAATCATCCCCTAAACTCACAATCTTTATTTTGCTTGGGACACACACTAGGGAAGTTCTAGCATCAGTTGCAATAAAGAATATACAACAGTCTCACACACTCATGGAACATGGTCAACTTAACTAGTAGCATTATAGATTCTCGACCCAATAATTGAATGAATTCAAATAAAACCAACAATCACAACAAGAGTCACAACTAGAGCCTAGGTGTTTCAAACGTAGTGATCCATCACATACTTATGTTATAATGTCATGTGATCCATAAGAACAGTTACATGCAAGTAAATGACTAATTTAGTCATCTATCGATCTTCGAGAAAAACACTTAATTATGACTAAATCAAATAAACATCTAACAAGAAACAAAATAACTAATCCTATCATAGAAGTATACTATGAAGAAGGTCCTATTTTTTAAAAAAATAAGTAGCAAAATAACCAGCCACCCCACACTTAAGCTAACCATTGTCCCTAGTGCAAATAACAAGATAAAGAACCTGGCTAGTAGTACTCCTCATCCATATTAAGAGTCATGCCACCTGCATGTAGATCATCATCAGAGCCATTTTTCCTGTATTTATCACATTATCTACGTCAACCATACATAATGAAACTAACTACAATTAAGATAAAGGTGGTGAAGTCACCACCCCATACTTAATTTGTTTGTATAAACCAATTAAGGGTTATTGTCGGATACTTAGACTTCGCCGACAGACACTTTGATATGGTGCACCAGCATTAGTCACAATACAATTCACTTACTTCAATTCCACCAACTTTACTTCAATGAATCATATTTTGAACAAAGTTATGCCTTAGAGCTTCAACATATCAATATACACAAAACACCATCACTTTCACACTATTTAACCAACACCATGTTCCATCAAGTAAGTTGTGAAATAATGGCCACACAACTAAACTATGTTTGTCATGAATAATTCAATCACATGCAAAAGCTCAAAGTACTACAACAATAGTGTCTACTACAACAATGATGTTTATCTTCACAAGATGCTCAAAACCTCTCTTTGACATAGCCATGGAAAGGATTTAATCCATAATCCTCAATAAACCAATTAACAACTACAATATAAAGTCTCAACATTTAAGGATTAAGAAAAGAAAACTTACCTTGAAGATGAAAGATTGAAGAAAGAGTGTGGATGTTTTTGGGTTTTGAAAGTTTTAAAGAATCTTATGGGACAAAGAGTGTGTTGAAGACATGGTTTTGTGGTGAAATAGGAGAGAATTTTGGGATTTAGTTAAAGTTGGAGTAGTTTGCATCTCCTAATAGATGGCCAATGCTTAAGTTTGCATCGCAAATCTTCGCACCTAAGGGAACCAATGTACGTATGCTTTATGTTAATTAATGCATAGCTCATAGCCTTACCATAAGTGTGTGTCACCTAAAGTATCGCATAAGTAGACTTAGGTGTCGTATAGGCAGTCGCCAACTTATAACAGTGAGGGTATGCATTTTGTTATGCGACGTACAAGCTATCGCCAAACTAGGGTAGGTGCCGCCTAACTTAACACACAAGGAGACTTGAGCACCACCTAAGATGTCGCCTAAGTGAAATAGTGGGCTTATGCTAGTGGTAAGTGGCGCATAATGCATTGCATAATTAAGATTTGGCACCACACAAGGAATGACATGACTTAGGCAGTGTTGAAGCCCACTCTATCTATTCATTAAGGCAGTGGGAAAGGTACATACCACTGGGGATTTGCCCCCGCACCCTCATCCCTACACTACCACCACAGACCTCATTGAAAATTAACAAAAAAATAAATCATACCGTGAAACTTTTGGAGTCAGATTAACATAATTCGGGGCACAACTCTAATACAAATCATCACTCAAGCCTTAATAATTGACCACTATAACTTACCTGTAATGTTCCCGTTACTCCTAAATTTACTACTACTGATATGGCTCAATTCCAAGCCAAATTTTGTACCAATCACCTCCTTAGTACTTCATGCATCTACACTTAATAAAAATAACTAAAAATGATTAGAAGAATGAGTTGCCTCCCACCAAGCACTGTAGTTTTGGTCGTGGCTCAACTATTATTTTTGTATTTTTATTTAACATGATAAAATAAAAATAAAATAATGAGTTGCCTCCCATGCAATGCCTGATTTAACATCGCGACATGACTCGATTATCTTGACTACTTAGACTTCATCAAGATACATCGATGATACCATTTGTACCTCATT
Organism: Capsicum annuum; assembly: GCF_002878395.1. Classification (NCBI taxonomy): domain Eukaryota; kingdom Viridiplantae; phylum Streptophyta; class Magnoliopsida; order Solanales; family Solanaceae; genus Capsicum; species Capsicum annuum. The sequence goes on from NC_061116.1 coordinate 32,805,457, forward strand.
TGTTGGATCAAGAAAATTCTTTATTCCTAGTCCAACCACTTTGAAGTAACTCATATCCTTGCTTGCAAGTTCAACTACACCAGCTATGGTCTCCACAACAAACCTATCCTTAACTGGGACATCTTACTCATCTTCATAGGATACATCAACAATTGAGAAGATACTCATCTCTTTTTGCTATTTTATAGGCTAACATACTTCAAAACTAACTTATTTCTTGTTGAGCCTAAATTTTAGATCATTTAGCTCTATGTCAACTAACACTCTCCCGGTTGCTAAGAACGGCCTATCCAAAATTATGGGTACTTCAAAGTCCACTTCATAATCAAGAATTACAAAGTCAACAGGAAATATAAAATCAGCCACCCTCATGAATACATCACGTAGAATACCAATCGGCCTTTTCACCATTCTATAAAGCCGCATATTGGAGGGTGTAGGATCTCTCAAACCCAGTTTCTTGAAAATTGACAATGGCATAAGATTTATACTTTCCCCAAGATCACCAAAGGGAGCTCTCAAAATTTAGTGATCCAATCGAATATGGGAAAGTAAATGCTCCCGCATCAGCTTTCTCCTGAACAATAGATCTTGTAGTAATAGAGCTCTAATGATGAAGATTGTCAACCATTTCATAGCTCACAGTCATTTTCTTCGTCAACAAATCTTTCATAAACATAGCATATCCAGGCAACTGTTCCAGTGCTTCAACTAAAGACATGTTCACTGTCAATTGCTTCAACATAACAATGAGTTTGTTAAACTTACTTTTTATCTTCTTTCTTCTTTAATCATTATGGAAATGAGGGTGGTAGCCTTGGGATTTCAACTGGAGCAACTTTTACCTCTTTTCTTATGCCTTGCTACAAATTACTAATATGTTTTAGCTTAGGTGGTTGTTCCACTTCTGCACTCTTTTGTACCGATTCTCCCAAATCCATAGGCACCACTTGAGATTCATCTACCATCTCCCAATCTATTTTAACAGCATCAGTATGGGAGGATGCTCCTAATCCTAGATTAGATAGCATCTTACTGCTCCTAGTTGTAATAGCCATACACGATCCATCAGTCCTTGGATTTTGAACTGTATCACTTTGTACAGTCCCATTCTATCTTTTGTTGAATGTTATGGATAATTGGATCATCTACTGCTCCAGTTGTTTAATAGCAGTTCAGAGCGAAATTACTAGTTGACTCATGGAAGATATATCACTCTTCATAGTAGTCACCCCAAAATTGATCGCCTCAACTCCTTTTAATAGTTTCTCTATCATATCCTCTATGGATATTTTGCCTAAACTGGTGGCAACATTATCACAGCTTCCAGGAGGTACATACAGTTCACTCCTGTCACTTTTATTTTTCCAATCTCCTTGATGGTTCTTACCTTGGTTTCCTTGACCACCAGTACAGAAACCCCCTGGTTATGTAAGTAGTTAGCCTCTTCCTTGGTGTTTGATTCAGCTAACTTACTATGGGACCCCACGGTTTTTACCTTTTCTACATTCCTTGATAGAAAATGTTTCGTGAGCAGATCTATCTGGGTTTTCATGTAAGCCATATCCTGATCATGCTCTTCTTCTCTACTACGCTGCTCTACTGATATTACACTAGACCCAATATTTCTTTCTACCACAGAATCTCTGGTATGCCAAGATCAACTTGTCTTAGTCATATTTTCTAACATGTCCACAACCTCAGCAAAGGTGAGTTTTATAAAAGCTCCTCCTGCAACATTTTCCACTATTGGCTTTGTAAGTTAGTTCAAAGCTCTGTAGAATATTTCCATCAAGTGTTCATCAGTCATCTTATGATTTGGGCATTGAGTAAACTTCTTTTTAAACCTCGCCCAAGTCTCATGCAATGCTTCATTAGCTAATTGCCTAAAGGTTCTGATCTCATCCCTCAACTATAAGTTTCTGGAGGATGCAAAGAAATTTTCTAGGAAAGCTCCTTTTAATTGCCTCCAATTTGTTATATAATTAGGAGTCAGCTCATTCAACCATATAGTTGCCTCCCCAGACAGAGATAGTGGGAACAATCTCAATAAAATAGCAATTTGTCCCACTCTAGGATTATCAAATGACTTATAAATATTGATAAAATTCACCAAATGTAGATTTAGATCATCACAAGGTAATCCACCAAAGAGTCTTTCAAATCTAGTAGTTGGATAATAGTACTGGTGATGTTAAATTTCACCCTAGGAGCTAGTGGTAGTGGAATGATTTCCCTTATAGCTCCAGCTCCATCTAAATTATCCACATAGTTGTCAATATCAAACTACACAGCTTGGCGGTCTAGTCTTCCTCTAGATGGACGATTTGGATTTACAGGTGCAACTACTCCTGCTATACGACTCCTATTAGCCGGGTCAATTAAATCATCATCTCCCTGGTCCTCTTCATCTAGATTAGGTACCCGACCTGGGTTATCTATATTCTATTGATTTAATTAAGCATTAGTTAAAGCGGCTAATCTTTTAGCTTCTTGTTGGCTATCCATTATTTTAATGAGATGAGGTTTAGTATTGAAGGGTAATAATAGTTCTCCTGAACTTCTGGTTCGTGACACAAACAACAATGAGCCTGTAACGAATAAAAATAACAAATAAACATAAAATAAGGAAACTTGACTAACAGTCAATTAACACACATAAACTCAATCGACAACTGTATTCCCCAACAATGGTGCCAAAATTTGATATACCCAAATTATAACTCTTTTACAAGAGAGTAAGCAGTCGTTGTCAAATATACAACCCAACTAGGTTGAGATCGAATCCCACAAGGAATATGGTGATCATTAAGTTGTATGCAGATTAGTTGACTTTTAATCATTCATTTCCATAAAATAAATAGGGGGTTTGATTCAGATCACAAATTTATAGTTTTATAGTAACAAGATGAGAGATGTGTACAATTTGAATCCAAAGAAATATCAAGTTAGGGTTATGTCCACCTTGTAGTTATCAATACTTTCTAATTATGGGATTTACGAGTTCATACATGTATCATGCTTACAGAGAAATATATTGGATTTAATAACATAATCCTAGTGTTTCTCAACCATCAAGGACTAATTTACTTCAGTTCTCTCAAATCAAAAGTGTTTACAAAAAAATAGAAAATCTCCAAGTAGTTCATCTTGTTAAGGCATTAACATATGAAATAGGGGTTGGAAATCCTATTTTTTTCTCACTACTCTCTTTTTTGAACATCAACCTTTCTATCAAACAAGTTGTGTTTTAAGACATATCCTCTATGTTTGCAACCATGAGAATTCAAGATAAGCGAAAAGAGTATGATGTAAACATATCAATGCATAATGAATTCAAAACCCAAAGTAAAATATTTTATGCTATACGGCTTCCATAACCCTCACTAATAAACTTATCTACTCAAGAATAAAACGGAAATCACAATTGAAATATTCATCATACCAAAAAGTAAACACAATATTGGCGGAGAAGATGAAGTAGCGTTTTTCCCTTGGTGCTAAGCCATGACCCTCAGTAAAAAAAATACAGAATAACTTTTCCCTCATAATTTCCTTATAAGTCCCTAGACTAACTCTAAATGAAATATTAGTCTTGGACAGTTTTTAGGCACCATATTTGGTCCAAACTGCTACTCTCTCTTTTGTCATATGCCATCCGTATTCCATAGTCCCATTGTGTCTCCATCTACCTCATTAATACCTGAAATCAACCTAATCACATAGATTAGCTCAATTACATAGAAGTAGAGTAAAAACATAAGAAACTAGGAACTTTGTTCTCCAAACATAGCTAAAATTTGGGTAAGTTATGGTTCTTAGATGTATAAATACACCCAAGATCAAGGACTAGGTTGGGACCTAAAAGGTCATAATCTAAGGAAATAAATATAGAAAAAGGGTCCTTTAAAAGCTAACCTCCACCTTTCCATTCGTACTGGTTGATTTAGCCTTCAAGGATGAATTTTCTTGATGCGGGCTTCAAAAGTACTAGGTCCCACACCAGAGATCTTCTACAAAGAAGCTTTCAGCTGTGTGATCTTTGTACCTTTATGAGTAAGCATAATGGTCAAAGTTTTTGCTTCAACATTCATTTTATCCTATGTTGATATAAGATCGAAATACCTACATTGAACCTGATCCTACTTTTGTATTCGGCATATTTACACTCCTCCAGTGTAGTCATAGAAAACATTTTCTTTGAGGATCCTACAACTCCCTCGTCACATAGGAATTTGAAGAATTCAAACACCTCGTTCATTATAAAATCATAAGTTAATGCATGTCATCCATCCTTCACTGTCAACAATTTGTGCATATGCTCAATTATAAGAACAGGCAGGCTTAATTCCTTGAACTTGCTTAGAGATTCCATGAAAAATAAGTCTGTCAAAGCATAGACAATATGTTTTTCATTCCAAAAGAAGGAGGACCTTGTTCAAAACCTGAAAGAGAAACTAAAATCCCCCCTTTAAAGCCTTCTTCATTACAAAAAAAGAGTCAAATCATCTAGCTTCCCAATGTGTTGCAAAATTTTTTTAAAAGAACTTTGTTGCTCAACTGACATGATCCCTTTTATAGAAGCATTAACGATCTGTCCAAATATTTCTCATTTAAATTATTTCCACTGGATTCTTGTTTTCATACTTGTGCCATCAATAGAGAACTCTACAACTTTTCATGAAGAGTGCAAATAGGAAGTTCAAAAAGATGAGTCCAGTATTGGTACTTGACCATCTCTATTATAAGTCCATGCCATTCAACTCAAATATCTCTAGATCAAATACTCTGCCCCTAAGAACATTTTGATGTGAAACCCCATACCACCCTTTCAATAATTGATGCCAAAGTCTTATGATAAGTAACAAAATACCAAATCCTTAATACAATACGTTTTTATAAGCTTAAAATACAATCTGTGGAAAATGTAAACTACCCAAGGACCTAGTCCAAACAAGTACAGGAGTTTCTAAGTAAGAAGGTCAATTTCAACCATGAATTGGAGAAGTAGATGTTATTGGAGGTCACTATCCACATTACCTATGAAAAATGAACTTATCCTGCAACAACCAGACTATACCCCAAAAATTGTATAGCAAGAGTTGTATTAGTACAAACAACAGTACTATTACGTATCATGGGTCGACCATGATTAAATAATATAAACACAATATTTTAAGAAAAAAAGGAAACATGACAACTTATATAACAATTTAATTCATAGCACCATTATCTACTATGTTATCTTCATCCCTTGTTTAACCCCAATAGTTATTATAAGCTAATCTATTTCACTTACGCCCGAAGAAACCTCAATGATAAATGAAAAATAATAATCATCACCTTGTAACAAGTACAATTATGAACACACATTAAGACAAATACCCCAAGTTTATGAAAGTTAGACCATTCAAGTAACTCAACAACTTCATTCATTTATAAGTAAAGAGACAACAAAAGTCAAACCATGACCAAGTCAACAACCGTGACTAATAATATACAAGTCAATAAACCATGAATCTAACCATATTAAAGTCAACCAACCATAAATATAATAATATCTTAGTCAACAAACCATGTCTGTAATAATAAGAATCATAGTATATAATATAAGTAATCAGATTACACAAGAATCCTAAATATATAATGCAATATTATAATCCAGTTTAATTAAGGAACCCTAACTTGGTCAAGTCATGAACCCTATATAAACAACAATAATAATAACCATATACTGATTCCACTCAAGGAACCATCACAATCATATATACCTTGTACAAACATACATATCCATGTAGTGTACAGGCGTGGCACCTAATCCATTCAAGGAATCATATTCAACCAATCCTGTAATAATGTCCAAATATCAATACACCTCAAGATAATAATAGATGTCATAAGAATGGATAACCATCCAAACATTTGGTCAACTCAAACTAATCATTCAATGTAAACAACAATTATTCTTTAACACACCAAGTCATAAGTAGATATGATTCATTTGTTTTATAAATTATATCATGTCCAAAGACCAATCCATGATGTATTCCAGTTAGTATTATCAAGACATCTTTATTAAATGTAAGTATTCCTTTTTAAAGTGCACAATCAAATCAAAGGAGTCTAAACACTAGTTCAACCTTTATAAATTCATTCACTATTCCAATTATCCTTTATTTATATTGAGATCATAGATTTTGTTGTTGTCTAAATCCTCTTACATTCATGTCATTACTAGGTTCAAGACATCATTAGCCAATTATTCAACTCTATTGAACTTACAATCAAGCTATAATCATACACCTTTATAACATTTACTTCATAATCCTTAGCCTAACTAGAACTTAAGCTCTTAAGTTAAGCCACTGTCTCCTTATAACACAATTATTTATTCACTAACTTTATGCAAGATTATCTCTTATTCAAATTCGTGTCTATAATTTCATTGTTCTTACACTAAACGATTATGGAGTAGACTGTACATTGGATGGGCAATGTTAGGCCTATTGATACCTAGGATTCAGAAGTACAATGTATAAATCAAAAGGCTAACTGAAAAATTGGAGAAGCTGAAATCACCCGTTAAGTGTTTTTCATGGTGTTTTATTTCATTTTGCGTGAAAGTAGGACTGCTAGGTTCCAAGGTGATAACTTTATTATTGATGCAGTCTATTGAGAAATGGCATTAAACATTCATATAAAGGGAGAGGAGTGATCAACTTGTAGCCAAGATTATAAAGGCTAAATTATTTTTTCTTAACTAGTGATCTTACGAGTCTGACATTGAGTAGAAATATAATAGAGTTTATTCTAGCTTTAGATAGGGTCAGTAGTTATCTTAGTTGAGTAGCAAGGTCCGAGCTATGTTTGGTTTTATAATACTAACTTTTCTATTAACAAAAAATTATTTTTAATTCTAAAAAAGGGTCATACAATCTCCTTATCACCTATATTCACATAATTCAAATATAATTCACCATGGAATCATAAAAACACAAAACACCCATTAAGGATTCATACATTAAAATGATAACACGCAATTAAGTCATTATTACATTAAATCAATAGTTTATTCATTAAAGCTCCATGCCTGCAGAACTAAACATGATTTCTCCCATCAAATTTACATTATAAATATGATTACTATCCATAGTCTACTACTCATAAACCATAGCATACCTTGGTGCCAAGTTTCTTCAATGAGTAAACATTCCATTGATCATCTTCCTTCTACTTTATGTTGTCAAAGGTTAAATCATCTAAAAATAATAATTACAAGAGTAATTAATGAAAAACTCTTTAGAAAAATACCTTGATAATTCAAACCCACTAATTGTAACGCCCCAAAATCTCATCCCGAGATGTCACCCGGTACTTAAAGATACAAGTAGCCCTAATCTAACTCTTTGAGGCTTCTACTACTCCCAACACTTACTTTAGAACTATTATAGCAAAATAAGCGTACTGTTATAGCATCTCTCAACTGAAATAACAAAAGAATACTGTCTGAAAAGCAACCTAATGAAAAGTCTTAAACATCACTGATAGACTAGTCTGACAAAGCCTTTACTACTCAAACTAGAGAGCCATTGAGACAGACCCCCAACGGACTTAAACTGATCTAAAAGTAATTCTCAAAACACTATGAAAGTGAAAAAGCAGCAGATATAGGTCCTCAAACCATGAGGACTCACCAAAGATAAAGATGTAGATGAGATGCTTGAAGATCACTGTCACGGCTGAGACTGAGCACCTGAAACTAAATTATGAGATAATGTAGCACAAAGACATATATGTGGATTAGTACTTTGAGGATGTGGTGAGTATATGGGGGTGTATGTAGTACTTAAACAACAATATCCTTAATCTTTATAAAATAACGCAGGCTTTTATTACTGACTCACATAGCTTGAATAATCTCAAATGAATGTATATCTTGTAAATTATAAATAATGTAACACATAGTATAAATCTTATAAGTCAAGATACTATTTTTGAAATCTATAGTTCTATTCCCTTCTCAAAACATATAGACCAAGTGGTGAAGTGCTCACCTCTACATCTGAGTGCTAAGACTGAAATTTTAAAAAGAAATATAAAGTAACAAATCAATTAAATAAGTTTGTGAGTCTTTTATACTGAGTATCTAAAAATCTTTACTGCTCAGGATATCTTTCAAAGCCTTAGGGAAAATAACTCATCTCAAGGAACATACTTTACATTAGAAACTGATTATTTACCCTTACTAATAGGGAAAACTACTTTATTCAAATGAAAATTTATACTTTAAGAAGCTACTCTAAAAATCTTACAATTAGGGAGGTTCTCTTAACCGACAAATACCATGCGAGTTACATAGAGTCCAATTTTTGTCCTCCTATGAAATGTAACATTGGAGAGAGGCGTCATACTCTTTACAGGGCGTATAATCTCAACTTAGTGATCACTATATCAGCCTCAGGACCATCAATCTCAATTCTACAATGGCACATAGTTCTAGGGTATGAAATCATAGTAACTTACCCAACTCGATACTAAATACTACTCCCTTTAGTTAGCTACCCTCATATCATGGAAATCCACTTTAAAGTAATCTCATGGTTCATAATGAACCCAACTATAAAATCTGTAATCTCATTTAGTAAATTTGATTTCTATGCTACTATGACCATCAAGGTCAAAACTTTCTCAATAATCTCAAAATCCTCAAATCATGGGTTCCTATTGCACAAAAGTTCATAAAAATTAAAATCTCAAGTTGGTCTTACGGACCAATAATTCAATCTCAAGTTAAGGTGCATCAAAATGCAAACTAGATACCATAAAGATTCATAAATCATATAGAAATAAGGAAATTTCACCAATATGCATTGTAATCTCAACATACTTATATACTTCAATTTCTAAAATATTGAAACCATCATAACCTTAAGAAATAATAACATAGGGTATAAACTCATACTTCTACTTCATAAGAAAACATGTAAAAACATAAATCCTTATAATTAAAACAACTTTTAGGCACAAGGATGAAAGGACTGTCCTTGTTCAAACCCCACATACCTTGAATTAGAAGCTTTGTATGAACTCTATCTTTTCGGACTCTATTCGTACTCTTAAATGAGGGTTCTTGAAGCCTTTGACTTGGGAACCTTGAATCTTGACTCAATTCAGAAAATCTATGGTGAACCCTTGAGATTCTTTGAAGTGGATTTGGATGGATAGGGTTTTTGATTGAGGGAAATCTTGAGAAAAATCTAATATGATGCTTGTAGTGACCTTAATTCTGATGTTTGTACAGTTTAAGAGGCTTGGAAAAAGTTCAAATCGCCCTTTTTAACTTTTGTACAAAGCTGGAAAAATTTAATTGGAAACCCCACTTTAGGGCCACCGCGACGTGCCACTATTGCGGTGGCTTACTGGAAATTGACAAATAGGAAGCTGGGAATCACTGCGATGTGGAGCCATCGCGTTGTACCACTGGTTAGGACCTGGAACTTAAGCGCGGCGCGTCATAATCACGCTAGGCAAGTGGAAATTGACTATTGGAAAATTGGGGTCCTCTGCGATGCGCCACTATTGCAAAGTTCCATGAAATTTGACAATTGATAAATAGACACTCTCCGCGATGCACCAAACACTAAAATGACGGTGTTTTAAGACTAGAACTTAAATTATCCATATCTTCTAGCCCAGTTATCGGATTTCGGAGGATATTATAAAGTTGGAAAGGTAATTAAATTTCTCACATGATAAAAAGTTGAAATTAGGAAAACTCTATATGGTTTAAACGTTACTGACTTAGGAAGTCATTCCTTAACATTCTAGAGATAGAATTAGGCTTAAGGAAAAGGTTGGGGTATTACAATATCTCCCTCTTAGGAATATTCCTCCTCGAATGCTGTTAGCTAGGCTAAGGATATGGAGAAAACTGAGTATGCACAGCTGAAACAGCTTGCTAAACTGACTTTACATCATTCTAAAGTCTTGAATACCTCGGAGAATGCATGAATTTATATTATGAATAGCTAGATAGCTAAAACTTTAATTGGAAAAGGGAATGAATTATGGAAGAATAGTACCTTCATCTTGATCTGAAGTTGGGAGAAGAGGTACGGGTGCTTGGATAGCAATCTGCCTCAACTTCCCAAGTGGCACCCTCAACTGACTGGTTTCGCCATAAGACTTTGACCAAGGGAACCTCTTTGTTCCTAGTCTATTGATCTGGTGGTCTAGAATCTCAACTGGAATCTCTCAAATGAAAGGCTAGTCGGGATATTTGGGCTCTCTGAAGGATCCACTATGAAAGAATCACCAATGTGCTTCTTAAGCGTGGAGACATGAAAGATTGGATGTACTTCTGATAACTCTGCGGGAAACTCAAGCTCATAGGCTACTCTTCCCACATGAATTAGGATTCGATAGGGACCCACACATAGGGGACTAAACTTCCCCTTTTTCCCAAACCTCTTCACCCCCTTCATGGGGGAAATCTTCAAGTACACCAAATCATTAACTTCAAAATCAAGATCTCTTCTTCTCACATCTCCATATGACTTTTGACAACTCTGGGCTATCTTCAAACTTTTTCTAATCAATTTCACTTTCTCCGTTACCTCAAATACAACATCAGGCTCAACCAAAATGGCCTCACCTAATTCAAACCAACCTATGGGAGATCTACACTTCCTTCCATACAAAGCCTTAAATGGTTCCATCCTGATGCTAGAGTAATAACTATTGTTATACGCAAATTCAATCAATGGAAAATGCTCGTCCCAACTACCCTTGAAATCAAGGGCACATGCCCTCAATATATCTTCTAGAGTATGGATGGTCCTCTCAGCCTAATCATCTATCTTCATGTGAAAGGCAGAGGTAAAATGTACTTGGGTACCGAGACCCTTCTGAAAAGCTCTCAAAAATTAGGACGTAAACTGAGTACCCCTATCCGAGATAATAGACAAGGGAACTCTATGCAATCTGACTAACTCCTGGATATATAATCTAGCATAATCCTCAGCTGTATCAGATGTATGCACTGGCAAGAAATATGCTGACTTAGTCAACCTATCTAGAACAACCCAAATCAAATCATGATGATGATGCAAAAGTGGTAAACTAGTCACAAAATCCATATTCACATATTCCCTCTTCCAAGTGGGAATATAAAACTCTTGCATAACATCACCAAGCCTTTGGTGCTCTACCTTAACCTCTTGGCAAGTTGCACACTTTGCTACAAAATCTGCTATATCTTTATTCATGCCACTCCACCAATAGATTTCCCGTAAGTCACGGTACATCATGGTAGCATCGGGATGAATTGAAAACCGCGTACCATGCACTTTTTCCATACATACAATCTATTCAAACATCTCAATACACTATCTCCCCCTTAGGAGAAAACCTCAACCTTTTGGTCTTTAACTGACGCCTTCAGTCTGACCAAACTAGCATCCAAGTCTTGCTTCTCTTTCACTTTTAAAACTAAAGAGGATTTGGAACTACTCTGAACCCAAATATTACCTTTAGCAGAGTCAATAAACCCAACACCCAGCCTAGCCAAACGGTGCACTTCATGAACCAAATCTTTCTTATCTTCCTCCACATGAGCCACACTACAATTTACTAAGGGCGTCTGCCACTACATTGGCTTTGCCTGAATGGTATAACATGCTTATATCATAATATTTTAGCAACTCTAACTATCTCCTCTGATGAATATTCAACTCCCTCTGAGAAAAAATATAGTGTAGGCTCTTGTGATCAGTAAATACATCAACATAAACACCATAAAGATAGTGTCTCCATATATTCAAAGAAAAGAAGACAACATCTAACTTAGGTTCATGGGTTGGGTAATTCTTTTCTTAAAACTTCAACTGTCTAGAGGTGCAGGCTATAACCTTACACTTTTTTATTAACACACAACCCAAGACAAATCTTGAGAAATCGTAATGCACCACAAAACCATCTGTACCATCAGTCAACACCGGGGCTAAATTGAGTCGAGTCTTCAACTCCTGAATACTTTTCTCACAAGAATCTGACCAAAGGAACATAACTTTCTTTTGGGTTAATAGGGTCATGGGATAACTTTCTTTTGGGTTAATAGGGTCATGGGAGACACAATAGATGAGAAGCCTTTGACAAAATAGTGGTAATAGCCAGCTAGACCCAAGAAACTCCTAATGTCATACAGAGAGATAGGTCTAGGCCAATTTCTTACAACTTTTGTCTTTTGGGGATCGACTCTAATGCCTTAAGCTAAAATAATTTGATTGAGAAAGGCTACTGACCTTAGCAAAAATTTACACTTACTGAATTTGGAAAAAAACTGATGATCTCTAAGAGTTTGCATGACAATTCTAAGATGATCCGCATGGTCATTCTCAGTATGGGAGTACACAAGGATATTATCTATGAACACTATGACAAACATATCTAGATACTGTCTGAACACTTAATTCATGAGGTCCATGAAAGCTACTGGAGCATTGGTTAGCCTAAAAGACATGACTAGAAACTCAAAGTGACCATAGCGGGTTCGGAAGGTTGTCTTTGGAATATCACATTCCCTCACTTTAAGCTGATGATATCCTAATCTAAGGTCTATCTTGGAGAAATAACTTGTACCTTGTAATTGATCAAACAGGTCATCAATTCTAGGAAGAGGGTAGTTTTTCTTGACTGTGACCTAGTTAAGCTGACGATAGTCAATGCGTATACGTAAAAAACCATTTTTCTTCTGCACAAATAGGATGGGTGCGCCCTAAGGAGAAATACTAGGCCTTATAAAACCTTTGTCTAGAAGATCTTTGAGCTGCTCTTTAAACTCCTTAGGCTCTGTAGGTGCCATACGAAATGGAGGAATAGAAATAGACTATGTGTCGGGAAGAAGGTCAATCCCAAACTCTATCTCTCTATCAAGAGGTACCCCTAGGATATTTTTAGGAAAAATATCTAAAAACTCATTAACTATACTAACTGACTGAATCGTTGGAGTCTCAGACTTAGTTTCTTTAAATCTAACTAGGTGATAGATGCAACCTTTACATATTAAATTTCTAGCTTTGAGATAGGATATAAAATGACTCTTGGGAGATATTAAATTACTAGAGCACTCAAAAACTATCTCATTTGGAAATTGGAACTTAACCACATGGGTACGACAGTCTATAGACGCATGACCAGAATAGAACCAATGCATATTGAGGATAAGATCAAAATCGACCATGTCCACTCTATCAAATCAACAAATATGAACTTATAAAGAAAAGTAATGGGACATTTTTTGTAAACTTGCTTAGCAACAACTGGCTCACTGTAATACCTCGAGAAATTTTTCATTGAAATTTTGTGCGTAAACCTGTTGGGTTCTATATTCTAGAAAGAATTATAAATTTTTCATGTGGAATATCTTAGATTATGACCCACAATTTCATAGAGTATCGAATAAGCTTTCCAACGATATGTGGATCATCCAAAATGGACACCCGAGCAACGAGTTATGAGCATTCCGATCAAACCATGGATAGTAGTGAACAGTAAAATATGCAGGAAAAAGTACTGAGGCCTGGCATATTTTTTCTCCAAATTTAAATAATCATAAATCCTTGTACATAATTATTTGGGTGATCTACTATATATCAACGGAAAGCTCTACGAGTCCTCTTTCCATTGAAATTGGTTTCATCCAATTTGGATATCGAAGTAAAATGTTATGGTGATGTACTTCAGACTATCAAAATAGTCCACCAAAGGATAGATTCAAAAATTATTCAATTTTTAGGGGCATTTTGGTCATTCCCCCTCACCCAAAATCCATCCAAACCCTATATTAAAGCCTATTAGAAGCATTATATGTTATATTTCATCAAATTCCCTCAAAAAGAAAAAGCCTAAGCTCCTACATCCAACTTCAATAACCTCCAAAGTTCACCATTAATTCTGCAAATTTATTCAGGATTCCAAGTTCCTAGTTCAAGAACTCCAAGAACCATCATTCAAAGGCACGATTAACATCTCAAAAACGAGTATCGATCTAAAGTTCATCATTTAAGGTATGTGGGGTTTTTCAACAAGAACTCTCTTTCGTTATTGTACCCAATAGTAATTTTCTTTACAAAAGCATGATTTTTATTTGAATTTTACAAATTTGAAGCATGAACCCATATCTTATGATGATTATTATGAAATCTTGATATTTATGATTGTGAAAGATGAATTTACATCTGTGGAGATATAAAGCATGCATCTTGAATGATTTTTGTCATGATTTTGATATTTGGGTCGTGAATCCCCATTGGAAATTGTATTTTTTTAGAAAGTGTGTGTTATAAGCACGTTGATGTTGAATATTTGAGATATTTTGAATGATTTGACCTTTTGGTCTTAATGGAGTTATTTTGAACTAGAGTGTGAAAGAAATCCACAATGTGGTTGATTTTGATAGATGGGAACATGATGGCTCCTGGCGTATATTTATATATTACTGAAATTGTTTTGTCATGGATTATCTTTGAAATGTTTTGAGCTAAGTCCGGGAGAAATCTTTAGCACCGAGTGGGAGGTATAAAGCGACCTTACTTCCCTAGAACTATGTGGCCCCGTAGGAGTGACCTTGAGGCTGATTTATATAGTGATCACTAGTTTGTGTGGATTTTATATCCATAGTCCTACTCCGATGGCAAGGATAGGATGGCTCTCCCCAATGTGGGTTATACGTTGGACTCCATGTAGCTCACATGGCTTATGTCGGGTATAGAATCTCCCAGTGTGTGTGTGTTTCTTTGTATTTATGGTGAATGGTGATGTGATTTGAAAATGGAATTGTGAAAGTTATTCTTTCGAAAGATTTTGATTCTATTTACATTATGAGAATTGATATTCTTGATGAACTGAAAATGGTTGACAAATTATATGATGACTCACATGTGTTATTGTACTTATTTCACCCTCTCATGATTATGATGATTTTCTTCAGGCTATGTGAGTCTTTCATACATCCTGCATATTTCTTATAAATATTTATGATGATGATGTTTATAAAACTTTATACACCCCTATATACTTGGTTCCTCTCCATGGTACTGACCCATATCTTCGGATGTGGGCTGCATTTTCTCAGAATATAGGTTCAGGTGCTCAGTTCTAGTTTCTACAGTGATTCTTTGGGCACATTTTTCTACATCCTCTATTGTGGTGAGTCCTTATGTTCCAAGGACGTGATTTCTGATGTTGGTTTTATGGAACTGTGTATATTTTATAACTGAGTATGAGTCAGTTAGGGCATGTCTCAATGGCTCACTGGTTTTATTGATTTTCTTAGAGGCTTGTCAGACAAATATAGATGTTGGGATTTCACTAATAAGTCATATTTTGTTATCTTTTTGAAATTCTTTTATTCTTGGATGATGATTACTCTGTTCATATTCAAGGGTTATTAATGAAAACCCCATTGATTCATGTTGAATTGAGTGAAAATGACTCAAAGGTTTAGCTTGGGGCTACTCGTAGCCGCAAGCACCGTGTTACACTTCAGGACCCATTTTCTGAGGCGTTACAAACTTGGTATCAAAGCCCAATATTTTATGGTGTCCTAGGGAGTCTGACAAGCCGCATTAAGTAGAGTCTTAATCATCGGTGTGTAGCGTGCCACATCTATGAGCAAGAGGCTATAAGATGTTTTAGGAAAAAGTGTGATTCTTTTTTTCAGAAGTCTATTGTGCTTAAAGTTTGTCTCTATGCTCGATGATCTCCCAGAGATACCTCCTGATAGAGAGATAGAGTTCGGGATTAATCTTCTTCCCGATACTGAGCTAATTTTTATTCCTCCTTACTATATGACCCCTGCAGAACTTAAGGAGTTGAATGAGCAACTCAAAGAGCTACTAGATAAGGGTTTCATAAGGCCCAATGTTTCTCCTTGGGGTGCTCCTATGTTATTTATGAGAAAGAAAGATGGCTCTTTGCGTATGTGCATTGATTACCACCAACTAAATAAAGTCACGGTAAAAACTAAGTACCCCATTCTGAGAATAGATGATTTGTTTGACCAATTGCAAGGTGCAAGTTATTTCTCAAATATAGACCTTCGTTTTGGCTATCATCAACTCAAAGTTAGGGAGTGTGACATCTTGAAAACCTCTTTTCGAACTCGTTATGGCCATTTTGAGTTTTTGGTTATGTCTTTCAGGTTAACTAATGCCCCAGTAGCTTTCACAGACCTCATGAATTGAGTGTTAGAACCATATCTGGATATGTTTGTCATAGTGTTCATCGATGATATACTGGTGTACTCTTGTATTGAGGATAAACATTCTAATCATCTCCAAACTATCTTGCAAACCCTTAGAGATCACAAGTTATTTGCCAAGTTCAGTAAGTGTGAGTTTTGGCTAAGGTCAGTTGATTTTCTGGGTCATATCATTTCTTTCGAGGGTATTAGAGTTGATCCCCAAAACACCAAAGCTATTAGAAATTGGCGTAGACCTATTTCTCAGACTGATATCTAAAGTTTCTTGGGTTTAGCTAGCTATTACCACTATTTTGTTGAGGTTTTCTCCTCTATAACGTATTTTATGACTAGATTAACCCAAAAGAAAGTGAAGTTCTTGTGCTACGAATCTTGTGAGAAGATTTTTCAGGAGTTGAAGACTCGACTCACTTCAGCCCCTATTTTGACTTTGCCTGATGGTGTTGATGGTTTTATGGTGTAATGTGATGCTTCGAGAGTTGGGTTGGGTTGGGTTGCGTATTGATGCAAAAGGGTAAGGTAATAGCTTATGCTTCTAGACAGTTGAAACCCCATGAGAAAAATTATCCCACCTATGACCTTAAGTTGGCTGCTGTTGTGTTTTCTTTGAAAATCTGTAGACACTATTTGTGTGGTGTCCACGTTGATGTTTTCACTGATCATAAGATTCTGCAGTATGTGTTTACCCATAGAGAATTGAATCTTAGGTAGATATGATGGTTAGAATTAATAAAGGACTATGATATGAGTGTGTTGTACCATCCGGGCAAGACCAATATTATGGCGGATGCCCTAAGTAAAGTGTCCATGGGTAGTGTTTCACATGTGGTAGAAGGTAAGAAAGAGTTGGCTTGTGATGTACATCATTTGGCTAGATTAGGGGTTAGGTTGTTTGACTCTGTTGAAGGTAGTATAGGGGTTCAGAGTAGTTCTGAATCCTCCTTGGTTTCGGAAATGAAGGAAAAGCAATACTTAGATGCTAGTTTGGTCAGACTGAAGGTGTCAGTCCAGGACCAAAATATAGATATTTTCTCCCAAGGGGTAGATGGTGTGTTAAGATTGTAGGGTAGATTATGTGTCTTGAATGTTGATGATCTGAGACAGAGGATTATGGTTGAAGTGCACGCGGTGCGATACTGAATTCATCCTGGTGCCACCAAGATGTACCGAGTCTTACGGGAATTCTATTGGTGTAGTGGCATGAAGAAATATATAGAAGCATTTGTAGCTAAGTGTGCAACATGCCAACAGGTTAAGGTTGAACCCCAAAGACCTGGTGGTATGATGCAAGAGTTTAGTATTCCCACCTGGAAGTGGGAAGAGATAAATATGGACTTCGTGATAGGTTTACCTCCTTCCCGACGCCATCATGATTCCATTTGTGTTGTGGTTGATAGATTGACTAAGTCTGCTCATTTCTTGCCTTTTTATACTTCATATACTGCGGAGGATTACACTAGATTGTATATCCAAGAGCTAGTCAGACTGCATGGAGTTCCCTTGTCTATCATTTCGGATATGGGTATTCAGTTCACTTCACAATTTTGGAAAGCTTTTTAGAAGAGGTCTTGGTACCCAAGTGCTTTTGAGTGTTGCTTTTCATCTGCACACCAATGGTTAGGCTGAGCGGACCATCCAGACTTTAGAGGATATGTTGAGAGCTTGTACACTTGACTTTAAGGGAAATTGGGATGATCACTTACCGTTGATAGAGTTTGCTTACGATAATAGTTTCCACCCTAGTATTGGCATGGCTCCGTTTGAAGCCTTATATAGGAGGAAGTGTAGATCACCCATAGGTTAGTTCGAGGTTAGTGAAGCAGCTGTGACTGGTCCTGATTCGGTATTTGAGGCTATGGAAGAAGTTAAGTTGATTAGGGAAAGGTTGAAAACTGCATAGAGTCGTCAGAAGTCATATACAGATGTTATAAGGAGAGACCTTGAGTTTGAAGTTGGTAACCTAGTGTATCTAAAAATTTCGCCCATGAGAGGGGTGAAGAGATTCAGAAAGAAGGGGAAACTTAGTCCCCGTTATGTTGGTGCTTACAAAATTCTTAGCCGTGTTGGTAAGGTAGCTTATGAGGTCGAGTTGCCTTCCGAGTTGTCCTCTGTTCATCCAATATACTATGTCTCTATGCTTAGAAAACATATTAGCGATGCTGTGGTAGTGATTCCTCTGTGAGTGCTAACATTTAAGAAAATCTTTCTTTTGATGAGATTCCTGTTGAGATTCTTGATTTCAGTGTCGAGTGCTGACATTTAAGAAAATCTTTCTTTTGATGAGATTCCTGTTGAGATTCTTGATTTTAGTGTCCGAAGACTAAGGAACAAAGAAGTTCCCTTGGTCAAGGTGTTATGGCGAAACCACTCTGTTGAGGGTGAAACTTGGGAAGCTGAGGCGGATATGCAATACAAGTACCCACACCTATTTTTTGCGAACTATGATAAAGCCAAAGGTACTGTTCTTTCCTAAATCATGAACTTTTGATAAAAGTTGTAGCAGTTCAGCTGTCATTTATTAGGTGTTCAGCTGTAGTTTCTTGAATTTATGCATTCTATATTGCATTCGAAGAGAGAAACGATGTGGTGATGAGTCTAAAAAATTGTTTCAGCTGTATTCTCTATTCCCTATCTAATCTTGGCATGTCTAGCATCATTCAAGGATGAATTTTTCCAAGGGGGGATGATGTAATACCCCGAGAAATTTTTCGTTGAAATTTTGTGCGTAAATGTGTTGGGTTCTATCTTCTAGAATGAATTATAAATTTTCTGTGCGGAATGTATTAGATTATGATGCGCCATTGCATACAATATCGAATAAGATATGCAACGATATGTGGATCATCCAAAATGAACACCTGAGCAACGAGTTATGAACATTCCGATCGAACCGTGAATAGTAGTGAACAGTAAAACGTGCAGGAAAAAGTACTAAGGCCTGGGGTATTTTTGCTCCAACTTTAAATGATCATAACTCCTTGTACATAATGATCTAGGTGATCTACTATATATCAACAGAAACTTATGTGAGTCCTCTTTCCAATGAAATTGGTTTCATCCAATTTGGATATCGGAGTAAAACGTTATCATTGATCTACTTCAGACTATCAAAACAGTCCACCAAAGGATAGATTCAAGAATTATTTGATTTTTAGGGGCGTTTTTATCATTCCCCCTCACCCAAAGTCCATCCAAACCCTATATTAAATCCAATTAGAAGCATTATATGTTATATTTCATCAAATTCGCTCAGAAAGAAAAGCCTAAGCTCCTACATCCAACTTCAAGAACCTCCAAAGTTCACCGTTAATTCTGAAAATTTATTCAAGATTCCAAGTTCCAAGTTCAAGAACTCCAAGAACCATCATTCAAAGGCACAATTAACATCTCAAAAACAAGTATTGATCTAAAGTTCATCATTCAAGTTATGTGGGCTTTTTCAACAAGAACTATCTTTCGTTTTTGTACCCAAAAGTAATTTTCTTTACAAAGGCATGATTTTTATTTGACTTTTACAAATTTGAAGCATGAACTCATATCTTATGATGATTATTATGAAATCTTGATGTTTATGATTTTGAAAGATGAATTTACACATGTAGAGATATAAATCATGAATCTTGAACGATATTTATCATGATTTTGATATTTGGGTCGTGAATCCCCATTGGAAATTGTGTTTTTTTTAGAAAGTGTGTGTTATAAGCACGTTGATGTGGAATATTTGAGATATTTTGAATGATTTGACCTTTTGGTCTTAATGGAATTGTTTTGAACTTGAGTGCAAAAGAAATCCACAACGTGGTTGATTTTGATAGATGGGAAGCATGATGCATCCCGATGTATATTTATATATTACTGAAATTGTTTTGTTGTGGATTATCTTTGAAATGATCGGATCTAAGTCCAAGAGAAATCTTTAGCATCGAGTGGGAGGTATAAAGCGACCTTACTTACCTAGAACTACGTGCCCCCGTAGGAGTGAGCCTGAGGCTGATTTGTATAGTGATCACTAGTTTGTGTGGATTTGATATCGATAGTCCTACTCTGATGGTAAGGATAGTATGGCTCTCCCCAACTTGGGTTGTACATTGGACTCTATGTAGCTCACATGGTTTATGTCGGGTATAGTATCTCCCAGTGTGTGTGTTTCTTTGTGTTTATGGTGAATGGTGAAGTGATTTGAAAGTGGAATTGTGAAAGTTATTCTTTCGAAAGATTTAAATGATATTTACATTATGAGAATTGATATTCTTGATGAACTGAAAGTGGTTGACAAATTATATGATGACTCATATGTGTTATTGTACTTATTTCATCCTCTCATGATTATGATGATTTTCTTCGGGCTATGTGATTCTTTCATACATCCTGCATGTTCTTATAAATATTTATGATGATGATGTTTATAAAACTGAATACACCCCTATATACTCAGTTCCTCTCCATGGTACTGACCCACATCTTTGGATGTGGGCTGCGTTTTCTCGAAATGTAGTTTTTGGTGGGCAGCTCCATGTTCGACAGTGATTCTTTGGGCATGCTATTCTACATCCTCTGTTGTGGTGAGTCCTCATGTTCCGAGGATATGATGTATGATGTTGGTTTCACCAAATTGTTTACATTTGATAACTGAGTATTAGTTAGTTGGGGCATGTCTCAATGGCTCGCTGGTTTTATTGATTTTCTTAGAGGCTTGTCAGACTAGTATAGATGTTGGGAGTTGACTAATAAATCGTATTTTGTTATCTTTCTGAAATTTTTTTATTCTTGGATGATGATTACTCTGTTGATATTTGAGGGTTATTTATGGAAACCCCGTTTATTCGTGTTGAGCTTAATAAAAGTGGCTCAAAGGGTTAGCTTGGGGATACTCATAGCCTCAAGCACCGTGGGACGCTTCGAGACCCGTTTTCCGGGGTGTTACCCTCACCTACTAGGGTAGAAACTAGGATAGGCTCAAGAATCATTTCAGGACTCATTTCAAAATTCACAGCAACTAACTGGGTCACATAAGAGAAACTTAACCCAGGGTCCAATAACACATAAACATTAAAATGAAGGACACGGAGCATACCAGTAACAACATATGGAGAAGAATCTATTCTGGCACTGAGCACTAGTAGTACTGGATAAAACGCCCTGAGGTAGAGCCGGGCGGGCTAAATAAGCTGGTGCACTAGTAGCCTGAGTATGAGGTTGGGCGTCTCTGTTCCCCTGTCTAGCATGAGGACACTCTCTATGTATATGGCCCATCTTGTCACAACCAAAACAACCCCTCTGATCTTCTATGCACTCACCGAGATGGTCCCTACCACACTTAACACTTGTAGGATAATGAGGTCTGTTACTTACACTATTCTGGGACCTAGATATAGAAGACTTATTCCCTTGCACTTGCCTATTTTTAGGTATGAGAGAACTAGCTGAGGAGGGCACTGGCATAGATGAATGATTCTGAAACTGGGATCGGTTCCTAGTCCATGCTCAAACTACACCGATCTAGCCCTCTTATTTCCCCTTACTCTATCACTCTGCCTTATCTTATCTACCTGAATCTGCTGAGGATGCATCATCAGTTTGGAAAAATCCGTATCCCTATTGAGCGTAGTTTTCCTATACACTTTTTCCACCAAACCAAAAAGATCGGTCACGAACTTACTTATACTAGATCAGGGGTCAGCTACCAAGTCAGGAGCATACTTACCTAACTGGTTGAACTTGAGAAAATACTCCTTAATAGTCATAGAGCCTTTCCTCAGGTTCAAGAACTCCTCTATCTTTACTTCCCTCATCTCAGGTGGGAAACACTTATTTAAGAATGCATCCTAGAATACCTGCCAAGTCGTAGGGGTAAAATCATCCACCTCTATTCTTCCTCCACGCAACAATGCAGTCATAAGCAATGTCTTTCTAATGATAAGAGGCCATTTCCACATTCTCCTCTACAGTCACATGCATACCCTGGGTGATCTTCTTTACCTTATCAAGATACAACTGTGGGTCTTCTCCTG
The DNA here is from genome assembly GCF_002878395.1 of Capsicum annuum. NCBI lineage: Eukaryota > Viridiplantae > Streptophyta > Magnoliopsida > Solanales > Solanaceae > Capsicum > Capsicum annuum. Next base: position 32,827,732 of record NC_061116.1, read on the forward strand.
CCTTCGATCCATAGAACTCTGGTGGATTCATCCTCATAAAATATTGAATCCTGGCTATAGCAAAATTGTCTCCTTAATAATGCAGAACTGCAGCCTGGTTATTGGCCTAAACATTAGCGGTGACTGCTTGGGCCAACGCCTGAAAGAAAGCCCAAAACTCAGCATGAGAAACATTCTCATTTAGGGGATCGGCCGGTTGTGGTGGGTGATCGACATTCCTTCAAGAATTAGCTCTTTGGGGAGGCATTTTCTATAATAAAAGAGCATGAATTAATAGCGGATAGAGACAGGTGTAGGAACAATAAACTCTGAAAGAATGAGATGACTTTTTGCTAAAACATCACGTAGCTCTTACTCATAGATGAGACGTGATCCACACCGATGATCAAGACTCTACGTAGCGCGGTATGTCAGGATATCTAGCACTCTTTAAACCTTAGGCTCTGATACCAAGTTTGTAACGCCCAAAAATCTCATCCCGAGATGTCATACGGTGCTTAAGGTTACAAGTAGCCCTAAGTTAACCCTTTGAGCCTGCTACTACTCCCAACACTTACTTTAGGACAATTATAGCAAAATAAGTATACTGTCATGGAATATCTCATCTAAAATAACAAAAGAATACTATCCAAATAGGAACCTACTACAAATTCTAAAATATCATTGATAGTGTAGTCTGACAAAGCCTCTACTACTCATACTAGAGAGCCATTGGGACAGACCCCCAACTAAGTCGAAATGATCTAAAAGTAATGCTCAAAATACTATGAAAGTAGAAAATCTACAGATATAGGTCCTCGAACCATGAGGACTCACCAAAGATAAATATGTAGATGAGATGTTTGAAAATCATTGTCGCTGCTGAGACTGAGCACCTGAACCAACATTATGAGACAATGTAGCACACAAACGTATATATGGATCAGTACTTTGAAGATGTACTGAGTGTATGGGGGTGTATTCAATACTTAAACAACAATATCCTCAATCCTTATAAAATCATGCATGCTTATATAACTAACTCACATAGCTTGAATATTCTCAAAAGAATGTATATCTGATAAATTATGAATAATGGAACATATAGTATAAATCTAGTGAGTCAAGATACTATTTCTGAAATCTGTAGTTCTATTCCCTTTTAAAAACATAACTAAGTGGTATAGTGCTCGCCTCTGCATCTGAGAGCTAAGACTAAAATTTTAAAATGAAATCTAAAGTAACACATCAATTAAATAAGTTTGTGAGTCTTTTACACTGAGTATCTAAAAGTCTTTACTGATCAGGATATCTTTCAAAGCCTTAGGGAAAATAACTCATCCCAAGGAACATACTTTACTTTAGAAACTGATTATTTAATCTTACTAATAGGGAAAACTACTTTCTTCAACAGAAAATTTATACTTTAAGAAGCTAATGTTAAAATCTAACAATTAGGGAGGCTCTCTTAACTGACAAACACCATGTGAGCTACATGGAGTTCAATATTTTGTCCTCCTGAGGAAGAAACCTCACGCTGGAGAGAGGCGTTATACTCTTTCCAGGGAGTATAACCTCAACTTAGTGATCTTATCTTGGCCTCGGGCCCATAAATCTCAATCCTACGGTGGAACGTAGTTCTGGAGTATGAAATCGTAGTAACTTACTTAACTCGATGATAAATACAAATCCCTTTAGTTAGCTACACTCATCTCATGGAAATTTAGTTTAAAGTAATCCCATTATTCTTAAAGAACCCAACTATAAAATCTGTAATCTCATTTGGTAAAGTGGATTTCAAAGCTACTATGACCATCAAGGTCAAAACTTTCTGAATAATCTCAAAATACTCAAATCATAGGGTGCTTATAGCACAAAAGTTCATAAAAATCGAAATCTCAAGTAGGGCTTACTAATCCATAATTCAATCTCAAGTTAAGGCGCATTTAAATGCATACTAGATACCATAAAGATTCATTAATCTTATAGAAATCTTGAAATTTTCAGCAATATGCATTGTAATCTTAACATACTGATATACTTCAATTTCTAAAACATTGAAACCATCATAACCTTAGGAAATAATAACATAGGGTATAAACCCATACTTTAATTTCAAAAGAAAATGTGTAAAACCATAAGTCCTTGTAATTAAAATAACTTTTGGGCACAAGAACGAAAGAAGTGTCCTTGTTCAAACCCCACATACCTTGAATTAGAAACTTTGGATGAACTCTAGCTTTAGGGACTCTATTCATACTCTTGAATGAGTGTTCTTGAATCCTTTGACTTGGGAGCCTTGAATCTTGACTGAATTTAGAAAATTTATGGTGAACCCTTGGGATTCTTTGAAGAGGATTTGGATGCTTAGGGTTTTTGGCTGAGGGAAATATTGAGAAAAATATCATATGATGCTTGTAGTGACCTTAATTCTGATGTTTGTCTGGTTTAAGAGGCTTGGAAAAAGTACAAAGTCCCTTTTTTTAACTTCTGTACAAAGCTGCAAAAATTGAACTAGAAACCAGACTTTATAGATACACCACTATCGCGGTGGCTCATTGGAAATTGACAAATGGCAATCTGGGAGTCACCACAATTTGGAGTCATCGCGTTGTCCCACTGATTGGGACCTGGCTCTTCAGTACGACGTGTCACAATCGTGCTAGGTCTCTGGAAATTGACTTTTGGGAAATTAGGGTCCTCCGTAATGCACCGCTATCATGGAGTTCTGCTGAAATTTGACAATTGTTAAATAGATCATCTTCGCGATGCGCCAATCACTAAAATGATTGTGTTTTACGACTAAAACTTAAATTAGCCATAACTTCTTGCCCGGTTATTGGATTTGGGCGGATCTTAGGGAAACTCTATATGGTTTATACATTACTCACTTAGGAAGTCATTCCTTAACCCTCTAGAGATGGAATTAGGCTTAAGGAAAAGTTTGAGGTATTACACCAATTTAGCTCTCATTTATGGTCTACAACATTACACAAGGGTCAATTAGTCATCAAAATAGTTCCTTTAAGCTCAATACAACTCCATTAATTGAGTTATTAGGCTAAATTTTCAAATTTTATTGAATTCAAGGTCTTCAACTATCAATTTTTATGTTTTAGAATTACTAATTAATGTTACGGATTGTTAAATAACAATTTAAAAGTGATTTAAGATGATATTAACCCAATCCATAGGTTTTTCCTAAAATATCATGAACTTAGGGTACAAATTTCCAAGAAATTCACCATTAAAGGTTGTTCTAATGATTCTAAGACGTAAAAGGATTGAAAAATGATAAAGATGATGGAAGAAACTTACCTTAATTAAGAATTTTCACCTATACCAAGAGAAAATACCTCCTCTAGGGCTTAGGAATGAAATTTTGGGGTTGGGGGATGAAACCCGTTAAAAACAAGTAATAAACTTTAGTAGCATTGCTGTAGCAACTTGCCCGCTACAACTCCCTCATCTTTCAGTACTATGATTTTTCAGTAAAATGGTCATTACCTTTTTCTCAAGAAGCCTATTGACAAACAATCTAGTGTTGGAAATAAGACTCGTAGATGTTTAATTTTATGGGTATTAGACCCCCTAAATCATCTTATTCTAGGAGAAATGATCGTTTTCAATTGACCTTAGATTAAACGTAGCTTGAAACTAAATCGACAAGGATACTTTCAAGTTAACTTTGTGTTAGGGGTATTATATGACCTTGACACATATCAATTGACTTCCCAAACTAAAGAATTTACTCCTGATACTTATGATGAATGAGAAGCAGATACCTTTACAATAGATATGTTCAACAACGATGAAACTGGTCATTACAATAGATACCAATTTACCATCCGTTCGTCCCAAAATGAGCATTGGTGAAGAGAAGCCCCAAAACACTATATTCAGAGTTATTTATGCAACACACTTCTTACCCACTCGCCATCATTCATCAATTAAATTACCCGAAATTTCCCTTTACCTTCCCCAAAATGAATTTTTTTTATCATGCAACATTATGGAAAGAATTTTGATGAAATAATGATTTACCCCACTATCAACATTTATCCTGCTATAGCATGACTTTTTTTTCTTTGGGGCAGGTTGCTACATGCACATCACTATAGCGACATGAACAGGGAAGATTGTTGAATTTTCTTCCAAAATCCCCCTTTTTATAACACACCTTAAATTTAAGACATTCTAAACCAACCCCTTTACGTCAAGATCGATACTAGGAGATCTACTCGCTTGAATTAGATTATGAAAAGTTCTATGGGTTCCTTATCATCTTAGCTAATACAAAATCAAGATTAACTTTATTGTATCTACCAATATATATCCTAGTTTTCCTATAACATACCTCAACCATATTACACCTAAGACTAGCCTAGCCTAAAATTTCTAACTCCTAACCTAAGAAAAATCTTAACCTAGGTAATTACACCCTAAATAATTATATAATGAACATAACATCAGCAAGTACTAGATCATGTTTTCCCTTTGAGGCATCTACCTTATGGTTTTTTATCACCCTTGCTTGATCAAGACATAAGAATAGATTATGTAGAGTACAACTACTAACCATCACACCATTATGGATTTCATTAATATATAGATTCTCCACCACCACTTATATTTGTCTATTGTGTCCTTAACAATATATCATTTATAACCAACCGTCTTTTTAGTTATCATCAGGGGACAAACTATACTTATTTAGCAAAATAACTAGCTTACAACTAGTCAAGTTACCGACCTAGTGTACCTCAATCACTCAGGAGAAATAACAATCAAGTATTACCATGATCTATAAGATGGATATGAATATTCAAGACCACATATAATAACCCCATTCCCTGATTTGACCCTATAACAAAGGATCATCAATCATAATCAAACTATATCACTGCAAGTACCCTAGAAACTCAATTATGCCATTCTCAAGAAATACTGCTAATCAATAAATATTGTAATTCAATGAACATATTAGCAATGTTAAACAATAAATAGACAATGACAAGTCATTTTAGTAATCACTACATGGGTGACTATTTCTACCAATCGACAACCATAATTTCACAAATACCCGAGAACTTAGTTCCACCATAATTTCATGATTTCCTCATCAACTACATTTTATCATCAAAATGCAAGTAGTTAATCAAACAAAAATAAGAACCACCAAGATAGATAAAGTCTAATGTTAAAATACAGATGTTACCTCAACCTAAAACACCACCTACATCAAACAATTTACTTTCATTCCAAGGGATACCTTATTCACCCATTCATTTACTTAACCAAAAATTCAGTGATCAATTTAAACATTTAAGTTATCACAAAATTTAAAGTCAAAATAAATTTTTCTAAAGTCTTAATTATGAAATACCGTAAAACCTTCTTACCATAATTCCTGTGATCAAGCAAGAGTCGCCTTTTTTCTATAGTACTTGTTAATATACAAATCACTTGAAAGAAGAGTTTCCACAAGCATACACCACTTTTCCTTACCATTCTATCAAAGATAAGACCGTGTCCGGAATTTAGCCTACCATTTTCCACTTAAATCACATAACAAGAATTTCCTTAATCATTAACACATAGACAAATTTTGACTTTTCATAATTCACAATATTTATAAACATTTAACGAACTACGATTCACATAAACATCAAGCTCCATTAACCTTAGGTAATAAGTTAAACATTTGTGTTACTACAATAAGATAAGCAATAATTGTAGTCAAATTTCTTCACACACCACCCAACACATGGAAACTTGCAATATTTACTAATCTTCGGTTAAAAATTAATAAATCAACTACAAATCACAAATGCATGAATTCAAAGAATTCCCAAATCAATAAATAATTACTTATAACTCATTAACATAACCTTTACTCATTTACTAGATGACCTTGAGTTGGTTATATAACATGTTATACTCAACCATTACGGACAAATACCAGTTGGAACCTTCTCAATTCGAATATTCATTACTTGTACCCTTTTAAGTGGAGTCAAGTAAAATCCAATAGCCTAATCAAAATGCCAATTAGAATTAAGAGATACTAACTGGAGTCAACAAATATAACAATTGAATAGTCGCATGAGAGAATAAAAAAGTGAAATAATTTTTACAAAATGCCTCATATATTTTCAAAGATTAGATGTGGATGTCAACACACAATTCCATATGACTCTACTCAACATGTTATCTTTTAATGGGAGACTTGTATCCTAGGCTCTGATACTAAATTGTCATAGTCCAAATTACCATATTATGAGAACACTTATTCTAATCTACTGATATAGAAGAACCCCTTACCACCCATTCTACATGAGTTGCAGAAGTATAAAGATAAGTAGCAAAATACCGAATATCTATTACAATAGATTTTGACAAGCCTAAAAAAATGTGTATAAATGTAAACTACCCAAGAACCTAGTCTAAAGAGGTACAAAAGCTTATAAGAAAGAAGGTAAGACTGGACATAACTTCCCCATAAATGAGAAGAGTAGAAGCTATTGGAGATCACTATCCATGTCAACTGTGAAACATCAACTGATCCTGCAACTAGACTATATTCTAAAAAGGGTATAGTAAGAGTAGTATTAGTGTGTATAACAAGTACTAGAAAATATCATACATTTATTCGGCCAACTAGGACTAGATCACATAAACAAAATATAGAAATCAAAATATAAAGACATGACAACTTATATAACAATTTAATTCATAGAACTTTCATCCACTTATGTTATTTTCATCCCATGTTTAACCCCAATTGTAATTATAAGTCAATCGATTTACTAACACCATGATTAACTATAATACCATATTTTTTTCCTAGATTATTTTAGCTTTTAGTGTATCTGGGGTTATCTTTGAAAGTATATAACTCTTTATATGTGTAGAATTTTCTAGATATAGACCCACTTATATGAATATAATTGAATCAGTTTTTCAATGATTCCAATTTTGCCTTAATCTGATACTCGGTTGAGAAGTTATGGAGATTTTAGTGAAAGCACATCACGATAAGCACCGCATCGCGGGGAGATGCAGAATCGCAATTGTATTATTCCAAGTGAAGCACCGTGATTAGCCCACATTACGGTGAAACTCCAGTTCCCATTCGTTCCTTTCCAGTAGCTCACCACGATTAGCCTGCATTGCAACAAAATCCCAATTGGACAGACACCGCTTCACGGTGGAGTGCAAAATGGCACTCTTCCTTTTTCAGTGATGCAATGCGGTTACGCCGGATCGCATAAGAGGACAAAATAACATTATTTTTTTAGTAAGCCACCGCGATGGCGACGCATTATGGTGGGGCAAAGAATTAGGACTTCCAGTTCCGAGTTAAATTTTAAAGGGAAATTTAGTCATTTTCCAAGCCCCAAATCATGAATAACAAATAATTTGACCTATTTTAAGCCTAATATGCTAATTTTTCATCAACTTCTCTCAAACAAAACCCTAGAACATCAAAATTTAATCCCTAAGAAATTCAAATTCCACCATTCTTTGTCCAAGGTAACTCAAAATTAAGGATTCCCAATTGAAGAATCAATCTTCAAGAGAACAAATATGAACTCAAAGTTCAAGATTCTTCATATAGTCATCAATTAAGGTAAATGGGATTTTTCAACAAGGATAATCCTTTCGTCTTTGTGCCCAAAACTTGTTTTAAAGTTGATTTTATATGAAATTACATGAATTTTAGTTTAGGGTTTATACCCACTTATCACTAACAGAAGATTATGAGATTTCAAGTAATGTAGAGGTTGAATTGTATGTCTTCTTTCATATTTTTATGTGTATTGCAGTAATTTTAAGATTTTGGATCGAATTATAAATATTTACGTTATCAAGCATGAGCATTATGATGTTTTGACATGAATTAGATGCATGGGTTATTAAGCCCAATTTGTATGTTGATATTTGAAGAATGACTATGCTTTAAGCATTCCATGAATAGTTATTTTTAGATTTTGATAAATATTTGATCTTTTGATCTCAACTTAGACGTCGAATCCACTTTATACTTTACAGATTTAGTTACTCATAATCCTCAACTTACATGTTCATTTAATGAAAGGCGGTCGTCGTCAATATATTTACCCAACTTTGGAGTTGAGGTCGACTCCACGAGGAATAACGTGAGTGACGATTAAACTAATTTGAAACTATAGCTACAAGTTAAATTCAAAAAAAAATGATATGAAAAGATAAAATGGGGGTTTTTAAATTTGTGAATTATGTCCTAACTAATTGTAACAGAGTTATTCCATCTAATGATTCTTTTTGTAAGTAGTAATTCAATGATATTAAACAAACCAAAGTTATGGTTCTCAAGATATTTGAACTGCTAGGGTTGTGAATCAATTTAGAGTTCCAATTGGCAACTTCAATTGCAAGAGTAGTTGAATCCTATTATTTGCCCATTCGTTTCTCAACCACTGTGGGCAGCCTATCCTTTAATTCTCTCGAATTTAAAGAATGCATTGGTTATTCAAATATTCACTCATGTAGGCCAATCCGATTAAGGAATTTGCCATTAATCAAAATATTAAACTCCTTAGAGTCTATGTAAACCATTTTTTTCCCAACAAGCACTTCCCTCTCGGACAAGTGATGTTCTTGGGCTCACTTTTCAAGTTTGCAATCAAGAAAAGTCAATTAAGAGAACAAAGGTTTATACAACATCAATTACTCATGGTACTCAATTAGATTCACAATCCAATTCAATGTTTGAAGATATGAGATGTGGATCTCAACTCCTCAGATAATGCTTAATAAAACCTAAAATTGGTATTTATAAGTTCCCAGGTAAAAAGGATTTAAAATTTGCATTTAGAATTTTTTTTTCCAAATTGGTGGTCCACTGCAAAACTGGTGGTCCACCATTTTGACCTTCCCTGGGTATTCTGAAATCCTGGATTCCGTTTGGTTCTGGTGGTTAGTTTGGTGGTCCACAAAAAAATTGGTGGTTCACAATTTTGACTACCAGTGTGTCTTTTGAAATCCTAAATCAGGTGGTCAAATTGGTGGTCCACCGCTAAAACTGGTGGTCCACCATTTTGACGTTCGTTGAGTGTTCTGAAGTTCTAGATTCTATTTTGACTTGGTGTTCAAAGTGGTGGTCCGTCACAAAATTTGTGGTCCACCATTTTTGACCACCACTGTGTCTTCTGAAATTGGTGGTCAAACTGGTGGTCCATCACAAAATTGGTAGTCTACCATTTTAAATTTCGCTGATTGTTCTAAAATTTTAAATTCTGGTTTAGGTCTGGTGATCAGTTTGGTACTCCACCACAAAACTGCTGGCCCACCATTTTGACCACCAGTTGTGTTTTTCTGCTAATTTTCTGAGTTTTTTCTTCTAGCTAGCTTGTTACCCTAAAATACTAAAATCCAACATTAAATGCAACCTTGGTTTCTTGAAAAGATACAATTTTCCCAAGAAAAAGAGGCAAAATGTTCTATCAAAATCCAGAACATCAACACCCTCAACTTAAAACAATTGCTTGTCCTCAACCAACTACATAATACCACACTACAATGCTTAACCAAGAGAAACATAAGATACCTATGACAGTCAATGTGCCCTTCTAACAAGGAAGTCCCTCATCACTTATATAAGAAATCAAGCATGTCAATGCAGGGATGGTTAAGAGACACTCACTCTTAGAAAAAAGTTTCGATCAATGTATGTCAAATACCATAAGCTTGACCTTATTTTCATCAGCTAAGCTTTCAGTCAGTTAAGTTAGGATCACTAGAGGACTTTTCTTTAGCTTCCAACATAGGCTTGAGGCTGGTATGATACGTAAAATATTTAAAGTGACTAGTCCTCCTTGGCCCTACACTAACTTTTGGAGTTTCACTTATTAACCCTTAACTTATTTCTCCCTTTCTTTATTAAAGAAAATTCAAGCTGGGTGCAGTCTTTTAGTCTTTCATTTTCTTTTTTTCACAACTTCTTTTTTCTTATTCTTTTTTCTTATTTTACCTTTGTTTGTACTCACTTCATATTACACACCCCTATGATGGCCACCCTCAACTTAGGCTATTTACCTAAGTCAAAGTACATAATATCCAAGGAGGACCAGGGCCAAAACAGGTTCATTGTGATATAAATACAAGCTCAAAATCGGGATCTAGGGATACCATTCATATATAGAAGACCATCTAGGATAAAAGTGAACTAATATAAAAAAACGACCTAGGATCTTTTCCTAACCAATATCCTACAACCTCGGTAAGACTAACTGGGCAAGTTTCTGATTTAACACACAGAAGGAACTTGGTAATAGCTCACACAGAATTGGCACAAAGGTACATCTCAAGCTACTACTCATCTCGTTCATGCAATAATTAGCAATGATTATTATGTCTCTAATACCAATGCCACAACAAGATTCGCATGTAGTTGCATATCACACAGTTGCAATATATTCCCTCGGAGAGGTATTTATCATTTTAATTTTTTTATGTCGACTGCCATAGAATCTTATTTTTCTTCCAATTAACCACAAGACATCATAAAACAAAATACAGTACTCCTAAACATGCGGGCTCTACTTGGAACAAAACTTTGAGGAAAAGAGACGCGGCAATAAAAATCACAAGAGGACATCAACACCCACAAGTTGGTCCACCCTTAACTTAAAATCATGCATTGTCCCCAATGCGTCAAACTAAAACAAGAGAGTTAGAAACATACCTGTGGCACCATAGGTGCAAAGATCTGATGTTAAACACATAATACAAATACAAACAACAAAAGACCTTGGGTTGCCTACCAAGTAGCGCCTGATTTAACATCGCGACACGACTTTTTCAGTGATTATTTATGTCTCCACTTGGAGGATTTATAACATCGGCCCAACTTTTGATCAATAAATCTTTGAGGAATATTGGGAAAAGGTAAGGATACATTGACACTTCCTTTATCTCTCCAGTTTGGCGACTTAAATCTCTTACCCAACTTCATATCAAATTTCTGAATAGGCACATTGGGTATTGATAAGAACATCAACAATTCATATATTGGACATTGAATTTTGCCTTTATTGACCTTTAAGTGGGGGGATTCATTATTCTCTTTTTGAATGACACACTCCAAAATATAAGGATTTTGTTCCTCATCATTAAAATACACCATTTGCTTGGGTAGGTGGACTTTCATCCCATCCACCAAGCACATTGTTGAAAAATAATTTGAATGAGGTCTTCTCCCTTCTTTTGGAGTTGGATCCTTATCGCTTTCTTCACTCCGAATTAGGCTAGAGTCTTCATAAGAGATTGACTTGGTTTATTCTTTTGCCTCTAGCATTATTTCCTAAATCTTGGCATCATCCATCATGGTTGGTTTGGTTGGTTGGGAAATCACTGAAGGTTGCTCAACATTGAGCTCAATATTAATATAGGATTTTTTCTTGTCATCTTCACACTCTTCCATTATTTTAAATGATTCCACTGACAAGCTATTATCTAAACATATTTTAGAAGAATGCTTTGAATGGTTGACCTTTATATCTATTTCCCTATGAATGATTGACCTCATGTCTTGACACATATCACATAGGTTATCATGCAATAATCATTGAAATATAGCTTCAATTCCACTCTTTCCGCTGCTTCATTCTTCATTTTCTTGACGATAAGACTTATAAAAATCATAAAAAGAACTAGAATTTAGGTTAGCATAACGGGGAGAGGGGGAATTTGGGAAATCACTCCAATGTCCATCTTGACCACCATATAAATAACAATCATACTCCCAGTAGGATGGGATGATGCATAAATCTTTATCCGGGGAGAATATCTACAATCTTGCCAAATGTGAGGTCTATCACAATATGGAGGTGGATCATCAAGATAAGATTTCCAACCATGAAACTCACATTCATTCCAAGATGCCATAGTAATAAGTAAACTAAAACAAAAATCTACCTAACACAAGTATTAACAAAAAATTATAAACAAATATTTATAAGTTTGAATTAAATTAGAAAGCTAAAATTCCAAACCAACTCAATACTCCAAATTGTTCCTCAGCAATGGCGCCATTTTTTATAACGCTCAACTTACATGTCAATTTAGTGCAAGGCATTCGTCGTCAATATATTTACCCAACTATGGAGTCGGGGTCGAATCCATGAGGAATAGCATGAGTGGCAGTTAAACTAATTTAAAACTATAGATACAGGTTAAATTCAAACAAATGATATAAAAAGATAAAATGGGGGTTTTTAAATTTGTGAATTATGTTCTAATTAATTGTAACAAAGTTATTCCATCTAATGATTCTTTTTATAAGTAGTAATTCAATGATATTAAACAAACCAGAGTTATGGTTACCAAGATGCTTGAACAACTAGGGTTGTGAATCAATTTAGAGTTCCAATTGACAACTTCAATTGTAAGAGTAGTTGAATCCTATTATTTGCTCATTCATTTCTCAACCTCCATGGGCAGCCTATTATTTAATTCTCTCGAACTTAAAGAATGCATTGGTTATTCAACTATTCTCTCATGTAGGCCAATCCGGTTAAGGAATTTGCCATTAATCTAAATAATAAAGTACTTAGAGTTTATGTAAAACCTTTTTTTTTTCAACAAGCACTTTCCTCTCGGACAAGTGATGTTCTTGGGCTCACTTTTCAAGTTTGCAACCAAGAAAAGTCATTAAAGTGAAGAAAGGTTTATAAAATATAAATTACTCATGGAACTCAATTAGATTCACAATCCAAATCAGTTTTTCACATCAAGGCTCCCATAACCCTACTTATGGGAGCTTAGCTACACATTTCCATAGAAGAAATAGAAAGCATCTTTATATTATTCATAAACAAGTTCATGATTTACTTACAAAGGTTACAAGAATTTTTTATTGAATCTTGAATAGAGATGGAATGATTAGATCTACAAGATTTTCTTAATTCCAAAAAATATTAGGGTTACAAAGAGTTTCTAGAGATGGAAAAATTGATGAAAGATAAAAGAAAATAAAAAGAAAGATAGATTTAAAGATATGAGATCTTGATCTCAACTCCCTAGATACTGCTTAATAAAACCTAAATCTAGTATTTATAAGTTCCAACGTAAAAAGGATTTAAAATTTGCATTCAAAAAATTTTTGTCCAAATTGGTAGGCAAATTGGTGGTCTACCGCAAAACTGGTGATCCACCATTTTGACCTTCCCTGGGTATTCTGAAATCTTGGATTCTATTTGGGTCTGATGGTCAGTTTGGTGGTCCACCACAAAACTGGTGGTTCACCATTTTGACCACCAGTGGGTTTTCTGCAATCCTGAATCTGGTGGTCAAATTGGTGGTCCACTGCCAAACTTGTGGTCCACCATTTTGACCTTCGCTGAGTGTTCTGAAATTCTAGATTCTATTTCGACTTAGTGGTCTAACTGGTGGTCTTTCACAAAACTGGTGGTCCATTATTTTGACTACTATTGTGTCTTCTGAAATTGGTGGTCAAATTGGTGGGCTGTCATAAAATTGGTGGTCCACCATTTTGACCTTCGCTGAGTGTTCTAAAATTCTGAATCTACTTTAGATCTGGTGGTCAGTTTAGTGATCCACCATAAAATTGGTCGTCCACCATTTTGGCCACCAGTTGTGTTTTTCTGCTAATTTCTGAGTTTTCTCTTTCAGCTAGCTCCTTACCCTGAAAAACTAAAATCCAGCATTAAATGCAACCTTGGTTGCTTGAAAACATACAATTTTCCTAAAAAAAAGATGCAAAATATTCGGTCAAAAGCCGCAACATTAGTTACATCTTTAAATAACAGATATACAGTTGGTTTTCATTATAAACCATTATACTTGTTTTAAAATGAAATTCCAATAGAATGAACATTTAGATAAAGGGAGTAGTATTTAGCACCGAGTTGGGTATGTTCTTATGCCCAAAACTACGAGCCAACGTAGGTTTAGATTATCAAATAATTTCCATTTCTCTATGGATGACAGATATAAATGTGATCACTTTGATTAGGTTATACTCCATAGTAGGAGTATGACACCTCTCCCCAACGTGAGGTTTTCCTATAAGGAAACTAGATGTTGGACACTATGATAGCTCACATAATGTATGTTAGTTAGAAGAAGCTCCCTACTAAAAAACACTACAACATATTCCTAACAGAAAAGCTTTTAGAAACTAAGTGTAAAGCCTCACAACTTTATTTAGATTTTGTTTTACAAAAGACATTAACTATGAGATGTCAAATATACATATACAGAAGTGGGTCCTTTTACACTTAGACAACATAATTTTAAGACAGAATACCAGAACAGCTTTTAGAAACTAAATCTTATGACTCACTAGATTTATGTAGTATGTTTTTCCATTCATGAATTATGATTTTCAGTTTTCAGATATTCCATCTTATATGAGTCATCTATATTTAGCATGTATTATTTTACAAATTTATAGTACTATTGAGTTATTGATTTACTTGGGTATTCACCCTTATATACTAAGTACAATCTAGCTGTACTTATCCACATATATGTCTATGTGCTACATTATCTCATAATGAATGTTCAGGTGCTCAATTTTCGCTACATGAGTGATTTCGAGCATCTCCACCTACATCTCGATAGTTAGTGAGCCCTTATAGCTCAGGGATCCAGTTATATTTAGATTTTTTGCTTATTAAAATTGTTAATTTAGTATTTTTAGTTAGTTCAAGTCAGCTGGGGGTTTGTCCTAGTGGTTTTCTAGTTATTAGTAGTAGAGGATTGTCAGAATGCTAGATATGATTCACATTTTCAGTATTGAATGTTTAGTCTCTTAAGTCTAGTATTTTTAGATATTATATTCAGATAATTTCAGTTAGCTCAGATAAAATTCCGTATCTTAGCTTTGATTATATAACTTTATTTCCTTGATTTTGAACTTCAGATTTTGTAGAAGGCAGACAGGGTTAGCTTAAGGCTACTTGTAGTCTTAAGCATAGTGTGACATCTCAGGACCCATTTTTAAGATGTTACAAACTTTGTATCAGAGCCTATGGATTATAACAGTCTTAGGGAGTCGAGCAAGCTATATTACGTAGAGTTTTTATCATGGGTATGAAGTGCACCAGATTTATGAGCAATTGGCTATGGGAGGTTTTTAGGAAATCATCCTTTCTTTCATGATCTATCATTCTTATAGTATCTCTCTCTACTTTTAACTCATGCTCTTACGATACAGTTGAATATGCATCCTCATCGAGCTAATGCCTATAGAAATGATAGCCACCCACCCAGCCTGCTGATTCTTTGATTAAGAATGTATCCCATGTTAAATTTTAGGCCTCTTTTCAAGCATTGGCCAAAGCTGTGACTGCTAGTATTTATGGCAACCATCAGATGGCAGTCCCACTTCAGCAAAATCGTGATTTAGCAATAGCTAGAATTTATGATTTCATGAAAATGAATCCACCATCAAAAGAAGGTAAGGACCCATAACTTTATTTAGATAAGGTAAAAAATATCACCTAAATTATGCATGTTTCTAAGAAGAAGGGTGTCGGGTTTGTATCCTACTGGTTGAAGGATATGGCATAGATTGGGTGGTTATGTGGAAGAATGGTAGAGGTAAGAATGCAGCTCTGATGAGTTGGTAGGTATTTTGGGATGCATTTCTAGATAGGTTCTTTCCGCATGAAATGAGAGAAGCTAAGGAAAAGAAGTTTATGAACCTGAGGCAGGGGTCAATGACAGTGAAAGAGTACTACCTTAAGTTCAATTAGTTGTCTAAGTATGCCCCTGATACAATGGTTGACCTTAGGGAAAGTAGAGTAAGTTTTTTATTGGAGTATTTGGTTTAGTGGTCAAGGAGTGTAGGATTGCCATGCTTATTAGGGATATGGATCTTGCTAGGTTGATGATTCATGCTCAATAAATTGAGGCAAAAAATTTAAAGGGAATAGAGATGGGAAATAAAAAGGCTTGAACCAGGCAGTTTGAGTATGGCCAGACCAGGTTTGGAGAGGGAATCATTTTACAATTTCAAAATCATTCATCTATGCCAGCACCATCTTCAGCTAGTACTCCCACCCTCAGAGCTAGGCAAGAGCACTGGGTAAGACTTCTATATCCAGATCTCAAAATAGTATGAGCGGAAAACCCAGTTATTCTCTATGTTCTAAATGTGGTAAGAATCATCTTAGTGAGTGTTTGTTATGATAGAAAGGTTGTTATGGTTGTAGTAAGTTGGGTCATAAAATCAAAGGGTGTCCATATACTTAATAAGGAAATAAGGATATTCATCCCCAGACTCAGGATATTAGTACACCAACTCCTCTTGGTCGCCCAGTCCTTCCTCAATGCGTATCATCCAGTACCGATGGCGGTCTATTTTATGCTATACCATCCCATCAGGAGTAGCAAGATTCACCATATGTAGTTACTGGCATGCTTCATATCTTTTATCTTGATGTTTATGTGTTGCTAGACCCTAGGTCGAGTTTTCTTATATGACCCCACTAGTTGTAGTAAATATTGAAGTAGGTCCTGAAAATCTTTCTGAGCCCTTCCTAGTTTCTACCCCGGTGGGTTAGTCTATTGTTACCAAATAGATCTACAAAAACCTTTCTATCATTGTCCTTCATAAGATCATGTTAGCAGACTTAATAGAGTTGGACATGGTCGACTTTAATCTTATTCTTGGTGTGGATTGTCTCTATTCCTATTACTCATCCATAGATTGTCACACTTGAGTGGTGAAGTTTCAGTTTCCAGATGAGCCAGTCTTTAAGTGGGAATGTAATTTAGTGTCTCCCAAGAGTCATTTTATATCCTATCTTAAGGACAGAAAGTTAATCTCAAAAGGGTGTATCTATCATCTAGTTCGAGTCAGTCTGTGTAGTCAATGAGTTTCCTAAAGTTTTCCCTGAAGATTTGTTAGGGGTACCTCTTATTAGGAAAATAGAATTTAGTATTGACCTTCTCTCAGATACGAAGCCTATCTTTATTCCACCTTATTGTATATATCTATCCAAGATCAAGGAGTTAAAAGAGCAGCTTAAAGATCTCTTAGATAAAGGTTTCATAAGGCCTAGTGTCTCTCCATGGGGAGCTCCCATCCTATTCATACGAAAGAAAGATGGTTCTTTGCGATTGTGCATTGACTATCATCAGCTGAACAAAGTCACAATGAAAATAAATATCCTCTTCCTATGATTGATAACTTATTTGACAAAGTCCAAGGTGGAAGTTACTTGGCAAAGATAGACCTTAGATCCAGCTATAATCAGCATAGAGTAAGGGAATGTAATATCCCAAAGACAGCTTTCAGAACTCGTTATGGTCATTTCAAGTTTCTCGTCATGTACTTCGGGCTAACAAATACCCTAGAAGCCTTCATGGACTTGATGAACAATGTGTTCAAATAGTATTTGGACATGTTTGTCATAGTCTTTATCGAATATATTCTTGTTTATTCTCATAGTGAGGATGATCATGCAGACCATCATAGAATTATCTTGTAAACTCTTAGAGATCAGCCATTTTTCATCAAATTCAGCAAATAAAATTTTTGGCTAAGATCAATAGCTTTCCTTGGTCATATTATTTCCAGTGAGGGCATTAGATTTGATCCCCAAAAGATCGCCTAGACTTATCTCTCCATTAGACATTAGTAGTTTCTTGGGTTTAGCTATTACAAACATTTTGTTTGAGGATTTCTAATCTATTACATCACCTATGTCTAGATTTACTAAGAAGAAAGTTAAGTTTCAGTGCTCATATTCTTGTGAGAAGAGTTTCCAAGAGTTTAAGACTTGACTCGCTTCAGCCCCAGTTTTAGCACTACCTGATGGTACATATGGATTTGTTGTCTGTTGTGTTGCCTCTAGAATTGGTATGGGTTTTACTTTGATACAAAGAGATAAGGTCATAGCATATGCCTCTAGACAGCTTAAGCCTCATGAAAAGAACTACCTGACCCATGATCTTAAGTTAGCTGCTGTTGTGTTTGCCTTAATGATTTGGAGTCACTATTTGTATAGGGTGTATGTTGATATATTCACAGATCACAAAATCTTGCAATATGTATTTAGTCAGAGGGAGTTAAATCTTCATCAAAGAAGGTGGTTAGAATTGTTGAAAGATTATGACATGAGTGTGTTATATCATCTGGGCAAGGCCAATATAGTGGTAGACGCCCTCAATAGATTGTCTATGGGCAGTGTTGCTCATATGGAGAATGATAAGAGAACTAGTTCGAGAAGTTCATCGGTTGGATATATTGTGTGTAAGGTTGGTTGACTTAGCTGAGGCAAATGTTTAGGTTCGGAGTAGTTCAGAATCTTCTCTATTCTCTGAAGTAAAAAAGAAGTAGGATAAGGATTCTAGTTTGGTTAATCTGAAGGTTTCAGTTAAAGACCAAATGGTAGAGGTTTTATCCCAAGGAGGAGATGGTGTGTTGAGGTACCAGAATAGATTGTGTGTGCCATATGTTGATGATTTAAGGCAGTGGATTATGGAAGAAGATCATGGTGCACGTTACTCCATTCATCCAGTAGCCACTAAGATGTACCACAATTTGTGGGAAGTATATTGGTGGAGTGGTATGAAGAAACATAAAGAAAAATTTTTAGCCAAGTGTGAAACTTGCCAAACGGTGAAGGTAGAGCACCAAAGACCTGGTGGTACATTTAAAGAGTTTTGTAATCCCACTTGGAAGAGGGAAGACGTGAACATAGACTTTGTGACAGGGTTACCCCATTCGTGTCGTCAGCATGATTCAATTTGGTTTATAGTAAACAGATTGACTAAATCAGCTCAGTTTTGCCTGTTCACATGTCCTACATTACTGAAGATTATGATAAGTTGTATATTTGAGAGTTGGTTAGATTGCATGGAGTTCTATTGTTCATTATTTCAGATAGGGGTAGTCAGTTTACCTCCCATTTTTAGAAAGCCTTTCAGAAAGGTCTTGGTACCTAAAGTCATCTCAGTTCAGCTTTTTATTTGCAGGCAGATGTCAGGCAGATAGGACTATTCAGACTCTAGAGGATATGTTGATGGCATATGTTCTTGACTTCAAAGGCAGTTTGGATGACCACTTGCTGTTAATTGATTTTGCCTATAATAATAGTTACTATTCTAGTATTTAGATGGCCTTGTTTGAAGTTCTTTATGGGCAGAGATGTAGATCAAACATCTATTGGTTCTAAGTGGGTAAGTCTACTTTTATTGGGCCAAATATGTTGTTTGAGGCCATGGATAAAGTTTAGTTGATTCCAGAGAGATTGAAAGTAGCTCAGAATCTTCAGAAATCTTATGTATATGTTAGGAGGAGAGATCTTAAGTTTGAGGTTAATGACCTTGTTTATTTTAAAGTTTCACCCATGAAGGGGGTGAAGAGATTTGGCAAAAAAGGGAAGATTAGTCCCCGATATGTATGCCCCTACAGAATTTTTGAGTCATGTGGGGAAGGTAGGGTTTGAGCTTGAGCTACCCGCAAGCCTATCGTCAGTTCATATAGTGTTCCATGTGTCCTTATTGAAGAAGTGCATAGATGATTCAGCCATTTTAGTCCCTCTAGATAGTACAAATATTCAGAATAGCTTTTCATATAAAGAACTTCAAGTGGAGGTTCTTGATCATCAGATCCGTAGAAGAAGGAACAGTGAAGTTTCCTTGGTCAAAGTTCTATGGCGAAATCAGTTTGTTGAGGGTGCTACTTAGGAAGCAGAAGCAGACAGGCAAACCAAGTATCCTCATCTCTTCTCGATGAACTCAGATTCAGCCGAAGGTAATAGTCTTTCTTAATTCAATATTTTTCCAGTCTCAGATTCAGCCATATAGCTATCTTCACATAAATTCATGCATTCACAGATCAGTGTAGTCACTCAGTATGTTTTAGATTCAGTCATGCAATTTATTTAAGTTGTGCATGTCAGCAAATAGCCTCAAATTCTCAGAATTTTTAGTTTAACTAGTCTCATTCGAGGATGAATGTTCCCAAGGGGGAGATATTGTAATACCCCATACTTTTTCATAGCTCATTTTAGCTTCTAGAGTGTTAGGAGTTATCTTTAAAAGTGTATAAATATTGATACGTGTAGAATTTTCCATCTGTATACCCACCAATGTGTAGATAATTGAAACAAATTTCCAACAATACCAATTTTTCCTTAATCCAATACTCTGTTGAGAAGTTATCATGATTTTAGTGAAAGCAGTAGGGAATTGCGATAAGTACCGCGTCGCGGTGTGGTGGAGAATTGCAATTGTCTGATTTTTAGTGGAGGACAGTGATTAGCCCGTGTTATGGTGAAGCTCTAGTTCCCGTTTGTCCCTTTGATTAACCTATATTGCGCCAGAAATTCCAATTGGACAGACACTGTGTTGCGGTGGAGTGCAAAATGGCACTCGTCCTTTTCCAATGAAGTAATCGATTATGCCACGTCGTGCCAGAGGCCAAAATGGTGTTTGTCCTTTCACCAGTAAGCCACCGCGATGATAGCGCATCACGGCGGGGCCAAAAATCGGGACTTCTAATTTCAAGTTAAATTTAAAGTTCAATTTAGTCATTTTCCAAGCCCAAAATCGTGAATAAGAGATAATTTAACCTAATACAAGCCTAGTATGCTCACTTTTCATCAACTTTCTCTCAAAGAAAACTCTAGAACCTCAAATTTTAATCCCCAATAAATCCAAATTCCACCATTGTTTTTCCAAGGTAACTCAAAATTAAGGATTCCTAATTCATGAACTTCAAGAATCAATCTTCAAGAGGACAAATAGGAACTCAAAGTTCAAGCTTCTTCATCTAGTCATCAATTAAGATATGTGGGGTTTTTCAAAAATGATAATCCTTTTATCCTTGTGACCAAAACTAGATTTAAAGTTGATTTTATATGAAATTACATGAATTTCAGTTTAGGGTTTATACCCACTCATCCCTAATTGAAGATTTTGAGATTTCAAGTAATGTCGCTATTGAATTGCATGTCTTCTTTCGTATTTTCATGCCTATTGTAGTAATTTCTAGATTTTGAATCTAATTAACAATATTTAAATTATCAAGCATGAACATTATGTTGTTTTGATATAAATTTGATGCATGGGTTATTAAGCCCTAGTTTGTACATTGATATTTCAAGAATGATTATGCTTAAGCATTCCATGAATAGTTATTTTCAGATTTTGATAAAGATTTAATCTTTTGATCTCAGCTTAGACATGGAATGAACTTTATATGTTACAATTTCAGTTACAGTTTTAATTTGAAGATATACAGTTGGTTTTCATTATAAACCATTGCATTGTTTTAAAATAGAATTCCAATAGAATGAGCATACAGATTAAAGGGAGT
Source organism: Capsicum annuum (assembly GCF_002878395.1). Classification (NCBI taxonomy): domain Eukaryota; kingdom Viridiplantae; phylum Streptophyta; class Magnoliopsida; order Solanales; family Solanaceae; genus Capsicum; species Capsicum annuum. The sequence goes on from NC_061116.1 coordinate 32,849,054, forward strand.
AGTATTAGCACCGAGTTGGGTATGTTCTCAAGTCCCAGAACTACGAGCCAACGTAGGTTCAGAGTATCAGATTATTTCTATTTCTATATGGATAAAAGAAATAGATGTGATCACTTAAATTAGGTTATACTACTTGACAAGAGTATGACACCTCTCCCTAACGTGAGGTTTTCCCATAGAGGAACTAGACGTTGGATACTATAATAGCTCACATAGTGTATGTCAGTTAGAAGAATCTCCCTAATAGAAAAGACTAAGTGTAAAGGCTCACAACTTTATTCAGATATCATTTTACAAAAGGCATTTGCAATGATATTTCAGATTTACAGATACAGAAGTGAGTCTTTCTACACTTACACAACATGATTTAAGGACAAACTACCAGAACCATTTTTAGAAACTAAATGTTATGACTCACTAGATTTATGCAGTATATTTTGCTATTCATGAATTATGATTTTCAGTTTTCAGATATTCCAGCTTATGTGAGTCATCTATATTTATCATGCATTCTTTTACAAATTTATAGTACTAATGAGTTATTGAATTACTTGTGTATTCACCCTATATACTCACTACAATCTAGAAGTACGGATCCACATATACGTCTATGTGCTACATTTTCTCATAATGTAGGTTTGGGTGCTCAGTTTCCCTAGCGTGAGTGATTTCGAGCATCTTCACATACATCCCAATAGTTGGTGAGTTCTCACAGTTCGGGGACCCAATTATATTCAGATTTTCAACTTATTAAAATAGTTAATTTAGTATTTTTAGTCAGTTCAAGTCAGTTGAGGGTTTGTCCCAGTGCCTCTCTAGTTATTAGCAGTAGAGGCTTGTCAGACTTCTAGATATGATTCTATTTTCCGATATTGAATGTATAGACTCTTAAGTCTAGTATTTTCAAATATTATATTCATATAATTGCAGTTAGCTCAGATAGAATTCCATATCTTAGCTTTGATTATATATCTTTATTTCCTCTATTTTGAGCTTCAGATTTAGTAGAAGACAGATAGGGTTAGCTTAAGGTTACTCATAGTCTTGAGTATCATGTGACGTCTCAGGACCTGTTTTTGGGGCGTTACATTAACCTTAATGATAGAGACTACAAGTCAAGTGAAACAATGACCAAGTCAACAACCCCGAATCTAACTATATCAAAGTAAACAAACGATGACTTTTCTCTTCAATAAAATATGAATCTAACAATATCCAAGTCAACAAACCATGACACTAGAAACAAGAATTAAAAAATATATGACAAGTAACCGGACCCCACAAGAATCTAAATTTATAAAAAAAATATTATAATTTGGTTCACTCAGGGAACTTACAACACCAAAAATGTTCCACTTGTGGAACTAATATAAACAATAATATTAACAATAATCATATACCCGGCCCACTTAAGGAACCGTCACACACATATATAACTTGTACATATATGACATGGTTGTTCTGGTTCCTCGCTAGTCATGAACGAAAGGGGATGAGCTCTTTTCCAAGTACTGTATTGACGTGGTACTCGAGCCAACCAATCAATCATAATATTGAAATATCCTATAAATATGTCCAAATACCTATACACCCCATGATAATAAGTGATTTTGACACAATGGACAACCATCCAAACACATGGTTAACTCAGGCTATTTATTCAATGTAAACAATAGTTATTATTTAACACACCAAGTTATATGTAGATATGATTGATTAATTTCATAAGTTACATCATTTCCAAAGACCAATCCACGACTTATTCGAGTAAGTATTATTAAGATATCTTTATTAAATTCAAGTATTCCTTTTAGGAGTTCACATTCAACCCAATGGAATGTTAACTCTAGTTCAATATTCATAAATTTATTCACTATTCCAATCCTCCTTTATTTATAATGAGACCGTAGATTTTATTATTATCTAAAAACCTATATACCGAAGTTATACTAGTACAAGACCTATTCCATTAGCCAATTATTCAACTTCATTCAACTTACAATCTAGCTTTAGTCATATACCTTTATACTATTTGTTTCCTACCTCTTAGCCAAACTTGATCTTAAGATCCTAAATGAAGTCATTGTGTCCTTATACCATAATCATTTCTTACTAGTTTTAAGCAGGATCATCCCATATTCCAACACACATAAAACCAAGTTACTCCTTTTTGTGGTAAATAGGCCAGATCACTTTATTTAAGATCATACAATCTCCATATCACCTATATTCACATAATTCACATTACAATCCACCATGTAGTCATAAAAACATAATACACCCATTAAGGATTCATACAGTAAAATAATAACACGTAATTAGGACTTTATTAAATTAAATCCATCATTTATCCATCCAAACTCCATACCTACAGGCCTAAGCATAATTTCTCTGATCAAATCTACATATTGTACACGATTACTAACTATAGTCTACTACTCTTTAACCATAACCTATTTGGTGCCCAACTGCTACAACGAATAAGTTATGCCGTAGATAATCTTCCTTCTTCATATTTTTTGAATGCTAAATTATCTAATAATAATAATTACAAGAACAGTTAATAAACTACTCTTAATAAACTACCTTGGAAATTCAAAACTCATTAATTTTATCCTTATTTATGATCCGCAAAATTATCCAAGTATCAATTGTTCATCAAAATAGTTTCTTCAAGCTCAAACCAACTCCATTAATTGAGTATTTAGGCTCAAGGTTCCATCTATAATGAATTCAAATTCCGCAAATATCAATTTTCATATGTTAGAATCAGTAATTCATGTTAGGCATTGTTAATTAATAATTTTAGAAGTGATTGTAGATCATATTAACACAACCCATATGTTTTTTTCCAAAATATCATAAACTTAGGATTCAAATCCCTAAAAATTTAATCACTAAGGGTTGTTCTAATGATTATCGAATGTTAAAATTTTTTTAAATAAAGAGGATGACGAAAAAAACTTACCTCAATGAAGAATTTCCACTCATACCAAGAGAAAATTAGTTTGGAGGCTGAAACCCATAAAAAATTGGTTATAAACTTTTGTAGCATTGCTATAACGATCAATCCACAATTACTTTCTCATTTTTTCAATATGGGAAGTCTTCAATAAAACGATCATAACTTTTTACTCAATAGGTGGATTGAAGAACAATAGATAATGCTGGAAATAAGACTCATAGATGTTTGATTTGGTGGGTATTAGACCCTTTAAATCCTTCTATTCTAGTATGAACGCTCATTTTAAATTGACCCTAGTTTAAACATATCTTGAAACTAAATTGGAAAAGATACTTTTAAGTTAATTTTGTGCTAGATATATTGTACGGCCTTACTAAATATCAAATGCATTCCTATACGAAGGAATTACTCCAAAAACATAAGAATAATTTAAAGCACATGCCCTCACTACATATATTTTTAGTAATGACGAAACATATTGTTATAGTCTATTTTTTCTTTAATAAAACATCCATAACCTTCTTCGAATTTCCCCTAATACCCCCCTTTACTTTTAAGATCGACTCGTCACTTCTTCCCTCAAGATTTCTCTTCTTAGTGACTTTGCACACTAAATTCTTAGTGACCTTATATTTTTCAATTGAGTTATCTACTTTTCTCTGGATGGATAAAGAAGTAGGAGTATAGTCCCATTTAGGATGGGTGAAAATTTAGTAAACCAAACTCATGACCATCACCTTCACCAATTTTGGATTCAACTCTTACCATTTTAGCTAATATTTGCACCACTAAATTCTCACTTACTCTCGGTATATTTGATATGTTTCTTCTCTCATCTTGTAGATCTCCATCAAATAGTTGAATCATCAAGAGAGTTAGATTTAACATCAAAAGCTTGAGGAGAACTAGCAACAACCTATAAATCTAATCCCCTAATATTTTCACTTTCATATTGACTTGTAGAAACTTTGTTCACAACATCCATAGGATCGAGTTGAGAGTTTTCCCTTGTTGAGAAAGGAAGCGTTAAGATTCATAGTGATAATGAAGGGCTTTTTACCAACAATAGAGGATTCAGGAGAGGGTTCAAATTTTTAGTAAGAGAGATATTTATGGTTTCTATCATAGGAAAGGGAGTAATGGGAATACTTGAGAAGGGATTTTAAAGTTTAGAAGTTACTAGAGATAGAGGGGAGAGATGCATAGACAAATGTTTTGGGGTTTTAACTTAGTACGTGATTATGGCTGTGACATGATAGACGAATTAACTTATAGAAAATAAATAGAATATGATGTGAAAATAGAGAGATATGGAGAACAGATAGAAACAAAATTGAGGGAGTTTTGAATGTATGTAAAGATTTGAGAGGATTTTCCATTCTATAGTAAGACGAAGGAATTCTAAGGTGAGATAATGGGAATGGTTAGAATTAAGGTATAAGAGAGAAGTAATGGAACATTTTATTCCATGATTAGAGGTATCAATCAACCTAACGAGATACAATAGTATTATAGAGAAGCAAGAATCCAATGTGGCATAGTTCATATAGATTTTAAAACCTTTTAAAATATAAGGTGTATAATATTAACCTTGTGAGGAGAGACCTGAACTTTTAAGGTCTGTCATACTGATGTTTGTCTAGTCCCTTTTCAAATTCTCTTTTGCTTACCATATGCATGTACCTGTATGGGTATGATAATGATTAGATCTAGAGCACTTTAAATCCATATGATACTTCTTCCTAGTCATAGACAAACTAAGAGGGTAGTGACAATATAGGGACACTAATTCAGCTTCAAGGGTCTTGATTTCCAAGGATTTCCTCAATTGGGCCCCCACAAATACATTTTTTGAAACGATATCAACAACTTGATTCTCTAATATTCAGGAACTTCAAACCATCATGATTCTCCTTTCTTTTCACATTGCATACTAGGCACTTGTATCCTAAAAGCTTTCAGGCATTTAACATCATCAACTCCTTCTTTCTTTTCCTATTCTACATGCTCTAAACACACCTACTGTAAATTTTATTCCCAGAATCTTTGATCTTGAAAGACCAACCATGATTATGATTTGAACACATATTTTAAGATAGAAACATTCCATTAAACTCTCAATGCCCTACCTTTATTCTCACCTTTATCCATTTGGGCCCTTTAGATGATAGTGTCTCAAGCCATGATCTAATACATATTCTTATGCATATACTATCCAACCTCTAGCAGAACTTTTCAATTATCAAGCTTTTCTTCATTACCAAATGAGACACAATTCTATCTTGGAACATTTTAGGTGAGAGACGGTCTTTTCATTCCTTTAAATTAGTGATTGGAGAATCCATTATCCTTAGCAAGTCCAATGGTCTCCTCTTACCCTATATGTACAGGAGATTACTTGTTATATTTGGGAACATAATTTAACTTGAGTTCTTAGAAAGAAGATAGTGAAAGAATTAGATTCCTCTTTATCCACAAGGGTAGCCTTATTCATTTAGACATAGGACCAGGTACCCACTTATTTTGTTTTTTCTCAACGTGGTTCATGTATTTCTCCTTAACATCCAGTCTCACTGGACATGTGTTTTTAATGTGCCTATTTCTACCATAATAGATACACAATAGGTTGTTAGTCACAAACACATACTTGTTATGATTATAAGGCTGATTTGTCTTCTAGAAACCAAGACCCTAACCCTTATTTGATTTTTGACAAGATAGACAAGCTAAAGTCTGTGAAGAAGTAGTCCACTTTAAGAAATTTTCAAGCGCAACTTTGATTTTGACTAGATCTCTTTCTAGTTCCAGATTTCTTTCCAAGGAAATAATAAGATACAATTGAAATTTGCTAAACTTTTCTTCAAGCTCAAGTTGGATGTTGCTTTCCTCTCCCTTTTCTTTTCACCATATTTAGCTATTTCATTCACCTTCTCATGCAAGGTAAGATTTTGAAAAACACCCCATCACATTTTTCTCACACCTAGGCTAAGTCAGTGGTTAACACCTTTTCCTCAATTTCAAGAATATAAAAAATTCTACATAAGAACTTCATTTCTTTTGTGAGGTCACTCACATAATCTATTAGAACATTGGCCAGAGACTTTAGTTCCTTCACAATGTAATCTTTAAGCTTATTTTTAATGTCTGAAAAGGTTACCTTATATTCCTCATTATCATCTTCACTATGAGTGCAAAAAGAGTGTCAAGAACTTTCTTCCATCTTTAATTTTTATTTACTAATATACCTTTAAAATGTTAAAATGCTTCTGACTCACTTGAGTAGTCTTTCCATTAAGCTAGTGCCTATTTGACATCTTGACTAGTTGGTACTTTTTGTGATATTTTCAAGGATTCGGTCCTTCCTTTTTCCCTTATCCACACTAACCATAGTATTCTCGTTGGATAATCCTTAATAAAGTGTATAGGTTTCCCACAATTGTAGCTGCAAATTCTCTCAATTTGAGAATCTATTAGCACTTCCAATTCTTAGAAACCCTTCATTTTTCCCATAATTCTTTTAAAACATTTGGTTCTGTAAGTGTAATATCCCATACTTTTCTAAGTTCAATTTAGCTCCTAATGCTTGCATCAGAGGCTAAAAGCCTAAAAACATAGCTAAGTATTGGGATTAGGCCTCTTAACTTTGATGATTTTTAAAATGACCTTGCCGACCCCAAGACATTAGTTTTTAAATTGATTCATGTTCAGGGGTGTAAGAAGCATATCTCGGGTAAATTTTGGATTTTTCAAATGAGGTTTGGACCACGTTTGGATTTGTAAAATAGCAAGTCACCGCGATTGTAGCGCGTCTTAGTGGCTATAGCAGTGGCAGCCTTGGCGCGTCTCGGTGAAGATGTATTTTCCATGTTCTTGATTCATAATTTAAATGCATGTGTCATAATTTTTATCCTCATGTGTGAAGTGCTTATTAGGGGAAGAATGTTCATAGAAATCACTTATAGCCAAGTTAAGCTAAGATCCTTTGATTCGTCCAAAGTTTGGAATTCGATTATACCAGAGTCAACGTTGAAATTGTATAACTTTTGATATATGTTTTTCATCTCAAGACCCACCAAATTGTATATAATTGAATTAGCTTTCAAACTATACCAATTTTGCCTTAATCTGATACCTGAGTGAAAAGTTATGGTATTTTTCGCGTGAGGCGGTAAGCCACAGTGATTACTCCGCGTCGTACTGAGCCTTTAAATCACAATCCGGGTTATGAATTTTTGGTTTAAATGATGGAGGGGTAATGGGGTATTTTTCCACCTCAACCCAGGTCGTAGAAACATAATTTTAAGCATCCATTAGGGCATTATTTGCCCTCATTATCCTATTTTACTCCCAAGAACAAACCCTAATCAATCCCTTTCAAGATCATCGATTCCATCACCTTCTCTTCAAGAAAAATCAAGATTTCAATTTTCCCAATTCAAGAAAGCTTTAAAGATTTTGTTTCTTCTTCAAGATTTAAAGTTTTAAGGTATGTAGGAGTTCATCCATGGGTCCCATTTCACCCATGGAGCCCAAAACCCATTTTAAGTTCAAAGTTATGATCATTGCATGTTAGTATGAATTATATCTATGAAACCTCCATGAATTTCGATTATGTATCATGTTTAGGAATGATTTCCGTTGAAATTGCCTTGATATGTTCAAATGGTAATTTTCACATGTTAAATCCTTAACCCATGTTTTTAATATTGAAATTTATATGATTTTCATGGTTTAACTACTCCCATGTTTTATATCATGATCCTCATGTGTTTTATTTAAAGTTAAGAGTATATGTGTTTTCAAGTGGAATGAGCCAATACATATTTTGAATGTTATGATCTTCATATCAAGTCCCTAAGTTGTGAATTGATCCATGTAGCCATGATACTTTTGCATGCTTGCTCATTCCCATGCAAAAGTTTAGGGTCTCCACATGTCTGATTAAATTACCATATCATGTTCAATCAATTTAAAGATAAATCCTCAAGTTATGAATTTAACCATGTAACTCTATTGTTCCCTAGGTTTAATACATTCTTATGCTCAAGCTATGATCCTTGTATGTTTTTATGAAACTTCCATGTCCTATTCTAAGCAAATTTTATGCAAATCCCCAATTCATGATTTTATTCATGTAATCATGCTATGCTCTCATGTTAAAGATATTCCCATGTTCAAGTTCATGATTCCCAAGTGTTTGATGAAATACCTTGAGGATTGGTTTTTTAATATTGACTACTTATTAAGTGCTGAAGCTTTATTATGTCCTATTGTTATTGTTATAGAGTCCTGGGGGTTATGAATACCCGAAATTTAGCTATTTACCTAGTTTTCAGTCTCTAAAGAATGATCTAAGTTATACCATGAGCAAAATTATTTAGTTAGTAATATGGTTAGTTATGAGTCCAATTAAGCTCAACTTAGTCCAGTTTCAGTTCCAGTATCAATTTACATATTAATAATTACCTTAGAATCCATATGCACTGTTATTTTTAGAATACCATGACCTGAGCTTATCAGGTATTAGTTATCAGTGTTGTAAGACCCTGCAAAATTCTAGTCATTTCAGTCCTATATAGCATGCCAAAAGTTGTCCCAGACTTAAAAAATTTCAGCAAAGTATTAAGATTTAGAATTATTTTTTATCTTTCAAAATTGGATGGTCTTATTTTCGATCTTTCCGAACTTAGCATGGCGATTTTTGAGTTGATTCATGATCAGGGTCACTTGTAGGTTATATCAGGAGAGTTTCAGAATTTTTAGATTAGAGTAAGGGTGAGTTTGGATGTCCACGCAAGGGGACGCGATAGGGCCGCGCCTCGAGGGCCAGTTGACCCAGGCTTGGGGTCGTTCCGCGTAGGCTTTTTGACCCGATTAGAGGTCATATCGTGAGGGAAGATTGACCCAATTAGGGGTCGCAGCGCAATGGGGACCCCATCCATCAAATTTTATCTAGGTTTATGGGGGCAAATAGGTTATTTTCCCCTTTAATTATTCAGCTTTAACATGAAATTGAATATCTTAAAGGGCTAAATTCATTATTTATTTACAAAATCCTCTCAGTAAAGAAACCCTAGTTCATCAAGCTCATGATCAAGTTCCATGAAATCTCCAGAAATCATCACGAATTCCGCCACTCAAGTATGTTAGGTGTTCATCCTTGGGTTTTCTTCCACCCTTGGAGTTCAAGAACTCTTTCAAAACGTGAATTATGATTCCCATGTTATGAATTTAATTATTCTCATGGTTGTGTTTTTGTATGAATTTCAAGTTAAGATCTTTCATGAGTTCTATGAAATTAGGTTAGCATGTGTGTTGAATTATGAATCTTTCATGTCAAGATCCTTGAATTTTCAAGGTTAAGCTGTAGTAATGATGCTTATGTATTATTTATTATCATGTGCATTAATTATCCTCCCTAAGTATTTGATAGAATATCCATGTGAATTGAATAGTGAAATCATGTCATGTTAGAATGTGTTCTCAGTCATGAACAAGTCCATGACCATCAAGAGTTTGACAAAATGACTCAATGAATGAATTGTGAACAATTCACTATTGCTATGCTTTCAAGGTTTGCTATGTTTTGTCCATTATGCTATCGAATCATGAGGGCATTTATTACCCAAAATCTAGTTGTTTACTTAGTTGCAGCAGTTATAGAATAGTCCCAGCAAAGAGCAAGTACAGTAGTACTCAATCAATAATAGAACTTAGTGAACTCAGTCCAGTTCAGTAGTTAATATAATCAGTGTCAGTCATGCCTAGTACAGTCTAGTGATCAGTATAGGGTCGGTTTAGTTGGGAGTAGGATTAATCACCGTGCTAACCCAGGGATGAGGGAATTCCTTCCAGTAAAGGGTTTGATCCTTAGTAGCAGTCCCTACATTACAAAACTATGTAGCCAGCGTATAGCAGTCCCTACATTACAAAACTATGTAGCCAGCGTATGGTAAGTCATTCTCCTTCCTGATTAGGGTTGACACAACCATAGATATATTTCATGAATCTTTTTGCAACATTAGGGTTGACATAGCCTTGTTATTATCCCTTGGCAAGGTGCTAACACCCTTCAAATTGGGTCACAGGTTAGACCGTAACTCAACTTATAATTGGGGTATATCGGTTAGATGGTAACTCCTACAGTTACAGTTATAGTTTCAGTCTTAGTATTCAGTAAAAAACTTAGATAGTTCTACAGAACTATGGCTATTAGATATCAATTACTTATCCATCAGAAATAAGTACTTTAGTATTAGTCTAAACTATCAGTTATCTGAACTCAGTACTTCAATTACAGTCTATTTCAGACTGACATTATATACGCAGTATTACATATTTAGCATGTTCAGTAGTTAAAATTTTGCATGTACTCTCATCCAGATACTTTATGATGTGCATTTAGTTAGTTATCATCTTATGCATATGAACCCATGTATATCATCCTACCTCACTTAGCACTCCAGTGCATTCCATGTACTAATGCTTAATCTTTATTTGCGCTATGATGTCTCATATCATAGGTTCTGACACTCAGGGTCCTGACCATACTTAGCAACTCATGCTATCTGTAAAACATTCAGTGGTGAGTTCTCATATTTTGAGGAGTGGGTTTATCTATATCAATATTTCAGTTAGCTCAGTAGTTATTTCAGTCAGAGTTAGTTGGGGGTTTGTCCTATTAACTCTATATTCAAATAGTTAGAGACTTTCAAACTAGCACCATCAGATATTCAGTTTTTCGGATGTTATTATCAGTACATTCAGTATTTATTTTAGTAATTTGAGAACCTCATGGTATTTTTAGTTATACTTCTGCATATATTTTTAGTATTTTTATTTAGTACTTATAGTAGGTACTAGTCATGGGTTAGCTTGTGATCCACTGGGGTTGTATACACCTATGATAACCAGGGTGTAGACTCAGGGCGTTACAAACATGTCTTCAGAGCCTAAGGTTCTAAATAGTCCTAGGGAGTCTGAAAGTCTCATCAAGTAGACTCCTGTTCATAGGTTTATAGTGTGCCACACTTATAGACAAGGGGCTATGAGATATTCTTAGGAAAAGTTCTCGTTCTTTCAGTATTCTTGTCATGTGAATAAGCATAAGCTCAAGTTAAAATCTCTGTCTAATCCAATTTTCCTTTTCATTTATAGAATATTGCTCCCAAAAAGACCAACAGAAAAAGAATTGGAAACCAAACAACACTTCTGCTTGTTAAGGAATATCCCCCGAATAAGCACGTATCTCACATAGAATTTAGAGCAGCTTTCACCACTCTATCTCATTCTATAGCATCTTAGAATGAAATCCTAGCTATTGTTCGGGCCAACCCATGGCCAATACTACTGCAGCTAGAATTCAGAACTTCTCCAAATAAATCCTCTTTCTTATTTAGGATCCAAGTATGAAGTGGATCCATAGGAATTCCTTGACATGGTGCAGAAGGTAACAGATATTATAGGGGTAACTACCAGTTAAAGTGCTGAGTTAGCTGCCTATCAGTTATAAGATGTGGCTCATACTTGGTTTAAGCAGTGAAAGGCAGATATGGCCATAGATGTAGGGCCTATAGAGTGGGAAGAGTTTGGTACAACCTTTCTAGATAGGCTTTTTCCTTTGGAATTGAGGGAGGTCAAGGTATTAGAGTTTATTAACCTGAAGTAGGGCATCATAATAGTGAAGGAGTAATCCCTAAATCTTACTCAGTTAGCCAAATATACTTTTTATGTGGTAGCTGATAGCAGGTCTAAGATGAGTAAGTTTGTGTATGGTGTGTCTAACTATATGGTCAAGGAATGTAGGACTACAATGATGATTAAGGAGATGTACTTGGTTAGGTTGATGGTCCATGCTCAGTAGATAAAGGGGCAGAAGACTAAGGATAAAGAGAGAGAGAGAAAGAGGGCTAGAACATATAGCTTCAACTTTACTCGGCCTAAGTCAGGGGGTGGTAATCGTCCTTATTTCCACCTAAAATATTCAATTCTTGCTCCGTCCTCAGCCAGTGCTCCAGTGCCTAAATTTAGAAATGGTTATAAGAATAAGGTGCCAGGATCTTAATCTCAGGGTAGTGTTAGCAGTGCATGAACAAATCTTTTTTATTAGAAGTGTGGATTAAACTATCAGAGTGTCTACAGTGTTGGATGTAATGTATGTTTTTGATGTGGTAGGCCAGGCCATAGGATCAAAGAGTATACTCAGGTGGGCTCACAGAGTCAGCATAATTGTCTCCCAGCTTAGTTCGATCGCCCGTCTCAGAAGGGTGCCACTTTCAGAGCCACCAGTGTGCAACGCCCAAACAGGTTCTATTCACTTCAATCCTGAAAGGATCAGGAAAGTTCTCCTGATGTGGTCTCTAGTATGTTACGTGTTTATCATTTACATATTTATGCTTTACTAGATCCAGGAACTTCTTTTTCCTTTTTGACTCCTTATATGGTTTTTGACTTCGAAATTAGTCCTAAAATCTTAGTAGATTCCTTCTCCGTATCTACCCTAGTGGTTCGGTCTATCATAGCTGGACGGGTATTCGAGAACTGTCCAGTTATGGTAACCCAGAATGATACTTCAACAGACTTAACAGAGTTAGAGATGATAGATTTTGACGTTATTTTTGGTATAGATTTGCTTCATTCATGCTATGCCTCAGTTGATTATAGAAATAGGGTTTTTCATTTTCAATTTCCAAATGAACATGTCCTAGAATAGAGGGGTAGTACTTCAGCACTTAGGGGTTAGCTTATTTCATACCTTAGAGCGAGAAAATAATATCCAAGGGGTGTGTCTATCATCTTTTTCAAGTAAAAAATACTAGTTCTAAGACTCCTAATCTTGAGTTAGTTCTAGTAGCAAGTTAATTTCTTGATGTGTTTCCCAAAGATCTTCTCAAAGTTTCTCTCGAAAGGGGAAATGATTTCGGAATAGATATTCTTCCATATACCCAGCCCATCTATGTTATGCCATACAGAATGGCTTCAGCTGAACTTAAAGAATTAAAAGAAAAGTTGAAGGATCTCCTAGATAAAGGGTTAATTAGGCCTAGTACCTCCCCGTGGGGCACACCATTTCTATTTGTGCATAACAAAAATGGTTCTCTCAAAATGTGTATTGACTACCAGCCGTTGAAAAAAGTCACAGTTAAGAATAAGTATCTGCTTCCTAGAATTGATGACTTGTTTGACCAACTTTAGGGTGCTAGTTACTTTTCTGAGATAGACCTCAGATTAGGCTATCATCAGCTTACAGTAAGAGAATATGACATTTTGAAAATAGCTTTCAGAACTCGGTATGGTCACTTCAGATTTCTAGTAATGTCATTTGGTCTTACCAATGCCCTAGTAGCTTCATGGGCTTAATGAACCACATTTTCAAGTAGTACTTGGACATGTTCATCATAGTCTTTATAGATGACATTCTGGTCTATTGGCGTAGTAAAAATAATCACGCAAACCATCTCAGAATAGTATTATAGACCCTTAGAGCCCATCAGTTGTTCTCTAAATTCAGTAAGTACGAATTTTGGATGAGATCAGTAGTTTTCATTGGTTATATAGTTTCTAGTGATGGCATTAGAGTTGATTCTCAAAATATCAAAGTAGTGAGAAACTAGCCCAGATCCATCTCTCTATCAAATATCAAGAGTTTCTTGGGTTTGGTTGGCTATTACCAATGGTTTGTTGAGGGATTTTCATCTATTACATCCCCCATGTCCAGATTGACTCAGAAAAAAGTCAAGTTCCAATGGTCAGATTCTTGTGAGAAGAGTTTTCATAAATTGAAGACTCGACTTACTACAGCCCCAGTTTTGACTTTTCCCTAAGGTTCAAATTTATTTTCTATGTATTATGATGCTTCTAGGGTTGGTTTGGGGTTTGTTTTGAAACAAAAAGGTAAGGTTGTGGCCTACGACTCTAGATAACTTAAGCCCCATGAAAAGAATTACCTCACCCATGATCTAGAGTTAGCAGCTGTTATGTTTGCCTTAAGATATAGAGGCATTATTTGTATCGGGTGCATGTAGATGTGTTCACAGACCACAAAAGCCTGCAGTATATATTTTCTCAGAAATACTTGAACCTGCATCAGAGGAGGTGGTTAGAGTTGTTGAAAGATTATGACATAAGTATTCTATATCACCTGGGCATGGCCAATATAGTTGTTGGTACTCTCAGTAGATTGTTCATGGGTAGTGTTTCTCACGTTGAGGATGGTAAGAAGAACTTAGTTCAGGAAGTTCATTAATTTACTAGACTAGGTGTCCGGTTGGTAGATTCAGTTGAGGGTAGTATTTGGGGTAAAAATAGTTTAGAATCATCTTTCATTTCTAAAGTAAAAGAAAAGTAGGATAGAGATTCCAATTTAGTTAAGCTGAAAGAGTCAGTTAGGGACCAAAAAGTAGGGGTTTTCTCCAAGGGATAGATGGTGTATTGCGTTACCAGGGTAGACTATGTGTGCCTTGTATGGATGGCGTGAGACAGTGTATTCTTGTAAAAGTGCATGGTGTGTGTTACTCGATTTATCTAGGGGCCACTAAGATGTACTGTTTCTTGTAGGAAGTATATTTGTGGAGAGGGATGAAGAGAGACTTTGTAGAGTTCATGGCTAAGTATTCCATGTGTCAGCAGGTTAAGATTGAGCATCAGAAGCCTAGTGGGTCTATGTAGGAGTTCAATATTCCTACATGGAACTGGAAAGAAGAGAATATGGACTTCGTGATGGGTTTGCCTCATACTCTTCGTCATCATGATTCAGTTTATGTCATTATGGATAGGAGGACCAAATCAACCCATTTCTTTCCAGTTCAAACCTATTATTTAGTCGAGGATTATGCCAAGCGCTATGTTAGAGAGTTGGCTAGATTTCACGGTGTCCCATTGTCTATTATTTTAGATAGAGGTATGCAGTTCACTTTTTATTTTTGGAAAGCTTTTCAGAAGAGTCTTGGTACCCAAGATTACCTCAGTACAACCTTTCACCCTCAGATAGATGGTCAAGAAGAAAGGACCATTTATACTCTAGAAGATATATTGTTGGTGTGTGTGGTTAACTTTAAGGGCAGTTGGGATAACCACTTACCATGTCTTCATAATTCAGTCATGCTTCAGTTATGTATGTCAGTGTAAGTATAGTTCCTTAGTCCCTCTCAGTTCAGTCAGTTTCATTCAAGGATGAATGTTCCCAAGAGGGAGATATTCTAAGATCTCACAAAATTCAAGCGATTTCAGTCCTATATAGCATGCGAAAAAGAGGTCCCAGACTTAGAAAATTTCAGCTAAGTATTAAGACTTAGAATTATTTTTTAGCCTTTCAAATTGGATAATCTTATTTTTGATCTTTCCAACCTTAGTATGGCAATTTTTGAATTGAATAACGGTAAAAGTCAGTTTACAGTCACCTTCGATGATTTTTTAATTTTTTGGACTAGCGTAAGGGTGAGTTTGGATGTATAAAATAGCAAGGGGTCATGATAGGGCCACGTAGCGAGGGCCAGTTGACCCAGGCTCAAGGTCGAACTGCGAGGGCTACTTGACCTGAGAAGGGGTTGTGTTGCGAGAGTTGCTTGATGCAAGTAGAGGTTGCAGTGCTATGTGGACTCCTTCCAACAAATTTTATCCATGTTTGTGGGGGCAAATGGGTCATTTTCCAGTTACATTATCTAGCCGTAACATGAAATTTAATATCATAAAGTGCAAAATTTATTCTTTATTCACAAAATCCTCTCAAGAAAGAAACCCTAGATCATCAAGCTTAAGATCAAGTTCTAAGAAATCCCCAACAATCTTCATGGATTCCGTAACTCAGGTATGTCAGGTGTTCATCCTTGGCTTTTCTTCCACCCTTGGAGTTCAAGAACCCTTTCAAAACTTGAATTATGATTCCCATGGTATGAATTTAATCATGCTCATGGTTGTCCTTTTGTGTAAATTTCAAGTTGAAATCTTTTATGAGTTCCATGAAATTATGTTAGCATGTGTGTTGAATTATGAATCTTTCATGTCAAAACCCTTGAATCTGCAAGTTTAAGTTGTAATCATGATGCTTTTAAGTTGTTTATTGTCAATTACATCAATTATGTTCCCTAAGTGACTGATAAAATATCCATGTGAATTGAATGATGAAATCATGACATATTAGCATGTGTTCTCAATCATGAACAAGCCCATGACCTTCAAGTGTTTGATAAAATGACTTAATGAATGAATTTTGAACAATTGACTATTTTTATGCTTTCAAGGTTTGTTATGTTTTATCCATTATGCTATCAAGTCTAGGAGGTATTTATTACCCGAAATGTAGTTGTTTACTTACTTGCAATAGTTAAAGAATAGTCATAGTAATGATCAAAAGCAGTAGTACTCAGTCAGTAACATAACTCAATGAACTTAGGCTAGTTTAGACAGTTAATATGATCATTGTCAGTTCAATCAAGACTAGTACAGTCTAGTGATCAGTTCAATTAGAAGTAAGATTCAGCACAGAGTGAGCCCAAGGATCAGGGTATTCCTACCAGCAGAGGGTTTGACCCTTAGTAGTAGTCCCTACATTACAAAACTGCATAGCCAGCGTAGGGTAAGGTGTCCTCTTGCCAGATTAGGATTGACACAATCATATATATATTTCTTAAGACTTCTTGCCAGACTAGGGTTGACACAACCTTATTAGTATCCACTGGAAAGGTGCTAACATTATTCCAACTAGGGTCACAGGTTGGACCCCAACTCAGTTTATAATTGGGGTATGTCGGTTACATGATAAGTCTCACAGTTACAGTAATGGTTCAGACTCAGTATTCATTAAAGAACTCAAAAATTTGTACGGAGCTATGGCTATCAGATATCAGTTACTTAGCCATCATAAATCATTACTTTCGTATCAGTCTAAGCTTTTAGTTACCAGTATTCAGTTATCAGAAATCAGTACTTCAATTTTAGTCTAATTCAGACAGACATTATATGTGCAATATTGCATATTAAGTAGTTACAATTTTGTATGTACTCTCATCCAGAAGCTTTATCATGTTCATTCAGTCAGGTATCATCTCAGGCATATGACCCATGTATATCATCCTACCTCACTTAGAACACTAATACATTCAACGTATTGATGCATACTCTTTCTTTGTGCTATGATGTCTCATATTATAGGTTCGGATGCTCAGGGTCCTGACTGTACTTAGCAGCTCAGACTATCAGTAGCAGATTCAGTGGTGAGTCCTCATATTTTGAGGACATATTTTATCTATATCAGTATTTCTGTTAGCTTAGTAGTTATTTTAGTCAAAATTAGTTGGGGGTTTTTTCCCATCAACTCCATATTCGTACAGTTAGAGGCTTTCAGACTAGCACAGTCATATATTAAATTTTTTTGATGTTATTATCAGTACATTCAGTATTTATTTCAGTATTTTGAGAACTTTATGGTATTTTTAGCTATAGTTTCAGTTTTATTATTCACTGCTCCCAACAGGTACCAATCATGGGTTAGCTTGTGATCCCCCGAGGACATAAGTACTGTGTGACATCAAGGGTATAGACTTGGGGCATCGCAAGTTCATGCACCAACTAGTAATCTATGTAAGTTTAGTTGGTAGTAGGATTTAGCAACTAGTGAACCCCGGGATGGAAGTTCACCTACTAGTTTAGGGTATGACTCTTAGTATCAATCCTTGTGTTCTAGAACTACGTAGCCATCATAGGTTTGAGATGTTAACCTTTTAGTGGATGGTTGCCACATATCTCATCATAGAACCTGCCAGTAGAAGGTGACTCTTTAGTCCTTCAGGACTTTATTTTAGTGGATCCACATAGCCAGTGTTAGTACCCATGGCACGATATTGACACCCTTCTAACTGAGGTTATACATTGAACCTTGATTAGCTTAGATTAGGGCATGTCGATTAAATTATACCTCCCATAGGCTCAGTACAGTATTCAGTGTCTCTTCAGTTCAAGTTTGCTTGACCATAGCATACGATCGTTAGTTATTCAGTTATCAGTACATCAGTATCTCTGTTTACAAATTATATTTGAATCATGTTTTCTTTTTGGTCTTGGATTTTCTGATTTTATAATATTTATGCATTCATGATCAGTTATCCCATGTTATTTAATTAAACCTTATCTCATAGACATAGTACTCTGCATTTGTCAGTATAGTTATTTAGACTAAGTTAAGTTCAGAGTTATACGATCAGTATTTAGTCATTAGCCATTTAGTGTTTGGATATGAATAGTTTGTATTCTTATATCAGCTACTCAGTATATAGGCTTTAGTTATCCTTTTTCTTAGATTTCAATCATTCTGTCACCTAGGCATCAGTTATTCTAGTACTAAGATCATCTCAGTACATGTATGTTTGGTTTTGTATGTTCATGTATCCATGCTTTACCATATCCCGGCCTTAGTTCTACATATCTTACAAAATTAAAATTTCAAGAAACGAAGTGTAGTGATTCACCATCTTATCGGACTATGTTTATTACTTATATTTTAAGATATTTCATCTTTAGATTACCTAAGTATCTTGGTGAGTTTACTTACACCTAGTCATGTATGTTTTAAGATTATGTATGAAATCAGTTTTACTTATTGCATTCACCCCTACATAGTCAGTAAATTCCAGAAGTATAGATCCATATATACGTTTGTGTGGCTACATTGTTTCATAATTTTGGTACCATTTGTACCCTGCACATCATGATTAGACAGTTGTAGTTTCAAACCAGAAGGTGATGAGTTCTCTTATTTTAGGAACCCCAGGTAGTTTTAGTTTATGTACAGTTTATTTATTTTTCATATTTATTGATTAATACTTGTTGGAGGCATGTCCCAGTTATCTATAGTCAGTATAGTAGAGGCTTTATAGATGTCAGTCAGAGTTAGTCATGTAAATCAGTTCTATCCTAAGATTTATCATATTATAAAACTTTATTAGTTACATACTATTTTAGATTTCTGGTATGCTTATGTTTTTGAATAGTAGAACTGGTTATTTAATGTATTATAAGTCAGTTGCTTAACAGTATGCTAGTTCATGGGTTAGCTTGTGATCACTTTTAATTCCGAGTACCGTGTGCTGTCCAAGGTTTAATCTCAAGGCATAACAAAGTTGGTATCAGAGCCTAGATTTCAAGTATCCTAGGGTTTCTATAAAGCCATATCTAGTAGAGTCTTGAAGAATAGTACAGAGACATTTGTACTTTTCTTTAAGAGTCTATAGCGGATTTAGGAAATGTTTCAATTCTTCAATGTCTCAGATCGTTCTATAGAAAGGTTCTTTAAAAAACTGATGTATATTTTTATCATGCTCCACTCATGTCAACTCTATCTTACTTTTAAGGTAACAGAAATAGTGAAGCTCAAATTCCTACAGATAGAGATTTCTTAGACAGTCCCTACAGACTGTTATGGGATAGAGGTTGATGATGTTGGGTATGTTAGTATAATGAAAATCTTGTATATTCTAAGTAAGTGTTTAAGTTATTATATGATTACTATTAGGGCTATAGAAAGTTAAGAGTTGAATCCCAAAAGATAGTATTAGTGGTGGGTTTTATACTTTCCGGTGTAGTCTCTTAAGATGAATTTATTATTCATGTGTATTATTATACTCCAGATTCTAGAGTAAAGAGATTGCAGTTCCGCTTAGAGTTTACTAAAGTAGTCTTCAAACTTAGAGTGATGGCTTAAAGCTAAGGGGGAGATGACAGAACAAGTACCCAAGTCAGGCTTTCAGATTCTAATAGTGATGCTAGAGTGTTGTAGAATAGCAGTAAGGAAGGATGATGCCTAACCCATTCTTATTTTGGTATTTTTATTTCAGTTATCGCGATATCTACTTATTCCTTAGACTTCTGCTCTAAGATCATAGTTCATGTTCCTGGATATAATAGAGAAAAATGTACTCTCCCAGTTCCTAGTATGAGGATTTCTAGTTCATTCAGCAGTACGAATCATGTTCTATGAATTTATTAACTCCAAACTCAAGTCATGCAGCTCATGACTCATGTACTCATTTACACTATGTTCAGTGTCAGATACTCATGTTACACTCCTAATGATCAATAAAATTTAGAGCATGTCATATATATCCTTAGTTTAGGTATCTTCGATGAATTCATAATGTTGATACTCTATTCTCGGGCCTCAGTTATGTGTTAAAGTTATCCTTTCATGCTTCAAGTCCTTATGTTCTAATATTTCAGTGACCTCTTCTTAATATTAAGATAGTGATGATGAAAAATTATTTAGATGGGAGAGAGTAAGTGTTCCTTCTTTTCATGGTTCAGACTAGTATTACAATGTTATTTGTGTACCTTATAGTTTTGAGTTAGTCTTGAACATAGTGGGAGTATGTAGATCAACTCAGACTTTAGAAGGAATAGTTATATGTACCCATCTAAGATTTATAAGTTGAATCAAATAAGCATGGTATTTAAGGGGAAAAATATAGCTGGGTATAAGCTTTCAGCATAATTCAGTCTGTGTAGGCCCAGGCAAGTTTCTATGGGTTTTCCACCTTTCGATGTATTTTTACTATCTGAAATTTCATGAATATGGCCATCTCATTAGGTAAACTATTCGTATCCATTCAAATTATGAATTCATCTCAGTTCATGAATTATGCATTAGTTTCAGATTCTTAATATTCAGTCATGATTTAGCTTGTAAGTGCACCATGCATCATCTCAGTCTTTCCTTAGTATTTCAGCCAAGTCAGTGTCATTCTGGGGATGAAGTATCCCAATGGGAGATGTTGTGATTCCTTGAGTTTTCATATCCTAAATCTCTCACCTTTTCTTCACGAAACCAAATTCAACCTGAGGCAATGGTTACTCATAAGTTTACTCTCTCATATCTATCTCAACCTTATAACCATTCTCATGTCATTGTATGTATTTAAGGAATCAGTTCAGTACATGATATTCAATTCATGTATTATGTTCCAGACTCAATTATGTAATCATGTTTCTAGTTGTGCATGTTTAGTATATGACCTCAGTTGCCTTAGGACAATACTCTCAGTCTAACAAGTCTTATTCGAGGATGAATATTCTCAAGAGGGAGATATTGTAAGACCTCATACTTTTCTTAGTTTAGTTAAGCTCGTAGTACTTGCATAAGAGGCTAAAAGTCAAAAAATTTAGCTAAGTGTTGCGGACTTAGCTTAAGTTTTGGCCTCTTAACTTTGATGATTATTAAATTGACCTTCCCGACCCTGAGGTGTAAATTTTTTAGTTGATTCATGTTCAGGGTGTAAGTAGCATGTCTAGGGTAAGTTTTAAATTTTTTGAATGAAGTTTGGACCACTTTTGGATTACCAAAATAGCAAGTCATTGCGATTGTAGGGCGTCACGGTGGCTATAGTGGTAGCAGCCTTGGCGGATCACAAGGAAGGTGTATTTGTAATGTTGTTGATTCATAATTTGAATGCATGCATCATGGTCTTTTTCCTAGTATGTGAAGTGCTTATTAGGGGAATAATGTTCATACAAATCACTTAGAGCCAAGTTGAGCTAAGATCCTTTGATTCGTCCAAAGTTTGGAATTTGATTCTATAAGGGTCAACTTTGAAAGTATATGCCTTTTGATATATGTAGAATTTTTCATCTCAAGACCCACCCTATTGTAGATAATTAAATTAGCTTTCCAACTTTACCAATTTTTTCTTAATCCAATACCCAAGTGAAAAGTTATGGAATTTTTCATGGGAGGCAGTAAGCCACCGCGATTACACCGCATTGCGGTGAGCCTTCAAATTGCAATCCAGGGAAAGAATTTTTGGTTTAAATGATTGAGGGGCAATGGGGTCGTTTACCATCTCAACCCAAGTCCTAAAAACACGATTTTAAGCATCCATTAGGGCATTATTTGCCCCCATTATCCTATTTTACTCTCAAGAACAAACCCTAATCAATCCCTTTCAAGATCATCCATTCTATCACCTCTCCTTGAAGAAAAATCAAGATTTGAAGTTTCCCAATTCAAGAAAGCTTTCAAGATTTTGTATATTTTTCAAGATTTAAGGTTTTAAGGTATGTAGGAGTTCATCCATGGGTCCCCTTTCACCTATAGAGCCGAAAACCCATTTTAAATTCAAAAGTTATGATCTGTATATGTTAGTATGAATTATATCTATGATACCTTCATGAATTTTGATTATGTATCTTGTTTACGAATGGTTTCCGTTGAAATTACCTTGATATATTTGAATGGTGATTTTCACATGTTAAATCCTTAACCCATGTTTTTAGTATTAAATTTTATGTGATTTTCATGGTTTAAGAACTCCCATGTTTTATCACATGATTTTCATTTGTTTGATTTCAACTTAAGAGTATATGTGTTTTCAAGTGGAATGAGCCAATACATATTTTTAATGTTACGATCTTCATATCAAGTCCCCAAGTTATGAATTAATCCGTGTAGCCATGATACTTTCACATGCTTGCTCATTTCCATGTACAAGTTTAGGGTCTCTAGATGTTTGATAAAATTCCCATATAGTGCTTAATAAATTTCAACATGAATCCCCAAGTTAGGAATTTTGTCATGTAATTCTATTATTCCCTCATGTTAAAGACATTATTATGTTCAAGCTATGATCCTTTCATGTTTTGATGAAACTCCTATGTCCTATTCCATGTGAAGTTTATGCAAATCCCTCAATCATGATTTTACTCAGGTAGTCATGCTATGATCCCATGTTTAAGACATTCCCATATTAAAGTTCATGATTCCCAATTTTTTGATGAAATGCCCTAAGTATTGGGTTTTGAATATTAACTACTTATTATGTCCTGAAGCTTTAGTATGTCCTATTGTTATTGTTATCGAGTCCTGGGATTATGAATACACAAAATTTTGTTGTTTAACTAGTTTTTAATACCGAGAGAATGATCTCAGTTATACTATGAGCAAAATCATTCAGTTAGTAATATGGTTAGTTATGAGTCTAATTAAGCTTAGCTCAGTCCAATTTCAGTTCCAGTGTAAATTTACACATTAATAATTACCTCAGAATTCGTATGCACTGTTATTTTTAGAATATCATGATGTGATTTTATCAGTTATTAGTTATCAGTGCATGTAATAGTTAAAAATCTGTGTCAGTTTAGTTGCGAGTAAGATTTAGCACTTAGCAAACCTAGGGATGGGCACTTACCTGACAGTTGAGGGTGTAACTCTTAGTAACAATCCTTGCATTCCAGAACTACATAGCGATCACAGGTTTGAGATTTAAACTTCCTAGTTGAGGGTTGTCACATAGATCACCAGAGTACCTTCCAGTATAGGGTGACTCTTTAGTCCTTTAGGACTTTATTTTACTGGATCCAGACAACCAGTGTTAGTACCCGTGGCATAGTACTGACACCCCTACAACTGTGGTTACAAGTTGAATCCTCATTATCTTAGATTAGGGAATCTCAGTTAGATGATACCTCCTACAATATTAGTATATTATTTAGTGTCTCTTCAGTTTAGGTTTTCTTAGCCATAGTATACAGTCATCAGTTATTCAGTTATCAGCATCAGGGTGGTAATTGGAGTAATAAGTGGTCTAAGAAGAAATTTTAGAGTAATTCTTAATCATTAGCTAGTGTCCCGACGCCCATACATCTAATTTATTAGCGGTTTCAAAATTCTCAACCTAAAAATATATAGGGAATGCAGGGTACTC
This sequence comes from Capsicum annuum, assembly GCF_002878395.1. Classification (NCBI taxonomy): domain Eukaryota; kingdom Viridiplantae; phylum Streptophyta; class Magnoliopsida; order Solanales; family Solanaceae; genus Capsicum; species Capsicum annuum. Next base: position 32,872,703 of record NC_061116.1, read on the forward strand.
ATTCCCAAGGTAGTGTAGCTCAGTCGTATCGTCCATTCCCACGATGTGGGACTTGTGGTAAGTTCTCCTAAGGAAGTGCCAGTTTGGCAGGCTGGTGTGCTATGCTTATGGTTATCCAGGCTATATTCAAAGGGACTGTGCATCACATAGAGGAAATTTTTGGGGTGCTAAGTCCTAGTCAAACTCCACAGGACCACCACCTAAGGGTACTACTTCGGTTACTGGAGGAGGTCACAATCGGTTACATGCTTTGTCTACCCACCAGGATTTGGAGGCTTCACAAGATGTGATCATAGGTATGTTACAGATTTTTTCCCATGATGTGTATGTGTTACTTGATCTCAGTTCTACCTTTTCTTATGTGACCCCTTACATGGCAGTTAGATTTTGTTTTGAGCCTTAAAATATTTCAAAAGACTTTTCTGTTTCCACCCCTGTTGGTGATTCCATTGTATCTAGAAGGGTCTATAGAGATTGTGTGGTATCTATTTGTCATTGTGATACTGTGGCCGATCATGTAGAGATAGACATATAATTTTGATGCTATTCTAGGAATGGATTGGCTCCATTCATGTTATGCCACATTAGACTGTATAACCCAAAAATTCACTTTCTCCTTTCCAAATGAGCCCATAATAGAGTGGGAAGGCTTTTCTCTTACACGTAGAGGGAAATTCATATCTTATCAAAGTGATCGTAAGATCATATCTAAGGGTTGCTTGTATCATCTTGTTTGGGTCAAAGATTCTAGCGCCAAAAGTCCTTCCCTCTAGACTGTACTTGTAGTTAATGAATTTCTGAAAGTCTTTCCTGATGACCTCCCTAGGATACCACCAGATAGGGAGATAGATTTTGGCATTAACTTATTGCCGGATAACCGACCTATTTCTATTCTTCTATACAGAATGACTCTTGTAGAATTGAAAGAGTTGAAAGAATAGTTAAAAAACCTCCTTGACAAAGTCTTTATTCATCCTATTGTCTCTTCTTTTGGTGCTTCGGTACTCTTTGTGTGTAAGAAAGATGGCTCCCTCCGTATGTGTGTAGGCTACCATCAGCTAAACAAGGTTATCGTTAAGAATAAATACCTTCTTTCAAGAATCAATGATCTCTTTGACCAACTCCAAGGTGCCAAATGCTTCTCCAAGTCCAAGATAGACCTTCATTCGAGGTATCATAAGTTAAAGTTTAGGAAGACTAATTTTCCTAAAATGCCTTTTCGAACCCGATATGGTCACTATTAATTCTTGGTTATGTCCTTCAGACTGCCTAATGCCCCCGTAGGTTTTATGGACCTAATGAATAGGGTGTTTCATCAGTTCTTAGATCTGTTGGTCATTGTCTTTATCAGTGACATTTTAATTTACTCTAAGAGTGAGTAGGATCATGTCAATCACCTCTGAATCTTCCTTCAGACTCTCAAAGTTCATGAGTTGTATGCAAAGTTTTCCAAGTATGAATTCTGGGTTAGTGTTATTTCTTTCCCATGGCACATTGTTTCTAGTTAGGGAATTAAAGTTGACCCCTAAAAGATTTAGGCAGTGAGAAAATGGCCTAGACCTATGACTAAAACCAGCATCCGGATCTTTTTGGGTTTGGCAGGGTACGACAGAAGATTTGTGGAGAGTTTTTCATCAATAGTAGCTCCACTTAGTAGATTGACTCAAAAAAAGGTGAAATTCTTGTGGTATGACTCTTGTGAGAATAGTTTTGAGAAAATGAAAGACAAGTTTACTACCACACTAGTTTTGACTTTACCTGAGGGTACAGAGGGTTTTGTTTTGTACTATGATGCATCCCGGGTAGGACTTGGGTGTGTAATTATGCAGCATGGAAAGCTGGTGAACTAGGCATCTAGGTAGTTAAAGGTGCATGGGGGGAATTGTCTCACCCACGATTTGGAGTTAGCGTTTTTAGTATTCACATTAAAGATTTGGTTTCATTATCTTTATAGGGTACATGTTGATATATTTACTGATCACAAAAGTTTGCAGTATGTTTTCATGCATAAAGAACTGAATCTTAGGTAGAGGCGATGGTTGGAATTGTTGATTATAGCTAGCTCCCACAGTCTCAGTCTAGTCTCAGTTCGCAGTTTAGGTTTGGTTGACCATAAAATACAATTATTAGTTATTCAACTATCAGATTGTAGTATTTCAGTTTACAGATGTGAGACCCCGTAAAATTCTAAGTTTAATTTATTCCTTTAAGGTTGTCTAGGGGTCCCAGATTTAGAATATTTTAGCTAAGTAGTTAGACTTAGTGTCATTTTAGCATACGAAAGGTGGAAATCGTATTTTGTGACCTTTACGTCCATTAAATATTAATGTTTAGGTTGACTCATGATCAGGAGGGTCAATAGGCAAACCTGGGTAAGTTTTGGATTTTCAAACTTAATTTAAAGCTCCTTTGGAAAGTCATGCTTTGTCAGTTTCTTTCCATTAAGTCTTGGGGATACTTCTACCCAAAAAATATTATTGTGTGCCTAGAGCTAGTGTCATGTTTTCATGATATCCTAATTTAAGCCATGATCCATAGAACTCATTTAGTCATGTGACTCAACAAAGCTCAGAAATCCAATAATCTTAGAAATCTTAGATAGTTATCAGATCTCAATAGCATTTCATCAGTCCATAGAAATTTAGTTAACTCAGTCTAGTCTACTTAGTTAATCATGTTCGGTGTCTAATGAGATAGATGTAGAAATTACAATCGGGCAAACCCAAGGTTGGAAACCACCTGTTGTATGAGGGTCTAAGTCTTAGAAGCAATCTTTGCATTTCAGAACTACGTAGCCAGTATAGTTTGAGATATCATAGGCTATTATATGAGGGTAGATGAGGTGTCTTAACCTGTTATATGAGGGTTCCCACCTTTCTCACTAATATTACCTATTATATGAGGGTTACTCACAAATTTTCCTTATCATTGGCATGCGATATTAGAACCCTTCCAATTGGGGTTACAGATTGAACCCCAACTCAGCTATATTACATTATTTAGGGCATATCAGTTAGATGACTATTTCCCACAGTTACAGTCTCAGTCTCAGTAATAGAACTCAGATAGTTCTATAGAATTCAGGGCTGTCAGATATAGCCACCCAGTGCAGTATAAAACGCAGCTAGTTTCATCAGAAATATGACTGTCAGACACAAACATTCAAATAATATATATCAGTTATACAAAACTTATTTTATTAGTATTCAGATTTAGTGATGTCATGATCTCACTTATACTTCACGTATTTATCCATGTATTCCCACGTTCATATTATTCAGTCAGTTTGTATTATTCATGCATATAAAACCCTTGCATTCAGCCTACCTCACTTGCATACCAGTACATTCAATCACACTAACGCATACTTTTATTTTGCGCTATGGTGCTTTATACCATAGGTTTAGAAGAACAAGCTCTATAGCATCCTTAGTAGATCAGATGTTCAGCTGCCAGACTAGCAGTGAGTCCTCATAATTCGAGGATAACATGATTATTTTAATACTTTATTATTTTAGTAGTTCAGATTTAGTTGGGGGCATATTCCATCAACTCCATAATTTTAAGACAGTTTAAAGGCTTCCAAACTATAGCATGTTCAGATAGTTATTTTAGTTTTGTTTTGGTATTGATATACCATATTTCCAGATGCTATGTTTTATTAGATTTTGAACCATATGGCCTTTTAGTCTTATTCTACATTTATACAGTGTGTTATGCAGTGCTCAGTTACAGATATCAGTCATGGGTTAGCTTGTGGTCCTTTAGGTTCATATGCACCATGTGGCATTCTGGGTACCAGATTTGGGACGTTACAAACTGGTATTAGAGCCTAAGGTTTAATGGTGTCCTAGGAAGTTTGAAATCCATATCTAGTAGAGTCTTATGCATAGGTGTGTTGCGCGCCACACCTATGTGCAGGAGGCTATAAGATATTTAGGAGCATATTCTCGTTTTTCAGTATTTATGTCGTGCTAGTGAGTATAATCTAAAGTTAATCGCTTAATTTAATCCCTTTCTCTTCTATTTACAGAACGTCCTACCCAAGAAGAGAGCTAGGAATCAGTCAACCCCTCAGCCTGAAGATTCTTTGGGCGACTATGTCTCTTATACAAAGTTTAGAGTTGCATTCACTACTCTTTCTCAGTAAGTTGCTGTTCAGAATGAATGACCAGGTGTCATTCCGTCCAACCCAGTGGCCAATTTAGCTACAGCCAGGATTTGACACTTTACGCTATTGAATCCTCCATCCTTTTTTGGGTCTAAGTCAGATGAGGACCCTCAATAATTTCTTGATCAGGTTTAGAAGGTTACAAATATTATGGGGTGTCTATAGTTGAGAGTGCTGAGCTAGCTACATATTAGTTACAGGATGCGGCTCACACATGGTTCAAATAGTGGAAAGCAAAGAACGGTGCAGATGTAGGACCCATAGAATAGGAGGAGTTTTTCACTACTTTTCTTGATAGATACTGTCCCCTATTGCTGAGGAAAACTAAGGTGGTAGAATTTATCAACCTCATGCAGGGAAACATGACAGTAAAGGAGTATTCTCTTAAGTTTACTCAACTAGCTAGATCCGTTCTTTATGTAGTGGCAGACAGCAGGGCTAAGACGAGTAAGTTTGTCTCTAGGGTGAATGATAGTGTGGTCATTGAGTGTAGATCTAGAATGTTGATTAGTGAGATGGACATAGCCAGGTTTATGATCCATGCTCAACAGATAAAAGAGAAGAAGATTAAGATGAGGGAGAAGCAGAATAACAAAGCAAGGACAAGTAGTTTGAACTTCGCTCAGCCCAAATTAGAAGGAGGAAACCGTTCTCAGTTTTATCTTAAGTCATTAGTTCCAGCTCCTTCTTCAGCTAGCTCTCCAGCTCCCATGTTCAGGGATAGTAACAGAGATAGAGCTCCAGGATCTAAGTCTTAGGGCTATGTTAGCAGTGCCCTCACCTATCCTCTTTGCCAGAAATATGGAAATAACCATACAGGTATTTGCAGAGATGGAAGTGGTATTTGTTTTGGATGTGGAAAGCTAGGCCACAGAGTCAGAGATTGTCCTCAGCCAGGTCCTCATAGTCAGTAAAATTGTTCCTTACCTCAATACGATCACCCAAACCAGTAGGGTTCTATCTCCAGTGCTACCAGTGGGCAACACCCAAATAGACTCTATTGTCTTAAGTCTCGCTAGGATCAAGAAAATTCTCCGAATGTGGTTACTGGTATGTTACAGATCTTCCATGTACATGTTTATGCCAAGCTAATCCAGGAGCTTCTTTATCTCTTGTTACTCCCTATATAGTAGTTGATTTACGATTCTGTCATGAAATTCTAGCAGAGCCCTTCTCAGTCTCGACCCCAGTGGGTAAAACTATCATAGCCCGATGGGTATACCGGAACTGTCCGATTATGGTATCTTAGAAAGATACTTCATCAAACTTAGTTGAATTAGATATGAATGATTTTGATGTCATTCTCGACATAGATTAGCTTTATTCTTGCTATGCCATAGTCGACTGCAGAAATAGAGTTGTCTAGTTTTAGTTCCTAAATGAACCCATCCTAGAGTGGAAGGGTAGTACTTCAGTTTTCAGAGGTCAACTTATTTCATACCTTTGTGCATGGAAAATGATATCTAAGGGATGTGTATATCATCTTTTTCAAGTTAAGGATATTAGTTCTAAAACTACCAGTCTTGAATCAGTCCTAGTAGTAAATGAATATTCAAATGTCTTTCCCGAAGATCTTCCAGGAATTCCTCCCTAAAGGGAAATAGAGTTCGGCATTGATTACCGTTAGCTTAATAAATTCACGATCAATAACAAGTAGCCTCTTCCCATAATCGATGACTTGTTTGACAAACTTCAAGGTGCCAACTATTTTTCTAAGATAGACCTCAGATCAGGCTATCATCTGCTCAGAGTTAGAGAATGTGAAATTCCAAAAATAGCTTTTCATATTTGGTATGGTCACTTCGAATTATTATTTATGTCCTTTGGTCTTACCATTGGCCCAGCCTCTTTCATAGACTTGATGAACTGGATATTAAAGCAGCACTTAGACATGTTCAACACAGTCTTCATAGATAATATTCTGGTCTATTCCCGCAGTGAGCATAATCATTCATACCATCTCACAATCATACTTCAGACTCTTAGAGATCATCAGTTGTTTGCCAAGTTCATTAAGTGTGAGGTTTGGCTAAGGTCAGTAGCATTCCTTGGCCATATTTTTTTCGATTATAGCATTAGAGTAGATCCTCAAAAGATTGAAGCAGTAAGAAACTGTCCTAGACCTATCTCTCCATGAGACATCAAGAGTTTCTTAGGTTTGTCTAGCTATTACAGATGGTTTATTAAGGGATTTTCATCTATTCCATCTCCTATGTAAGGATTGACTAAGAAAAAAGTCAAGTTTCAGTGGTCAGATCATTATGGAAAGAGTTATTGAGAGTTGAAGACTCGAGTCACCTCAGCTTCAGTCTTAGCTCTTCCAGATGGTCCAGATGGGTTTGTTGTGTATTGTGATGCATCCAGAGTAGGTTTGGGTTGTGTCCTCATAAAGCATGGTAAGGCCATATCCTACGCCTCCAGAGAACTTAAACCCATAAGAAGAATTATCTGACTCATGATCTTGAGTTAGCAACCGTAGTTTTGTATTGAAGATTTTGAGGAATTATATATATGGGGTTCGTGTAGATGTGTTCACAGATCATAAGATCCTTCAGTATGTCTTTTCTTATAAAGATCTCAATCTTTATTAGAGAAGGTTGTTACATCTTTTGAAAGATTATGAGAAGAGTGTTCTTTATTAGCTGGGCAAGGCCAATGTAGTGGTAGACTCTCTAAGTAGACTGTCTATGGGTAGTGTTGCTCATGTTAAGGACAGTAAGAAGAAGTTAGCTCAAGAAGTCCATCAGCTTTCTCGACTAGGCGTCTACTTAGTTGATTAAGTAGAAGGTAGTGTACGCATTCAGAATAGTTCAGAATCATCTCTAGTCGCCGAGGTGAAAGAAAATCAAGATAAAGATCCCAGTCTTGTTAAGTTGAAAAAGTCAGTCGGAGATTAGAAGGTAGAGGTTTTCTCCCAAGGAGGAGGCAGTGCATTATGTTGTTTGAACCGTCTATGTGTGCCAGGTATAGATGACTTGAGGCTATGAATTCTTGCAGAAGAACATGGTGTGTGCTACTCCATTCATCCAGGGACCACAAAGATGTACCGTGACTTATGGAAGATCTATTAGTGGAGTAGGATGAAGAGAGATATTGCAGAGTTTGTGGCTAAGTACTCTACATGTTAGCAAGTAAAGATAGAGCATCAGAAGCCTAGTAGGTCCATGCAGGAGTTCATTATTCCCACTTGGAAGTGGGAAGAAGTGAACATGGACTTTCTAATGGGTTTGCCTCGTACTCATCACCAGCATAATTTAGTTTGGGTCATTGTAGATAGGATGACCAAATTACCTCATTTCCTTCTAGTCCATACCTGTTATTCAGCTGAGGATTATGCCAAACTCTACATCTGAGAGTTGGTTAGATTGAATGATGTTCCATTATCTATTATCTTAGACAGAGGTACCCAGTTCACCTCACATTTTTGGAAAGCATTGCAAAAGGGTCTTGGTGCCCAAGTTTATCTCAGTACAACCTTTCACCCTTAGAAAGATGGTCAAGCAGAAAGGACCATTAAGGCCTTGAAAGATATACTAAGGGTGTGTGCAATTGATTTCAAGGGTTGTTGGGAAAACCACTTCCCTTTGATTAAGTTTGCATACAACAACAACTATCATTCCAGTATTCAGATGGCTCCATTCAAAGCTCTTTATGGTAGGATATGTAAATCTCCAATCAGTTGGTTCAAAGTTAGTGAGGCCTTAGTTTAGGGCTTGACTTAGTATTCGATGCCTTAGAAAAAGTCCAGTTGATCAGAGAAAGACTCTGGGCTGCTCAGAGCCAATAGAAGTCTTGTGCGGATGTGTGCAGAAAGGATCTCAAGTTCGAGATTGGTGATTATGTATCTCTAAAGATCTTTTCCATAAAGGGAGTGAAGTGGTTCGGCAAGAAGGGAAAGATCAGTCCTCGATATGTCGTTCCCTTCAAAATTCTCAGTTGTTTAGGCAAGGTAGCTTATGAGCTCAAGTTGCCTTCAGATCTAGCCTCAGTTCATCTAGCCTTCCATGTCTCTCTGCTCAAAAAGTGCATAGGTGACCCGGCAGGTGTAGTCCTTACTAAGAGCATAGATGTTCAGAACAACCTCTCTTATAAAGAGATTCTATTCGAAATCCTAGACTATTAGACTTGTAGGCGGAAGAACAAAGAAGTCCCTCTAGTCAAAGTTCTTTGGCGGAATCAGTCTATTGAGGGAGATACTTGGGAAGTAGAAGAAGATATGCATACCAAGTACCCTCACCTCTTCTTCATTAACTCAGATCTAGCTCAAGGGAACAGTCCTCCTTAAGATTTTCCGTTTCATGTTCAGATTTTAGTTACAAACTTGGTATAAAGTTCATGCTCAAAATTCCATTATAAACTTGGTATTAAATACCATTGTACATTCAGTCATGCATTCATGCATCAGATATGCATTCTCACTGTCAGAAACTTAGTTCCTCAAAACACTCAGTCATGCATTCATGAATCAGTTACACATGCATCAGATATACGTGTTCAATATGATATATTCAGTTATCAGTCATGTCAGTAATGAAATTATGTTCCATTCATTCATGTTCAGCATGTACATCAGTTTTCTTTCTCCTCTTTCACTCAGTCTCATTCGTGAACAAATGTTCTCAAGAGAGAGATATTGTAATACCCCATACTTCTACCTATCTTAAATTAATTTAAAAAATGTCAAAGACATGTTTTAAAGATTAATCCACTTTTATACATGTGGAATTTCTAAGACTTTCAATTTTTGTTTAGTGGGAAATTGAATAAGATTTCCATCGATTCGTCAAAATCCTGTATTGAGGTAGAAACTTATGGCCAAAATATAGAAAGAAGTCAAAACTGCCCAGGTGTGATGGTATGAGCTGACGAACCGTCGAGCTAATGACGAACCATCTCCCAAGCCATCATAGCAGAGATAGTAAGACGACATTCTTCCTAAAAGCGATGGCTTAGGCTGACGGACCGCGAGCTAGTGATGGATCATCGCGTAAGACGTCATAGGAAAGGCAGTGAGCCCTATTCTGCCCAGGTGCAATGGTCAGGACTGGCAGACCGTCGACCCAGTGACAAACCATCGCACCCATCGTCGCATATTTCATTCAGTTATTTTAAGTTATTTTTGAAAAGTTCTTTTTGGCCTTTTACTACCATTTCTAATACCTAGTAAGATCAGATCAAGGCTCAAAAGTTCATTATTCTTCTACAACATCAAAGTAGGATTTTCTCTCAAAGATAATCCCCAAGAACAAGATCCAAATCCTTCTTCAAGAAACTAAGAAATACAAGTTCTTCAAGTCCAAGGACTTCAAGAAACTCACAATCAAGGTATGTCATGTGTTGATTCATGGGTCCCTTTCATCCACGAAGCTCAAGAATCTCTCTTCAAAATCCAAGATTTTTGTATTTATGAATGTTCATGATGTAAATTGAATTCTAGTTCATGTTCATGATGTTGTGGGGTTTTGATTCATGTTTTAAATTACATAATACAATGATTTACCATAGTATATGAACATTTACACATTAATCATGATAAATCCTTCAAATTAGCAAATTTATTTATGCAACCATGACAATTAAATGTATTGATGATGGTATAACCAAAGTATGCTTCCCATGTGTATGATTAAATTCCTATGTGAAGAAAAAGTGCCACACTAGTGTGACAATATGAAATCTCCATTCATGTACAAGTTTATGCATGTCAAATGTTTTGATGAAATGTCATAGTCAGTGAATTATGGACAAAGTGTAGTCCTTGTGGTGGTTTAGAACTTATACTTCATGAAATCTCCAACTTATTATATTGTGGATTGTTGATGTTGGTCATGTATTCAAGAAAGCCATGCTTTGTTATTTTCTTTCCATCGAGTATTGGGGGTACTTGTACTCAAAAAATATAGTTGCGTGCCTAGAGCCAGTGTCATGTTTTCACGATATCCTCTATCAAGCCATCATCCATAGAACTCAGTCAATTATATGACTGAGGAAAGCTCAGAAATCCAGTAATCTTAAAAATATCTGATAGTTATTAGATCTAAGTAGAATTCCATCAGTCCATGGAAATTCAGTTAACTCAGTCCAATTAATCATGTTCAGTATCTATTCATATGGGAGTAAAAATTATCACCGAGCAAACCCAAGGATGGAAACCGACCTGTTATATGAGGGTGTGAGTCTTAGAAGCAATCCTTGCATTTTAGAACTATGTAGTCAGTGTAGGTTAAGATATCATACTCTATTATATGAGGGTAGATAAGGTGGGTTAACCTATTATATGAGGGTTCCCACTATTCTCACTAAAGTTACCTATTATATGAGGGTTAAACACAAATTATCCTTACCAGTGGGGTGGTATTGACACCCTTCCAATTGGGGTTATAGATTGGACCCCAACTTAGTTATATTGCATTATTTGGGGCATATCGGTTAGATGACTACTTCCCACAGTTACAGTATCAGTCTCAGTAATTGAACTCAGATAGTTCTACAAAATTCAGGACTGCCAGATACAGTCACGAAGTTCAGTACGAAACTCAGCTAGTTTCATCAAAAATAGGACTGTAAGACACAGACATTCATATAATAGTATATAAGTTATACAAAAATTATGTTATCAGTATTCAAATTCAGTAATGTCATGATCTTAGTTACAGTTCACGTATTCATGCATATATTCTCACTTTCAATTATTCGGTCAGTTAGGATTGTTCATGCATATAAAACCTTTTCATTAAGCCTACCTCACTTGCATATTAGTACTTTTAATCATACTGACACATATTTTTATTTTGTGTCATGGTGTTTTATACCATAGTATCAGAAGCACGAGCTCAAGAGCATCCTTAGTAGATCAGATGTTCAGCAGTCAGACTAGCAGTGAGTCCTTATCATTTGAGGATAACATGATTATTTTATTACTTTATTATTTTAGTAGTCCAGAGTTATTCGGGGACATTTCCCATCAACTCCACAGTTTTCAGATAGTTTAGAGGTTTTCAGACTATAGCATGTTTGGATAGCTATTTCAGTTTTGTTTTGGTATTGAAATACCATATTTCTAGATGTTATGTTATATCATATATTTGAACCTTGTGGCCTTTTAGCCCTATTCCCCATTTATACAGTATGTTCTGCAGTGCACAGTTATAGATATCAATCATGGGTTAGCTTGTGGTCCTTCGTGGTCATGATCACTGTGTGGCATTTCGGGTAACAGATTTGGGGCATTACAATATGTGACTATTATAGTGTCCTAACACTCTTATAATGTGGCTTGAGTTTCCTAGAGGCATATGTTATAACCTTGAACCACTACATCAAAACAAAACCAATCCCAAATCTAGAAGCATAACAATATACCACAAAACTATCTAAAACCCTTTGGTAGAGTCAAAATTGGAGTATAGGTGAGTGAAGTCTTTATCTCTGAAAACTCCTCTCATATGAATTGGACCATGGAAATTTGACATTTTTTAAGTCAGTATAGACAAGGGAGAAGTAATAGAGGAAGATCCTTCAGCAAACCATCGGTAGTAACTGGCTTAACCTAAGAAACTCTTGATATCTGATAGAGAAATGGATCTAGGACAGTTCCTTACTACTTCAGTCTTTTGAGGATCATCTTGAATGCCTTCATTGGAGGTAATAGGACCAAGGAATGCTACTAATTTCAACCAAATTACACACCTGCTGAACTTAGAAAATAACTAATGATCTTTAAGAGTCTGCAAGACAATCCTCAAATGATCTACTTGTTCACCCTCACTCAAAGAATAAATGAGGATGTCTTCTATGAAGACTATATTGAACATATCTAAGTACTGGTTAAAAACCCTGCTTATCAAGCCCATAAATGTTGCAGGAGCATTCATTAATCCATAAGACATAACTATAAATTTGAAGTAACCATATCGAGTCCTAAAGGCTATTTCCTAAATGTCACAGTATCTGACTTTGAGCTAATGATAGCCAAATCTGAGGTCTATCTTAGAAAAATAATTAGCACCCAAATTGTTCGAAAAAGTCATCAATATTGGGGGTGGGATTCTTATACTAGATAGTGACTTTGTCCAACTTGTTATACCCCAAAGTTTCTAACTAATTTTGTCTCAAGATTGTCAAGTATTAGCATTAAATTGAATGACGTTTATTCCATGGGGAATTTTTAAGATTTTCACTTTTTTCCATGTGGAAAATTCAATATTCTTTCCATTGATATAAAATTAGCCTAAATCCGATAATCAGGTAAGAAGTTATGACTATTTCAAGTCCCCGTCGTAAAAAAGCGCCATATTGGTTAGTGACACGCCGCGCCACAAGATAAAACAAAAATTATCCTTTTTCCAGTGTCCAAAAATTATTTCTATGCATCGCGCCAAACTTCCAGGTACTAAACAAAGTGGCAACATGATGGCTCCGCATCGCGCCATTTCCCTATTTCCCAATTGTCAAATTCCAGTGACACGACGGGATAGCACCGCATCACGCTAGGCGTCCAGCCGGGAAATTTTCACCAATTTAAAAGATGTGTCCAGGGTTAAAAGGGTCAATTTCCTACCCCTATCTAAGCCTTTTAACATAAGATTTAGCTATTTTAAATAAAAAATATACTAGTTTCTAGTAATTTTCTCTCAAGAACAAACTAGGGTTTAAATTGGTGATTCAATTTCAAGAAAGTCTCTCTGTCAATATTCGCTAAATCAAGAACTAAGGTAAGTCATGTGTTGATTCATGGGTTTCTTTCACCCATGAAGCTCAAGAATCTCTTTTCAAAATCAAAGATTTGTATATTTACTAATGTTCATGATCTTATTGAATTGAAAAGTGATGTTCATGTTGTTGTTTGATTTCATTCCATGTTATAGACTCTTAATTACAAGAATTGATTCTAGTATATGAGGAATTACACGGTATTCATGATAAACCATTCAATTCATAAGGTGATTGATGTATCCTTGATTATTAGATGTGTTGATGATTGTATAACCATAGCATGCCCCCCCCCCCATGTTTGATTAAATGCCTATGTGAAGGAAAAGTGCCATACTAGTATGATAATATGAAATCTCCATTCATGTACAATTTATGCATGTGAAGTTTTTGATGAAATGTCTTAGCCAATGGATTATGTATTGTTGATGTTCGTCCTGTACTCAAGAAATTCATGCTTTGTTAGTTTCTTTCTATCGAGTCCTGGGGGTACTTGTACCCAAAAAATATAGTTATGTGCCTAGAGTCCGTGTCATGTTTTTGCGATATCCTCAATCAAACCATGATCCATAAAAATCAGTCAGCCATGTGACTCAGGAAAGATCAGTAATACAGTAATCTCAATACTAATTCGTCAATCAACAAAACTCAGTTAATTCAGTCCATTTCAGTTCAATAATCTATGATCATTATCTATTCAGATGGGAGTAGGAATTAGCATTGAGTGAATCCAAGGATGGGAACACATACTGTCAGATGAGTGTGTGATTCTTAGAAGTAATCCTTGCATTCCAGAACTATGTTGCCTGCATAGATTCAGATATCAATAGTGTTAGATGAGGGTTGATGAGGTGGATAAGAACTATCAGATCAGGGCCCCATCATTCTCTTTTAAGGACACTTTTAGGTGAGGGTCAGTCACAGCTTATCCCTACCAGTGGTACGGTATTGACACCCTTCTAATTGGAGTCACAGCTTATCCCTACTAGTGGCACGGTATTGACACCCTTCTAATTGGGGTTACAGATTGGACCTCAACTCAGCCATAATGGTGTATTAGAGGGATGTCTGTTCGATAACTACTTCCCATAGTTTAAGTCACAGAATCATGACTGTCAGATACAGTCATTTAGTCTCAGTAATAGAACTCAGATTATTCTACTAAATTTAGGACTATAAGATACAGTCAACTCAGAATAGTGCAAAACTCAGCTAGTTTTATCAGATTCAGGACTGTCATATACAGTCACTCATGTCATCAGTTATATCAGTCATCAGAATTCAGTTATTAGTTATGTTAGTTATCAATAAATTCATATTATTACTATCTCAGATATAGTTATGATGTATTCATGCATGTATTCTCACGTTCATATTAGTCATTTAGCTAGTATTGTTCATGCATATGAACCCCATGCATTTAGTCTACCTTCTATGCATACCAGTACATTCAAAGTACTAACGCATTTGCGCAATGGTGTCTTACACCATAGGTTAAGAAGCACAAACTCCAAAGCATCAACAACATTCTAGTCTCAGCAGTCAGAGTTAGCAGTGAGTCCTCATCTTTTGAGGACATGATCATTTTTTTATTATCTTATTAATTAATTTATAAGTTAGAGTTTGTTGGGGATATGTCCCATGAAATCCTTATCCAAATAGTTATGTTTTAGAGGTTTTTTAGACTATAGTATGTTCAGACAGTATTTCAGTTTTGCATATTCTATTACCCCACTCAAATGTTATATTTTATCAGTCATTCAATTTTGAACTTTATGGCCTTTCAGCCTTCATTTCCATATTATATTTAGTATGTTATATAGTGTATAGGTACAAATATTAGTCATTAGTTAGCTTGTGGTCCTTCAGGGTCGTGAGCCCCGTGTAACATTCCGAGTACCAGATTTGGGGCATGACAAACTTAGTATCATAGCCTAAGGTTCGATAGTGTCCTAGGAAGTCTGAAAGCCGCACCTAGTAGAGTCTTCTACATAGGTGTATTGCGTGCCATATTTATATACTAGAGGATATAAGATGTTTTAGGAATAGTTTTTCCTTCTTTCAGAATTCATGTCATGCTAGTGAGAATAATCACAAGTCAATCTCTTTTTCTAGTCCATTGATCCCTTTCATCTACAGAACATGCCTCCCAAAAAAAGAAATTGAAATCAGTCAGCCCTTCATCCCAAAGAACCTTTGGGCGAATATGTTCCTTATGTAGAGTTCAGAGCTGCATTCACTACTCTTGCTCAGTTAGTTGCTACTCAGAATGAATGACCAGCCATCATTTTGGCAAACCCAATGGCCAATTTAGCTGCAGTCGGGATTTGGGACTTCACCCGAATGAATCCTCCATCATTTCTCGGGTCTAAGTTAGATAAGGACCCTCAGGAATTCATCGACCAAGTTCAGAAGGTTACAGATAACATGGGGATTAATCCTATCGAGAGTGTTGAGCTAGGTGCATGCTACTTGCAGGATGTTGCCCACACTTGGTTTAAATAGTAGAAGTCAGAAAGGCCAGAGAATGAAAGGCCTACTGAGTGGGAGAAGTTTATCACTGCATTCTTAGAAAAATCCTTTCCCTAAGAGCTGAGAGAGGCTAAGGTGTTATAATTGATCAATCTCAGGCAGGGCAGTATGACGGTGAAAGAGTATTCTCTTAATTTTACTCTATTAGCCAGATATAGTCCTCATGTAGTTACAGATAATAGGGCCAAGTTGAGTAAGTTTATTTTTGGGGAGAATGATAGTGTTGTCAATGAGTGTAGGTCTGCAATGTTGAATAGTTACATTTCTTTAGCCAGGCTTATGACTTATGCTTAGTAGATAAAAGATCAAAAGGTTAAGATGAGGAAGAAATAGAATAAGAGGGCAAAGACATATAGTTTCAACATTGCTCAGCCCAAATCAAAAAGAGCAAACCACTCTTGGTTCCATCCTAAGTCATCTATATCCTTCTTCAGCTAGTGCTCCAGCTCCTAAGTTTAGGGATGGAAATAGATATAGGGCACCAGGGTCTAAGTTTCAAGATAGTGTTAGCAATGCCCTAACTAATCCCCTTTGTTAGACTTGTGGCAAGAACTATAAGGGTTCTTGTAGAGATGGTCGCGATATTTTTTTCAAATGTGGAAAGCCAGGCCACAGAGTCAGAGATTATCCTCAGTCAGGTTATCAGGGTCAGCAAAACCATTCCTCAACTTAGTTCGATCATCCAAATTAGGAGGATTCCACTTCCAATACTACTAGTGGGCAATGTCCAAATAGACTCTATTCTCTCCAGTCCTGACAAGAACAAGAAAATTATCCTAATGTTGTTACTGGTATGTTACAAATCTTTCATGTGCATGTTTACACTTTACTAGATCTAGGAGCTTCCTTGTCTTTTGTCACTCTCTATATAGCCGTTGATTTTGGAATTAGTCCTGAAATTCTAAAAGAGCCATTTTCAGTTGCTACACTAGTGGGTAAAACCATCATAGAACGGTGGGTATACAAGAACTGCCCAATTATGATATTTTAGAAAGTCACTTTTGTAGATTTAGTCAAATTAGAGATGACTGATTTTGATGTCATTCTCGACATAGATTGGCTTTATTCCTGCTATGCCATGGTTGACTATAGAAATAGAATAGTCCAATTTTAGTTTTCGAATGAGCCTATCCTAGAGTGGAGTGGTAGTACTTCAGCTTTCAGAGGTTAACTTATTTCCAACCTTTGGGAAAAAACAATGATATCTAAAGGATATGTCTATTATCTTGTTCGAGTTAAGGAGACTAGTTTCGAAACTCCCAGTCTTGAATCAGTCCCAGTAGTGAGTGAATATTTAGATGTCTTTCCCAAAGATCTTATAGGAATTCCTTCCAAAAGAGAAATAGACTTCGGCATTAACCTTCTTCCAGATACTCAGCCTATATCTATTCCGCCATACAGAATGACACCTACAGAACTTTGAGAATTTAAAGATCAGTTGAAGGATATCTTAGATGAGGAATTCATCAGGCCTTGTGTGTCCCTGTGGGGTGCACTAGTCTTATTCGTGCAAAAGAAAGACAGTTCTCTTAGAAAATTTATAGATTACCGTCAACTCAATAAAGTCACAATCAAGAACAAGTATCCGTTCCCCAAAATTGATAACTTTCTTGACCAACTTTAGGGTGCCAATTATTTCTCTAAGATAGACCTCAGATTCGGCTATCATCAGCTCATAGTTAGAGAAAGTGACATTTCAAAAATAGCCTTTCATACCTGGTATGGTCATTTCGAATTCCAAGTCATGTCCTTTGGTCTTAACAATTCCTAGTAGCTTTCATGGACTTGATGAACCGTGTGTTCAAGTAGTACTTGAACATGTTCGTCATAGTTTTTATTGATGATATTCTGGTCTATTCCTGCAGTGAGCATGATCATGCAGACCATCTCAGAATTGTACTTCAGACTCTCAAAAATCATCAGTTGTTCGCTCAATTTAGTAAGTTCAAATTTTGGCTAAGGTCAGTAGCATTCCTTGACCATATCATTTTTAGTGATGGAATTAGAGTAGATCCTCAAAGACCGAAGAGATAAGAAACTGGCCTAGAATTGTCTCTCAATTAAACATCAGGAGTTTCATAGGTTTGGCTGGCTATTACAGGCAGTTTGTTAAAGGATTTTTGTCTATTACATTTTCTATGTATAGATTGACTCAGAAGAAAGTCAAGTTTCTGTGGTCAGATCCTTGCAAGAAGAGCTTTCAAAAGTTGAAGACTCAATTTACCTCAGCTCCAGTCATAGCTCTTCCGTACGGTCCATATGGGTTTGTAGTGTACTTTGATACATCCAGAGTAGGTTTGGGTTGTGTCCTCATGCAGCATGGTAAGGTCATAGCCTACGCCTCTAGACAACTTAAACCCTATGAGAAGAGTTAACCTACTCATGATCTTGAGTTAGCAGCCATGGTTTTTTCCTTAAAGATTTGGAGGCATTCCTTGTACAGAGTTCATGTGGATTTGTTCATTGATCATTAGAGGCTTCAATATGTCTTTTGTTAGAAAGATCTCAATCTTTATCAAAGAAGGTGGTTAGAGCTCTTGGAAGATTACGATATGAGTGTCCTTTAACATCCGGGCAAGGTCGATGTAGTGGTTGATGCTCTCAATAGATTGTCTATGGGTAGTCTTACTCATGTCGAGGACAGTAAAAAGAAGTTACCTCAAGAAGTCCATCAGCTTGGTAGACTAGGTGTTCGATTAGTCGATTTAGGAGAGGGTGATATATGGGTTCTGAGTAGTTCAAAGCATCTATAGTTTCCAAGGAGAAAGAAATGCAACATAGAGACCCCAGTTTAGTCAAGCTGAAAGAGTCAGTTAAGGACCAAAAAGTAGAGGTTATCTCCCAAAGGGGAGATGGTGTATTGCGTTGTCAGGGTCATTTTGATGTTTTAGGTGCAGATGACTTAGGGCAGTGAATTCTTATAGAAGCGCATGGTGCTCGCTACTCTATTTATCTAGGGGCTACAAAGATATACCCCGACTTGTGGGAGATCTATTGGTTGAGTGGGATGAAGAGAGATATTGTAGAGTTTGTGGCTAAGTGATCTACATATAAGCAGGTTAAGATAGAGCATCAAAACCCTTGTGGGTCCATGTAGGAGTTCAATATTTCTACTTGGAAGTGGGAAGAAGTGAACATGGACTTTGTGACAGGTTTGCCTCGTACACATCGCAGCATGATTCAGTTTGGGTCATTATAGGCAGAATGACAAAATTAGCCTATTTTCTTCCAATTCATACCTCTTATTCAGCCAAGGATTATACCTAACTCTACATCAAGGAGTTGGTTAAATTACATGGTATTCAATTATCCATTATTTCAGACAGAGGTACCCAGTTTAACTCTTATTTTTGGAAAGCATTCTAAAAGGATCTCGGTACCCAAGTTTATCTCGGTACAGCCTTTCATTCTCAGACAGATGGTCAAGAAGAAAGGACCATTACGACTCTAGAAGATATGCGAAGGGCGTACACACTTGATTTCAAGGTTAGCTGGGATGACCATTTGCCTTTGATTTAGTTTGCGTGCAACAATAGCTATCATTGCAGTATTTGGATGGATCCATTCAAAGCTCTCTATGGTAGGAGATGCAGAACTCCAGTTCGTTGGTTCGAAGTTAGTGAGGCATCAGTGATAGAACCTAACTTGGTATTTGATGCCTTAGAGAAAGTCCATTTGATCAGAGAAAGACTCCAGGCTACTCAAAGCCAACAAAATTCATATGTAGATGTGCGTAGAAAGGATCTCGAGTTTGAGGTTGGTGACTATGAAAATCTAAAGATCTCTCCCATTAAGGGAGTGAAGAGGATTGGAAAGAAGGGAAATATTAGTCCCCAATATTTTGGTTCCTTCAAAATTCTCAATTGCTTCCTCAAGGTAGCTTATGAGCTCGAATTGCCTTCAGATCTAGCCTTAGTTCATCCAGTCTTCGATGTCTCTTTGCTCAAGAAGTTTATAGGTGACCCAGTAGTTATAGTACCTATTTAGAGCATAGATGTTCAGAACAACCTCTCTTATGAGGAGATTCCAGTTAAAATTCTAGACTACTAGACTTGTAGATTGAAGAACAAAAAGTCCCTCTATTCAAAGTTCTTTGGAGGAATTATTCCGTTGAGGGAGCTACTTGGGAAGCAAAAGTAGACATGCATACCAAGTACCCTCACCTCTTCTCCACTAACTCAGATCAAACTCAAGGAAATAGTTCTCCTTAATATTTTCAGTTTTCATGTCCAGACTTTAGTTACAACCTTTTATTAGCCTCATGTTTAGGATTCCATTTTCAAATTTGGTACTAAGTACCATTGCATATCCAATTATATTTTCATGCATCAGATTAGTCATTTGTTCATACATCAGACATGCATTCTCCTTGTGAGAATACGCAGTTATTAGAAATCTCAGTTATGTAATCAGTTCCTTCATGTATTCATGCATCAAATATGTGTGATCAGCTTATCAGTACTCTCAGTCATGCATTCACGTATCAGCTCAGTCATGAAATCATTCATCAGATATGCATGCTCTGTATGAATCTCAAAAATGTTAGTTATGTAGTCATGTTTTAGTGTTCATCCTTAGTATGTACTTTAGCTTATCGTTTCTCCCCTCTCAGTCAGTATTATTTGAGGATAAATGTTCCCTAGGGGGAGATATTATAATACCTCAAAGTTTCCTAACTAATTTTGTTTCAAGAATGTCAATTATTATCTTTTAAATTAATAATTTTCAAGATTTTTACTTTTTTTCATCTGGGAAATCCAATACATTTTCCATCGATACAAAATTCACCAAAATCCGATAACCGAGTACAAAGTTATGACTATTTCAAGTGCCCATCGTAAAACAGTGCCATATTGGTCAGTGGTGCGCCGAACCACAAGAAAAATGGCAATTGTCCTTTTTCCAGTGTCCCAGCATGATTTCTCCATATTGCGCCAAACTTCCAGGTCGCAAATGAAGTGGCCACGCGATGGCTCCGCATTGTGCCATTTTCCTATTTCCTAATTGACAAATTCCAGTGACACGGCGTGATAGCACCGTGTCGCGCTAGGGTCCAGGTCAAGAAATTTTCACCAATTTAAAAGAAGAGTCCAGGGTAAAAATGTTTAATTTTTGTAATACTATAAATTTTCCTTAAGTCTAGTTTCATCCTTAAAGGGAGTAAGGGCTGACTTCCCAAGTGAGAAGTATTTTAAACCGTGTAGAATAAGCTTTTCGTCTATACTAAATTTGCTCAAATCCGACACTCGGGCGAAGATTTAGAGCCGTTTTAGAGAGACAGTGTACCACCTAGTACTTTGGCGCATCGCGGAGTCAGCACAAATGACAATCGTCAAAATTCACTGAGCCTCCTCAATTCCACACCGTCGCGGTGTATTTCTAGTTCGCAACCAAGGTGGCAACTTGATTTCCACTGCATCGCGCCATCAAGAACTTTCCCAATTGTCAAATTTCCAGTAAGCTGCCATAATTATGCCGTGTCATGTCAGTATGAGAAAACAGGATTTTCAAATTCTGTTATTTAATTCCAAGGGCATGTTAGACTTTTCCCATGACCCCTATCAACCATAAACACGAAATAAAATTCCCAATAAGTCCTTATTCCATTATTTTCCTCACTTTTATCTTAGGAACATAATATTTTCTCTTAAAGGGGCAAGAACCCTAGCCAAGAAATCAAGAATAGGACTAAGGATTTTCTTCAAGAACCTTCAAGAAAGAGTCTTCTAAGGTATGCTATATGTTGATTCTTGGGTTCCGTCCACCCAAGAAGCTCAAGAATCCTTTTCAAAATTTTGAGGTTGATTCTTGGGTTCCTTCCACCCAAGAAGCTCAAGAATCCTTTTCAAAATTTTGAGGTTTATGTATTTATAAGATTTCATGATTTATGTGTATTAGAGTTCATGATTTTGTATTGTTGGGTTTTAATTCATGATTTAGACTACCAATTTCAAAAGTTGATTCTAGTATGTGATAAATTATATGAGGTTCATGATAAACCCTCTTCAAGTTTGATGATATTGATGTATTCATGATAATTAAGTATACGATCTATGGTATAACTAAAATATGCTCTCCATATGTCTGATAGAATGCTTAAGTAAAGATAATATCGCCTATTTAGTATGTCAAGCATGAAATCCCTAATTTTGTGATAACTCGTGCACTCCAAGCATTTGTTGAAATGCCTTAGTAAATACATTATGATAAGTTGCATACATTCGTATCCATTTGTATTCCTTATTAAACAACAATGAGATATTAGTATGCATTCCCTATAAATTTACATATTTATGACATTCAAGTCATTGATGAGATATCGTATAGATTGTGTTGAGAATAAAAGTCCATTGTTATGATATTCAAGTGTGGTCCTATTTTATTTATTTATTTATGATATCGAGTCTTGGGATATTTATACCTGAAAATTTAGCTTCTTGTCTAGAGCTAAGTCAGTCTCAAGATAATTTTAGTCGTGCTATGATCAGTAGAATTCGGATAGTACAAAGTTAAGAAAATTCAGTAATCTCAGTACTAGTTCAATCCAGTCTCAGTATCAATCTAACCCAGTTCCTTATTATGTTCAGACCATAGTAGTATTCAGTATTCAGTTCAGATTTCAGTAAAGCTCAGTAAGTTACATAACTCAGTAGCATTCCAACATAAAGTAGAATTCAGAAGTATTCCATTAGATAATGAAATCAAGTAAACTCAGTCAGATCAAACAAGTAAGATAATCAGTAATAGGTTCAACTCAGTCTAGTATAGTCAAAGAATCAGTTTAGTTTCTTTTAGTTGGGAGTAGGAACTAGCACCAAGCAAGTGCAGGGATGATGGCTTCCCCGTTAGAGAGGCAGAGTCATTAGTAATAGTCCCTAAACTCCAAAACTGTGTATCCAGTGTAGGATCAGGAGTCACCTATTAGATTAAGGCTTGACTATCATCTTTTGTTTGGCTTGACTTCCTGTTCTGGGTCACTCATTGGAGAGGCTTGACCATAGAAAAGGTCATTACCCATGGCACGGTATTGACACCCTTCTAGCTGGGGTTATAGGTTGGACCTCACTAGATCTTATTTGGGGCATGTCAGTTAAGTGAGAACTCCCACAGTTACAATTTCAGTATCAGTCTTCAGAGTAGAACTCAGAAGTTAGGACTGTCAGATACAGTCACCCAATTCAGTAAGGAACTTAGATAGTTCCATAGATTTGTGGACCACCCTCTAGATAGGCCTGGTCACATATAAATTTAATCAGTATTAGTACTAATAGAATAAGAGATCACCCGTTAGATATGCCTTATCTCAAACACAGTCCGTTATTTCTATTATTAAAAGATTTAGAGATCTTCTGCTAGATAGGTCTGATCTCAAATACAATCATTCTTTATCATTATTATTAAATTTAGAGATCAGCCATTAGAAAGGTTTGATTACATATTTAGTCAATCGATATTAGGAAACTCATAACTCAGTCATTGATATGAGAAAATTCAGTTAATCAGCTTTAGTATCATCAGTTTCAGAGATCAACCGCTAGAGAGGACTGATCTCAACTTTAGTACTGAGTTATCGATATTAGAAGATTTAGTTATTCAGTATCTTAGTATTAGTAGTGAGTTCAAATGTCAGTAAAGCAATATCCAAGTATAAGTATTTAGAGTCACAATGATTTTAGTTATGGTTTATGCATTCATGCATATGTCCCTATTCAGTACTCTTATGTTATTTAGTTAAGATATGTTCATGCAAAAGCCCTTCTATTTAACCTTACCTCATCTAGCATACCAGTATATTCAAAGTACTGATGCATACTTTTCTCTTACGCTATGGTATCTTATGCTGTAGCTTCAGAAGTGCGAGATCCAAAGCACCCTTAGCAGTCTAGACTCAGTCAGCAGTAGTAGATATAGAAGTTACTCCTCTTCATTCAATGATGATCCTTATTTTATTATGGTATTAGACTAAATTTATTTTCAATAGATGGAGTTAGTTGGGGACATGTCCCATCAACTCTATAGTTTAGATAGTTGGTGGATTTTTAGACTGATGTATCAGTATTCAGTGTTAAGTTTTGAGTATTTTAAATGGTTTAAACTTTATGGAGAGTTTCTGCCAGATTTCTGCATTTATTATATTATATTATGAAGTGATCAGTTACAGATATTAGTAGAGGGTTAGCTTGTTATCTTTTGGGATCATGAGCACCGAGTGGCATTATGATTCCTAAAAATTGGGGCATTATAATTTCCCACCCCTATTTAAGCCCTTTAACTCGAGATTCAGCTATTTAGAACCCAAAATATACTAGTTTCACTCAATTTTCTCTCAAGAACAAGATAGGGTTTCAATTGGGGATTCAATTTCAAGAAAGTCTCTCTATCAATCTTTGCTAAATCAAGAACTAAGGTATGTCATGTGTTGATTCATGGGTCTCTTTCACCCATGAAGCTCAAGAATCTCTTTTCAAAATCAAAGATTTGTATATTTATGTATGTTCATGATTTGATTGAATTGAAAAGTGATTTTCATATTGTAGTTTGGTTTTATTCAATGTTATAGACTATTAATTACAAGAATTGATTCTAGTATGTGAGGAATTATGCAGTAATCATGATAAACCCTTTAATTGACAAGTTGATAGATGAATCCTTGATTATTAGATGCGTTGATAACTTTATAACCATAGCAAGCTCCCCCCCATGTTTAATTAAATGCCTATGTGAGGGAAAATTGTCGTACCAGTATGATAATATGAAATCTCCATTAATGTAAAAGTTATGTATGTCAAGTGTTTGATGAAATGTCTTAGCCAATGGATTATGTATTGTTGATATTGGTCCTGTACTCAAGAAATTCATGCTTTGTCAATTTCCTTCAATCAAGTCCTAGGGGTACTTGTACCCAAAAAATATATTTGTGTGCCAAGAGTCTATTTCATGTTTTCACGATATCCTCAGTCAAGCTATGATCCATAAAACTCAGTTAGTCATGTGACTCAGGAAATCTAAGTAATATAGTAATCTCAGTACTATTTCTTCAGTTAATGGAACTCAGTTTATTTAGTCCAGTTCAGTTCTGTAATCCATGATCAGTATCTATTCAGATAGAAGTAGGAATTAGCACCGAGTGAACCCAAGGATGGGAACACATACTGTTAGATAAGTGTGTGATTCTTAGAAGTAATCCTTACATTCCAGAACTATATAGAAAACAAAGGTTGAGACAATAATACTATCAGATAAAGGTTGATGAGGTGGATAAGCACTATCATATGAGGGCCCCACTATTCTCTTTTGGGGACACTGTTAGATAAGGGTCACTCACAGCTTGACCTTAATAGTGGTGCAGTAGTGACATCCTTCTAATTGGGGTTATAGATTGGACCCCAACTCAGCCATAATGGCATATTAGGGACATGTCGGTTAGATAACTACTTCCCACAGTTTTAGTTACAGAATCAAGAATGTCAGATACAGTCATTCAATCTCAGTAATAGAACTCAGATGGTTTTATAGAATTTAGGACTATCAGATCCAATCAACTCAGAATAGTACAGAAGTCAGCTAGTTCCATCACATTCAGGATTGACAGATATATTCACATACGTCATCAGTTATATCAGTCATCAAAATTCAGTTATCAGTCATGTTAGTTATCAGTAAATTCATGTTGTCACGATCTCAGATATAGTTGCAATGTATTCATGCATGTATTCTCACGTTCATAGTAGCTAGTTAGCCAATATTGTTTATGTATATGAACCCTATACATTCAACGTACTTCCATGCATACCAGTATATTCAAAGTACTAATGCATTTATGCTATGGTGTCTTATATCATAGGTTCAAAAGCACGAGCTCCAGAGCATCAATAGCATTCCAGTCTCTGCAGTTAGAGTTAGCAGTGAGTACTCGTCTTTCGATGACATAATCATTTATTTATCATCTTATTAATTAATTTATAGTTTGGTGTTAGTTGAGGACACGTCCCATCAACTCCTTATCCAGACAGTTATGTTTTAGAGGTTTTTTAGACTGCAGTATGTTCAGATATTATTTTAGTTTTGGGTATTCTATTACCCCACTCAGATGTTATATTTTATCAATCATGCAGTTTTGAACCTTATGGCCTTTTAGCCTCTATTTCTACATTACATTTAGTATGTTATATAGTGTAAAGGTATAGATATCATTCATGGGTTAGCTTGTGGTCCTTTGGGATCATGAGCACCGTGTAGCATTTCGAGTACCAGATTTGGGAAATTATAAACTGATGGTATTTGATGCATATTCTGAGCAAACAATCATTCTTATTTATGAAAAGAACTAACTCACCTCCATAGAGATACATTCGACCTAATTAAATCATTTCTTAAGAGATCTTTTAATCATTCTTTCAATTCCATAGGCTCAACTAGAGCTATTCTTTAAGGTGGAATTAAAATAGGCTGGGTATTGGAAAGGAGATCTATTCCAAATTCAATTTCCCACTCAAAAGGAAATCTAGGATTATCTTCAGAAAACATTTTTGAAAATTCATTCATTATAGGAACTAACTTAAGACTCGGGATTTTGAAGCTTTAGTCCATAAAAACCCTGATTTTTGGACCTTAATAAATTTCTTAGATTTCTGGTCTGTGGATATGATACGACTAGGGGACACGACTCATACAATAGGATACGAGTGGTATGGATTAGCCGTATGCTGACTATATTGGTTGGTGGGTTGGATGTAGTTTTCGGAATGGGTACAACTTGGGTAGTATGAGTTATCTCGGGGATAAGGGTTTTTTGGTTACTTCATTTAGTCTGAGGCTTGGTTGCTTAGGTTGAATCTGAGTATGAGTGGCTTACCATGATCCGTAAGCCAAGATACCAGTTGTACCATGGACTAGTATAGTGTTTAAGTATTTAAACCTCCTAGATTTTATTATACTAGTGGTACGATTTATGAGTAGCGGTCATACATATGGATACGACTTTGGTTTGGGTATTGCATACCTTGGATCGTGTTAGGTCTAAGGGGGTAAAGCTTAGGGTATGAGAGGTGTGGACATCTCATACATGATGGGTACAACTCATAAGGGTTAGTCATTCCCTATGGCGAGAATTAAATATAGTTAAAGTGAGGGCAGTCTGGACATTTCCCAACTAATTCTAATAAGTCCCCATGACTTATATTGCACTTGGGAGGTTATTTTCTCTACTATTCTATTCCTAAACACTTAGAAACTTCTCTTAAACACTCTACGGTTCTCTCTAAGGCTTTTAGGTAAAGGAAGGCCAGGTTTTCATCTTAAGGAGTAAATTATGGCTTGTCTTGGTGATTTTTCTCCATCACCTTCTTTGTTTAAGGCATGTTCTCTTCCCTTATTGTTAGTTCCAACTAAAGGAATGGTTTTATACAATGTTTTAATGGTTTGATTATTGTATGGTTTTTGGTTTACAAATATGTATTAGGTGTTTTGGTTGTAAATCCTTGGTTATGGTTTTCATATGCTTTAATTATATTTTAATGGTGGTTTTGGATAATTGGATTGCATGGAATTGTTATTGGTAATGGATTTAGGTTTTGGAAATACTATGCCCCCAATATGTTTGATAAAATGCCTATGATAATGATTTCACTATGTTATTGGATTTCTAATGGAACTATTGTATGGTTTAAACTTGGTAATGACACCCTAAATGATATGAAAGGTTTATTTGGTTTTTGAATGGTTTGGATTAATAAACATACTTGTGGGTACAAAGGAATCCCCTAAGTTAATATGGTAATGAATATTTATGGGGTACATGGAAATCCCCCAAGTTAATTGGATAACATGGTCTATGGGTACATGGGAATCCATTTACCACAAAAAGTTTTGGCAAATGACAATACTTGCAAGTTATAATCATTATGATGATACCACTATCTAGTAGCTTTGGTTAATAACAATGGAATAATGGTTTTGTTGGAAAATAGTTTCAATTGGGCAATAATGACGGGGTGTAAAAGTTAACTATGAAGGTGGGTGTCTAATGGACGAACACTAAACTTATGTTTGTCGATATGAGGTTTAGTTTATGGCAACCTGATATAATACTATAAAGTACACGGGAATCCTTTAAGTATAGTGTACATATGTATCATTGAGAGTAAAGGTTACATGGGAATCCCCGACTGATATGGTATCTCTTGTTCATGCGGCTACATGTATCGGGGCCCATTTAGGGGGTTACACTGGATCTATATAGCCTGTGGGTGGTTTTAGGATGGTTAAGATTCACATACCTAGGTTAAAGGTTTTAAATATATGCTAAACTCAGTTTTCTTTCCTGACATGCTTATATATATGTATGGTTTGTGTGCATATGGATGGTTCTACTTGGTTTTATTAAATGACATTATTTTATCCTTATACCGAGTTCATGCTAGTGTTCACTTTCTAACCCATTTTTGGGTGGTTTTATCCCCATGCAATCCAAGAAATAACTATTCTACTCCTCTTGCTTAGCATTCAGACATTCGGGGGTCAGCTTTGGATTGAGTGGTGAGCTTTTATCCTTTTGAAAGGCTCTATTTGATGGATGTTATTTCTACTTTGAGCTATTTATTGATATTGGTTTTGGCTATGATTGGGTGCATTTCCCAACTAGATTTTGGTACTTTTTTGGTTAGAGTCTTTTGTGGAACTACTATGGGTTAGAATAGGCGTGATCTGTATGGGTGTTAGCCTTAGTATTAGTATTGGTATTGCGGATGACACCCATTGATGGGATTGTTAGTTGCTCCATCCTCTATTATTTTAGGATTACATATGTAATTATTAACGAAACTTATTTGGTTATAGTTGGATCTATGCTTTGTTTTTGGCTTGGTATAGTTGGACAGTTGGTATGGGACGGTCAGACTCGATTGGATCGGTCTCGGTACTAGAGCTATCCCAAATTCTGTAATCTGGACAGTTTTGATATCTTGTTTTACGTTCAAAATTCAGCCAGCTCAGGGCAAGCAGTTGGAGGTTAGGTTGGATGATAGAAGCGGTCTCTGGTCCCAGTCGGACATGGGATACCCATTATGATAGGGCCTTAGGTTGGGTCGTGTCAAGTTTGTATCAGAGCCCTAGGTTCATTATCAATTGGAGTCCACAAAGCCATGTCTAGTAGATTCACCTTTAGGGGTGTGTAGAGCAGCACACTTAGTAGAGAGAGGCTACAGTGCATTTAGGAATGTTTTAGTTTCTTGGTATTTTATTTTAAAGCTTAGAGTCTAAGTCCTTGAATATTCTATAATCCTTGATTGTTTTCTTTTAAGATTATTCCTTGACGATCTAGAATACAAGGAAATTCTTCTATCCTATCTGAAGATAATGATAATGGGGTATGTCCTACACCTGGAGTTCCCACTTATTCTCAGGGTCCTATCCCTGTTGTTTTAGATTTCCTCTGGTTGCTACTAGTTCTCCTTAAGATAAGGTGACTAATGTGGAATTTTGCCAATATATTCATGTTATTTCTTAGTTGGTCGTTGCTCAAGCTAATAGAGATACGTCTGGTGGGTTGTCTATTGAGGCCACAAGGGTTGGCCAATTTATAAAGTTGAATCCTTCTACTTTTACTAGTGTAAAGGTGGATAAGCATCTTTAAGCTTTTTTAGATGAAATAAAGAAGATATTCAGGGTAATACAGGCTACTAATGTGGAATTGTAGCTTATCAGCTCAAGGATGCTGTGTACTAATGGTACGAAAAGTGGGATAGGGATAAAGATAATATGGAGGAGTTGTCCTTATGGGCTGCTTTTTATAATGCTTTTTTTGGATCATTTCTTTCCTCAAGAGCTGAGAGAAGCAGAGATGGAGGAGTTTGTGAATCTCAAGCAAGGTAAAATATATATTAAGGAATATTCCTTGAAGCTTTATTAGCTATCAAAGTATTCTCCTAATTTTGTGGCTGACATGAAGGCAAGAATGAGAAAGTTCACTGAAGGGATATCTCAGGATCCGATCCTTGAAATCAAGACTGCTTGTTTGATCAAGGATATAGATATTTTGAGGTTAGTTGTCCACATGTAGTTGGTAGTGGATGAAAAAAAAATAGGTAGAGTTTGGGAAAATAATGGGTAAGAGGAGTTGGGTATTTGAGCAGAGTATTCCTCAGCATCAGAGTGGTTTGGATGGAGATAAATGGTCAAATATAAAGTATGGAAGTTCTGTTTCTATCTCAACTACTAGCGCTCTTTACCGAGGCAGTCGGGTGATAGGCATCCACAGGGTGGTAAAAATTGTTGGGCACAAGGTACTGAATCTCAGGTAAGTAGGGATCGGTCTACTTCTTTATTCCCTTTTTTTAGTGTTGTGGTCATCTTCATCAGGGAATTTTTGATGAAAATAGGAATAAGTATTTTAAATATGGCTAGCTAGACCATATGATCAGGAATAATCTAGTTGGTAACGGTGCATCGGGAGCGATCAATGCTTTGATTGCTTCTTCTTTTGTTGTTGTGTCTAGTTGTGTGGTTTTAGCATTTGCTACTTCTAATGGTATCAACACAGGCTAGAATAAGTTGTATTCTCTTGCGTCTCGATAAAAATCTGAGGCGTCACCTGATGTTGTTACTAGTACTTTAAAACTCTTTTCTTATGACGAGTATTGTATACTTGATTCGAGGTCTACTCTTTCTTATGTAACCCTATTTATGGCTGTGTGTATTGGTTTTTATCTTGAGGTTGTGTCAAATTCTTTTTCTATTTGTACCTCGATAGTTGACTCGATTATTGCCAAAATAGTCTATAGAGTGTGTGTGGTATCTGCAGGTAGTAGGCAGACTTTAGTGGATTTGGTTAAACTAGATATAGTGGATTTTTATGTTACCTTGGGGATGGATTGATTACACTCTTGTTACACATCTTTGGATTGTCGGACCCGTAAGGTTGTCTTTAGGTTCCCTAGTGAACAGGTTATAAAATAGAAAGGTCGTTTCGTAGCTCCTAGGGGGAGGTTGATTTCTTATCTTAGAGATCAAAGGTTAATCTCTAATGGTTGTCTCTATCACTAGGTCTGGGTTAAAGATTCTAACTCGAAAGGTCCTTCTTTTTACTTAATTTTGGTGATAAATGAGTTTCTTGAGGTCTTTTGGAATGATCTTCCTGGTGTTCCTCCAGATAGGGAAATAGAGTTTGGTATTGATTTGGTTCCAGACACTCGTTCTATATCTATTCCTCTTTATAGAATGGCTTAGACTAAGTTGGCGGAACTCAAGGAGAAACTTAAGGATCTTCTAGATAAGGGGTTTATTTGTCCTAATGTATCACTGTGGGGTGCACCGGTGTTGTTTATGCATAAGAAGGATGATTCTTTTCAGATGTGCATTGACTATCGATAGTTGAATAAAGTAATGGTGAAGAAAAAATATCCTATCCAAGGATAGATAACTGGTTTTATCAGTTACAAGGTGCCATGTTCTCCTCTAATATAGATCTTCAATTTTGATCTAGGTATCATCATCTCAAGATTAGGGCAGAGGATTTCCCTAAGACAACTTTTTGTACTTGGTATCGGTACTTTAAATTCTTGGTGATGTCATTTGGTTTGACTAATGTTGCGGCGGTATTTATAGACTTGATGAATAGGGCTTTCAGGTACTTCTTGGATCTTGTTATCATTATGTTTATTGATGACATTCTAGTTTCTTCCTAGAGTGAGGTGGAGCATGTCAATAACCTCCGTGTGGTATTATAGACCTTGAAGGAACAGTAGTTGTATGCCAAGTTCTCTAAATATGAGTTTTAGTTGAATGTTGTGACTTTTCATTGTCATATTATTTCTAGAGCTGGGATAATGATGGACCCTCAAAAGGTGGTTGTGGATAAAAGGTGGCCTAGACCCATGACTCGAACTGATATTTGGATTTTCTTAGGTTTTGTTATTGTATTATCGGTGTTTATGTAAAGATTTTCGGTGATATTGCTCCTTTGGGAAAATTGAGTCAGAAGAAGGTCAAGTTTTCTTGGTTGAATGCTTGTAAGGAGAGTTTTGAGAAGCTTAAAGATAATCTAACTTCGGCTCCAATTTTGACGTTGACTGAGAGAAATGAGGGGTTTATCATTTACTGTTCTACATCTCAAGAAGGACTCGGTTCTGTTTCGATGCAGCATGGGAAAGTGATTGCCTATGCTTCTAGGCAGTTAAAGATGCATGAGAGTAACTATCCCACTCATGATTTTAAGTTCTTGGCAGTGTTTTTTGCTTTAAGAATATGGCGACATTACTTGTATGGAGTATACGTGGACAATTTTTCTGATCATAAGAGTCTACAATATGCTTTCACTCAGAGGGAGCTAAATCTTAGGAAAAGGAGATGGTTGGAACTTGGTTTACCAGCTATGGAAAAAGTAAAGGTGATTTGGGATAGGCTTAAAGCTGCCCCAAGTTACCAAAGGTCCTATGTGGATGTAAGGCGTATATACTTGGAGTTTGAGGCTGGGGATAGGGTGTTCTTAAAGGTATCTCCCATGAAGGAAGTAATGCGATTTTGTAAGATGGGGAAGCTAAGTCCCCGATTTATTGGTCATTATGTGGTTCTATGAAGGGTTGGTAATGTGGCTTATGAATTAGAGCTTCCTTCTAGTTTGGGCTTCGTTCACCTGGTATTTTATGTTTCCATGTTAAAAAGGTGCATTGGGGATCTTTCTTCGATTGTTTCTTTGGAGGGGTAGGTAGGTTCGTCGGTTGCGAATCAAGGATGTGGATTCAGTTAAGATTATATGGAGAAACCATAAGGTGGAAGAAGCTACATGGGAAGTAGAGGATGACATAAAGTTAATTATCCGCATCTGTTTTTTGCTCCTAGGATTCGTAAGAAAGGTATGTGTTCTTGAACATATCTTTATTTTCTGAGTTTGTTAAAGAAAAGATTAATATTTGTATTTTTGTTTTCTAATTTTGTGAAAGGACAAATTAATATTTGATTATTCAAATGAATTGTTCTTACATTTACCCTTCCTTGTCTGGAATACCACGTATTTCTATCTATCTTAAAAATCATTCCAGAAATATCAAAGCCTTGCTTCAAAGATGAATCCACTTTTATACATGTGGTATTTTCAATATTTTCACTTTTCTCCATGTGAAAAATTCAATAAGCCTTCTATCGATACTAAATTCGCCCAAATCCGACACCCAGGGGAAGAGTTAAAGCCTTTTTAGCGAAACAGTGTATCACCTAAGCCATCAGCGCATCGCGGAGCAAGTCAAAATGGAAATCGTCAAAATCCAGTCAGCCTCTGTGATTATGGCGCGTCACGCCAGGGCTAAAATTTAGAATAGTCCTTTTTCCAGTGTATCAGTGCGATACCATCGCGTCATAGTGAACTTCTAGGCCCCATCCAGTATTGCAATGCAATTTCACCACGTCACGCCGTCAGCCCAATTCCCTGTTGGCAATTTCTAGTGACACGGTGAGATAGCGCCGCGTCGTGCTAGCCTGCCAAATCAGAAAATTTTTTCAGAAATAAAATATGCATCCAAGGGTTAAAAGGGTCAATTTCTCAACCCTATATAACCCAATAACACGTGATTCAACCATATTTTATCCAAAATACAGGTTTCTCTCAAGTTTCTCTCAAGAACAATCTAGGGTTTTCAATTGGGGATTCATATTCAAGACTCAAATTCAAGAATCTCTTCCTTAATCTTAATAGAATCAAGAACTAAGGTATGCACAGTGTTGATTCATGGACTCCTTTTGTTCATGAAGCTCAAGAACCCTATTTTAAACTATATGTCATGATGTTTTGTTTTGAATTGATTATGTTCATATTTTTATTATTTTATGATTGCCAAGATTGCATCTTTATTATGTTTTTATGAAACCATATAAGTATAGGGTTGTAATTCATGAAATGTAGTTAAATTGTGGAACCATGTTGTATTAAATTGATAATCATAACTATGCCCTAAGTGTCCATGCAAGGTTTTTGATAATATTTCCTAATGAATGAGTGATGATCAAGTACTTACTTTCCATGTGTCACGATCATGTCATGCCTCTCAAGTTATGATATACCTGTTTGATTACGATGATTCCCATGTTAAACCTATGCATTGTGCTTCCTTGATGAGATTTTCATATGGTTAGAAGCATGAAATTATGCCATGTTTATACGCATTACTATCCATGAAAAAAATTTGATGATCATGTGCTTCATGAAATTCCAAACCATGAAATTATGAATTGTTGATATTGGTCATGTGATCAAAAGTATCAAGCCTTGTTAGTTTCATTCTGTTGAGTCTTGGGGGTACTTTTACCCGACAATTTAGCTTTGTTCCCAGAGCTAGTGTCATGTTTTCACAATACTCTCAGTCAAGCCATGATTAGTGATGTTAGGTGTATTTATGCATTCTAGCATTACTATTGTAGCCCTTTTTTGCATTGTTTTGAGGATGATTCTTATACTACATTTATTTATAATGACATAAAAGAGAATTCATGCGTCCAAATATGTGTTTACAATGCTTAATGGTCTTTTTTCATGAGTTTTGATTCAAGTTGAGCATTTTGAGTTCAACCGAGAAAACTAGTATGACTAGCTTGAGCTAGGTGTTTGTCTAGTCTATTGTGTTGAGTTTTAATTTGTTTTAATGATTTAATCAGGTTGTTATTATGTATTTATATGTGAAACAACTTATTTAAAATGTTCTTAGATCAATTGGATCAAGACAAGAGTCAAAACAATGAGACTAAGATCAAGGTGCATTTAGCCTATGCGTAGCTCGTGTTTAAGGTCACCGTCTTGGATGTTATGTTGTTTTAAGCTATAATTTGTGGTGTTTAATGCTTTAGAATGCCTGTTCAATGGACTATGATGATATATGAAGGATATACAAGCTTGAAATCATGTATAAATAACTCAATAAGGCTCGGAATGACTCAATAAAACCAAAATGAAAAAACTGACTCCATTTAGATACTTGAAATGTATTGTGCCATTACAGGCTGATGCATGACTGATAAGCTGAACTCATGAATGCATGATAAGATATGCACTGATACTTGATACCAATTTTATACTGGAATTTTTTTAACATGTAACTGAATAAGATTAGTAGAGACAGGATGAGGGTATTTGGTTTGCATGTCTATTTTTGCTTCCCAAGTAGCTCCCTCCATGGAATGATTCTGCCAAAGAACCTTAACTAGAGGGACTTCTTTATTCCATATCCTACGAGTCTGATAGTCGAGGATTTCGACTGGAATCTCTTTATAAGAGAGTCTATTCTGAATGTCAACACTCTGAATAGGGACTACAACTACTGGGTCAGCTATGCACTTCTTTAGCAAAGAGACATGTAAGACTGGATGAACTGAGGCTAGATCTGATGGCGATTCGAGCTCATAGACTACTTTGCTGAAGTGACTGAGAATCCTGAAGGGACCGACATATCAGGGACTGAGCTTTCCCTTTTTGCCGAATCTCTTCACTCCCATCATGGGAGAGATCTTGAGATAGACATAGTCATCGACCTCGAATTCAAGATCCTTTCTATGAACATCTGCATAAGACTTCTGTCAGCTCTGAGCATCCTAGAGTGTTTCTCTGATCAACTGAACTTTCTCTAAGGCATCGAATACTAAGCCAGTACCTGTGATTACGGTCTCACTAACTTTGAACTAGCCGATCAGAGACCTATATCTCATACCATAGAGAGCTTAGAATGGAGCCATCTAAATACTGGAGTGATAGCTGTTGTTGTATGCAAACTAAATCAAAGGAAAGTGTTCATCCCACCTTTCCTTGAAATCAATTGCACACGCCCTTAGCATATCTTCTAGAGTCTGAATGGCCCTTTCTGCTTGGCCATCTGTCTGAGGATGAAATGTTGTACTGAGATGAACTTTGGTACCAAGACCCTTTTGGAATGCTTTCCAGAAGTGAGAAGTGAACTAGGTACCTCTATCTGAGATGATAGATAGTAGAACACCGTGTAATCTGACCAACTCCCTAATATAGAGTTTTGAATAATCCTCAACTGAGTAAGAGATACGAACTGGAAGGAAATAATTTAACTTGGTCATTCTGTCTATAATGACCCAAACTGAATCATGCTGATGACGTGTTCTAGGAAAACCCTTCATGAAATCCATGTTCACTTCTTCCCACTTCCAAGTAGGAATAGTGAACTCCTGCATGGAACCACTAGGTTTATGATGCTCTATCTTAACCTGCTGACATGTAGAGCACTTATCCACAAACTCTGAAACGTCCGTCTTCATCCCACTCCACTAATAGATCCCCCGTAAGTCGCGGTACATCTTAGTGGCCCCTGAATGAATAGAGTATCGCGCACTATATTCTTCTGCAAGAATTTACTGCCTCAAGTCATCTACACTGGGAACACACAGACAACTCTGACAATGAAGAAGACTATCTCTCCCTTGGAAAAAAACCTTTATTTCCTGACTCTGAACTGACTCTTTTAGCTTGACAAGGCTAGGATCCCTGTCTGGCTTCTCTTTCACCTCGGAAACTAGAGATGACTCTGAACTACTCTGAGCACACACACCACCCTTTGAATAGTCGACTAAGAGAATGCCTAATCTAGCAAGATGATGAATCTCCTGATCTAATTTCTTTTTACTATCCTCAACATGGGAAGCACTATACATGGAAAATTTACTGAGTGCGTCGGCCACTATATTGGCCTTGCTAGGATGATAAAGGACACTCATGTTATAATTCTTCAAGAGCTCTAACCATTTTCTTTGACGAAGATTGAGATGTTTCTGGGAAAATACATACTGAAGGTTCTTATGATCTATGAAGACATCTACATGAACACCGTATAGATAATGCCTCAAAATCTTTAAGGCAAAAATAACTGTTGTTAACTCAAGGTCATGAGTAGGATAATTATTCTCATGGGGCTTTAACTGCCTGAAGGCTTAGGCTATGACTCTACCATGCTGCATGAGGACACAACCTAAACCTACTTTGGATGCATCATAATATACTACGAATCCATCGAAACTGTCAGGAAGTGCTAAAATTGGAGTTGAGGTGACTCGAGTCTTCAATTCCTGAAAATTCTTCTGACAAGGTTCTGAGCACTGACACTTAACCTTCTTCTGAGTCAATTTAGACATAGGAGATGCAATAAAAGAAAATCCCTTGACAAACTATCACTAATAGCTAGCCAAATCGAAGAAACTCCTGATATCTGATGGAGAGACAAGGCAAGGCCAGTTTCTTACTGCTTTTGTTTTTTGAGGATCTACTCTAATCCCATCACAAAAAATAATGTGGCCAAGGAATGCTACTGATCTTAGACAAAATTCACATTTACTAAACTTGGTGAACAAATGGTGATCCCTGAGAGTCTGAGGAACAATTATGAGATGGTCTGAAAGATCACACTCTATGCGAGAATAGACCAGAATATCATCTATGAAGACTATGACGAATTTGTCTAAGTACTGCTTGACCACCCGATTCATCAAGTCCATGAAAGATGCAGGGGCATTGGTAAGACCAAAGGACATGACTAGAAATTCAAAGTGACCATACTGAGTACGAAAAACTATCTTCGAAATGTCACATTCCCTAACTCTGAGCTTATGATAGCCCGATCTGAGGTCTATCTTGGAGAAAAAACTGGCACCCTAAAGTTTTTCAAACAAGTCATCTATCCTAGGCAGCGGATACCTGTTCTTGACCATGACTTTATTGAGCTGACGATAATCAACACACATTCTGAGAGAACCTTCTTTCTTGCATACGGATAATACTGGCATACCCTATGGGGATATACTGGGCTTGATGAATCCCTCATCTAAGAGATCTTTCAACTGATCTTTTAGTTCCTTGAGTTTTACTGGTGCCATTCTGTATAGCGAAATAGAAATAGGATAAGTATCTAGGAGAAGGTTTATGCCGAAGTCTATCTCCCTTTCGAGAGGAATGCTTGGAAGATCTTCGAGAAAGATTTCTGAATATTTATTAACCACTAGGAATAATTTGAGACTGGGAGATTCGGAACTGGTATCCTTTACATGCACGAGATGATACACACCCTCCTTAGAAATCATTTTCCTTGCCCGAAGGTAGGAAACAAGCTAACCCCTGAAAGATGAAATGCTACCCTTTAACTCAAGGACGGGCTTATTCGGGAACTAAAACCGAAACTAAACAATCCTATTTCTGCAGTCGACTATGGCATAGCAGGAATGAAGCCAATCCATGCTAAAAATGACATCAAAATCAGTCATCTCTAACTCGACTAAATCTGCTGATATGGATTTCTGAAATATCATAATCGGGCAGTTCTTGTATACCCACCGAGGTATGATGGTTTTACCCAATGGGGTAGTGACTGAAAAGGGCTTTGCTAAAATTTCGGGACTGATTACAAAAATGCGTGCTCTGTATGGAGTGACAAAAGACAAGGATGCACCTGGGTCTAGCAAAGCGTAAACATGAACATGGAAAATCTATAACGTACCAGTAATGACATTAGGAGAATTTTCCTGATCCTATCGGGTCTGAAGAGTATAGAGTCTACTTGGGCGTTGCCCACTAGTAGCACTGGAAGTGGTACCCTGCTAGTTCGGTCAACTAAACTGAGCTGTGGAACGATTCTGCTGACCTTGAGGGCCTAGATAAGCACACTACCTAATCTTGTAGCCTGGCTTACCATAACCAAAACAGACATCACTACCGGCTCTGCAAATACCCTTATGGTTCTTACCACAAGTCTCATAAAGGGGGTTTGTTCGGGCACTGGTAACACTGCCCTGAGATTTAAAGCCTGGTGCTCTGTCTCTATTTCCGTCCCTGAACTTCAGCACTGGGGCACTAGCAGAGGAAGGGGCTGGAACTACTGACTTAGGATAAAACTGTGAACGATTTCCTCACTCTGATTTAGGCTGAGCAAAATTGAAACTGCCTGCTCTTGCTCTCTTGTTCTACCTCTCCCTAGTCTTAAACTTCTACTCCTCTATCTGTTGAGCGTGGGTCATGATCCTTCTAAAGTCATATCACTATTCAGCATCGCATACCCTACACTCATTTACCACGCTATCATTCACCCCTGACACGAACTTGTTCATTTTAGCCTTTTTGTCTGCACCCACATGAGGGGCATATCTGGCTAGCTAAGTAAATCTAATAGAATACTCTCTAACTATCATATTTCCCTTCCTGAGATTGATGAACTCAAGAACTTTGGCCTCTCTCATCTCTTGGGGAAAGAATCTATCTAAGAAAGCTGTGACAAATTCCTCCCACTCAATGGACCTGCATTCTCTAATCTTTCTACTAACCACTGCTTGTACTAAGTATGAGAGACATCCTGCAATTGGTATGCGGCTAACTCGGCACTCTGAGAAGAAGTGACTCTTATGATATTAATGACCTTTTGCACTTGGTTAATGAATTCCTTAGGATCCTTGTCTGGCTTAGACCCAAAGAAGAATAGAGGGTTTATTTGGGTGAAGTCCCAAATCCTAGCTGCTGTTGAATTGGCCACTGGGTTGGATGGAATGACTACTAGTCCTTCATTCTAGGAAGCTACAGACTGAGCAAGAGCAGTAAATGCGGTCCTGAGCTCTACATGAGAAACATGTTTAGCCAAAGGATCTTTGGGTTGAGGAGCTGGCTGATTTCTTCTCTTTGGAGGCATGTTTCTGAAATAAGAGAAGAGCAGATTAGAGTGAGAGACTAACTTGAAATTATGTTTACTATCATGACACGAATAATGAAGAAAGCAAATTGTTACTAAAACATCTTATAACCTCATGTACATAAATATGGCGCGCAACACACCTATGTACAAGACTATACTAGATGCGGCTTTCATACTTCCTAGGACTCTATTGAACCTTAGGCTCTGATACTAAATTTGTAACGCCTCAATTTTTTTGAACCAGAATGCTACACGGTGCTTAAGACCCTGAAGGACCATAATCTAACCCATGACTGATATCTATACCTGTACACTATAATATATAACGTAATAGTGCAGAAAACATGAACATGCAGGCCATAAGGTTCAACTGAATAAAAATCTGTCAAGTCATAATATCTATATGGGTGAAAGATACCCAAAATAACTAAAAACTTAATCAAATCTGAACATAAATCTGAATACTGAATCTGAAAGCCTCTAAGTATTGTCTGAATAAGAAGTTAAAGGAACATGTGTCCAACTAACACCGTAAACTAATAACTGGCTAAAATATAATGAATAAATCAAATTATATTGTCCTCGAATGAAGAGGACTCATTGAATCTCTACGACTGGAAATGCTACTACTACGGTTGATCTGGACCTTGTGTCTCTGAACCTATGGTGTAACACAAAAATAAAGTACCATAGCGCAAATGCATTAGTACGATGGAATTTACTGAGTATACAAGTGAGGTAGGCTAAATATAAATAAAGTTTGCATTCATGAACAATTCTAACTGTCTGACTGACATGAACGTAAGAGTACAAACATGCATACAAAGTAACTGAAATAATGGGTACATGATAGCTATTCCTGCATGCTAATACATGGTTTACTGATGGCTATCATGATTGATACTAAAATTCTGATAACATGGGCGACTGTATCTGATAATCCTAAATCTGATGGAACTATTTGAGTTCCGTACTGTAACTGAGTCTAATTGTATTTGACTGTCCTGATATACTGAAATCTGAAGACCTATCTGAGTTCTTTTACTGAGACTGACTCTAAAACTGTTGGAGGTAGTTGTTTAACCGACATACCCCAATAACACATATATAATTTGGGGTCCATTCTCTGGCCCAAATGGAGGTGTTTCAATACCGTACCACTAGTAAGGACATTTATAGGTAACCCTTAGCTTGCAGGTATTTGAAAGGAGAATGGTGGGAACCCTAAACTTACCGGTTAAGCCACCTCATCAACTCTAATTTGATAGGCTAAGATGTCTCAACCTATGCTGGTTACGTAGTTCTAGAACACAAGAATGACTGCTAAGAATCACACCCTAAACTGGTAGGTGAGTCCCTATCCTTGGATTCACTCGGTGATAACTTCTACTTCCATCTAAACAGACTAAACATGATTCAACTGACTGTGCATGGATAGATTAACTAACTTCTGTTGACTGATGGAGTAGTACTATTATCTGAGAGTTAACTGAGCTCATAAGATTTCTGAGGTTTTCCTGAGTCACATGACTGACTAAGTTCTATAGATTATAGCTTGACTGAGATTATCATGACAACATGACATGGCTCTATCCACACATCTATTTTTTTCGGGTACAAATACCCCCAGGACTCGATAGAATAAAACTTACACACATGACATGACTGGATCACAAGATTTGAGTCTATAATTCATAATATCATAAGTAGGGGATATCATATTTAATATGGTTATTCAACATCTTAAACATTGTAGGGAATGCATGGATATATTTTGTGTACATATTGCACATCTTTATTATCTTACATGCTTCATACCACCATAATAGCAATACATGAAAAGCATGGGATTCATATTGAAGTATATAGCTAACATGGACTTGTCAATTAGACATCATAGAATCATACAAACATGAATTTCAAGCATCCTAAGCATTTTATCAAACACCTTACATGCATTCTTTAAGGCATAGGTTAGTTTCATACTTGAACCATATTAAACAACCAAAAGTTCATGGTTTTCAATTAACAAACATATATATTCCATAAAAACACTTTTAGACATCACATTGAAACTTAAACAACAATCGTCAACATGTACATACTTATATCACCACAAAAAGCTTACAAAATAATATTTAAAACATGGTTCTTAATCTCTACGAATGGATTGGATCCATAGATGAATAGTATCCATACCTTAGTGATTGAATCTTGAAAGAGATCTAATGTTTCTGAAGGTTCTTGAAGAATTTCTTAGGCTTGCTCTTGAGGAGATGATCTTGAGAGAAAATCCTAATCTTGTGGTTGAGAGTGTAAGATAAGGTTTTTAGGATGCTTAATTGAAGAAAAATAAAAAAAATTATGCCTCTTTAGGGTTATAAGTCATGGAAAGTGAAGGAAAAGACTAAAATACCATTATGAAATAAATTTCCAGTCGTTGAAAATCATAGCTAATGTCATTTGTGATAAAGCATAAAAAATGTGATTGGCCATTAAAAATGTCATCACACAAAAGTTGGAATAATGGTTTCTTCCTAAGTCTGACGACATTTGTGACAAGGCATCAAAAATGTGACAGGCCATTAAAAATGTCGTCATATAGAAGCTAGAATTGATGGTTTCTGCCTAAGTCTGACGACATTTGTGACAAGGAATCAAAAATATGAAAGGTCATAAAAAATATCATCACACAGAAGCTGGATTCTGCCTAAGGATGATGACCTTTATGATAGGGCTTCACAAATGTGGTAAGCTATCACGAATGTCGTCACACTGTTTCCAGCCTGACATACTAGAGTAAAATAGGAATAACTCTTTGCTCCGATATCGGATTTAGGCAAAATTGGTATATTTGGAAAGATAATTCAATTATATATAAGTTGATAGGTCAAGAGCTAAAAAATTCCATGTATAATGAGAGATATACTCATTTTAAGTTGACTATACCAATATCCTTCTCAAGAATTCAATCGGTAAGGAATGTTTTGATTCGTCAGATAGCTGGGAGTTATTTGAAGCCTTAATATACATTTAAATTACTCATAAAAATATAAAAGAACCATGATATACTATGCATGAGCTTGGTAGATGGCTCTAATATTGGTGTGGATTTTTTGGGGTATTACAATATATGTGCGTTGCCACAATTCAAACGAGCAATTTGGACAAATTGATGAAATGAATTTTAGAGTCTCAAATATAGTTGTGGGAAGAGCTAATGGATTTACCTCTGCCACCATGTCTACAGTGTCTAAACAAAGAATAATATGAGGAGGACATTAGCAAATTTATGGAGAAAACACAAGAATCGCAACCACTCGATTATCATCTTGATCTTGAGACTGATATTGAGAAGGTGAATATAAGTAAGGGTGTTGAGGATAGTGTAAATTTTTAGGTAGGACTTTTTGGTCGCCATTCAAAGCACTTTTCTATATTTTAGATGATATCTTGTCAGTTGAATCATTTAAAATAGTAGAAGAGTGTGAAGATGGAGAACAAAAATCTTATATTCTTGATTTTACACTAGACAAGCAACATAAAAACACACCTCACTTTAGGGCCGAGTGGTTTACCATGCAGATTCTATTACTCGGTTCCTTAATTTTTATATCACCTCCCTATGAGCAAGGCAAGAACATGGATGCTAAGTTAAGGGTGAAATTTATATCCTCACGGTGGAGGAAAAAATTGATTTGGGTCGTGCCGCGACACTAAATTAGGCACTCCTTGGGAGGCAACCCAAGCTAATGTATGTTTTCTTTTTTTTTTGTAGTTTTTTTTTACTTTATATAGTTTTTGTTTTTGGTTGAGTCACAGGTTAATGGGAAGTCTAAAAACCATAATCTTGAGCTTGAAGCATGGTAAATACTAAGTGTGGGGTTCCATGAATATTCTTTATGTGAATATGCTACTAGATAGGCCTAGAGGCCTAAGGAATTATTTCTATCTCTTTATTTAAAAATTCACTTTGGGGACGAAGTAGATTTTTAAGTGTGGGGTGGGAAAATTCCCAAAATTTGGCTCAATTTAAAAAAAAATTAGGTTTAGAATAAGTGAGATATTCTTGTTCGTCCTATTTCTGATTACATGATGCAAGTGGGTTTGTTTGTAAAAGCATGTTGAATTGTCTGAATTACTATTTTTGAGACTCTTAGGCTCATGATGTGATTCTTGTAATTGTTGGCTTAAAAATTGAATTCATGTTGTTGTTTGGTTGATAGTCTACAATGATTGTATTGAGTTGAACATGTGCCATGTGCTTGTAAGGTCTTTTGTATATTCCTTGTTGCATGTATTGTCTAGAACTTGCCCGGTGTATGTGTGAAGCAAAATAAAGAATGTGGGTTAAGGAGATGATATAGACATTTCTTTGATAGCCTTATTTTATACCTTCTTTATACCTATCCTTGTGCATTATCTTAGTTAACCACATTGAGCCTTTAGCATTTTTTTTGGTAGCCTCATGTGAAGCCTAATCCCCTTCATTGATTGACCTAAACTTGATCCAAATCTCCTAAACGTTTTAATATAAGGGACTAAGTAGGAAGGTTTGTGAAACTGAAGGAGGAAGGTAAAAGTAACACCACAAAAAAAAGGCCAAAAAGCGATGCAAAAAAAAGTGACAGATTGTGTTGCTTTAAAAAGCGACGAGA
Organism: Capsicum annuum; assembly: GCF_002878395.1. Taxonomy (NCBI): domain Eukaryota; kingdom Viridiplantae; phylum Streptophyta; class Magnoliopsida; order Solanales; family Solanaceae; genus Capsicum; species Capsicum annuum. The sequence goes on from NC_061116.1 coordinate 32,916,445, forward strand.
AAAGCGACGTTGGCCGTCGTTTTTTTAGTTAAATTTTATTTTTTATTTTTTTTTATTATAAGCGACAGCTAACGTCATAATATTCGTCGCTTTTTTTCACAGATTTTTGTGCCAAGTAATTAAAAAATAATTGATAATTTTTTTTAATAAAAGCAACGGACAGCGTAGTAATTTATTAAAAAATAATTATTATTATTTATTAAAAAGCAACGTAGTCCGTCGATTTTTAGATTTAATTTTAATATTTGTATATTTTTTTTAAAAGCGATAGATACCGTCACTATAATTTTTATTTTTTAATATATTAATTTAAGAAAAGCGACGCTCCCCGTTGCAATTTGTAATTATTTTAATTTTTCTTTATTTTTTACAAAAAGTGACGGACAACTTCACTTTTGTTAAAATTAACTAAAAATTATTTTTTAAAAAAAGCGATGTTGTTCATCTCTTTTTAAATTTAATTTTTATTTTTATTTATTTTTATTAAAAGCGAAGGACAACACCGCTATAATTTTAATTTTTAAAAATATTAGTTCTAAAAAAGTTCTGCTATCCGTTGCAATTTTTAATTATTTTTTTTAAAAAAAAAAAAATTGACGGACAACATCTCTTTTTTATAAAAATTAATTTTTTGAAAAGAGACATTGTCTGTTGCTTTTTAAATTTAATTTTTATTTTTATTTATTTATATTAAAAGCGATGAACAACGTCTCTATAATTTTTATTTTTTAAATTATTAATTCTAGAAAAGCGATGCTATCCGTCGCAATTTGTAATTATTTTTATTTTTATTTATTTTTGCAAAAAAAAGACGAATAACGTCGCTTTTTTTAAAACTAAATAAAAATTAATTTTTTTAAAAAAGACGGTGTCCTTCGCTTTTTATATTTAATTTTTATTTTTTATTTTTATCAAAATCAACGAACAACGTCACTATAATTTTTACATTTTAAAATATTAATTATAAAAAAGCGACGATGTCTATTGCAATTTGTAAATATTTTTAATTTTTCTTTAGTTTTTTCAAAAAGCGACGGACAACGTCGCTTTTGTTAGAACTAAATAACTTTATGAAAATGACAATGTCCGTCAATATTTGATATTTTTAATTTACTATTAAATAAATAATTTTTATTACAGTAGCGAGTCTCAATTTAATCCAATTCAATTTCTCAATCTGTTTATTTTCTAACCATCTTGTACACAATTAATGTCAATTTTAATCAAATGGATATTAATTTCATTTTTGACCTATTTTAAAGTAAGTTTAATCTTAGTTGTGGTCATTTTTTTTAATTAGAATAAATAGAAAATAATTTTAAAAATCAACCACTTGTGGCTGATTTTTATTAAAATAAAATAAATTTAAAAAAACCGACCACTTGTGGTGGCTTTTGTATTAAAAAATAAAATATTATAAAAAAGAGACCACTTGTGGTCGATTTTTATTGAAAAACAATAATATGTAAAATCTAATATATAATTTTTTAAAATTACAGTAATCACATGTATTTGATAACTAATATAATAATAATAAATATCAATAAAGTTTAGATTTTGTAAAAAAAAATTATACTAATAAATATATCAAATTAAATAAATAAATTACGTTAATTATTATCTTTATCTTTTACTTATGTTTCAATTTATAAAATAAATATAATATAGTGATCGATCGATTAACGATGTAGCAAAAAATTAGTATTTTCTATCCAAACATATTGAATACCTTGATTTGAAACGATAGAAGTAATAATATATTGTACAATTAAGTTATATTAAGATAAACTAACCGATAATTCATCTGAGTATATGTGAAATACGTTGTAATTATTATAGGATAGTAAAATCGTGTATGTAATGTATATAGTATGTATTCAGGAGTTGATATATGTGTGTGTGTGTGTATATGATGTAGTGATCGATGAACTATGTAGTCAAAAACTAGCAGAATCTATCAAAACATATTGAATAGCTCGATTTAAAACGATCAAAGTAATAATATACTACACGTTGAAGTTATATTAATGTAAGCCAATAATCAAATTAATCGATAACTCGTCAAAGTATGTATATGAAATACATTGCTTTACATTACGGGGTAATATACTCGTATACATATATGATGTATATAGTACGTATTTAAAACTTGATAGTCGATAGTGTGTATATCTCTATGTGTGTGTAAACCGATAATTCATCTGAACATATATGAAATACATTGTAATTATTATGGAATAGTAAAATCGTGTATGTAATATATATATTCGAAGCTTACATTTATATATATATATGTGTGTGTGTATATCTCTTGTTTAGTGATGTACGTAATACATAATCAAAATTAGAAACATAGGAAGTAACATTAGTTTTTTTGACGTAAAAAGTTAATAGGTAAATAAAATTTTGACTTTTGAGATATAAAGTGTCATAAATTTGTAGAATCTACTAAACTATGGTCACATAAGAAGTGAATTAGTGAGTCAAAAATGTTTAAGTATAGTTACTTGAAAGGTGAACTTGTGTTTTGAATATAGTTAAGTGTGGTCACTAAAGAAGTGAATAAGTGACTTGAAAATGTTTAATTTTAGGTACCTGAAATGTGGACTTTTATTTTGAATTTAGTTAAGTGTGGTCATTTGAGAACTGGATTAGTGAGTCGAAAATGTTTAAGTGTAGTTACTTAAAAGGTGGACTTGTGTTTTGAATATAGCTAAGTGTGGTCACTAGAGAAGTGAGTTATTAATTCAAATATGACATTTTACATAATTTTATATTTATTTAATTATTTTTCATAAATATGCACATTCACATTTTTCAAAATACTTATCTAGTTATTATTATTATTATTATTAATTTATTTCAAATTTATTACCGACAATTTTATTTAATAATTAAGTGTGGCATTAATTTTACATGCTTAGCTTATTTTGATATCAACATCTTATTATTTCAATAAAATAGTAGGCCTAATTTCTTAATTTGTTGATTTTCTAGCCATCTTGTACACAATTAATGTCAATTATAACCAAATTGATATTTAATCTCTTTTAAAAGAATTTTAATCTCAGCCGTTAGATCAAAACTGATCCAACGGCTGAGTTCCTATCACTCTCCTCTTTCCTTTAAAAAAACCTAAACCCTAGTCCCTCTATTCTCACCAACATCTTCCTTCCTGTATCTTTTTCTACCTTATCTCTTCTCTCGAAAAAACTCTTCTGCCGCCGCCCTTCTCCATCACTGGCAAGTCATGAACAGTCATTGCTCCGCCGCCTCCATCCTCCTCTCCCGTCAACAAGCCTCGCTGGATGTGATTATCGGCGGACTCTTTATCTTCAGCACTGCCAGCCTTCGCCACCGGACAAACAAGCCATCGCTCCATCATTGACCGGTGAATCGCCTCTTGCCAGCCACCTTCGGTGCCTCCCTAACCAGCTAACAATCCCTCCCTCAGTGGCATCTCCAAGTGTGTATTTTTTCCTTTTTATTCTTTATTATTATGTGTGTTTGTGTGTGTAAGAGTATTGGTTTCTTAGTATATCTGTGATAATGTATAGGTCAGTTGTTTGTTGGAGCGACTTCGTGTTGTAGCTAGTGCGACAGAACCTCGAACACAAAGGGATATTTATGAGATGGGTTGTTCAATACTGAATCCACTTTTGATGTTTATGGAAGTTTACAAACATGAGGTACATACTATATGAGATAATAGTTGTTACATTCTAGAGTGTGTTTTGGAAGCTTTACGTTGAACTTTCCCTAAAGTTTTTCATGTTATCATCATACCAGAAAGTTATGTGGTTGATATGGTTGCTTAAGTTTCAATGCTGCTAGACTTGATAAAGATTGAATTTACTAAAGTGTGTCACTTGAGTACTTAATTACTGACTCAAAAATGTTAAAGTTTAGGTACTTGAAATGTTAACTTGTCGATTGAATTTACTGAAGTGTGGTAACTTGAGTAGTTAATTAGTGACTCAAAAATGTTTATGTTTAGGTACTTGATAGGTGAACTTTTCAATTGAATTTTATAAAGTGTGGTAACTTGAGTATTCAATTAGTGTCTCGAAAATAGTAGTTGAAATGTGAACTTCTCAATTGAATTTACTAAAGTGTGGTCACTTGAGTAGTGAATTAGTGACTCAAAAATATTTAAGTTTAGGTAGTTGAAAGGTGAACTTGTGTTTTGAATTTACTAATGTGTGGTCACTTCAGTAGTGAATTAGTGACTCAAAAATATTTTAAATTTAGGTACTTGAAATGTGAACTTGTCAATTGAATTTACTAAAGTGTGGTCACTTGAGAGAAGTGAATTAGTGACTCAAAAATGGTTAAGTTTAGGTAGTTGAAAGGTGAATCTGTGTTTTGAATTCACTAAAGTGAACTAGTGAGTAAAAAATGTTTAAGTGTAGTTATTTGACATATGAACTTGTGCTTTGAATATAGTTAAGTGTGGTCACTAGAGAAATGAGTTAGTGAGTTGAAAATATTTAAGTGTAGGCACTTGAAATGTGGACTTGTGTTTTAAATATAGTTAAGTGTGGCCACTAGAGAAATGAGTTAGTAAGTCGAAAAGGATTAAGTGTAGGTACTTGAAATGTGGATTTGTGTTTTGAATTTAGTTAAGTGTGGTCACTTGAGAAGTGAGTTATTGAGTCAAAAATATTTAAGTGTAGTTACTTGAAAGGTAGACTTGTGTTTCGATTATACTTAAGTGTGGTCACTAGAGGAGTGAGCTAGTGAGTCAAAAATTTTTAAGTATAGGTATTTGAAATGTGGACTTGTGTTTTGAATATAGTTAAGTGTGGTCACTAGAGAAGTGAGTTAGTGAGTCAAAAATGTTTAAGTGTAGGTACTTGAAATGTGGACTTGTGTTTTGAATATAGTTAAGTGTGGTCACTTGAGAAGTTCATTAGTGAGTCAAAAATGTTTAAGTGTAGTTACTTGAAGGGTGGACTTGTGTTTTGAATATAGTCAAGTGTTGTCACTTGAGCAGTGAGTTAGTGAGTTTAAAATATTTAAGTGTAGGTACTTGAAATGTTAAATTGTGTTTTGAATTTAGCTAAGTGTGGTCACTTGAGAAGTGCGTTAGTGAATCGAAAATATTTAAGTGTATTTACTTGAAAGGTGGACTTGCGTTTTGAATATAGTTAAGTGTGGTCACTTGAGAAGTGAGTTAGTGACTTGAAAATGTTTATGTGTAGTTACTTGAAATTGTGAACTTTTGACTTGAAAACGGTTAAGTGTAGTTACTTGAAATTGTGAACTTGATGCTTGAAAATGGTGAAGTGTAGTCACATGAAATGTGTACTAATAACTTAAAAATAATAAGTATACTCAATTGAAAATGATTAAGTATATTGACTTGAAATGTGATTTAGTTAATTGAAAATTGTTAAGTTTAGTGATTTGAAATGTGTACTAGTGACTTGAAAATATTCTATGTGTGGTGACTTGCAGTGTGAATTAGTTATTTGAAAATGGTTAATTATAGTGACTTAAATGTGTAGTAGTGACTTGAAAATGATTAAATGTAGTTACTTGAAATGTTTACTAGTTATTTGAAAACGGTTAAGTGTAGTGAAATAAAATGTCAACTAGATATTTGAAAATGATTTTAGTGTAGTATCTTGAAATGTGTACTAGTAACTTGAAAATAGTTAGTGTAGTCACATGAAATATGAACTAATGACTTGATTTTTATATGTTTTGATGTAAACTTGCATACAGATGGCATCCGCTGGTGATAGTGATTGGCCACGTCTTGATATGAGTTCGACGTCAACTGTTAAAAAGAAATATCGAACACCTATAGACTCTAATGAAAACAAAATTAGGATTGCTTAAGTGTTTTGGTGCTTGTTGGATTAATTATTAAGTGTTTTGTATTTTGAATTTGATTGTTTAAGTGTTGTTGATTTGAATTGCTTAAATATTTTGATAATGTTGTGTGTTGTATGATTATTTTAGAAATGTGTTTGCATGAGGCTATATATACGGAATTGCATTTTTATTTGGCAGGTGGGATGCAAAAAATGCAGATTTTTGCATCCAAAATGCAGAAAAGCGATGGAAATGGTCCCTTTTGTCCGTCGCTTTTCTGAATTTTTTGAAAATAAATTTTAAAAAAAGCGACGGCCAATGTCGCTTTTAGTCTTCATTATGAAGAACATAAAGCGACGTCCAGCGTTGCTTTCTATCTTCATTATGAAGAACAAAAAGTGACGGTCAGCGTCGTTTTTTCTTTCTTCATTATGAAGAACAAAAAGTGACGACCAACATTATTTTTTTCTTCATTACGAAGCACAAAAAGCGACGGCCAATGTCTCTTTTTGTCTTCATTATAAAAAAAATATTATTTTTCTCAAAATACGATGAACAATGTTGTTTCTTCTGATTTTTTTTTTTTAAATTTTTCCTTTAATAAAACGGCGTTATGTGTCGTTTTTTGTTCATCATGTATCTTCACCTGAAGAACAAAAAATGATGCATAGCGTCACTTTTTCTAAAAAAAAGTAACTAATTTTTTTTTCATAAAGCGACGCATGCCGTTGTTTTCAAAAAACAATGCCCCTTTTTGATACGGAAAACAAAGCGACGGATTTTCGTTGCTTTTTTCCCAAAAAGCGATGACCAAGCTTTTTGTCAATTTTTTAGTCGTGTGAAGCTCTAAGGAAGTGTTCATTATGTGTCTAAATTGTGATGGTTAGGAACTATAAAAAATATAAAAGCAATTTCAGTATTTAGGTACCAATTTTTTGCTACAATGAACCTTTTTTGGCCCTGGTCCATTCAGGACAATGTGCACCTCAACCTAGGCGAATAGCGTTAGTTGAGGGTGGTACTATAAGGGTGCGTAACAATAATTTGTGTATGAAGAAGAGTTGAGAATTGACTTGTGATGTAAAAGGGAAGTACTCCTACCATAATTGTTGTTAATGTTTTGAACAAAGTTGGGGATAAAGAAAAAAGAAATAGGGTAAGAAAAAATTTGGTGTAATTTGGTTGTTGGATATTTGTTTTAAATGTATAATGTAGTGTATTGAAGTGTTTAGAGAGGATAGTCACTATTCTTGGCCAAAATAGTTCCTACCCTTCCGTTAGCCTACATTACAACCTGAAAAAGACCTACTTGATCTTAAGTTTTACATTTGACTATTAGTGATACATTACACTAAGGGCAAGCCTATGGTTCATTAAGTGTAACTTGTGAATTCTTTGTGAGTGTGAGCATAATTTAATTCTTGTACCCATTGCTATAAATTGCATTATCATGAGTGTTTATGGGTAAGTCTGTTATTCTGAGGGTCACATTATTTATGAATATGGGTGATTTGTAAGATGTCTTTGACTGAATAATAAGCATGAGCTTGCCAACAAGGTGAGTAAATTCTTGAGGCTAGGATGTTTTGGAAGTAGGATTCATGAGCTTTTCATTATGTTTGTGACATGTTTAGTGTAGACACTTGCATTTTGTATAGTTATTGTAGTATTAGCTGAACGTCTTGCATGTAGTACAAGTTTATATTCCCCATCTCATGATACTTAGAGTGAATAGTTGTTCGAGGGCAAATAAGGTTTTAAGTGAGGGGTGTTTATGTTGGGTGTATTTATGCATTTTAGAATTACTATTATAGCTCATTTTAGACTTGTTTTGAGGATGATTCTTATGATATATATGTTTATAATGACATAAATTATCTTTCATTTGTCCAAATATGTGTTTACAATTCCTAATGGTCTTTTTACATAAGTTTTGGTTCAAGTTGAGCATCTAGAGTTCAACCGAGAAAACTAGTGTGACTAGCTTAAGCTAGGTGTTTTTCTAGCCTATTGTATTGAGTTATAATGTGTTTTAATGAGTTAATAATGGTGTTATTATGCATTTATATGTGAAGCAACTTATTTATAATGTTCATATATCAATTGGATCAAGTGAAGAGTCAAAACAATGAGCCTAAGCTCAAGGTGCATTTAGCCTATGCGTATCTCGTGTTTGAGTTCACCGTCTTGGATGTTGTGTTGTTGTGAGCTCTAATTTGTGGTGTTTAATTCTTTAGGATTCTTTTTGAATGGATCATGATGATATATGAAGAATAAACAAGCTTCAAATCAAGTGTAAACAACTCAATAAGGCTCGGAATGACTCAACAAAATCAAAATGCAAAAGCTGACTCCATTTATATACCTGAAATGTATTGTGCCATTACAGGCGCGTAGGAAGTCCAATTGACTTGTGCAAAGGACTAATGAAATATGAAGAGGCCCAATTTTAAGGTCCATTGTCACGTATGATATTTGAAGGCACTTGAGATAGCGGCGCTATTCATTGAAATCGCGTCGGGCTACAGGAAATTGTTAGTTCCAGCTACAAAAAGAAAATATTGACAAAATTAGGGAAGTTTGGACTTGGGGAAGCTCAGGAGCGGCGGAAAAAGAAAGAAATCTTTAATTTTAGGGTTCTTAATATTCTTGTGAACATCTTCCATTTGAAGATTGATAGTGGGTAAGATTTATTACTTACTCTTGATTATGAATTCAATACATATTGTTGATTTTTTTTATCACGAGTAGATAATTTTCTTTACTTGAGTTATAGGAATATTGATGTGAATACTAATTTGAGTTGTGAATCTAATTGATTTCCATGGGTAATTGATGTTGTATAAACCTTTCCTCACTTTAATGAGCTTTCTTGGATTCAACTTAGAAGAGTCAGCACAAGACCATCACTTGTCCAAGACGAAAGTGCTTGTTAGGTTACTTCAACAAAACAACACTTGTTCGAGAAGAAAGGGCTTGTTAAGTAATGGAACAAATCTCTTAGTTTCAAACTTGAAAGGTAAGCCCAATAATATCACTTGTCTGAGAGGAAAGTGTTTGTTGGGAAAAGAAAGAGTTTACATGGACTCGAAAGACTAGAATCTTTAGATTAATGGTAAATGACTAATCCAGATTAGCCTACATGACAAAATAGTTGAATAAAAAATAAACTCTTTAAGTTCGAGAGAATTAAAGGATAAAATACCCACTGAGGTTGGGAAATGAATGGGTAAATAATAGGATTCAACTACTCTTGCAATTGAAGTTGTCGATTGGAACTGTAAAGTGATTCACAACCTTATCTGTTCAAGCATCTTAGTAACCATAACTCTAGTTTCCCATAACATTGTTAAATTGAAGTGTTTAGTAACTTTTGCTCAATCATTAAAAAACCCCCATTTTATCTTTTCGTAACATTTGTTTAAATTTAACTTGTAGCTCTAGTTTCAAATTAGTTTAATCGCCACTCAAATTCTTCCTGGTGAATTCAACCCCGACTCCAAAGTAGGGTTATTATATTGATAATGATCGCTAACACCCATTCAAGAGTATACTTTGAGTGTTATCAATCAGTAGAATTCAATTAGTCATTTGACTCAGGAAAACTCAGTAAACTCAGAAGTCGAGTAATTTTAGTGATCTCAGTATTTAGTAATCTCGGTAACCTCAGTATTACCAGAAATCTCAATGACTTCAGTACTCTCCATCAGTCCTCAAATCTCAGTAGCATTCTGTCATTCAACAAAACTCAATGAACTCAGTTTAGCTCCGCTAAACTATACCATTAGTATCAGTTCAGTTTAGTAATCCATGATCAATGTCTATTCAGATAGGAGTAGGAATTAGCACCGAGTGAACCTAGGGATGGGAATACACACAATCAGATGAGGTTCTGATTGTTAGAAGTCATCCTTGCATTCCAGAACTATGTAGCTAGCATAGGTTGAGACATCAATACTGTTAGATAAGGTGGATAAATACTATTAGATGAGGGTCCCACCGTTCTCTTTTAGGGGACACTATCAGATGAGGGTCCCCAATAGATTGTCCATACTAGTGGCGCTATATTGACACCCTTCCAATTGGGGTTACAGATTGGACCCCAACTTAGCCATAATGCTATATTAGGGGCATGTCGGTTCGATAACTACTTCCCATAGTCTCAGTTACAGATCAAGTCTCAGTAATAGAACTCAGTTCAGTTCTACAAAAATCCAGGACTGTGAGATACAGTCAACTCAGTACAGTGCCGAACTCAGCTAGTTCCATCAGTATCAGGACCGTCAGATACAATCACTCACGTTATCAGTACTCATATTCAGTAATCATGTTATCAAGAACTCATTTAATAGTATATTAATTATATGAAACTCATGGTACCATTATTCAATTTCAGGATTGTCAGATATAGTCGATCAGGCCAGTTCTTCATAATCAGAACTATCAGAAACAACATTTCATTATCTGTAATATAACATCAGTTCCTCAGTACTCAATAAACTCTTTCATTCAGTATCCCAGGATTAGTACTTAGATATCAGTAAATCCATGTTATTAGAATTCATGAGTTACTGTTATCATGATCTTAGTTATAGTTACGTATTCATGCATGTATTCTTACGTTCATATCATTTAGTTAGTTAGTGTTGTCCATTCATATGAAACATTTTGGATTCAGCCTACCTCACTTGCATACCAGTACATTCAAAGTACTGACGTATTTGCGCTATGGTGTCTTATACCATAGGTTTAGAGACACGAGCTTTGGAGCCTCAGTAGATTCCAGATATCAACAATCAATTAGCAGTGAGTCCTCATCCTTCGAGGATGATATGATTCTTTATTTCATTATTTAAGTACTTAGTTATTTCAGTAGTCGGAGTTAGTTGGGGACATGTGCTATCAACTTCATAGTTTTCATACAGTTTAGAGGCTTTTAGACTACAGTATATTTAGATAGTATTTCAGTTATTTTGGGTATTCGATACGCCATACTTATGTTTTGTTTTATCAGCTATTCAGTTTGAATCTTACGGCCTTAGAGCTTCTATTCTGCATTTATTTCAGTGTGTATATGTACATACAGTATATTATATAGTATATAGGTACAAATATCAGTCATGGGTTAGCTTATGGTCCTTTGGGGTCATGAATACCGTGTAGCATTTCGGGTACCAGATTCGGGGTGTTATAAACTTTATAATAGAGCCTAAGTTTCAATAGTGTCCTAGGAAGTTTGAAAAGTCTTGTACATAGGTGTGTTGTGAACCACACTTATGTGCAAGAGGCTATGAGATGTTTTAGGAACAGTTTCCCTTCTTTCATATCTCATATCGTGCTATAGGAAAAGTTCTCTAAGAAACTCATGTAGATTCTCCTCATGCTTCACTTATGTCAACTTCACCTTGCTTTTAAGGTAATAGAAATGGTGAAGCTCAAAGTCCTAGAGATAGGGCTTTCTCAGACGGTCCCTACAGACAGTTAGTATGGAATTGCCGACAAGCTCAAAAGTATCCCATCGGTGCAGTTATGCTCCAAAGTTGTACAAATCTCATTCATGATCATGAGAACTCATATGTCATCAGATTCCTTCTTAGAATTTTATCATAGAATATGACCTAGAGTTAGAAGCATGAACTCAAGAGTTGAGCAGTAGTAGAGTTGGGATAACATTATCCATGTTGAACATATTATGTATTCATGAAGATATATTTACCAGAGTAAATCAGTAGGCTTGAATAGTGCAAGTTAGCACTTAAGTTATTAATTTGATACTAAGTATGAAGGTGTGGATGTGATTGAGGTGATGTGGTATTAGTAGTCCATGAAGAAATAGAAGTAGATGGTATGTTTAGTAAGGCAACCATGTGTCAAACAGAGTATATGTATGTAATGATGATTACAGTTTAGTTCAGAGTTTAGTATAGTGCTCACAGACTTATGATGATGGCTTAAAGCTAAGGCGGAGATGATAGATCAAGTGACCGAGTAGGCTCTCAGATCCTAGTAGTAGTGTAAGTACGTATAGAAAAGCAGTAAGGGGAAGATGATTGCCTGACTCATCCTTATCTCAGTGTAAATTCTTGTACTTTAATCAGCATGATGCCTACGCATGCTTTACATCTCAATTCCATGAACACAACTTATATTCATACGCTATCCATAGAATTATGTATGATTCTGGTTCCCAACATAAGAAGGTCAGTTCTATTCCCCTTAGTAATGCAAATCATGTACTACAAATGTAGAAAACTCATAAATCCAGTCTTGTATCTCATGATAAATGTACTCATGTCATGCTTTACAGTGTATTCAGTTTCCATGGCTCATGCTACACCTCTACCAATCAGTTAAATTAAGACTATGTTATGCATATCCTAGTTTAGACCTCTTGGTGAATCCATGATGTTTATATTCTATTCCTCAAGCTTCAGTCAAGTGTCAAGTTTAGTTAGTGTCCATTCATGCTTTATGTCCTCCTGATTTTATCCTTCAGTGAGCTCTCTTTGAGAACACAGTGTAGTGATGGGCAGTTGCGTAAAGGGGAGAGAGTAAATATTACATGTTAAGAGAAGATTGCTGCATATTTGTTTTATATGAGAGTTTAGTCATGAAATATGCTTGAAAGTCATGTTAGTGTGCAAGTAAATGACTAGAAAGAGGTTGTATTTAGAAGTTGGGAAAGTACAGAGTGTGAGTATGAATTCAGATCTTTGACTTATGTCATCCCCCATCGTATAACTATCAGAATTCAGTTGCTGTCACAGTTACAGTTTTAGTGTTCAGTACTCAATAATCAGTGTTCAGTCTCCGAATTAAGAACTTCAGTTTCAGTATCAACCTTAGTTATCAGAAACCAATATTCAGTCCCAGTTACAGTCTTAGTTATGGTTACAGTCTTAATTACCATCTTAGCTCCAATCTCAGTTCCAGTGCTAGTTCGGCCACATAAAAAACTCAGCATGCTTTTAGGATTACCTGGCCATAGCATATTGCTATCAATTAGTCAGTCATTAGTATTTTAGTGCCTCAGTTATAGAATGTTTCTAAATCATGTCATATGCTTGGTCTCGCAATTTCAAGTAACACAGTTTTCATAAATCCATGCCCAATCACCTCATGTCACTCAGTCAATCCTTACCTCCTAGGCATAATACTCTATAGCCTTAAGCTATTCGTTTAGACTAAGTACAGTTCACTATTATATGCCAACATTCATCTATAAGTTATTCAGTTATCAGATCAGATAGTATATTTATGAATTCGTGCTCAACACCATGTAAACCTTTTCAGCAGTCTCAGTTGTAGTGCATATGGTTTGGTCACTTTATCTTAGATGATGTTTCATAGGCCTTGGCTCCTAATACAAGAACCCCATCCATGTAGTGATCTCCCATTCAGATGTCCTACTCGGACCAGGCAAAGATTTGTTTTCTATCTACAGTCATTAGAACTCTATAGAAAGAGTGTCATAGAAATACTCCGATCAAGTATATATTTTTAGCATGAGTTAGTCCACAAAGCCAGCACTTTAATTTAGTAGTCAGAATAGACAAGTTTAGATGGTGTCGTTTCTCTATCTTTCCATCTAATCGTACTATTCGGAATCTCATTAATGTGATCATTTTAAGATGGACAACCTAGGTAGTTGTGTGTTCAACTAAGTCCATGTATTATGCTTTAGTTTCAGATCCCGGATATACAGTTAAGACTCAGCTCATAGATACCTTATGCATCGCTTCAGTTTCCTCAGTAACTCAGCCAAGTCAGTATTCTTCGAGGGACGTAGTATCCCAAGGGGGAAATACACTATGAACCCCCATACTTTCATGACAAGAACATCCCATTCTTTCTTCACGTAACAAATCTAGTTTGGATTAGTGGGTACCCATAGGTTGACCCTCTATCTCTAATCTCTGTCATATGCCATGTGTTCAAGGTACTTAGTTCAGATCACAATATTCAGCTCATGTATTATGTTCCAGACCCAATTACATTCTCATGTTTTCCCTCATACATATTTAGTAATTAAGCTTAGACTCAGCCCAAGGTAATAGTTTTTCTTAAGCTTATCCAGTTTCATGTTCAGGTTTTAGTTACAAATGTGGTATTCAGTTCCATGCTAAGTTTTTATTCTAAGCTTGGTATTGTTACCCTTACATGTTCAGTCGTATGTTCATGAGTCAGTTTAGTCATATATTCATGCATCAAATATGCAAGATCAACTTATATGTACTCTCAGTCATACATTCATATATCAGCTTAGTCATGAAATCCTCCATCAGATATGTATACTTAGCATGAATCTCAGTAATGTCAGTTTGGTAGTCATGTTTCTGTTGTTCATGTTTAGTAAGAACTTCAGCTTATCGTTCCTCCCATTTCAATCAGTCTTATTCGACGATAAATATTCCCAAGGGGGAGATATTGTAATACCCCATGTTTCTACCTAGCTTAATAATCATCCCAGAAATGTCAAAGCCTTGTTTCAAAGATGAATCCACTTTTATAAATGTGGTATTTTAAAGATTTCAATTTTTTCCATATGGAAAATTCAATAAGCCTTCCATCAATACCAAATTTGCCTAAATCCAACACCTGGGTGAAGAGTTTGAGCCTTTTTAGTGAGACAGTGTATCACTTCAGCCATCAGCGCATCGTGGAGCAGTTCAAAATGGCAATCGTTAAAATCCAGTGAGCCTCCGTAATTATGGCGAGTCGCGCCAGGGCTTAAATTCATAATAGTCCTTTTACTAGTGTCTCAGCGTGATACCACCACATCTCGATGAAATTCCAGGTCCCATCCAGTATTTCAATGCAATATCACCGTGTTACACCATCAGCCCAGTTCCCAGTTGGTAATTTCCAGTGACACGGCATGATAGCGCCGTGTCGTGCCATCCTACCAAATCGGAAAATTTTCTCAGAAATAAAATACATATCCAAGGGTTAAAAGGGTTAATTTATCAACCCTATAAAAACACAACAACACGTGATTCATCCATATTTCATCCAAAATATATGGTTTCTCTGATGTTTCTCTAAGGAACAAGCTAGGTTTTTCAATTGGAAATTCATATTCAAGACTCAAATTCAAGAATCTCTCCGTTAATCTTTATAGAATCAAGAACTAAGGTATGCACAGTGTTGATTCATGGACTCCTTTCGTCCATGAAGCTCAAGAACCCTATTTTAAACTTTATGTCATGATGTTCCTGTTTTGAATTTATTATGTTCATGTTGTTATTATTGTATGATTGCCAAGATTGCATCTTTATCGTGTTTTTATGAAACCATGTAAGTATAGGGTTGAAATTCATGCAATTAAGTTAAATTTTGGAACCATGTTGTATTAAATTGATAATCATACCGATGCCCTAAGTGTGCATGCAAGGTGTTTGATAATATGTCCCAATGAATGAATGATAATCAAGTACTTAGTTTCCATGTGTCAAGATCATGTCATGCCTATCAAGTTATGCTATACCTATTTGATTAAGATAATTCCCATCTAAACCTATGCATTGTGATTGCTTGATGGAATGTTCATAAGATTAGAATCATGAAATTATGCCATGTTTATACGCATTACTGTCCATATATAAAATTATGATGATCATATGCTTCATGAAATTCCAAACTATGAAATTATGAATTTCTGATATTGGTCATGTGATCAAAAGTGTCAAGCTTTGTCAGTTTCATTCAATCGAATCCTGGGAGTACTTGTACCCAACAATTTAGCTATGTGCCTAGAGCTAGTGTCATATTTTCACGATACTCCCAGTTAAGCTATGATCAGTAGACTTTCCTCAGTCATGTGACTTAGAAAAAATCAGTAAACTAAGTAGTCCAGTAATTTCATTGATCTCAATACTTAATAATCTCGATAACAGTAGTATTCCCAGAAGCCTCAGTGACTTCTTTACTCTCCGCCAGTCCTCAGATCTTTGTAGCATTCCGTCAGTCAACAGAATTTAGTGAACTCAGTTTAGCTTCACTAAAAAATACCATTAGTATCAGTTCAATTCAGTAATCCATGATCAGTGTCTATTCAGATGGGAGTAGAAATTAGCACTGAGTGAACCTATGGATGGGAACACGCACTGTCAGATTAGGGCGTAATTTTTATAAGTCATCCTTGCATTCAAGAACTATGTATCTAGCATAGGTTGAGACATCAATACTCTTAGATGAGGTTTGATGAGGTGGATAAAAAATATCAAATGAGGGTCTCATTGTTCACTTTTAGGGGACATTATCAGATGAGGGTCACCCACAACTTGTCCTTACTAGTGGCGTAATGTTGACACCCTTCCAATTAGGGTTATAGATCGGACCCCAACTCAACCATAATGGAATATTAGGGGCATGTCGGTTAGATAACTACTTCTCATAATCTTAATTACAGATCTAGTCTCAGTAAAAGAACTCAGTTAGTTCTACAGAAATTCAGGACTGTCAGATACAGTCAACTCAGTATAGTGCGAAACTCAACTAGTTCCATCAGTATTAGGACTGTCAGATACAGTCACTCATGTTATCAATACTCATACTCAGTAATCAGGTTATCAAGAACTCAACTAATAGTATATTAACTATATGAAACTTACGTTATCATTATTCAGTTTAGGACTGTCAGATACAATCGATCATATCAGTTCTTCATAATCAGAACTGTCAGAAATAGTTATTCCTTTATCGATATTATGACATCAGTTCCTCAATACTCAATAGATTCAGAAATTTAGTATCCCAGTATTAGTACTCAGATATCAGTAAATCCACGTTATCATAATTCATGAGTTAGCGTTATCACGATCTCTATTACAGCTATGTATCCATGCATGTATTCTGACGTTCATATCATTAATTCAGTTAGTGCTGCTCATGCATATGAATCTTTTTGCATTCAACATACCCCACTTACATACCAGTATATTCAAAGTACTGACGTACTTGTGTTGTGGTGTCTTATACCATAGGTTCAGAGACACGATCTTAGAGCATCAGTAGATTCCAGACATCAACAGCCAATAAGCAGTGAGTCCTCATCCTTTGAAGATGATATGATTTATTATTTCATTATTTCAGTAGTCAGAGTTAATTGGGGATATGTCCCATCAACTCCATAGTTTTCAGATAATTTAAAGGCTTTCAGACTACAGTATGTTCAGACAATATTTTAGTTATTTTGGGCATTCGATACTCCACACTTATGTTATGTTTTATCAGTTATTCAGTTTGAACCTTATGCCCTTACATCTTCTATTCCATATTTTTTAGTGTATATATACATATACAGTATATTATAAAGTGTACAGATACAATTTTAGTCATGGGTTAAATTGTGGTCCTTTAGGGATGAATGTTCCTAGAGGGGATGACTAAAACACCGTAGTTTATGGAAAACCAAAAATTTCATGGATTTCTAGTCTCGAGAAATGATATGACTAGGGGACACGACTTGCACACTAGGATACGAGTGGTGTGGGTTAGTCGTATGATGACTAGTATTGGTTGATGGGTTGGATTTGGTTTCCAAAATGGGTAAGACTTAGGTGGTATGAGTCGTATCAGTGGATATGGATTGTTTTGTTACTTTATTTAATCTTAGGATTGATAGCTTAGGTTAAATCTCAGTATGAGTGGCTTACTATGAGCCATAAGCCTGGGTAGGTGTCGTACCATGGACTCGTAGCCTCATGGATTCTATTTTGCTAGGGGTACCATTTATGGTTGCTAGTCGTACCTTGGATACGACTTTGGTTTGGGTTTGTCATACCTTGGATAGTGTTGGGTCCACGGGGGAAAACTTAGGGTACGAGAGGTGGGTAGCACTCGTACAGGATGGGTATGACTCTTCAGGGTCAGTCGTATCCTATGGCAGGAATTAAATATTGTTTAAGTGAGGGCAATATGAAAATTTCCCCACATATCCTAATAAGGCCCCAGGACTTATATTGGACTTGGGAGGTTAGTTGCCCTACTATTCTATTCTTGATAACTTAGAAACTTCTCATAAACACTCTATAATTCTCTGTAATGCTTTTTGGTATAGGAAGGCTAGGGTTTCATCTTAAGGAGTAAATTAGGGCTTGTCTTGATGATTTCTCTCCATCATATTTTTGGTTGATGGCATGTTCTCTTCCTTCATTGTTATTTCCAACTGAAGGCATGGTTTTATACAATGTTTTCATGGTATGATTATTATCTGGTTTTGGGTTTTCAAATACCAATTGGGAGTTTTGGTTATAATTGCTTAATTATGGTTTTCTTATGCCTTGATTATGTTTTAATTATGGTTTTTGATGATTGGATTGCATAGAATTGTTATTGGTAATGGATTTTAGTTTTGAAAATACTAGGCCCCCATTATGATTGATAAAATGTCAATGATGATAATTTCACTATGTCATTGGATTTCTAATGGAACTATTGCATGTTTTAAACTTGGTAGTGGAACTCTAAATGATATGAATGGTTTAAATGATTTTGGAATTGTCTTGCTTAATAAACATACTTGCGGGGGTACAAGGAAATCCCCAAGTTAACATGGTAATGAATACTTATGGGGTACATGGGAATCCCATAAGTTAATTGGATAACATGGTCTATGGGTACATGAGAATCCCTTGAGTCTATGGGTACATGGGAAACCCTTGACCATAAAAATGTTTGGCTAAGGACAATAGTTGGAATTTAAGTCGATATGACGATAACACTTTCTAATAGCCTTGGTTAATAACAATGGAATAATGGTATTGTTGGAAAATGATTTTCATTAGGCAATAATGGAGGGATGTGAAAATTAACCGTGAAGGTGGGAGTCCAACGGATGAACACCAAAAAATAATGTTTGCAGACATAAGGGGTAGGTCATGGAGACAATATGATACTATGAGGTATATGGGAATCCTCTAAGTACACTGCACATATGTATTATATAGAGAGAAGGGTACGTGGGAATCACCGACTCTAATAGTATCTTCAGATCATATGGTTACACAATCGGGGCCCGTTCAGGGGGTTACACTGGACCCATATAACCCGTGGGTGATTTTAGGATGGTTAAGTTTTATATACCCGGGTTAAAGGTTTTTAATGTATGCTAAACCCAGTTTTTTTTCTGGCATAGTTATATATATGTATGGTTTGTGTGCATATGGACGGTTCTACTTGGGTTTGTTAAATGGAATTATTTTATCCTTATCTTAATTTCATGCTAGCATTCACCCCCTAAACTATCTTCGGGTTGTTTTATCCCCACGTGATGTATGAACTGACCATTCTACTTCTCCTGCTTAGCATTCAGACATTCATGGGTCAGCTTTGGATTGAAGTGGAAAGCTTCCATCCTTTTTGAAGGCTTTATTTCATGGATGTTATTTAATACTTTGAGTTATTTATGGATATGGTTGGGAGCATATCCCAATTGGATTTTGGTATTCTTTTGGTTAGAGGATTTTGTGGAACTACTATAGGTTGGAATGGGTAGGATCAGTATGGGTGTTAGACTTAGTATTGGTTTGGTATTGGGGCTAACATCGATTCAAGGGATTGTTGGTTGTTAAATCCTCTATTATGTATGGATTATATATTTAATTAGTAATGGAACTTATTTGGTTATGGTTAGATCTATGGGTTGGTTTTGCTTCATATGGTTTGACGGTTAGTATTGAATGGTTGGATTCGGTTGGGTCGGTCTCGGTACTAGACCTATCCCAGATTCTATAATATGGATAGTTACACTATCTTGTTACATGTTTGAAATTCAGCCAACTTAGGGTAGGCAGCTGGAAGTTGTGTTGGGTGACGGGGGTGGTCTCATTGTCTCGATCGGACTTGGGACACCCATTATGACAAGACCTTGGGTCGGGTCGTGTCAAGTCCTTGACTCAAATGAGATGATAGATGCACCCTTCGGAGATCATTTTTATTGCCTTAAAAATGAAACAAACTGATCTATAGGCACTGACGTACTACCCTTCTACTCTATGGTTGGCTCATTTTAAAATAGAGTTGTACTACTCTATTTCTACAATCAACTGAGGCATAGTAAGAGTAGAGTCAATCCATGCCAAGAATAATATCAAAATAGGTTATGCCTAACTCTATGAGATCGACTGAACAGAATTAATGGGATACTGTGACTGGGCAATTTTTGTATACCCATCTAGCTATAATTGAACTACCGACTGGATTAAAAACTAAGAAAGGTTCTGCTATGATTTTGAGACTAACAACAAAATCTATTGCTATAACAGGGGTGATAAAGGAAAGTGTGGCTTCGGTATCTAAAAATGCATAAACATGAAGGTGAAAGACTTGTAATATACAAGTAACCACATCAGGAGAACCCTCTTGATCATGTCATGTCTAAAGGGCGTAGAACCTATCTTGATGTTATCCACCAGTAGCATTGGAGGTGGTACCTTGCTGAGTCGGATGACCTACTAGAACTACTAAAGAGTTAGACTGACTTTGATGATGAACATCTTTACCTCTCTATGCAGTCATTGGGCATTCCCTCAGTATGTGGCCTAACTTTCAACATAAAAACAATCAACACTACAAGCCATGCGTTCCCCCTTGTTTTCCCTATCTCATCTCTTATGAAAAAAGGTTGGTGCAAGAACTATTCATACTACCCAGGAAGTCCTATGGATCCTGTTCAGATTTTGACCCAAAGAATATTGGCGGATTCATCCGAGTGAAGTCCTAAATTTTTGTTGTTGTTGTGTTCACTGCTGGGTTGGTTAGGGAAAGAACATGATGATTATTCAAAGAAGTTATAGATTGGTATAATGTTGTGAAATCAACCATGATCTCATTTTGAGAGACCTGCTCATTAAGAGGGTCTATGGGAACTTGCGATGGTGCTTACTGGTTCCCATGTCTTCTTTCATTGGTTCACTTGGGAGGCATTTTCTTTAAATGAATGGAGACTAAGTTAGAAGAAGAATTATAATAGGGTTCACACTCTATCGCATGACATGAATAATGAAAGAAGTGAGCTAAAATATTTCGTAGCCTGTCACCCAAAAGTGTGGCAGGCTTCAAACCCATTAACAAGACTCTTCTTTACGTGGATTTTAGACATCCTAGGACACATTAAACCTGCTACTCTGATACCAAGTTTTACATGACCAGAGACTGCCCCTAGTCATAACACAGTACTTAGAGTCCCAAGTGACCCAAAGCTAACCCATGGTCTAGCATAACTATAAGAAAATTAAAAAAGTAACAAAATACTGGGTAGGATCTAAAGTGAGATAACTGATGGAAATAAAATAGTGAAAATACTAGGTATCAACGAAAATTTAGAAATAAAACTATCGGATAACCAATAGGTTGAGAATCTAAACAACTGTCTAAAAGCTTTTAAATTATAGTAAGTTGTTGCGAAAAGACCCCAACTAACTCTAACTAACTTAAACAAAAAGAAATTGAAAAATAAATACTAATAACTAGTCCTCAAATGATATGACTCACCAAAACTACTACTGGATGTGACAGAGAATGTGCTAAGTATGATCTGAGTACTTAGCGTCTGAACCTATATTATGAAACAATATACAGTGGGAAAGTAAGCAATCAATACTTTGAATATACTAAGCATGTGAGATGGAAAACTAACTAGTCAATTTGAAAATGAATGCATGAAACATGATAAGCTAAATACAAGACCAAGTATGTACATGTACTGAGTAAAACTGAATACAAGGTAATACATATGTGACCTAAAACATAAGATGAATATAAACTGGGCAATGTGGAAGAGAAAAACAACCTACATACTTCAATCTGAGTAAATCAAGGGCCAACCTATAACCTAGGTAGAAGGGTGCTAGTACCTTGCCAAGGGTACCAACACTGGATTACATGGACCACAAAATTTATGTTCCAAAGGACTAGGGTGTTAGTCCTAACTGGAGGGTGACCCCTTATAACCTATGCTGGTGTCTTAGTTCTAAAACTTAGGGAATTCTACTAAAGATCTTAGTCCTAACTGATGGGTGAACCTTTATCCCTGCGTTCGCTCGGTGATAAATACCTCTCCCGACTGAACGACAATGAAAACTTATATATATGCTCATTATAGTAATATTCAGCATATACATAATTTGAAGTGATCAAAACATGTCAACTAATACATTCATAAAATCCTAGGTATTAGGTGCTGATAACCAACTAGCTCTAACTAATGAAACTGAATATACTAATATTAAAATACTGATCATAATAGGGAATTTCATACTTATAGACAAAACACAGTCATTTATCCAATAAAGGGGAAAATTATAATTCTGACCTTGAAAATATGTTACTCATATGGGAAAACCAGTACTTATGATTTAATTCAATAACAACTAAAGTAATTAAGGAAAACTGATATTTGACTTGGAACCCAACTTGAAGGGGAAAAAAACTTGAGGATCGAAAATTCTTTGGGGGAACCCATTGATGAAATCCCACTTAACTAGAGGTGGAAGCCTTGATAAACTCATGGAAATTGGACTTGAATTTTGAAGAACCCTAATTTGTCTTTTTGGAGATGAGTGAACCTCTTCTTTTCTTATTATTATTAGTTCACAAGCTAACCCATGACTGGTACCTGCTATGAGCTCTGAATAATAATATTGAAAAACATATGCGGAAGTAAAACAAAAACGCCATAAAGTTCTCAAACTACTAAAATAACAACTGAGTGTAACAAATAATAACATTTGAAAATTGAAAAACTGACTGTGCAAGTCTGAAAGCCTCTAACTGCCTGAGTATGGAGTTGATGGGACAAAACCCCAACTAACTCTGGCTGAAATAACGACTGAACTAACATAAATATTGAAATAAAACAATATCCATAATGGATAAGGACTTACTACTGAATTTGCTACTGATATCTGGAGCTACTAAGTACGATCAGGAACTCGTGCATCTGAACATATGATATGAGACATCATAGCGCAAAAAAGACTAGCATTAGTACTTTGAATGTACTGGTATGATAAGTGAGGTAGGATAATATATATGGGTTTTTATGCATAAGATGATAACAGATTGAATGAATATCATGAATTAACTAGATGAGAGCACATGCAAAACTGTAACTACATGCTGAATATGCAATAATGCACATATAATGTCTCTTTGAACTAGACTAAAGATGAAGTATTGTATTCTGATAACTGAAAGTCTAGCCTGGAATTGAAGTACTGAATTCTGATGGCTATGTATCTAATAAATGATAGCCATGGTTCTGTAGAAGTATCTGAGTTCTTTACTGAATACTGAGACTAAAACTATAACTATGGGAGTGTTTATCTAACCGACATACCCTGATATAAATTGATTTGGGGTCCAACTTATGACCCTAGTTGGAAGGGTGTTAGCACTTTGCCACGGGATACTAAAAATGTTGGGTCAACCCTATTCTGGTAAGAAGACTCATAAAATATATATATATGATGGTGTCAACCCTAGTTTGGCAGGAGGACGACTTACCCTACGTTGGCTACATAGTTTTGTAACATAACTCCTACTAAGGGTCAAACCCTCTGTGGGCAGGAATGCCCCCATCCCTGGGTTCGCTGGGTGCTGAATCCTACTCCCAACTAAATTGACACTTAATTGATCACTAGACTGTACTAGGTTTGACTGAACTAACATTGATTGTGTTGACCAACTGAACTGAACTGAGTTCACTGAGTTTTGTTACTGACAGAGTACTACTGTTTTTGACCTTTATGGGGACTATTTTATAACTTCTGCAACGAAGTAAATAGCTAGATTTCAGGTAATAAATACCCCAAGACTCGATAGCATCAACAATAGAACATAGCAAATCTTGAAAACATAATAATAGTCAATTGTTTACCATTTATTCACTGAGGCATTTCATCAAAAACTTGGAGGTTATGAACTTGTTCATGAATGAGAACACATGATAACGTGTCATGATTATATTATTCAATTCACATGGACATTCTATCAAACACTTGGGGAGAATAACTGATGCACATGGTAATGAATAACACATAAGCATCATGACTACAACTTAAACTTGCAATTTCAAGGGTTTTTACATGAGAGATTCATAAGTCAACACACATGCTAATATAATTTCCAGTAACTCATAAAAGATATTAACTTGAATCCCATACAACAACCCAAACATGAATACAATTCAATTCATAACATTGAAATCCTACTACAAGATTCGCAAAGGGTTCTTGAACTCTAAGGGTTGAAGGAAACCCAAGGATGAACACCTAACATACCTTGGTTGTTGATTTTGTAGAAATTGTGGAGGATTTCTTAGAACATGGACTTGAGCTTGATGAAACGAGGGCTTGTTCTTGAGAGTATTTTTTGAGATACTGAGTATATTTTGCCCCTTTGGATCCTTAATTTTTGTGTTTTAGTTGAATTGGGTGAGGGAAAAAGGACCTAAATGCCCTTGGAAACTCGAAAGTTAACAAATTAAAACTGTCGAGTGATACGATATCGGACATGCCGTATCGATGGTGTCGAGGAAATTGCTGACGTGATATGTCGATGTTGTCAACGCGATTACTAATGCTTTGTGGCGTGATTACGTTGATGCACTATTTTGGGGATCCAAAAATGACTCTAACAATGTCCAAAAATTTTAAAACTCAACCAATATAACCTATTGACATTCCTGATCACGAATCAACTTAAAAATTGACATTCTAAGGTCAAAAAGATAAAAAATAAGATCATCCAATTATGATGGCTAAAAAATAATTCTAAGTCTTAACCCTTGGCTATAGTTTTCTAAGTCTGGGACCTCTTTCGGTATGCTATATAGGACTGAAATGACAAGGACCTTGCAGGGTCATACAATATCTCTCCCTTGGGAACATTCGTCCTTCAATAAAACTATTTGAACTATGAGGAACTGAAGAACTGTATTTGCACTGACATGCATAGCTGAAGCATGACTGAATTTTTGAGACAGGACATATGACTGAACTGCTTCATCAATTCATGAATGATATGAGAATGTTATGCAGCTGTAACTGAACATAGAATATAGTAAATCTAAGGAAGACTGCTACCTTAGGCTGAGTATGAGTTTTTGAAGAAGAGATGAGGATACATAGTTTATATGTTTCCTCCTTCTTCCTAAGTAGCTCCCTCAACAGACTGATTCCACCAAAGAACTTTAACCAAAGAAACTTCTTTGTTCCTTAGTCTGTGAATTTGACGATCAAGAATTTTGACTGGAATTTCCTCAGAAGAGGGAATGTTATGAAAATCTACACTCTCAATATGGACTACAACTGATGAGTCACCAATTCACTTCTTTAGCAAGGAAACGTGAAACACTAGGTGCCCTGATGCTAAGTCTTCAGGCAACTCAAGCTCATAAGCTACCTTACCGAAATAACTGAGAATCCTATAAGGACCAACATATCAGGGACTAAGCTTCCCCTTCTTGCCAAACCTCTTCACTCCCTTCATAGGAGAGATTTTCAAATGCATAAAGTCGTCAATCTCAAACTCGAGATCTTTTTTTCTCATATCTGCATACGCTTTGTATCATCTCTGAGCTGTCTTAAGCCTCTCTCCGATCAACTACACTTTATCTAAAGAAATATAGATCAATTCAGGCCCCACTATCATGGTTTTACCTACTTTAAACCAACCAATGGGAGATCTACATATCCTCCCATAAAGAGCTTCAAACGAAGCCATTTGAATAATGGAATGATAGCTGTTATTATACGTAAACTCTATCAAAGGTAAGTGTTCATCCCGACTGCCCTTAAAGTCAACAACACATGCTCTCAACATATCTTCTAAAGTCTGAATGGTCCTTTTTACTTGACCATCCATCTGAGGGTGGAAGGCTGTACTGAGATGAACTTGGGTACCAAGACCATCTTGAAAAGCTTTCCCAAAATGAGAGGTGAACAGTGTACCTCTATCTGAAATGATGGACAATGGGACACTATAAAACCAAACCAACTCTCTAATATAGATCCTGGCATAGTCCTTGGCTAAATAAGAGGTGTGAACTAGTAAGAAATGGGCTGATTTGGGCAGATTTGGTAATCCTATCCTCAATGGCCCAAATCAAATCATACTGATGATGACTACAAGGCAAACCCATTAGGAAGTCTATGTTCACTTCCTCCCACTTCCATATGGGAATACTTAAATCCTGCATAGACCCACTAGGCTTCTAATGTTCAATCTTAACCTGCTAACACATGGACCACTTAGCCACAAACTCTGCAATATGTCTCTTCATCCCACTCCACCAATAGACTTTTCGCAAGTCACGGTACATCTTAGTGGCCACTGGAGAAATCGATTAACGTGCACCATGCACTTTTACAAAAATCCAGTGTCTTATGCAATCCACACATAGCACACATAACCTACCCTATCAATGTAACATACCATCTCTCTTTTGGGAGAAAATCTCTACTTGTGATCTCTGACTGACTCTTTTAGCTTATGTAAACTGGGATCTATGTCCTACTTTTGTTTTACCTCAAAAACTAAAGATAATTTTGAACTATTCTGCACCCAAACTCTTCCCTCAGCCAAATCAACCAAACAGACACATAGTCTAGAAAGTTGATGAACTTTCTGAACTAACTTATTCTTACCATCCTTAATCTAAGCAACACTACCCATGGACAACCTACTGAGAGCATCTGACACTACATTGTCCTTGCCCGAATAATATAGAAAACTTATATCATAATCTTTCAACAACTCTAGCCACCTTCTCTGACTCAGGTTTAACTCTTTCTAAGAAAATACATACTGCAGGCTTTTGTGGTCTGTGAACACATCAACATGCTCCCCATACAAATAGTGCCTCTAAATCTTTATGGCAAACACAACAGCTGCTAACTTAAGATTATGGGTAGGGTAATTCTTTTCATAGGGCTTATGCTATCTAGAGGCATAGGCCACAACCTTACTTTTCTATATCAAAACATACCCTAAGCCAACTCTGGAAGCATCACAATATACAATAAATCCTTCTGAACCAATGGGCAAAGTCAAAATAGGGTTTGTAGTGATTCGAATCTTCAACTCCTAAAAAAACTTGTCACTAGAATCTGACCACTAGAACTTGACTTTCTTCTGAGTCAATCTAGACATGGGCTTTAACAAACCGTCGGTAATGGCCAGCCAAACCTAGAAAACTCCTGATATCTCTCGGAGAGATAAGTCTAGGATAGTTTCTCACTACTTTGGCATTTTAAGGATCAACTCTAATGCCCTCATTGAAAATGATATGACCAATAAAAGCTACTGATCTTAGCCAAAATTTTCACTTACTAAATTTGACGAACAACTATGGACTCTGAGAGTCTGTAATACTGTTTTGAGATGGTCTGCATGATCATGTTCATAGAAAAAGTAGAAAAGAATGTCATCAATGAAGTCTATGACGAACATGTCCACTAAAACAAAAAGATCTACTTAAGACCAACATTTAGAGATGAGTTAATAATTTGGTCTCTAAAAGTATATCTATTGTGATGAGATTAAATTCCGGTCCTTAATTGTTCATTTTTTTTTTGTGAAGGCATAAAATATGGTCCTAAATTTATTTTTAACTCTTCCCAATTAATAATAGTTCCTTGAGTAGGAAATTAATATTTTAATAAAAAAGTCATACGTATTTTTCTGCTAAAAATAATACATAGGTTCCAAAAGGCCAATTTTTTTCCTTTTATAAAAACTAATTAAATGGAAACTTATGAGTTTTCTCTTGAAAGTATACAAGCTGATTAAACATTTCTTATTCAATCAATTTTCCCTAATTATTTTTGCAATGTGTTTTCAAAGAAATTCTCTCAATTAGGGTCGTCTTTGCATTTTCAGTATACAACAAAAGCAAAATTTAGATGATTGTGCATGATTTCGAATTTATTTTGCCTCATAATCTTGTTTTTTCAAGCTGTGCAGGTAAATTTTCTCTTAAATTTTGTTTGTTTGGATGCAAAATTTTGTCTGTATTGATCTTTCAAACATTCCGCCATTGAAAAAATTATCTTACCCCTAATATGCTATACATAAAGTTTGAATTCATTATTCATTTTACCATGGATAGACTTGTAGGTTCGCAATCATTCAATATTCATCAACACTAAAGTTAACTCCATTCATCTAATAATCTTTGTGCTTTCTCAATTTCATCTATTTTCAATTTTGTTTCTATTGCTTGTTTTATTCAAGTTCTGTTTTTACTCAATTATGTTTGTTTGATTTCACTAATCTTTGTTTTTGCACAATTTGTCCTAATAACTTTTATCAAAATATTGACTAAAATACTGATGTGGATATAACTGTATTTGAAACCACTGGCAATGATATATTTAACTATATATTGAGGTCTTGTGTTGTGGAAAGAATAAGATGTATTTAGATGTAATTGTTTTGGTAGTTAGCGCGGGATGTTGTTGAGGGTATTCTCGGTGTTACTTTTACATATTTTATAATGATCATTCAATCTTGGTCATGACAACCAGCTATCATTCCAATAGTTTAGGCTTCTGGATGCTTGACAGGTTTGAAAAATTTGTATCGTTAAGCATAGGGCTTGTTTGTCCAAAAGTACTACCTTTTGTTCCTTTTTCAGATGTGATCCTTGGTTTGAGAAATTTAAAATTCATTAACTATAACAAGTGTTTGGTGTCTATAGCATGTAATTTTTGTTAATCCTTTTTGAAGTCCTATTTTGCTGAATGAGGTTCTATTTTGGTTGGTGTCTGAGTAAGTAATTGTGATTCAATTCCTTTAGAAGGGATACTAAGTACATGGTTTGTTCTTTCCTAATCACTGGTATTTCTTAGGCTTCCGTCTGCTTTGCATACAGCTTACTTTTTGAGGCCTGCTGGCGAGAATAGAGTTCAACAACTGTATTTTCTTTTTTGGCTTCTGCTTTCTCTAACTCTCGAATATGTGGCTTCTACATCTTTTTGCCTCTTGTATAATTCTGAGTTTGCCTATTAAACATCTGTTAATTAAAAGGTCATTGTGATTTAATGTTCATTTTGTCATTCCTATATACATAATATCTATAGTAGACAATCTCAAATATTGATATAGAATTTTGGTCAAGGTAATTTAAATACATAATGCTAAATCAAATTGTTAAATTTTTTGGTCTGAATTCAAACTTCAATATTTTAAATATAAAACTTAGATGATAAAAAATTAAATGAAAAGTACTATTCTTATAACTATAATTGAATAATGATTATAAAATTGTTTTAGAAACCTATGAAGAAGTTTTGGACACAGAAAAATCAACTGGGTAATTAAAAAAAGGTAGTTTGATCCACTTTTGATGTGGAGTCCAGAGTCTAAAAAAGGTCACATCACAAGGGTACTCAAATATTAATATTACTCATGTGTAATACAAGATTGAACAAATAAAGTAATAGAGGCTGACTGGCTTACGCCAGTACCAGTCAATAGTTACTGTAACAGGCATGATTGGCAAACTAAAGGGGTTACAATAATATCTGAAGGGAGATAGCTTCTTCTGTCTTAGAACTATGTAGCATAAGGTGCAATTATAATCTATTTTCTTTTGCTTCACTATATGATAGAAGTATACATAAGGTATAATAATTACCAGTACTTTATATTATAGGTCTGCTTGGAAAATTTAAAGAGCATATATTATATGACTAAGCTATGATTTTCATTAAAAGTATCAAAAATATCAGAAGTACCATACCTTAATGTTGTATTCAACATAAGCCTTGCTAAGAAGCTCAACCTTGAGCTTAGCAGTCTCAGTAAAAGCTTTCTTCTTGAAGTACAAATCTTTTTTTGAATAGCAGTCTCAACATTAGGATTTCTTCAAGTTGAACTTTATCAAAAACTTCTTTCTTGAATTCCTTTGTTTCCTTGAACAACAATGTCCTCATCCGATTCTGAATTATTAATAGATGAAGGGTTGAACTTTTATTAGTGTTTCATTTGTATTTTATAAATTTTTTAGTTGAGGAGTATCTGGTCATAATGTCACCTCACCAGTTCTAAGCATTAGAACATGGATGAACAAAAATCTACAAATCCAACATTTCACAATTTTGCACCCTATAATGCTAAGTACCCAAGTCTCTTAAGCACGTGGTGTTAGGAATATTTAAAACCTATAGTATAGCGACACAACTCAGGTTATGGAGCAACTCCTGCTTCATAACCTCATAATACTGATCACATGAAAGAAAATTCCAGTAAACTACTTTAGGAGCCAAGGATTCTGGTTTATGGAAGGCCTGAGTCTTGGCTCCAAAGAATGAGAAAAATAACTGATCATTTTGATGCCAAAACTTCAGGATAGATCATTTGGGTGTACGTGACTTGGCTTCTTCAACATGAGAAGGTCTAAAAACACTCCTGCAAGTCCCCATCCCCTTGCCATCTATTAAAGCTCTTGAATCTTGCCTTTTAGGATCTCGACCTCTTTTGACAATGCTTCATCTCATTCGCTTATTTGTTGAGAAAACACATAAGGACCTCAAATATAGCTCAAATAAATTTCAAGAAGGACTAATTTCAATTATTAAGAGAACTAATAAAGGCTTTGAACTCCACTAAAGATGTAATAAAAAGAAATGAGTTGTTTTAGACAAAATTACTATGTGGGGTATGTTGTTATTGTTGTAATTAGAGGGATGGTCGGTGCATCCACCTATCTGCAAGTTGAATATGCAAAAGTATTGAAAATGAGATGGTAAAGTAGATGTTTGTTGAGACAACATCAAAGGAACAACAACTTCAAGGGCTTTGTCCCTATGACTTTGTCCATATATTGGGACTTTTAGTTATGGCTAGTGATAATGCTTTTATGGAATTGCTATGATAAGTTTCATTTTCTAAGGGAAATCGAATTCCTATTATTTATTCTATTTTGTACAAATATTCCTTACATTTTCTTATTTCTCATCCAATGATGGTTTTGTTCCCTTCTAATAAGTCTTCTTCTATACCAAAAAGTATATCGTTGTCGTGACTTCTTCTGTGGGTGTCATTTGTTTCTAAAACTTGTCAATATAAGGAAACTTTTATGTGAAGACGTGTTTGTTGTTTCTATAGCTTATTTGTTGTAAGCTAATTCTTCTACTGAGGTCCTTAATGATAACTTTATCAGGTAGGTTACTAGTGATGTTGATTTTTATAAGAATCCTTACATATAATTTTTTGTCATTTAGTTTTTTTCAATCTAATATTTTATGTATTTCTCAAGGTTATGGCGCCTAGTAAGCAATGGATGCAACTTATTAATGACCAGAACAGTGAAATCTACAAAAGTGGGGTGAAAAAGTTTTTGAATTACGCTTTTCAAAAAATAGGAGAAGAACATAAAATACTATGTCCATGTAACAAATGTTGCAATACTACTTTAGGAACTTGTACAACAATTGAGACACATTTAAAAATACTTAGAATACTTCAGTATTATACTTTTTTGTTTCACCATACTGAACGCTTCGGTGAACTATGATTTGAAGATCAATATAATAATGAAGTGAAAGAATGTGAGAGTGAAGATTAAGTAGAAGAATTATTGAGAAATTTGTATCCTAATATTGATGGTGGACCTGCATACCTTAATTGTAATGAGGAGGAGCCAAATGTTGTAGTAGAAAAATTTTACAAACTATTAAATGATTTTGAGTAGCCACTGTACCAAAATTCAAAAGTATCAAAGCTTTCCACTTTGATTAAATTGCTTCACATCAAAAGTATGGGTCGTTGGAGTAATTCATCATTTACAATGTTATTGAAAATGTTGAAAGAGGAATTGTTGCCTGATGGTGCCGATTTGCCAAACTCATATTATGAGACAAAGAAAATAATTCAAGAACTTGGACTTTTTAACAATAAGATAGATGTTTGCACTAATAATTGCATGTTATACTGGAAGAAACATAGCTCACTCGAATCTCACAAAGTTTGTGGTGCGTCTAGATGGAAAATAGATACCCATAGCGGAGAAACAAGGAAGAAAAAAGGTAAAAAGATAGCAGCAAAGAGTTTATGCTATTTTACCTTAAAGTCTAGACTTCAGAGGTTGTTTATGTCTTCAAAGAAATCTATTCTAATGACATCGCTTAAGGATAAAAGAGTTGATGATGGGATAATGAGGCACCTAGCTGATTAAATAGCAAGGAAGTCACTTGATGAACATTATCCTTCATTTGCCGTCGAGCCCCCTAATGTTAGACTTGGACTTGATAGTGATGGATTTCATCCTTCTCAAAATCCAAAAACCTCAGATAGCGTTTGGCCTGTGGTTCTTATTCCTTGTAATTTACTATCTTAGTTGTATATGAAACAAGAAAATTTTAGTTAGTCGATGCTTATTCATGGTCCAAATGGTCTAGGAGATGCAATCGATACATATCATCAGCCTTTGATAGAGGAATTGAATGAGTTATGGGGAATAGGTGTGGATACCTATGATGCATCAACTAAACATAATTTTATGTTGCATGCATCTTTGTCATTGACCATCAATGAATTTTTAGCAAATGAAAATTTATCTCGATGGAGTACCAAAGGAAAATTGGCATGTTCATATTGCAACAAAGACACTTCCTCAATTCAATTGTCTAATAGTAAGAAGAAGTATTTTATGGGTCATCGGCGTTATCTTTCTCTTAGTCATAAATGGAGATATGAGAAGAAATCTTTTGATGGTACAAAAGAGAATAGGCCACCACCAAAAAATCATTCTGGTACAGAGACACTTAATCAAGTACAAGATCTTGAAGGGCAAAAATTATAAAGATTTCTAAAGAAAAGGAAGAAGATATCACATAAAGTTCGAAAGGATAACTAGAACAAGAAAAGTATCTTTTTTAAACTTCCATATTGGGAGTATCTCTTATTGCGACATCATTTGGATGTTATGCATATTGAAAAAAATATATGTGTGGATTTTATGGGGAAATTAATGAATTTGAAAGGAAAGACCAAGGATACAATTAACACTCGATTAGACTTACAAGAGATGAACATTATACTGGAATTGCACCTCATCGAAAAGGGGGAGAAAGTTGAAGTTCCAACAGCATGCTACATATTGCCTACTGAAATAAGCACAATTTTTGTTTTTTCTTAAAGAATCTGAAAGTGCCTGATGGTTTTTCATCTAATATTTCCCAATGTGTGAACTTAAAAGATCACAAGATAAGTAGTTTGAAAAGTCATGATGGTCATGTTCTTCTACAACATCTACTCCCTCTTGCACTTTGTGGTATGTTTTCTAAAGAAGTGTGTAAAACTCTTATTAAGTTATCTTATTTTTTTAGTGTGCTTATATCAAAGGATTTGAGAACTGATGACTTAGAACATATTGAAGTGCACATTCCCATAACACTTTCCAAGTTAGAAAAGGTCTTTCCTTCTTTATTTTTTGATGTCATGGTGCACTAGGCTATTCATTTAGCCAATGAACCTAAGATTGCCGGGCCTATTCATTATAGGTTGATGTATCCTGTGGAATGATGGTTGTATGCATTGAAATCTCTCATTACTAATAGGGCATGCCCTGAAGGTTCTATTACAGCGAGCTACATTGCAAATGAGTACATGACCTTATGTTCAAGGTATTTGTACAGAATTGAAACAAAATTCAATTGGCCTGAAAGAAATTATGATGGGGGGTTAGAAGAATATGATGGAGGCTTATCTATATTTTATCAACCTGGAAAAATTTTGGGAGCTAAAGATCCATGTGAGATTAAGGCCGATGAATTGAAACGAGCACATATATACATATTGAAGAATTGTGATGAAGTCTTACCGTATCTCAAGTATGGGAAGAACTCATGTAGTCTAATTTTTTTTATTTCCTTTAGGGTAATTTCCTTTCTATATGAAATTTATGATTCACTTTAATTTTGTAGAGAATTCGCACAAACTCATAAGGATACTATTCGACACTTGTCTGATGCAGAATGGAACCAACAATTTATTAAATGGATTAAAGATAGGGTGAGTAATACATAACCATAAAATTTAATATTTTAATATTATATTACTCATTCTAAAGTATTCAGTGCAATTTTATTCATAGGTCACATAATTGCATAAAGGAGATGATACTTGGATTATGGAAGATCTGCTTTTACTTTCATGCGGTCCGACCAAATATTTGACACATTGCAATGGTTATATTGTTAATGGATATAGATTTCATGTAGAAAATTATGATAAAAAGTTAAGAACTCAAAATTGTGGTGTCGCAGTAGTTGGTGATAATGGTACTTCTGGTGATAACGTTGATTACTATGGAGTTTTAACAGAGGTTATTGGTAATACCCGTGCTTTTTCTTAGCTTGAAAATCATCTCAAGGATGTTAGAAATTTCTTTGAAATAATAATTCATTATTATACACAAGTTATTTCCTTAATTTTCATATCCTATCATGTGGAAAATTTAATAAGCTTTCCATCGATATATAATTCGCCTAAATCCTACACCTAGGCGAAAAGTTAGAGCTTTTTTAGTAAGGCAGTGTTTGACCTGAGCCTTCAGCGAGTCGCGGAGATAGCTCAAATGGCAATTGTCAAATTCCAGTGTTTCTCTGCAATACTGGCCCGTCACGCCAAACTTCCATGTCATAGACAAGATAGAAATGTGATAGCTCCGCGTCGCACTACCATGCAATTTTCTAATTGTCAATTTCCAGTGACATGGTGGGATAATGCCGCATCGCGCCAAGGGCCCAATTTGGGAAATTTTTCTAAAAATTTAAATTATGTGTCCAGGTTAAAAGAGTCAATTTGTCGCCCCCCCCCCCCATATATGTTTCTAAACACGGGATTTAGCTATTATTCATAAAAAATATTGATGTTTTTCTCATATACTCTCAAGAACTCAAGCTAGGGTTTTCATAGAAGGTCTAATTTCAAGAAGGTTTCACTATCAAACTTCACGAAATCACGATCTAAGGTATGTATAGTATTCATTAATGGACTCCTTTCGTCCATGAAGTCCAAGAATCCTTTTTAACTACAAGTTATGTATTTTCTTCATGTTTTCATGATTTGTATGTTCTCTTTCATGTCGATAAATGAGGAATTGATTTCTATTCCATGATTTGATGATAAATTACATGTGGATTGATTAGTATAGATAAAGATTTATGAAATCTCAGGACTAAAACCTTGTATGATGGAATTGGAATTGAAGCATGATGTTTAATTATTGTATAATGTGTTTACATGTACTATGCTTGCCATATGTTTGATAAAATTCCTAGATGAAGGAATACTGTCTAACTAGGATGATATCATGAAATCTCTATGCATGTACAAATTCATGCCTATTACATGTTTGATGAAACGCTCTTATGAATGTAGTATATATTGTGATGTTAGTCAAGTCTTCAAGTAAATCATGCTACGTCAGTTTAATTCTATTGATTCCTCAGGGTACTTGTACCCAAAATATTAGTTGTGTGACCACAGCCATGTCATATTTTCACGATACTCTCAGTCAAGCTATGAACTCTTAGACTTCACATAGTCTTATGACTTAAGAAATATCTCCATGATCTCATGACTCTGTCAGTTGTCAGATATCAATAGTATTCCACCAACCACGGAAATTCACAAACTCAGTCCGTGCTCAGTTCAGTTCAATAAATCATGTTTAGTGTCTATTCATATGGGAGTAGCAATTATCACCGAGTGAACCCAAGGATGGGGACTCACCTATTATATGAGGGTGTGTTTCCTAAAAGCAATCCTTGCATTCCAAAACTATATAGCTAGCATTGGTTGAGACATCATAACCGGCTATATGAGGGTAGATGAGGTGGCTTAACGTGTCATGTGAGGGTTCCCACCATTATCGCTAGAGTTAGCTGTTATATGAAGGTGATTCACATATTATGCTTACCAGTGATGGGGTATTGACACCCTTCTAATCACAACATAGATTAGACCCTAGCTCAGCTATCAAGTACCTTTAGGGCATGTCAGTTAGATAATACTTCCTACAGTTTCATATTACAGAATAGGACTATTAGATACAGTCAATCAGTCTCAGTAATAGAACTTAGATACTTCTTTAGATTTCAAGACTGTCAGATACAGTCAACTCAGATACAGTATAAAACTCAGATAGTTCCATCAGATTTAGGACAATCAGCTATAGTCACCCACTTTATCAGTTATACTCAAATATAGTCACCTATGTTATCAATATTATTCAAATATAGTCCTTCATGTTATCAATCATATCAGTTACTAGAATGTCACGTTATCAGTATACAGATTCAGAAATTATGAAATCACGTTGTCAGTACAGTTATGTATTTATGCAGGTATTCTCAAATTCATGTTAGACAATCAGTTAGCATTATTCATGCATACAAACCCTTGCATATAGCCTACCTCATATGTATACTCAGTACATATGTATTGAAGCATTTCCGCTATGGTGCTTTCTTTTATGTTACACCATAGGTTCAGAGACACGAGTTCTAGATCTGTAGTAGATTCCATATTCAGCAATTAGAGTAGAAGTGAGTCCTCATCCTACAAAGACATAATCATTTTCTAGTATCTCATTGATTTGCTTATTACTTGGAGTAATTTGGGGACATGTCCCATCAACTCCTTCTTCAGATTCTTCAAACAGTAGAGGCTTTTAAACGAGATGCAGACTAGATACAGACTATTATGTTTGAGACTTTAGTTTTGTTTAGGGTATTCTATTACCCCA
This sequence comes from Capsicum annuum, assembly GCF_002878395.1. Taxonomy (NCBI): domain Eukaryota; kingdom Viridiplantae; phylum Streptophyta; class Magnoliopsida; order Solanales; family Solanaceae; genus Capsicum; species Capsicum annuum. The sequence goes on from NC_061116.1 coordinate 32,953,031, forward strand.
CCCAGATGTTATGTTATTTAGTTATGTTCATAATCGAACCTTATGGCCTTTTAGTGCATGTTTATGCATTATTATGTTATCCTATACAGTATACAGGTACATATATTAATCATGGATTAGCTTGTGGTCCTTCAGGGTTATGAGCACCATGTTACATTTTGGTTTAGCAGATTCTTGTTCATAGTTATGTTGCACGCCATATTTATGTTTAAGAGGCTATGAGATATTTAAGAAGAGTTTCCCTTCTTTCAGTATTCATGTCTTGCCTGTGAGCATAATCACAAGTCAGTCTCTCAGTCTAATCCTGTTCTTCTCTTTATTTCAGAACATGCCTCCTAAGAGAAGAAATTAGTCAGCCCTTCAGCCCGAAGAACCTTTGGGCGATCATGTATCTCATGCAGAGTTCAGGACAACATTTACCACTCTTGCTCAATCAGTCGCTGCTTATAATGAACAACCAATAGTAATTCTGGCCAACCTAGTGTCCAACTCAGTTGCAGCCAGGATTTGGGACTTCAATTGAATGAATCCTCCAACCTTCCTCAGGTCTAAGGTAGATGAAGACCCTCAGGAATTCTTAAATCAAGTTTAGAAAGTGGCAGATGTCATGGGGGTGACTACTGTTGAGAATGCTGATCTAGCTGTATACCAGTTGTAGGATGTGGCTCATGCTTGGTTTAAACAGTGGAAGTCCGAAAGATCAAATGATGCAGGTCCTATAGAGTTGGAGGAGTTTATCACTGCATTCTTAGATAGATTTATCCCCAAGAGCTTAGAAAAGCTAAGGTGCTAGAGTTCATCAACCTCAGGAAGGGAAATATGATAGTGAAATAGTATTCTTTTAAGTTTACTCAATTAGCCAGGTATGCCCCTCATGTGGTTGTAGACACTAGATCTAAGATGAGTAAGATCATTTCAAGGGTGACCGATAGCATGGTTAATGAGTGCAGATCCACCATGCTGAATAGTGATATGACCTTAGCTAGACTTATAACCCATGCTCTGCAGATAGAAGAGCAAAAAATTAAGTAGAGGGAAAAGCATAATAAAAGAGCAAAGACAGGTAGCTTCAATTTTACTCAGCCTAAATCAGAAGGAGAAAACCATTCTAAGTTTCCGTCTAAGTCATCAGTTCCAGCTCTCTCTACAGCCAAGGCTTCAGTTCCTAAGTTTAGAGAGGGTAACAAAGATAATGCACCAGGCTCTAAGACCCAAGGCAGTGTTAGCAGTGCCCTCTCCTATCCTCTTTTCCAGACTTATGGTAAGCTCCATTAGGGTGTGTGTAGAGAAGGTAGTAGCATTTTTTTTGGTTATGGAAAGCCAGGCCATAGACTTAGAGACTTTCCACAGCCAGGTCCTCAGGGTTAACAGAATCTTTCTTCAGCTTAGTCCGGTTGCCCAAATCAGTAGGGTGCCACTTTTAGTGTTACTAGCGGGCAACGTCCAAATTATCTCTATGCTCTTTAGAATCAACACGATCAGGAAAGTTCTCCTGGTGTAGTTACTAGTATGTTATAGATCTTTCATGTGCATGTTTATGCTTTGCTAGATCTAGGAGCTTCCTTGTCTTTTGTTACTCCTTATATAGCAGTTGATTTTTGAATCAGTCTCGAAATTCTAGTAGAACCCTTTTCAGTATCTACCCAGTAGGTAAAACTATAATAGCTCAGTGAGTATACAGGAACTGCCTGATTAAGATATTTTTAAAAGTCACGTCAACAAATTTAGTCGAGTTAGACATGACTGATTTTGATGTCATTCTTGGCTTGGATTAGCTTTATTCCTGCTATACCACAATCTACTGCAGAAATAGAATATTTTAGTTTCAGTTCCCAAATGAACCCGTCCTAGAGTAGAAGGCTAGCATATCCGCTTTCAGGGGTCAACTTATTTCAAACCATCGGGCAAGGAAATTGATAACTAAGGGATTTTTTTATCATCTAGTTCATGTTAAAGATTTCAGTTGCGGGGCTCCCAGTCTCGAATCAGCCCTAGTAGTGAATAAATATTCAGATATCTTTCCCAAAGATCTTCTAGGAATTCCTCCCGAAAGGGAAATAGACTTTGGTATTGATCTTCTTTCAGACACTCAGCCTATCTCTATTCTGCCATATAGAATGGAACTAGCAGAACTCAAGGAACTAAAAGAAAAGTTGAAGGATCTCTTAGATAAGGGATTCATCAGACCTAACATTTCCCCATGGGGCACACCAGTTTTATTCGTGTGCAAGAAAGATGGTTCCTTCAGAATACATATAGATTACCGTCAACTCAATAAAGTAACAGTCAGGAACAAGTATCGTCTTCCCAGAATTGATGACTTTTTTGACCAACTTCAGGGTGCCAGTTATTTCTCTAAGATATACCTCAGATCCGGCTATCATCAGCTCAGAGTTAGAGAATATGACATCCTAAAGATAGCTTTCCATACTCGATATGGTCACTTCAAATTTCTAGTCATGTCATTTGGTCTTACCAATGCCCCAACCGTTTTCATGGACTTGATGAACCGTGTGTTCAAGTAGTACTTGGACATATTCATTAGTCTTCATAGATAATATTCTGGTCTATTCCCGCAAGGAGCATAATCATGTAGACCATCTCCGAATAGTACTTTAGACTCTCAGAGATCATCAGTTATTCGTCAAAAATAGTAAGTGGAAATTTTGGCAAAGATCCATAGCATTCCTTAGCCATATTGTTTTCGGTAATGGCATTAGAGTAGATCCTCAAAAAACCAAAGTAGTAATAAACTGGCCTTGCCCTATTTCTCCATCAGATATCAGGAGTTTCTTAGGTTTGGTTGGCTATTACAAGTGGTATGTTGAGGGATTTTATGCTATTATATCTCCTATGTCCAGATTGACTCAGAAGAAGGTCAAGTTTTAGTGGTCAGATTCATGTGAGAAGATTTTTTAGGAATAGAAGACTCGGCATACCTCAACTCTAGTTCTAGCCCTTCCAGATGGTTCTGATTGTTTTGCAGTTTATTGTGATGCATCTAGAGTGGGTTTAGGTTGTGTCCTCATACAGTAGGAAAGGTCATAGCCTACGCCTCCACACAGCTTAAACGCCATGATAAGAATTATCCTACTCATGACCTTGAGTTAGCAGCCGTAGTATTTGCCTTAAAGATTTGGAGGCATTATCTCTATGGAGTTTATGTAGACATTTTCATAGATCAAAAGATCCTTCAGTGTGTCTTTTCTAAAAAAGATCTCAATCTTTGTCAGAGAAGATGGTTAGAGATCTTGAAAGATTACGACATGAGTGTCCTCTATCATCGGGCAATGCTAATATAGTGGTCGATGCTCTCAGTAAACTCTCTATGGTTAGTGTTTCTCATGTTGAGGATAGTAAGAAAAAGTTAGCTCAATAAGTACACCAGCTTGCCAGACTAGGCATTTACTTAGTCAACTCTTCAGATGGCGGTGTATGTGTTCAGAGTAGTTCAGAATCATCTCTAGTTTCCAAGGTAAAAGAAAAGCAAGATAAGGATCCTAGCCTTGTCACGCTAAAAGAGCTAGTTCAGAATCAGAAAATAGAGGTTTTCTTCCAAGAGGGAGATGGTATTCTTCATTGTGAGGGTCGTCTCTATGTTCCATACATAGATGACTTCAGGCAACGAATTCTATTAGAAGCGCATAGTGTGCGTTACTCTATTCATCCAGGGTCCACTAAGATAAACCACGACTTGCGAGAAATCTATTAGTGGAGTGGGATGAAAATAGATGTTGCATTGTGCCTAAGTGCTCTACATGTTAGCAAGTTAAGATAGAGCTTTAGAAGCCTAGTGGTCCTATGCAAGAGTTCAGTAGTCCTACTTGGAAGTAGGAAGTTGTGAAGATCGACTTTGTGATGGATTTGCCTCGAACTCATCTTCAGCATGATTCAGTCTAGGTCATTGTAGAAAGAATGACCAAATCAGCTCTTTTTCTTCTAGTTCATACCTTTTATTTAGCCAAGGATTATGCCAAGCTCTACATTAAGGAGCTAGTCAAATTGCACGGTGTTCCATTAACTATTATCTCAGACAGAGGTACCTAGTTCACTTCTCATTTTTGGATAGCACTCTAAAAGGGTCTTGGTACCCAAGTACAACCTTTCATCCTTAGATAGATGGTCAAGTAGAAAGGACCATTCATACTTTAAGAGATATGTTAAAGGCATGTGTAATTGATTTCAAGGGTAGTTGGGATGACCACTTGCTTTTGATTGAATTTCCATACGACAATAGGTATCATTCCAGTATTTGGATGGCTCTATTCGAAGATCTCTATGGTAGGAGATGTAGATCTCTAATCATTTGGTTCAAAGTTAGTAAGGCCTCAATCATATGTCCTGACTTAGTATTCGACGGCGTTTGATATTGGTGATCATGTCTACCTCAATGTCTCTCCTATGAAGGGAGTGAAGAGATTCGGCAAGAATGGAAAGCTCAATCCCCGATATGTCGATCCCTTCAAGATTCTCAGTCATTTTGGCAAGGTAGCTTATGAGCTCGAATTGCCTTCAGGTCTAGCCTTAGTTCATCTAGTCTTTCATGTCTCTTTGCTCAAGAAATGCATAGGTGACCCATCAATCGTAGTCCCTATTCAGAGAATCGATGTTCAGAATAACCTTTATTATGAAGAGATTCAATTAAATTCCTTGACTATCAGACCCGTAGATTGAGGAACAAAGAAGTCCCTCTAGTTAAAGTTCTTTGGCCAAAATCAGTCCATAGAGGGAGCTACTTGGGAAGCAGAAGCAGATATGCGCACCAAGTACCCTCACCTTTTCACCATCAACTCAGATCAAGCTCAAGGTAATAGTTCTCCTTAAGCTTACTCAGTTTCATGATTAGTGTAAATCACCAACTTAGTATTCAGTCTCATGTTCATGTTTCTATGATAATCTTGGTATAAAGTACCACCGTATATTCAGTCATACATTTATGTATCGATTAGTTATATAGTTATGCATCAGGCATGCATTCTCATTTTGAGAAAACTTAGTTTTTCAGAACTTTCAGTTATGCATTTTTAAATCAGTTACATATGCAGCAGATATGCATGTTTAGTATGTTATGTTTAGCTTGTCAGTCATGTCCATCATGAGATCATGTTCCAGTTATTCATGTTCATCTCATTGTATCCCTTCTCATTCAGTCTCATTCGAGGATGAATGTTCTCAGGGGAGAGATATTGTAATACCCGTGCTTTGTCTTAGCTTAAAAATCATCTCAAGGATGTTAGAACTTGCTTTGAAATAATAATTCATTATTATACACGAGGTATTTCCATAATTTTAACATCCTATCACATGGAAAATTGAATAAGCTTTCCATCAATATATAATTTGCCTAAATCCGACACCCGGGCGTAGAGTTAGAGCCTTTTCAGTAACATAGTGTTTGACTAGAGTCTTCAGCATGTCGCGGAGATAGCTCAAATGTGAATTGTCAAATTCTAGTTTTTCTCCATGATACTAGCGTATTACAATAAACTTCCAGGTCGTAGACAAGGTGCTAACGCGATAGCTCCGCATTGTGCTACCATGTAATTTCCCAATTGTAAATTTCTAGTGACACGGCGCGATAATGCCGCGTCATGCCAAGGGCCCAATTTAGGAAATTTTATTGAAAATTTAAATTACGTATCCAGGGTTAAAAGGGTCAATTTCCCCCCTTTATAAGCTTCCAAACATGAGATTTAGCCCCTATTCATCCAAAATATTGATGTTTTTCTCAAATACTCTCATGAACTCAAGCTAGGGTTTTCATAGAAGGTCCAATTTCAAGAAGGTTTCACTATCAATCTTCATTGAATCACGATCAAAGGTATGCATAGTGTTCACTCATAGACTCCTTTTGCCCATGATGTCCAAAAATCCTTTCTAACTAAAAGTTATGGATTTTCTTCATGTTTTCATGCTTTGTATGATCTATTTCATGTGGATATATGAGGAATTTATTTCTATTCCATGATTTGATAAATTCCATGTGGGTTGATTAGTATAGATAAATATTTATGAAATCTCATGACTAAAACCTTGTATGATGGAATTGAAATTGAAGCATGATGTTTAATTGTTGTATAATGTGTTTACATGTACTATTCTTGCCATATGTTTGATAAAATGTTTAGATAAAGGAATATTGTCTAACGAGCATGATATCATGAAATCCCTATGTATGTACAAGTTCATGCCTATTACATGTTTAATGAAATGCTTCTATGAATGTAGTATGTATTATGATGTTAGTCAAGTCTTTAAGTAAATCATGAAACGTCAGTTTCCTTCTATCGAGACCTGTGGGTACTTGTACCCAAAATATTAGTTGTGTGACTAGAGCCATGTCAAATTTTCATGATACTCATAGTCAAGCTATGAACTAGTAGACTTTAAATAGTCTTATGACTGAGGAAAAATCTTCATGATCTCATGACTCAATAAGTTGTCAGATATCAGTAGTATTCCATCAACCAGAAAAATTCACTAACTCAGTGCATACTCAGTTCAGTTCAATAAATCATGTTTAGCGTCTATTCAGATGGGACTAGGAATTAGTATCGATTGAACCCAAGGATGAGGACTAATCTATTATATGAGGGTGTGATTCCTAGAAGCAATCATTGCATTCCAGAACTGTGTAGCCAGCATAGGTTGAGACATCGTAGCCTGCTAAATGAAGGTAGATGAGGTGGCTTAACCTAATATGTGAGGTTTCCCACCATTCTCGTTAGAGTTACCTATTATATGAGGGTTACTCACATATTGTCCTTACCAGTGGCACGGTATTGACACCCTTCCAATCAGGGCATAGATCAGCTATCATAGCACCTTTGGGGCATGTCGATTAGATATTACTTCCCATAGTTTTATGTTACAGAATAAAGAATGTTAGATACAGTCAATTAGACTCAGTAATAGAACTCAGATAGTTCTTTAGATTTCAGAACTGTCAGATACAGTCAACTGAGATAAAATATGGAGCTTAGATAGTTCCATCAGATTTAGGACTGTCAGCTATAGTCACCCATATTATCAGTTATACTCAGATACAGTCACTGATGTTATCATTATTATTCAGATATATTCTTTCATGTTATTAGTCATATAAGTTACTAGCATATCATGTTATTAGTATACAGACTCAGAAATCATAAAATCAAGTTGTCATTACCGTCATGTATTTATGCATGTATTCTCACGTTCATGTTAGACAGTCAGTTAGCATTATTCATGCATGCAAAATCTTGCATATAGCCTACCTCACATGTATACTCGATACATATGTACTGACGCATTCACGCTTTGGTACTTTCTTTTATGTTACACCATAGGTTCAGAGACACGAGTTCCAAATTAGTAGTAGATTCCATATTTTGCAGTCAGAGTAGAGATGAGTCCTCATCCTTTGAGGATATAATGATTTTATAGTATCTCATTAATTAGCTTATTAGTTGGAGTTAGTTAGGGATATGTCCCATACTCCTTATTCAGATTCTTCAGACAATAGAGGCTTTCAGACGAGATACAGACTAGATACAGACTATCATGTTTGAGACTTCAATTTTTTTTGGGTTTTCTATTACCCCACACAGATGTTATGTTATTCAGTTATGTTCATGATCGAACCTTAAGGCCTTTCAAAGCATGTTTCTGCATTATTATGTTATCTTATGCAGTATACAGGTATAGATATGAGTCATGGGTTCGCTTGTGGTCCTTTGGGGTCATGAGCATCGTGTAGTGTTTTGGTTTAGCAAATTGGGTCATTACAATATTGAGTTGCAATTTGTATTAGATAGAAGAGTGATCTTATTTTGATGTAATTAGTTTGATGTGTATGATGAAATAACGGGAGTCAAAAAAGATGAGTATGACTTCGTGAGTGTTAATCCGAGTGATTTTTGTAATACCCCATAGTTTTTCTGATCTTCAAATGATCTAAAGAAAGTTAGAAGCATTCTTTGAAAGATGAATCCTTTTTTATACATGTGGTATTTTTGAGATTTTCACTTTTTATCAGGTGGGAAATTTAATTATCTTTCCAATGATACTATTTTCATCAAAATCTGACATCGGAGGAGAAATTTATGGCTAAAATTCATAAGGCAGTAAAAACCACCAGGTGCGATGGTGAGGCCGACGGACCGTCAGACTTGTGACGAACCATCGCTCAGGCCGTCCCAAGGGAAATAGTGAAGCCATCTTCTGTATAAGGTATGACGAGCATGTTGATGGACCGTCAAACTTATGACGGACCGTCCACCAGGCCTTCGCTACTTAGGTAGTAAGCCCTTTTCTTGGTCCACGTATGACGATAAAAATGATGGACCATCACCCTAGAGACGGACCATCGCACGAGCCACTTCTTATCCCGATTCAAAAAATTAAAGCCATTTTAAAAGGGGCTTTTTGGTCCTTTACCACCCATTTATACACCAAATTATATTCGACCAAAGCTCAAAAATTCATTAAGCTTTCACAACAACAAAACTAGGGTTTACTCTCTAACATTACTCACCAAGAACAAAATCCAGATCTTCTTCTAGAACTAAGAGATTCAAATTCTTCGAGTTCAATAATTTAAAGAAAACTCAACCAAGGTATACATAGTGTTCATTCATGGACTCCTTTCGTCCATCAAGCCCAATAATCTCTTTTCAAAGTTTAATTTTATGGATTTCCTTTATGAATTTCATGATTGGGCTGCTCTTGTTTATGTTGATAATGAGTAATTGAATTCTTTTCCATATTGGGGGTTAAATTTTATGTGGATTTGATTAGTATAGATGTAGATTCATGTAAACCTATGATTAAACCCTTGAATGATTAAATTAGAATTAAATCATGATGTTTAATTGTTGTATAATGTTGTTTACACATACTATGCCTACCATGTGTTTGTTTAAATGCCTAGATGAAGGAAAATGCGCAACTAGCATGATATCATAAAATCCCCATGTATATACAAGTTTATACAGATCACATGTTTGATGAAATGCTTAAATAAATGTATTATGGATTATGATGTTAGTGATGTGTTCAAGTAGGTCATTCTTTGTTGGTTTCCTTCTAATGAGTCGTGGGGGTACTTGTACCCGAAATATTAGATATGTGCCTAGAGCCATGTCATGTGTCCGTGATACTCTCAGTCAAGCTATGATCCTTAGAATTCAGACAATCTTATAACTCAGTAAAACTCCATGATCTCAAGAACTCAGTTAGTTGTAACATGCCAGTAGTATATCATCAGTCAACGAAAGTCAGTAACTCAGTCCATGTTCAGTTCAGTAAATCATGTTCAGTGTCTATTCAGATGGGAGTAAAAATTATCACTGAGCGAACCTAAGGGTGGGAACTCACCTGTTATAAGAAGGTGTGATTCTCAGAAGCAATCTTTGTATTCTAGAACTATGTAGCCAGCATAGGTTGAGACATCATAGTGTGCTATATGAGGGTGGATGAGATAGCTTAACCTGATACATGAGGGTTTCCACCGTTCTCATGAGAGTTACCTATTATATTAGGGTCACTCACATATTGTCCTTACCAGTGTCCCGGTATTTACACCCTTTTAATCAGGGCACAGATTGGACCCTAATTAAGCTATAATGGATCATTTAGGGAATGCCGATTAGATAACTACCTTCCACAGTCTCAGTATGAATCTCGGTAAAAGAACTCAGATAGTTCTTAAGAATTCAGGACTGTCAGATACAGTCAACTCAGATACATTATGGAACTCAGCTAGTTCCATCAGATTCAGGACTGTCAGATACAGTCACTCATGTTATCAGTTATCAGAATTCAATAATTAGTCATGTTATTCATCCACATACTAATGTTATCACGATGTTAGATATAGTTACTATGTATGCATGCATGTATTCTCACTTTCATATTAGTCAGTTAGCCAGTATTGTTTATGCATATAAACCTCATGCATTTATCCTACCTCACATGCATACCAGTAGATTCAAAGTACTAACATATTTTCACTATGGTATCTTATACCATAGGTTCAGAGACACGAGCTTCAGAGCATCAGTAGATTCCAGATATCAGCAGTCAGAGTTAGCAGTGAGTCCTCATCCTTTGAGAAAATGATTATTTCTCTATTATCTTATTAATTAGTTTATTAGTTGGGGTTAGTTGGGGACATATCCCATCAACTTCCTACTTAGACAGTTCAGTCAGTTAGAGGCTTTCCATACAATTATGTTCAGACAGTTATTTCAGTTGTTTTGGGTATTTCATACCCCATTTAGATGTTATGTTTTACTTCAGTTATGTGAACCTTATGGCCTTTTGGATCATGTTTCCATATTATTCAGTATATTATGCAGTACACAGGTATAGATATCAGTCATGGGTTAGCTTTTGGTCCTTCGAGGTCATGAGCACCATATAGCATTTCGGGTACCAAATTCGGGGCATTACAAACTTGGTATCAAAACTAAGTTCAATAGTGTCCTAGGAATTCTGAAAGCTGCATCTAGTAGAGTCTTGTACATGGGTGTGTTGCACTCCATATTTATGTGCCGGAGGCTATAAGATGTTTTAGGAATAGTTACCCTTCTTTCAGTATTCATGTCATGCCAGTGAGCATAATCTCAATTTAATCTATTTTTTCTCTATATTTTAGAACATGCCTCCCAAGAAAAGAACCCATCCTATCAAAAAAATCCCTTGGATGAACATCTTTCTCATGCGGAGTTCAGGTCCGCATTCACTACTTTTGCCCAGTCAGTTGTTGCTCTGAATAAATGACCAGCTGTCGTTCCGTCTAACCCAGTGGCCAATTCAACTACAGCCAGGATTCGAGACTTCACTAGAATAAACACTCCATCCTTTCTTGGGCTAAGAAGGACGAGTACCCTTTGGAATTCCTAGACCAGGTGCCTAAGTTTACGGATATAATGGGGGTTATATCTAGTGAAAGTGCTGAGATAGTTGCATATCAATTGCAGGATATGGATCATACTTGGTTCAAGCAGTGAAACTCAAAGAGGGCAGACGATACAGGGTCAGTTGAGTGGGAGGAGTTTGCTTTAGCATTCCTTGATAGTTTCTTTCCCTTAGATCTTAGAGAAGCTAAGGTGCTAGAATTCATCAACCTTAGGCAGGGCAATATAATAGTGTAAGAGTATTCTCTTAAGTTTACTTAATTATCCAGATATGCCCCTCATATGGTTGAAGATAGCAGTGAAAGGATGAGTATATTTGTTTCAAGAGTAAATAATAGCATAATTAATAAGTGTAGATCTGCCATACTAAATAGTGACATGACTTTAGCCAAGCTCATGACTCATGCTCAGCAGATAGAAGATTAGAAGAGTAAGATAAGGGAAAAGAAGAATAAGAGAGCAAAGACAAGTAGTTTCAACTTTGCTCATCCTAAGTCAGAAGGAGGAAACCATTCTCAGTATCGTCCTAAGTCATCAATTCTAACTCTTTCTTCAGATAGTGCTCCAGTTCCTAATTTTAGAGAGGGTAGAAAAGATAGAGCCCCAGGTTCTAAGTCCTAGGGCAGTGTTAGCAGTGCCCGCACCTATCCTCTTTACCAGAATTATGGCAAGCACCATTAGGGTATTTGTAGAGCTGGCAATGGTAGTTTCTTTGGATATGGTTAGCCAGGCCACAGAGTTAGAGACTCTCTTCAGCGAGGTCCACAGTGTCAAAAAAATTGCTCATCAGCTCTGTCTGGTCACCCAAATCAGTAGGATGCCACCTCTAATGCTACTAGTGGGCAATGCTTAAATCGTCTTTATGCTCTTCAGTCCTGACAAGATCAGGAAAATTCTCCTGATGTGGTTACCAGTACATTACAGATCTTTCATATGCATGTTTACACTTTGCTAGATCCATGAGATTGTTTGTCTTTTGTCACTCCTTGTATAGCATTCGATTTTAGAGTCAGTCCCAAAATTCTAGTAGAGCCCTTTCAGTCTCTACCCCAATGGGTGAAACCATCATAACTTGGAAGGTATACAGGAAATGCCCGGTTATAATATCTTAAAAAATCACTTCAGCAGACTTAGTTGAATTAGAGATGACTGATTTTGATGTAATTCTCAGCATGTATTGGCTTCATTTCTTCTACACCAGAATCAACTGTAGAAATAGAATAGTTTAGTTTCAATTTTTGAAAGAACCCATCCTAGAGTGGAAGGGTAGTGTATCTATTTTCAAAGGTCTGCTTTTTTCCTACCTTTGGGCATGGAAAATGATATCTAAAGGATGTTTCTATCATCTTGTTCAAGTTAAGGACACTAGTTCCAAAACTCCCAGTCTTAAATTAGTGTAGTCAAGAGTGAATATTCAGAGGTCTTTCCCGAAGATCTTCCAGGAATTCCTCCCGTAAGGGAAATAGACTTCGGCATTGATATTCTTCCAGACACTCAGCCTATATCCATTCCACCATACAGAATGGCACCAGTAGAACTTAGAGAACTGAAAGAACAGTTGAAGGATCTGTTAGGTAAGGGGTTCATCAGGCCTAGTGTGTCCCCATGGGGCACTCCAGTATTATTTGTGCACAAGAAATATGGTTCTCTCAGCTTGTGTATAGACTACCGTCAACATAATAAGGTCACGGTCAAGAACAAGTATTCTCTTCCCAGAATCAATGACTTGTTTGACTAATTTCAGGGTGTAGCTATTTCTCCAAGATAGACCTCAGATCCGGCTATCATCAAATCAGATTCAAAGAATATGACATTTCAAAAATATCTTATCATACTCGGTACGGTCACTTTGAATTTTTAGTCATGTCCTTTGGTCTCCCCAATGCCTCAGCAGGTTTCATGGACTTGATGAACCGTGTGTTCAAGCAATACTAGGACATGTTCTCCATAGTCTTCATAGATAATATTTTGGTCTATTCCTGTAGTGAGCGAGATCATGCAGACTATCACAGAATAGTACTTTGACTCTCAAAGATAATCAGTTATTCACAAAATTCAGTAAGTGCGAGTTTTGACTAAGGTCAGTAGCATTTGTTAGTCATATCATTTTTGATGATGGCATTAGGGTAGATCCTCAAAAGTCCAAAGTAGTAAGAAACTTGGCTCACCCTATCTCTTTATTTGATATTAGGAGTTTTTTGGGTTTGGCTAGATATTATAGACAGTTTATTGAGGGATTTTCATCTATTGCATCCCCTATGTCTAGATTGACTCAGAAGAAAGTTGTGTTTTAGTGGCCAGAACCTTGTGATAAGAGCTTTTAGGAGTTGAAGACTCAACTCACCTCAACTCCAATTCTAGCTCTTCCAGATGGTTCAAATGGGTTCGTAGTGTATTGTGATGCATCCTGACAAGGTTTGGGTTGTGTCCTCATGTAGCATGGTAAGGTCATAGCCTATGCCTCGCGATAGCTTAAACCCTATGAGAGGAATTATCCTACTCATGATCTTGAGTAAGTAGCCGTAGTATTTGAGTTAAAATTTGGAGGCATTATCTATATGGTGTTCAAGTAGATATATTCACAGATCATAAGAGCCTTCAATATGTCATTTCTCAGAAAAATCTAAATTTTCATCAGAGAAGGTGGTTAGAGCTCTTGAAAGATTAAGACATAAGTGTCCTTTATCATTCGGGCAAGGCCAATGTAGTGGCCAACGCTCTCAGTAAACTGTCTATGGATAGTGTTGCTCATGTCGAAGACTATAAAAAGAAGTTAGCGTAGGAAGTCCATCAGTTTACCAGACGAGGCATTCGCTTAGTTTATACAGATGAGGGTGATATATGGGTTCTGAGTAGTTCAAAATTATCTCTAAGGAAAGAAAGATCAAGGATCAAGTTATAAGAGTCATTCAAGGATCAAAAAATAGAGGTTTTCTTCCAAGGAGGAGATAGTGTTCTATGTTGTCAGGGTCGTCTGTGTGTTCCAGCTGTAGATGACTTAAGGAAGAAATTTCTTGTAGAAGTGCATCGTGCACGCTACTCTATTCAACCAGGGGCCACAAAGATGTACCGCAATTTATAGGAAATATATTAGTGGAGTAGGATGAACAGAGACATTGCAGAGTTTGTGGCTAAGTGTTCTATATATCAGCAGGTTAAGATAGAGCATCAGAAGCCTAGTGGGTCCATACAGATTTTAGTATCCCTACTTGGAAGTGGGAAGAAGTGAACATGGACTTCGTGACGAGTTTGCCTCAAACTCGTCGTCAACATGATTCAGTTTGGATCATTATAGATAGAATGACCAAATCAGCCTATTTCCTTCTAGTTCATACCTCTTATTCAACTGAGGATTATGTCAAACTCTAGATCAGGGAGTTGGTCAGATTGTACACTGTTCTGTTAGCTATTATCTTAGGTAGAGGTACCCAGTTCACCTTTCATTTCTACAAAGCATTCCAAAAGAGTTTTGGTACCCAAGTTCATCTCAGTATAGCCTTCCATCCCCAGACAAATGGTCAAGCACAAAGGACCATTCAGACTTTAGAAAATATGTTGCGTGCATGTGCAATTAATGTCAAGGAAAGTTGGGATGACTACTTATCTTTGATTGAATTTGCATACAACAACTATTATTACAGTACTAAGATGGCTCCATTCAAAGCTCTCTACAGTAGGCGATGTAGATCTCCAATTGGTTGATTCAAAGTTAGTAAGGCCTCAGTTATAGGGCCTGACTTGGTATTCGACGCCTTAGAGAAATTTCTGTTGATCAGAGAAAGACTCCGGGCTGCTCAAAGCCAATAGAAGTCTTATGCAATTGTTCATAAAAAAGATCTCGAGTTCAATATTGGTGACTATTTTTATTTAAAGATCTCTCCCACGAAAGGAGTGAAGAGGTTTGGCAAGAAAGGAAAGCTCAGTCCTCGATATATCGGTCCCTTCAAAATTCTCAGTCAGTTTTGCAAGGTCGCTTATGAGCTCGAATTTCCTTCAGATTTAGCCCCAGTTCATCAAGTCTTCCATGTCTCTTTGCTCAAGAAATGTATAGGTGACCAAGTAGTTGTAGTCCCTATTCAGAGCATCGATGTTTAGAACAACCTCTCTTATGAAAAGATTACAGTAGAAATACTAGGCTATCAGACTTGTAGACTAAGGAACAAAGAAGTACCTCTAGTTAAAGTTCTTTGGTGACATCATTCTATTGAGGGAGCTACTTGGGAAACAAAAGCATACATGCATACCAAGTAACCTCACCTCTTCTCCGCTGACTTAGATTAACCTCAAGGTAACATTTCTCCTTAAGCTTACCTAGTTTCATGTTCAGTATTCATTATAAACTTGGTATTAAATACCATTGCATATTCAGTCATGCTTTCAGGTATCAGCTCAGTTGTATAATTATGCATCAGACATGCATTCTCATTGTGAGAAACTTAGTTCATCAGAACACCCAGTCATGCATTCATGAATCAGATACACATGCATCAAATATGCATATTCAGTATGATATGTTCAGTTATCAGTCATGTCAGTCATGAGATCATGTTTCAGCATTCAAGTTCAGTATTTACGTTGGTTATTCTTTGCCCTCAATCAGTCTTATTCGAGGACGAATGTGCTCAAGGGGGGGATATTGTAATACCCCATACTTTTTCCTAGCTTGAAATCATCTCAAGAATATTAGAATCTTAATTTGAAAGATGAATCCACCTTTTTACATGTTGTATATTTAAGATTTTCATTTTTTGTCATATGGTTAATTGAATTAGTTTTCCAACTATACCAATTTTTTTTCATATGGTTACTTGGTTCGCATACGATGGTTGAAACAACGGACTATTGCCCTACCCATGGACCGTTGTAGGTCTTGATTAAGAAAATTAAAGCCATTTTAAAAGGGGTTTTTCGGTCTTTTACCACCCTTTTATATACCCAATTATATCCGACCAATGCTCAGAAATTCATTATTCTCTCACAGCAACAAAACTAGGGTTTTCTCTCTAACGTTAATCTCGAAGAATAAAATCTAGATCTTCTTCAAGAACATAGAGATTAAAATTCTTCAAGTTTAAGACTTTCAAGAAAACTCAACCCAGGTATGCATAGTGTTCATTCATGGGCTCTTTTCGTCCATCAAGCCCAAAAATCTCTTTTTAAAGTTTATGTTTATGGATTTCCTTTATGGATTTCATGATTGGGCTATTCTTGTTCATGTTGATAATGAGTAATTGAATTCTATTCCATTTTGGGGGATAAAATGTATGTGGATTTGATTAGCATAGATGTAGATTCATGTAAACCTATGATTAAACCCTTGAATGATGAAATTAGAAATGCATCATGATGTTTAATTGTTGTATAATGTTTTTTACACATACTACATACCATGTTTTTTTAAAAGCCTAGAAGAAGGAAAATGCCCAACTAGCATGATATCATGAAATCCCCATGTATGTACAAGTTTATGCAGATCACATGTTTGATGAAATGCTTCAATAAATGTATCATGGATTATGATATTAGTGATATGTTCAAGTAGGTCATGCTTTCCAGTTTTCTTCTAACGATTCCTAGGGTACTTGTACCTGAAATATTAGATGTGTGCCTACAGCCATGTCATGTTTCCACAATACTCTCAGTCAAGCTATGATACTTATACTTCAAGCAATCTTATGACTCAGGAAATCTCCATGATCTCATGAACTCAGTCAGTTTCCAGATTTCAGTAGTATTCTGTCAATCAACGGAAGTTAGTAACTTGGTCCATCTTCAGCTTAGTAAATTATGTTCAATATTTATTCAGATGGGAGTAAAAATTAGCACCGAGCGAACCCAAGGGTGGGAACTCACCTATTATTTGAGGGTGTGATTCTTAGAAGCAGTCCTTGTATTCCATAACTATGTAGCCAGCATAGGTTGAGACATCATATCCTGCTATATAATGGTAGATGAGGTGGCTTAACCTAATATATGAGGGTTCCTACCGTTCTCATTAGAGCTACCTGTTATAATAGGGTCACTCACATGTTATCCTTACTAGTGGCACGGTAATGACACCCTTCCAATCAGGGCACAGATTGGACCCTAATTAAGCTATAATCTATCATTTGGGGTATGTCGATTATATGACTACCTCCTACAGTCTCAGTATCAATCTTAGTAAAAGAACTCAGATAGTTTTTCAAAATTCAGGATTGTCAAATATAGTTAACTAAGATACATTATGGAACTCAGCTAGTTCCATCAGATTTAGGACTGTTAGATACAGTCCCTCATGTTATTAGTTATCAGAATTCAATCATTAGTCATGTTAGTCATCAACATACTTATGTTATCGCAATTTTAGATATAGTTACTATGTATGCATGCATGTATTCTCACTTTCATATTAGTCAGTTATACAGTATTGTTCATGCATATAAACCCCGTGCATTCAACCTACCTCACATGTATATCAGTACATTTAAAGTACTAACTCCTTTGCGCTATGGTGTCTTATACCATAGGTTCAGAGACATGAGCTCCAGAGCATCAATAGATTCTAGATATCAGCAGTCAGAGTTAGCAGTGATTCCTCATCCTTCGAGGACATGATTATTTCTCTATTATCTCACTAATTAGTTTATTAGTTGGGGTTAGTTGGGGACATATCCCATCAACTCCCTACTCAAATAGTTCATTTAATTAGAGGCTTTCTAGATGATTATGTTCAGACAGTTATTTTAGTTGTTTTGGATATTTCATACCCCGTTTAGATGTTATGTTTTACTTCAGTTATGTGAACCTTATGGCATTTAAGTTCATGTTTCCATATTATTCAGTGTATTTGCAGTATATAGGTACAGATATCAGTCATGGGTTAGCTTGTAGTCCTTTGTCGTCAGGAGCACCATGTAGCATTTTGGGTACCAAATTTGGGACATTATAGTTTTTGAAAACAAATGAGCCATTTGTTTTAGCTCAACCCTCTTATGTCAATCATAATTCAAAAAAAAGTTTGGCAAGTATTGAGGAAGACTCAACCTCATAATTCCTATGAGACATTGGAAAAAGTGGATGACAATATTGAAATGGGTGATGATATTGTAGATTTAGGAAGTCCTTCACAAAAAAAATAAAAAAGAATAAATGAGGTATTGTTTTGGTTATCTAAAATAATAATTATATTATTAGACAGTCTTATGACATGCATGATGATTTCTTGTATTACTATATCGTCCCAAATTTTTTGTCATATTCTTTTTTTCACTTTTTATTTTTCGTAGGATCAAGATGAAATAATTGAAGATTGAAAATGAGGTCGGATCAACTGAAAAGATTACTATGTAAACATTCGTCGCGCCTGGTGTTATAGGAAAAAGTCGAGGATGAGGACGAGGGCTTAGATCTTTAGCTGAGAAAGATAATATGTCAACTAAGAGTTTACTTCCTCAATCTAGTAATGTTGTCAAGTAATACCTCCAAGAGGTTGAAATAGGTAAGATATTTTATATACCGATTGAAATCAGGTTGCTATTGATATTCTATGTTGTGAACTAAAGTTGTCTTCAACGACCACACATGTGGTAAAGTTATGTGCCACATATTTATATATGATTTTAAATGCTAAAGTATCTAATATAATTTAATTTGTTTGTCTAGGTTCTCTAGGGATTGGTCGAGGACGAGGGCTTAAATACTCCATCATGTTTGTTATTCAAGGAATGGAAACCATTGGTAAGAAATACACTCACGAATTTGAAACGAGTAAGTATTTGTTCAAATATGTTGTGGTTTTTCAAATCTACTATGTATTTCATAACTTTACTAATATGTTTCTTGCTTTCATCTGCTATAGGAAAGGGACTAGAGCTAAGACCTTGATCTTTGAGCTCCTTCTTAGGGATTTCTGCAAAGAAAAGTGGAATCTTTAAACAAGACCACCCTCTGTGCTAACCAACATGTGCGAACTCCATCTAAAATCATAAGTTCAAGTTCTACCATGCCTTCTAGTCAACAAATACAAAGAATTGATGAAGATTCCTTGATTCTTGAGAAAGAGAATATGCAAGCTAATATTTCATCACTTTTATCTATTATTCCAGTGATGCAACACTTTTAAAATGTTGAAAAGGTATGATCTGATCCATTCCCCAAAACAATCTTTTAGTGTGATTATTTTCACAATTGTACAAACAATTATAGTGTCTTAGAGTTACACTGATTTTGTACTAGATTAGATTCTGAAAAATCTAGCTCGACTTGTGGCCTATTCCAGTTACTCAACCTTCTCTGGACAGTATGTTTTTGTGCAAGGAGAATACAACTCTACACAAGATATAGTTCTTATGGTAGGATTCTAGCTTCACATCTTATAGTTATGTACTAATGTATTTCTGATGGGATAGAGTATGTTATATGGGATATTATGAGTTATGTGGGTTAAATTGTCTCATATTTTGTTTGTCCCTTGTCCTTGCATTGATTTGAATTAGTAATCTATGGATGGCTAAGTTGAATACACCGGTACTTTGTCCATGCTCTGTATAGTTATGTACTAATGTATTTTTGATGGGATATTAAGAATTATATGGGTTAGATTGTCTGCATATTTTGTTTGTCCCTTGTCCCTACATTGATTTGAATTAGTAATCTATGGATTGTTAAGTTGCATACACTAGTACTTTGTCCTATGCCATTGTATTGTTATGTACTAATGTATTTCTGATGGGATATAGTGCGTTATGTGGGTTAGATTGTCTGCACATTTTGTTTGTTCCTTGTCTCTGAATTGATTTGAATCCATAATCTATGGATTGTTAAATTACATACACTGGTACTTTATCCCATGCCATGTATAGTTATGTAATAATGTATTTCTGATGGGACATAGAGCGTTATGTGGGATATAGTGCATTATGTGGGTTAGATTGTCTGCACATTTTGTTTGTCTCTTGTACCTGCATTGATTTGAATTAGTAATCTATGGATTGTTAAGTTGGATACACTGGTACTTTGTGCCATGCCATGTATAGTTTTGTACTAATGTATTTCTAATGGGATATAGTGCGTTATGTGGGTTAGATTGTCTGCACATTTTGTTTGTCCCTTATCCCTACATTTATTTGAATCAGTAATCTATGGATTGTTAAGTTGCATACACTAGTTCTTTTTCCCATGCCATGTATTAGGTTAAACAAATTTTTATCTTTTGTTGTTGGTCTAAGGTCTATTTTAGTTGCTTGAAGGCAGCTCTATCGAAGAAACAATCTATATTATTTTCACAAAAAAGCATAAGTTTCCTTTGTGCTCTAGATCTTCAAATACAACTTGCATAAGAATCTGGATATTCACCCTTCTCATCATGCTTTATTTCATTGTCATAATTTACTAATATGTTCTTTGGATCCAGGTGCTATAGGAATGGGACTAGAGTAAAGACCTAGATCTTTGAGCTCCTTTTTAGGGGGTTTTGAAAAAAAAAAGGAATCTTTCAGCAAGAGCACCCTCAATGCTAACCAGCATGTGCAAACTCCATCTAAAAACACAAGCTCAAGTTGTAGCATGCATTCTAGTCAAGTAATGCGAAGAATGGATAAAGATCCCTTGGTTCTTGAGAAAGAGGATATGCAAGTCAATATTTCATTGCCCCCATCCGTTGATCAAGTCATGCAACACTCTCAAAATGTTGAAAAGGGTATATTTTGAATTCATATGTTATTAATTTGTTGAACTAAATTTGATAGTTTTAACCAATTTGTACAACTGTAGGTTCGTATAATCGTGGAAAGGTAAAAAGAGTTCGAGGTAGCAATAAGTGCAAAGAAGTTTATTCACTTGAAACCAGAGAAAATCTGAAATTAACCTTTTACAATAATCGAACGTTTGAAAAAATGGCAAACTATTTTCGAGGCATTTGGGAAAAATTATTCGTGATAGTCATATATGTCCACTAAGAGTATCATCATAGAGTGATATTAGATAAGAAAAATTGAATCACATGTGGGTAGCTGTTGAGGTAATTAATATATCTACATCTGATTCAGATTCTTTTTTTTATTATAAAAGCTTTGCTTATTCTTAATAAATCAGAGCTGATCATATTGTCCATTTTCTGGTCCTTTCTTGGTAAAAAAGGTTTGATAGTATGTTAAATGCACTAACTTATACCATATTTTGATTATTGTAGGATAAATTTTTAGGTGTTGAACTGAGTGATCACCGTGAACATAGTTTGAGATAGATGAATGAGTTATGGAACAAATGGAGAGGATACTTATATAGAAAATATGTGAAGAATAAGTCACTCAACAAGCTCTAAAAAATAAGCGAAATGGAATAGACAAGAAACAATGGGAGTGGTCGGTAAAAGAACATTTTTCTTCTAATGCTTTTCAGATATGCAAATACTTTTATTTGTTGCATTCCTTTTGCTTCTCCCCAGAGAATAGTCATTTGAAATTATATTTGGAACTCCATTTTGTTATCTAATTTTTTTTTGGATTATTAAAAGTTAGCTTATTATTTTATAAATATAGGAGAGAAGTAAAAAGAATGCAACAAACTTAGATAAGTTGACGATGCTTCATCACATCGGTAGCAAGCCTATTCGGGATATTATTTTTGAAAAGGCATTATCATAAATTTATTTTTTTTAAAATATTTATGAGGTGTTATTTGACATGTTTGTCTTTGATGTAAAAGGGGGAGAAGGATGGCAATGCACCAAATTTGGGGACTATTTTCTATGAGAGTCGGAAGAAAGATAACCAACTCGTTAAGCCTAAAGCAATTCAAAAACATGTTCATTTGGTAAATTTAATATGTATATTAATAACTTGAAATTATATGGAATAAAGATAGAACATATTTATTTCTATATTTTGCAGGCTCATATAGAAGAAATAGTGAATGCAGAGCTATCTTTATCTAGCATAGAGATTGTTGAAAAGTGTTTTAGACCTCAAAATCATAGCCATGTTATTGCCTATGGGGTGGAGTAAAAGAGAAAGACTTAAAAGGTGGCATTTCCTCCAAGGCTGAATTATTGTCCACGCTACATTCTACTCAAGAGGAAAACAAAAACTTGAATGAGGAAAATAAATACTTGAATGATTATCTTTCTACCTTAGAAGGTAAGATGAAAAAAATAAGAAAAATGAAAGAATTCTTTGCTGCTCAACAACCACAAGTCAGGCCTACAACATCGCCCATTGTTAATGAATGACCACTGCCTTATGCTCTCCAAGTTAGTAACCATATGCCTTCTCACTCCCCTCTGTATGTTTATTGTATTGATTTGAGAAATTTGAAATGCATTGACTGTAGCAAGTGGTTGGTGTCTGTAGAATGTAATTTTTGTTAATCCTTTTTTAGGTTCTATTTTGTTGAATGAGTCTGAATGAGGTTCTATTTTTGTTGGTGTCTGAACATAATTAATCCTTCATCATATGTGGTTGGTGTATGAATGAGGTTTAATTTTGTTGTAACAACGCTATCTTATATAGTAGTTTGATAGTATCTTGATAGTAGTTTAATTTTGTTGTATATAGTAGTATGATAGGTCATATATCTGATCCATCTACTTAGGGATATGAGACTGTAAAGAGTTGAATACTAGAATAGTTTCTATAACTCAGCTGTGAAGTAGTAGTACCTTTAATTGGCTAAGAAGCAGGTCCAGAAAAACTAAATATGGTTCAATCTCAGGAATAATCAAAGTTCATAGATATTAGACTGGTTACACAGAATATAATCATATAAATAGAGGAAGAGCAGGTAGATAAAGCTGCTATTATCATATAGATTATCAAACCACCGTCATTCCACAAACTTCTTAAAAGCCTTTCTTTATCTGTTAAATATTTCTACACAGTTTTACATAAAACTCGCTTAGGTACCTGCATCAAGTATTTTGTAGAATACACAGCTTCAAGTAGAATATATATTACACATAAAACACCTTTTCAAGAAGATCATATATTACACACACAACACAGCATCAAGCAGAATATATATTACATACCAACTTGATCTAATAAATCGGCTTGGTTTCTAAGGCAACAGAATCAATCTATGAACTAAACTTCCATGTTTGGAGAAGCCTGAAGTTACTACCTGGGGAAGGGTGCAATATGATACTAATAAAAAGACTTCCTCACCAATATTTCAGCCAAAATTATGGGTATTTCCAAAAATGCTTGTTTCAAGTATTCCTATTTTACTTACTACACTTTAGAACCAATGTGTATTCCTGTTTTAAATACTCCACTTCATGAATCACATCAAGGTTGGATGCTCATCCCTCCCTTCATTCACAATTATTGGTTTAACCAATGTATTTCATCCAAAATTCTGAATCTTTGTAGGCATTGTAGCTGAAAATAGAAGACACCTCCCTAATATCATCTTCAAAACAAAGATCTACCAATCTGTCTACTTCATCTAGTGTCAAGTATCTGCAAAAAACCAATACTATGGTACGCATAAAAACTTGGTAGAAGTACATTTAATTCTATTTTTTTTCCAAACCTCAAGGCCTAACGTTCTAGTTGTCCTAGATTTCTTTCTTTTCTTGTTTTATTTTGACATTTGCATATGCTCCTTTAGCCCCTATCATTAGGGATAACCTTAATTTAACCAAAATAGACATGGTAAGGCTGGGTTGCTTCTGTTTCCAAAAGTATTGTATCTAGGCTTGCTATGCTCCTTAATGTTTCAGCAATCTGGCAACTCTTATCTTGGTTTTTAGTCTAGCAACTATGGTTCACCACTTTTTCTACCATAGTTGTGGCTTAGCAGTTGATGAAGCTGGAATAAGACAGAGCTGACTGTCTTTCCCTCTTTGTTATTTGTATGTGTTGTCTATCATATTAGATGAGTTTGGCCTTTGTTTTCATTCTAATAAGTAGAGTTAATTACTTTATTCTTTACTCAATTATTAGAGTTTGGCATATATAGGCTGACTCTACATACTCATTCAACAAAAACTTTTTTAACTATAAATGGTTATAATGCATCTTAAAGTTTTCATAATAAGTTTTTATTTTTATTTTGTGGTAGCATTCATTGATCTTACAAGATAACATTTAGATTAATTTTGGGGTAAGAGGTTAAATTAATTCTAGTGTAAACTTTAGATATAGATTATTTATTGTAACATTAGTTATTTATATATTTTTGGAAATTTTACACTTACAGATTCTAAAGATTATTAAAGGCAAGTGAAGATGCAAGCTTTGAAGATGCAATATTTGAAGATGCAAGCTTTGAAGATGCATAAACTCATTATTTTTTGGCTATGTATTCAAATATTATGAAAAAATTGATATTATATACTCTATCTCGATCAGGATGGTAACTATGTTTTTTGTGAAATAAATATTGAAACTACTTAATATCATGGGATGTTAAAAAAAATATTTTTATCTATCATTATATCATGTTTTTGTATCGAGATTCTCGATAGAAATTTGATATTTATTTTATGAAATTTATTATTGTTTGATTTAGGCTCATTTGTGGTCAAGTAGAGACTAGAAATATTGCTTGTATTTAAATGTATATCTAAGACTAGAGATGTTGCTCATACTTAAAAGTTGATCTAGGACCAAGATGTTTCTCGTCCCTAATAGATAATTTAGGACCAAATATTTCTCATCCCTAAAGGATAATTTAGGACCAGTTAACTGTTGGTCCTATTAGATAATTTAGGACCTAATATTTCTCTTCCCTAAAGGATAATTTAGGACCAGTTAACCGTTGGTCAAAAAAGAGGTTAATAACCATTTTTTGTGCTTAAAACTTAAAGATGTGTTAGAGAAAAACTATTCTACATTATATCTTTGCTTGGATTCTCTTATGATGTTGCAATATCATAAAAGAGGTTATAAGCTATTAGAAATTTATGTGGTCAAGACTTTGGTTCAGTTCCCCAGTACATCATGAATATAAGATACTGGGTTTAAGTACCGCGGATTTAAGGCTAACACAACTTTATATGATAAGACATTAAGTTTGAATCGCAATGCACCATATTGATAATATAATGATAGCTAAGGTTAAAAATCATGAAATATGTCCCATTGAATATGCTTTATTAACCAAAATAAATATGGTAGCAATACATCATATGTATGTCTCGATTTGTTTTTGTGGTGGCAATATCTTGAAATAGGTTATAAGTCATTATAAATTGATATACTTATGTCATGATTATATTCCATTCCTAGGGAATGAGAACCTCGCTTGTTATAAATATAAATCTATACCCTTGGGGTAAATGTGACTATATTTAATAAAACTTATAAATCTAAATGTGTTCTTAGTTGTAAGGATATCATAACCCATCCCCATAAGAGGTAGATGTAGTACCCTGTATTTTACTAGCTCAATTTAGCTCTTAGTACGCGAGAATTCCTATATATACTTTCAAAAATACTCAGAATTTTCTAGTTTAAGACCCATCATTATGTAGGAAATTCAGTCATCTATTCAACGATATAAATTTTGCCCAAATTTGATATTCGGGTGAGAAATTATGTCAATTTTAGTGAAACAGTATGTCAAATTAAGCAGCATCGCGTCACGGTGAGGGTCAAAATGGAATTGGATAGTTTCCTATGAGACATCGTGATTTCAGTACATCGCGGTGAAGTCCCATTTCCTAATTGGCTTTTTCCAGTGTGTCAACGCGATAATGGCGCGTCGCGCCAGAGTACTATTTTGCAATTGTCACTTTCCAGCGAGGCTCCGCAATACCTCTGCATCGCGCCAAAGTGCATTTTTGTACTCGTCCTTGGACTACACTAGCCGACAAATTCAAGTGGCTTACCGTAATATCACCACATCGCGGTGAAATCCAAAAATTGAGATTTTCAATGACGAAAATTTAAATCTTTCCAGGTGTAACTTGGTCTTTTAACCCAGCTCTAATCAGTTTAAACACGTGATTTAACCCCTAATAACCTAGTTAAGTCATTATTCTATTCAATTTTACCCAAAATCAAGAGCATTCTATCAATTGGCAAAACCCCAACCTCCAAAAATCAAAAGCAATCCTCAAAAATTCCACCAAGAAACTTCAAGAACTCATCCTTCCACATATGTTAGGTTTTCATTCGTGGGCCCTTACTACCCATGGAGTCCAAGAACCCTATTTAAAAATACATGTTTTTAGATTTGTGATTTCCATGCCTAGAATGTATTCATAATTATGATTTTGTTTAGGTTTCAATCCATGATTAATTACAAGTTTCATGAAAATTAAGATAGTATGTGTGTTGAATTATGTGATCCTTATGTTAAACATTTTAATTGCATTTTGAGTATTGTATTCATGATGCTTATGTGTTGACCATTATCATGTGCATTAATTATGCTCCCCAAGTGTTTGATAGGATGCCTATGTAAATTAAATAGTGAAATCATGACATGTTATCATGCGTTCCCATTCATGTACAAGTTCATGCCTCTCAAGTGTTTGACAAAATGTCTAAATGAATGCATTGTTAACAAACAATTATTATTATTCTTTTAAGCTCATGCCATGCTTTACTATCAATGATATCGATACCTAGGGGTATTTAATACCTGAAATCTAGCTGTTTACCTAGAATTATAGTAGCTATGGAATAGTCTCAGTAACATAATGAATAGTAGAAATCAGTTAGTTACAGAACTTAATGAAACTCAGTCCAATTTAGCTCAGTCTAATAATCGGTGTCATTCAGTTGGGAGTAGGATTCAGCACCGAGGGAACCTAATGATAGGGGCTTACCTGTCAGTCGAGGGTATGGTTCTTTATAGCAGTACCTACATTCCAAAGCTACATAGCCAGCGTAGGTTGAGATATTATCCTTCCAGTTGATAAGGTTTTTACCTGCAAGTTAAGGGTAATACCGCTCTCATCAGGGAACCTGATAGTAGGGGGTGGACCTTTATCCTTTGGAATGACATTTTAGTGGATTCACACATCTAGAGTCTATACCCTGGAACAGTACTGACACCATTCTAACTGGGGTTATAGGTTTACCCTAATCGGTTCATTGAGGGGCATGTCAGTTAGAAGATTACTTCCCACACTTTTAGTTTCAGCTCGGCGTAAAACTCAATTCAATTCTAAAGAATCAGGACTGTCTGTAATAGTCACCCAGTTATCAATAATTCAATTAAACTAGTTACTAAATTTTTAGAACTCAGTACTCAGTTTTAGTATAAATCTTAGACACAGTATTTATCTATATGCACAGTATTTCATAATTAGTGTTTACAGTAGCTTTCATTATCCATGTACTCTTATTCAGTTATAGTCATATCATTTACTCAGTTATTGTTCATGTATATGAACCCATGCATTTCATCCTTACCTTATCTATAATACCAGTACATTCCACGTACTGATCGAATACTCTTTTCTTGCAATATGATGTCTCATATAATTGGTATGAATACCCAGGTTCCTAACCGTGCTAAGCAAACTTTAGTCAGTAGCAATAAATTCAGTAGCGAGTCCTCATCCATCAAGGATCTTCTTTTATTTCAGTATTACATTAGATTCAATATTTTATTAGTCGGAGTTAGTTAGGAGCTTGTCCCATCAACTCCATATTCAGATAGTTTAGTTAGAGGCTTTTCAAACTAGACTAGTTCAGACAGTGTTCGGTTTTAAGATATTATTATCAATTGCTATATTTATTAGTATTCAGACTATGAACCTTATGGAACTTTAACCTAACTTCAACGTTGTTTCAGTATTATTATTTAGTTCCTACAGCAGGTACCAGTCATGGGTTAGCTTGTGGTCCTTCAAATTCATAAGCATCGTGTGGCGTCCAATGTGCAAAGAAATTACAAACTTGGAATCAGAGCCTAAGGTTCAATAGAGTCCTAGGGAGTTTGAAAGATGCATCAAGTAGAGTCTTGTGCATCGGTGTGTAGCGTGCCACACTTATGGGCAAGAGACTATGAGATGTTTTTTGGAAAGTTTCCCTTTTTTCAGTATTCATATTATGTGAGTAAGCATGAGCTCAAGTTAAAATCTCAGTCTAATTAATTTCCTCATTCTATTTAAAGAGCATGCCTTCCAAAAAGACCAACGAAAGAAGAACAAGAAATCAGCCAACACCTCCGCCCGTTAAGGCAGATCCCATGGCCGAGCATGTCTCCCATGTAGAATTTTGAGTCGGGTTCACCACTCTAGCTTATTCTATAGTAGATCAAAATGAACGGTCAATTGTTATTCAGGCCAACCAACTGGACAGTACTACTATGGCCAGGATTTGGGACTCACTCGAATGAATTCTCCCCTATTTTTAAGATCTAAGTCTGAGGAGGATCCATAGGAGTTCCTTGATCAGGTGCAGAAGGTCATAGAGATTATGGGAGTGACTTCCAGTAAGATTGATGAGTTAACTTCCTATCACCTAAAAGATATAGATCATACATTTTTTAAGTAGTAAAAGGTAGACAGGGGCATAGATGCAGTGCCCATAGAATAGGAAGAGTTTGCTATTGCTTTTTTAGATAGATTCAGTCCCTTAGAGTTAAGGGAAGCCAAAATATTAGAGTTCATCAATTTTAATCAAGGAAACATAAGTATGAAAGAGTATTCCCATAAGTTTAGTCAGTTAGCCAGGTATGCTCCCCATGTAGTAGCAGACAATTGGTCCAGAATGAGCAAGTTTGAATCTGGGGTATTAGAGAGTGTGGTCAAGGAGTACAGGACTGCAATGTTAATGAAGGATATGGAGGTATCAAGTCTAATAGTCATGCTCAGCAGATAGGAGAGGTTAAGAATAAAGAGAGAGAGAGGGAAAATAAGAAAGATAGAATTGGTATCTTCAATCTCACTCAGCCCAAGTCAAAAGGTGGTAACCATCCCTAATTTTGCCTGAAATATTAGTTCCAACTCTGTCCTCAGCTAGTGCTCCATTACCTAAGTTTAGAAATGGTAACAAATATAGGATGCCAGGCTCTAAATTTTAGGGTAGTGCCAGCAGTGCTCGAACAAATCCTCTTTGCTAGAAATTTGTAGAAACTATCAGGGTGTCTGCAGAGTTAGTAGTGATGTATTTTTTGGGTGTGGAAAGCTAGGCCATAGAATTTGAGATTGTCCTTAGTCAGGTTCAGGGTTAGTACAACCATCCCCCAGCTCAGTCCGATCGCCTGAATTAGCAAGGTGCCGCTTTCAGTACCATCAGTGGCCAATGCCCAAACAGGCTTTATGTACTTCAGTCTCGACAAGATCAGGAAAGTTCTCCCAAGTTCTCCTGATCTAGTAACTGGTATGTTGTAGATCTTCCATTTTCAAGTTTATGCCTTATTAGATCCAGGAGCTTCTTTGTATTTTGTAACTCCTTACATAGTAGTCAACTTCAAAGTCAGACCAAAAATCTTAAGAGAACCTTTCTCGGTCTCTACCCCAGTAGGCTATTCTATCATAGCCTGGTGAGTATACAGAACTATCCGGTTATGATATCTCAGAAAGTCACTTTGGCAGAATTAGTAAAGTTATAGATGATGAATTCTAACGTCATTCTTAATGTCGATTAGATCTATTCATGCTATACCTCAATTAACTATAGGAGCAGAGGTGTTGATTTTCAATTTCTAAATGAACCTGTCCTTGAATGGAGGGGTAGTACCGTAGTGCTTAACGGTCAGTTGATTTCATACCTTAGAGCAAGAAAAATGATATCCAAGCATTATGTCTATGATCTTGTGTGACTCAAAGACTCTTGTTCGGAGACTCCTAGTCTTGAGTCAGTTCTAGTAGTAAATGTATTCTCAGATGTTTTTTTAAGGATCTTCCTGGAGTTCCTCCTAAAAGGAAAATAGACTTTTGAATAAACCTTCTTCCAGACACTCATCCTATATCTATTCCGCCATACCAAATGGCTCCAGCTAAACTCAGAGAGTTAAAAAATAGTTAAAAGACCTTTTAGACAATGGGTTCATCAGACCCAGTATTTCATTATGGGGCACACCAGTCTTATTCATGGATAAGAAAGAAGGTTCACTCAGAATACCTATAGACTATCATCAATTGAAAAAGTTATAGTCAAGAACAAATACCCACTTCCAAGAATCGATGACTTATTTGAACAACTTCAGGGTGCCAGTTTCTTTTCTAAGATAGACCTCATATCAGGCTATCATCAACTTAGAGTAAGAGAATGTGACATTTTGAAAATAGCTTTCCAAACCCGATATGGTCACTTTGAGTTTCTAGTCATGTCTTTGGTCTTAGAAATGCCCCAGCAGCCTTCATGGACTTAATAAATCACATGTTCAAGATATACTTGGAAATGTTTTTTAATTTCTTCATCGATGACATTCTTGTCTATTCCTGTAGAGAGAATAATCATGCATATCGCCTCAGAATCGTACTTCAGACTCTCAGAGCCCACCAGTTGTTTGCTAAATTCAGTAAGTAAAATCTTTTGCTAAGGTCAGTAGAATTTCTTAGTCATATTATTTTCGATGATAGAACTAGAGTTGATCTTCAAAAGATTGAGGCAGTAAGAAACTATCCAAGACCCATTTTTCCATCATATATTAGGAGTTTCTTGGGTTTAGTTAGCTATTACCAATGGTTTGTTAAAGGTTTTTCAGTAATTTCATCCACCATGTACAGATTGACTCAGAAAAAGTCAAGTTTAAGTGGTCAGATTCTTATGAGAAGAGTTTTCAGGAGTTGAAGACTCCACTTAGTACAACCCTAGTTTTGATGTTACCAGATGGTCAAGATGGGTTTGTTATGTACTGTGATACATCTAAAGTTTGTTTGGGTCATGTCCTAATGCAGAGAGGTAACATCATAGCCTATGCCTCTGGACAACTTAAGACTATGAAAACAATTACACTACCTATAATCTTGAATTAGCAACTGTTGTGTTTGCCTTAAAGATTTGGAGGCATTATTTGTATGGTTTGCATGTTGATGTGTTCATAGAGCACAAAATCTTGCAGTATATGTTCTCTCAGAAAGATTTGAATTTACTTTATAGAAGGTGGTTAGAGTTATTGAAAGATTATGATATGAGTGTTTTGTATCATCCAGGGAAGGCCAATGTAGTGAAAAATGATATAAGTAGGTTGTCTATGGGTAGTGTTGCTCATGATGACACCCTGCCAGTTGAGGGTAATACAATTTTCATCAGGGAACCTGCCACTAGAAAGTGACCCTTATTCCTTCGGGATGTCATTTCAGTGGATCCACATAGCCAGTGTCTATACCCGTGGCCATGTAATCACACCCTTCTAACTGGAGTTATAGGTTAGACCCTAATCAGTTCAGAGAGGGGCATATCAGTTAGATGATTACCTCCCATAGTTTAAGTTTAACTCTTAACATAGAACTTAGTTCCGTTCTACAGAATCAGGACAGTCAAAAACAGTCACCCAGTTATCAATAATTCAATTATCAGTAATCTCAGATATCAGTTACTCTATTATTAGAACTCAGTATTCAACTCTAATATAAATCTCAGACACAGAATATATGTATATACACAGTACTGCATAATCAGTGTTTACAGTTGCTTCAGTTATCCATGCACTCTAATTCAGTTATATTCATATCACTCAGTCAGTTGTTGTTCACACATATAAACCCATGTATTTTAGCCTTACCTTATCTAGCATACTGATCAGATACTCTTTCCTTACGCTATGATGTCTCATATCATAGGTTCAGATGCTCAGGTTCCTGATCGTGCATAGCCAGATTCACTTAGCAACAATAGATTTAGTAGTGAGTCCTCATTCATCGAGGATATTCTTTTATCTCAATATTATAGTAGATTCAGTATTTTATTAGTCGAAGTTAGTTGGGGACTTGTCCCATTAACTACACATTCAGACAGTTCAGTTATAGGCTTTTCAGACTAGACTAGTTCAGACAGTATTTAATTATCAGATGTTATTATCAGTTGCTATATTTATCAGTATTTAGATTATGACCCTTTTGTCACTTCATCCTAACTTCTGTATTATTTCAATATTATTATTAAGTGCACACAGAAGGTACCATTCATGGGTTAGCTTATGGTCCTTTGGAACGTAAGCATCGTGTGGTGTTCGGGGTGCAGACTTAGGGGATTACAAACTTGGTGTCAGAGCCTAAGGTACAATAGATTCCTAGGGATTCTAAAAGCTATGTCAAGTAGATTCTTGTGCTAAGGTGTATTTTTAGGCCACACTTATGTGCAAGAGGCTACGAGACATTTTTAGGAAAGTTTCCCTTGTTTTAGTATTCATGTGATATGAGTAAGTATGAGCTCAAGTTAAACTTTCCTTCTAATTTCTTTCTTTCTTCAGTTTACAAAACATGCCTCTCAAAAATACCACAAAAGAACTAGAAACCAGCTAGCACCTTTACCCATTCAGGTCGATCCCGTGGATGAGCATGTCTCCCATGCAGAATTTAGAGTTGGTTCACCACTCTAGCCCATTCTATAGCAGCTCAGAATGAACAGCCAGCTGCTGTTCCAGCTAAACAAGTGGCCAGTGCCACTGCAGCTAGGATTTGAGACTTCACCCAATGAATACTCCCCTATTTTCAAGATCTAAGTCTGAAGAGGATCCACAAGAGTTTCTCGATCTGGTGCAGCAAGTCACGAATATTACGGGAGTGATATCCAGTGAGAGTGCTGAGTTTTTTACTTATTATCTACAAGATGTAACTCATACATGGTTTAAGCCGTAGAAGGTAGACAGGTGCATAGATCCAAAGCCCATAGAATGGGAAGAGTTTGCTACTGCTTTTCTAGATATATTCTTTCCCTTAGAGTTAAAGGAAGCCAAAGTGTTAGAGTTCATCAATATTATACAAGGAAACATAAGTGTGAATGAGTTTTCCCTTAAGTTTACTAAGTTATCTAGGTATTCTCCCCATGTAGTAGCAGACAATAGGTCTAGAATGAGCAAGATCGTCTCTAGGGTATCATAGAGTATAGTCATAGAGTGTGGTCAAGGAGAGCAGGACCACAATGTTAATTAAGGAGATGGACATATCAAGGATAATGGTCTATTCTCAGCAGATAGAAGAGGATAATAATAAGGAGAGAGAGGGAACATAAAAGAGCTAGAATAGGTAGCTTTAATTTCACTCAGCCTAAGTCAGAAAGCAGTAATTGTTCCTATTTTCACCAAGAATCTTCAGTTCCAACTACTTCCTCAGCCAGTGCTCCAATACCTATGTTTAGAAATAGTAAAAAAGATACGGCATCAGGCTCTAAATCTCAGGGTTGTGTTAATAGTGCTCGAATAAATCCTCTTTGCCAGAAATATAGCAGAAACCATAAGGGTGTCTGTAGAGCTGGCAGTAATGTATTTTTCTAGTGTGGTGATCCACGCCATATAATTAGTGATTATCCTCAATCAGGTTCACAGGGTTAGTATAATCATCCCTTAACCCAGTCCAGTTGCTCGAATCAACAAGGTGTCGCTTCCAGTGCCACCAGTGGACAGCCCAAATAGGCTTTATGCACTTCAGTCATGACAAGATCAGGAAAGTTCTCCTAATGTAGTCACTAGTATGTTATAGATCTTCTATTTAAATTATCATCTAATTCTGTATCTTTTGTAACTCCTTACATAGCAGTCAACTTCAAAGTTAGACCAGAAATCTTAATAGAACTTTCTCAGTCTCTAACCTAGTGGGTTAGTCTATCATAGCTCAGAGGGTTTATAGGAATTATCCGATTATGATATCTCAGAAATTCACTTTAGCAGACTTAATAGAGTTAGAGATGATAGATTTTAATGCCATTCTTGATATGGATTGGCTCTATTCAGGCTATGCCTCAGTTGACTGTAAGAGCAGACTTTTATATTTTCACATTGCAAATGAACTTGTCTTTGAATGGAGAGGTATTACCATAATGCTTGATGGTCAGTTGATTTCATACTTTAGAGTGAGAAAAATAACATCCAAAGGGTATGTCTATCATTTTGCGTGAGTCAAACACTCTAGTTCAAAGAGTCCTAGTCTTGAGTCAGTTCTAGTAGTAAATGAATTCTCTAATGTGTTTCTCAAGGATATTCCTGGACTTCCTCCCAAAAGGAAAATCAACTTCGGAATAGACCTTCTCCCAGACACTCAACCTATATCTATTCTGCTATAATGAATGGCTTCAGCTAAACTCAGAGAGTTAAAAGAATAGTTAAAGGACCTTTTAGACTAGGGTTCCATTAGACCCAGCTTTTCCCCGTGTGGCACACTAGTCTTCTACATGCATAAAAAATATGGTTCACTCAGAATATCTATAGACTACCATCAGTTTAATAAAGTTACAATCAAGAACAAATATCCATGTAATAGAATAGATGACTTGTTTGATCAACTTCAGGATGCCAGTTACTTTTCTAAGATATACCTCAGATAAGGCTATCATCAACTCAGAATCGGAGAATGTGACATTTTGAAAATAGCTTCCCAAACCTGATATGGTTATTTTGAGTTTTTAGTCATGTCCTTTGGTCTCAAAAATGCCCCTGCATCCTTCATGGACTTAATGAATCATGTTTTTAAGCAGTAGTTGGACATGTTCATTATAATCTTCATCAATGACATTCTTGTCTATTCCTATAGCGATAATGATCACGCAGATCACGTCATAATAGTACTTTAAACTCTCAGAGCCCATCAGTTGCTCGCCAAATTTAGTCAGTGTAAATTTTGGCTAAGGCCATTAGCATTCCTTGGTTATATTATTTCTGGTCATAAAAGCTTGCAGTATGTGTTCTCTCAGAAAGATTTGAATTTACGTCAATGAAAGTGGTTAGAGTTGTTGAAAGATGATGATATGAGTGTTTTTCATCTTCCAGGCTAGGCCAATGTAGTGGAAGATTCTCTCAGTAGGTTTTCTATGGGTAGTGTTTCTCATGTTAAGGATGGTAAGAAAAAGTTAGTTCAGGAAGTTCATCATCTTAACCCACTAGGTGTCCACGTAGTCGATTTAGCAAAGGGTAGTATGTGGGTGCAGAATAGTTCAGAACTATTTCTGGTTTCCGAAGTGAAGGAAAAGTAGGATAGAAATCCATGTCTAGTTAAGTTGAAAGAATCAGTCAAAGATCACAAAGTAAAGGATTTCTTCCAAGGGGGAGATGGTGTATTATGTTGCCAGGGTATACTGTGTGTGCCATGTGTTGATGAGTTGAGGCAGTAAATTCTTATAGAAGAACACAGTATGTGTTACTAGATTTATCCAGGGGACACTACGATGTACCATGATTTGCGGGAGATCTATTAGTGGAGTAAAGTGAAGAGGGATAATGCAGAGTTTGTAGCTAAGTGCTCTATGTGTCAGCAGGTTAAGATAGAGCACAAGAAGCCTAGTGGCTCCATGTAAGAGTTTAGTATTTCCATATGGAAATGGGAAGAAGTGAACACAGAATTTATGATAGGGTTTGACTCGCACTCATCATCGGCATAATTCAATTTGGGTTATCATAGACAGGATGGCCAAATCCGCTCATTTCGTCCTAGTCTATACTTCTTATTCAGCCAAGGACTATGCGAAACTCTATATCAGAGAGTCGGCCAGGCTATACAGAGTCTCGGTATCCATCATTTTAGATAGAGGTACCTAGTTTACCTCTCATTTTTTGAAAGATTTCCAAAAGGGTTTTGGTACCCAAGTTCACCTAAGTACAGCATTTCACCTTTAGAAAGAGGGTCAAGCAGATAGAACAATTAAGACTCTAGAAAATATGTTAAGAGTATGTGTTGTTGATTTTAATGGTAGTTGGGATGACCACTTTCCTGTGATTCAATTTGCATGTAATAACAACTATCATTATAGTATTCAGAAGGCTTCGTTTGAGGCTCTTTATGTTAGGAGATGTAGATCTCCAATTGGTTGGTTGGAGGTAGATGAGGCTATAGTGGTTAGGCTTGACATGGTGTTGATACCTTAAATAAAGTTTAGTTGATCAGAGAAAAGCTTAGGGCAACCTAGAGCTAATAGAAATAGTATACAGATGTGAGGAAAAGTGGTCTCAAGTTTGAGATTGGCAATTTTGCGTACTTGAAAATATCTTCCATGGAGGGAGTGAAGAGGTTTACAAGAAAGCGAAGCTCAGTCACTGATATGTCGGTCCTTATAGAATTCTTAGTTGTTTCGAAAAGGTAGCTTACGAGCTTGAGTTTCCTTCAAACTTAGCTTTAGTGCACCCAGTATTCCACGTCTCCTTTCAAAAGAAATACATTAGTGTCCCATCAGTTGT
Source organism: Capsicum annuum (assembly GCF_002878395.1). Lineage (NCBI taxonomy): Eukaryota > Viridiplantae > Streptophyta > Magnoliopsida > Solanales > Solanaceae > Capsicum > Capsicum annuum. The sequence goes on from NC_061116.1 coordinate 32,989,147, forward strand.
AGTCCCCTTAGAGGACATAGATATTAAGAATGATCTCTCTTTTGAAGAGGTTCCAGTGTAAATTCTTGATCATCAAATTCACAGACAATGGAACAAAAAAGTTCCCTTAGTCGAAGTTCTCTGGCGGAACCAGTAATACTTGGGAAGTAAAAGCAGATATGCAGACCAAGTATCCTCACCTCTTCTTCACAAAATTAGACTCATCTTAAGGTAAAAGTCTTCCTTAGATTTAGTCAGTTCCATATTCAGTTATAGTTACAAATTTGGTATCAGTTACTATTGCATATCATCTTCATCACAGTCATGCATTTATGAATCCGTTCAGCCATATAATTATGTTTCAATATGAAAACTCAGTTTATCGCTAGTTTAAGTCATGTAATCATGCTTCAGTTGTGCATGTTTAGTATGTAAACTCAGTCTATCAGTATTTCTCTGCTTAATCTGTCTAATTCGATGACAAATATTCCTAAGGGGAGATATTGTAATACCCCATATTTTCCTAGCACAATTTAGCTCTCAGTATGCAAGAATTCTAATATGTACTTTAAATAATACATATAATTTTTTAGCTTAAGACCTATCATTCTGTAGGAAATTCAGTTAGCTTTTCAACGATATAAATTTTGCCAAAATATGGTATCCGAGTTAAAAGTTATGGCACTTTTAGTAAAACATAATGTCAAATTGACCAGCATCCCATCGTGGTGAGGGTCAAAATGGTATTCGTTAGTTTCCAGTGAGAGAGCGCAATTCCAGTACATCTCGGTGAAGTCCCAATTCCTAATTAACTTTTCTAGTGTGTCAATGCGATAATGGCGCATCACGCTAGAGTTCCACGTAGCAATTATCACATTCCAGTGAGGCTCTACGATACCTCCGCATTGGTCTAAAGTGCATTTTCTCACTCTTCCTTGGACTACACTATCCGACAAAATCCAGTTGCTCACCATGATGCCACCGCGTTGTGATGAAAGCCAAAATTGGGATTTCAGTGATTGAAATTTAATTTTTTCTAGGGGTAATTTGGTCTTTTTCCCTAGCCCTAATCAGTCTAAACACATGATTTAACCGCTAATAACCTAGTTAAGCCATTATTCTATTCAATTTTCCCCAAAATCAAGAGCATTCTCTCAATTGGAAAAACCCTAACCTCCAAGAATCAAGAGCAATCCTCATGAATTTAACCAAGAAACTTCAAGAACTCATCCTCATAGGGATGTTAGGTGTTCATCCCTAAACCCTTACCACCTATGGAGTCCAACAACCCTATTTAAAAATACAAGTTTTCAGATTTGTGATTTCCAAGCTTGAATTAGATTATATTCATGATTACGATGTTGTTTGGGTTTCGATCCACGATTAATTGCAAATTTCATGAAAATTAAGATAGTATGTGTATGAATTATGTGATCTTCATGTTAAATCTTTTCATTGCTAGTTGAGTATTGTATTCATGATGATTATGTGTTGACCATTATAATGTGCATTAATTATGTTCTCCAAGTGTTTGATAGAATACCTATGTAAATTAAATAGTGAAATCATGACATGTTATCATACATTCCCATTAATGTATAAGTTCATTCCTCTCAAGTGTTTGACAAAATGTCTAAATGAATGTATTGTTCACAATCAATTATTGTTATGCTTTTAAGATCATGCCATGCTTTACTATCAATGCTATCGAGTCCTAGGGGTATTTAATGCCCAAAATCTAGCTGTTTACCTTGAATTACAATATCTACAGAATAGTCTCAGCAATATCACAAATAGTAGTACTCAGCCAATTACAAAACTCAGTACATTTTAGTTCAGTCTAATAATCAGTGTCATTAAGTTTAGAGTAGGATTCAGCACCGAATAAACCCAACGATGAGGGATCACCTTTCAGTAGAGGGTGTGGTCCTTTGTAGCAGTCCATGCATTCTAGAACTACTTAGCCAGCATAGGTTAAGATATCAACCTACCATATGAGGGTTGATAAGGTGTTTACCTTCTAGTTGAGGGTAATATCACTCTCAATAGGGAACTTGCCAAAAGAAGGTGAACTTTAGTCCTTTGGGGTGACATTTCAGTAGATCCACACAGCCAGTGTCTATACCTGTGGCATAGTACTGACACCCTTCCAACTGGGGTACAGGTTTGACCCCAATCAGTTTAGAGAGGGGTATGTCAAATGATTAACTCCTATAGTTTCAGTTTCAGCCTCAACATAGAACTCAGTTCATTTCTACTAAATTAGGACTATTAGAAACAGTCACCTAGCTATCAATGATTTAATTATCAGTAATCTCAACTATTAGTTACTCAATTATTAGAACTCAGTACTTAGTTTCAGTATAAATCTCAAACATAGTGTATATATATAGGCATAGTATTGCATAATCAGTGTTTACAGTAACTTCAGTTATCCATGTACTCTCATTTAGTTATATTCATATCACTCAATCACTTATTGTTCATGCATATGAACCCATGCATTTCAGCCTTACCTTATCTAGTATGCCAGTATATTTGACATACTGATCGCATACTCTTTTCTTGCACTCTAATGTTTCATATCATAGGTTTGATCACTTAGTCTCCTGACAGTGCTTAGCCAAATTCAGTCAGCAACAATAAATTTAGTAGTGAGTCCTCATTCATTAAGGATATTCTTTTATTTCATTATAATAGTAGATTCAGTATTTTAATAGTTAGAGTTAGTTGTGGGCTTATCACATAAACTCCATATTCAGAAAGTTCAGTTAGAGGATTTTCATACTTGACTAGTTCAGACAGTATTCAGTTTTCAGATGTTATTATCAATTTCTATAGTTATCAGTATTCATATTATGAACCTTATGGAACTTCAGCCTAACTTCCACATTATTTCAGTATTATTATTCAGTGCTCACATCAAGTACCAGTCATGGGTTAGCTTATGGTCTTTCGAGGTCGTAAGCACCTTGTGGCCTTCGGGGTGTAAACTCAGGATGTTACATAGAATTATTAGAAGATTGAATATCTCCAAGTTACTAAAGTAAATAATACGAATATAAATATTTACCCGAGTATGATGAGATTGCATGTTATCATAAACTATGAGTTTATTGATATAAAATTCATGTCATAGTAATTATAAGCTTACTAAAGCAAAAATCACATCTCATGATAAACTTGGAGTTTACTAGTACAATTAAGTTCATAAGTTGGCATGAAAGATTGTGACATTGTAGCTCCCTACATTTTTGGGCTACAATTTGAACTATCATCTTAGGTGTATACACCTAAACCAAATGATTTCTATGTAAATATATGTGTGATGATTAATTATATAGTACGAGAACATATTACGAGATGAATTGAGGTCATAAAATCTCTTAAATTTTTTTTGGTTTTATTTAGTATTTTATTGAATAATGGGAAATAAAGAAAACTCTAATAGTTTTTACAATAATGGACTAACCCATCATAAAATCTATAGCCCAAATAAGATATTGAAAATAAACAAAAATTTCCCATTTCGAAAAGGATCCAAATATGTGACTCAGCCTTTTTTGTTCATTACATATACCCTAAAAAATAGGGTTTGTGTTTCCTACAATCAATCTACCATATCTACCATAACCTGAAGAAATATTGTCTTATCCGATGGTGAATCTGACCTTCCTCTTGAAGTTGTTGGGGATTATCAAATCTGTGCCATAGATTTGTTGTGAAACAGCTCGCATTTCAGCTATCAAAAGTAAGTACCTTTTTTCCTTCTCAATACATCTCCTAAATAGTTTCAATTCTTCATTCAAAATTTTCTGATTTCACAACTGTGCTCTTCGGTTATTGGGAATATCAAGTGTTTTTGGTGCTTCATTGATGGGTTTGGACTCCTGAGAGTACATCAACATACAAGTAAGCCTCCATCTTTTATTTTGTTTCTGGTCAATATTCTTTTAGTCTTTTTTTTAAAGAGTGTGCTTCATCTTATAGCTGCTACTGGAAAGGAGATAACAAGATGCTCAAAACCACAATGAGATGAAATGTGTGTATCTCTGCAGGTGTATCATTAGTAGATTTAGTAAAAACCCTCTCTTACACTATGAGTCCCTTTTGTTGGTTGTAGTAGAATAGGATATAAAGCTTTGTACAACTTTAATGATTATAATTTTGATATTTGATTTTTTTCTCAAGTTAAGCTTTAGCTTGGTAAGTCCTATCACCCTCTCAATGGTGGAAACTTTTATGGACATAACATCTTAACACGATTTAGAATTCTTTTGCCTTTACTTTCTAGCTGTATAAAACTTGTAAAAAAGAATTGTTGTTTATCTATTGCCTAGTTTGCAAGGTTATATACCAACTGATTGCCTTCTCTAATTATATGTTTTACTTGTATCTGTTTGTGGATTATTAAACTCCATATTTTTTCTAGATAACCTACTAGATTCCAAGGACATGCCAACTCCCTAGCGACTATCTTTTTCATAAATAATGAATCTGTTTGAAAAACTGCTTTATCATATATTGAATTCCTGCAATGTCTTACTTCTTGTAGCATAGCCATAGTTTCTGCTTCCACATTAGATGTATCTTCCATTTTAGCTTCTTGGCGTAGATTAGATCTCCCGGAGTTTCTCTTAAGTAGAAAGCATATGAACTCACTATAGGATTCCCCCTAGATGCTTCATCAGTGTTGTACTTTACGCAACCTTCATTAATAAATCTCCATAACACTTTAGTGATCTTCATTTTTGTTGTTCTCTACTCCAATGCTATAACTATCTCTGTCCAAGTAATAGGAAATTGCTGACTTGGTCTTCTTAGTTTAAGTAACTTACCAATGTTTCGAGTGACATTGTATATTACTTTGTGTACTTAATTGGATTTCCCTTCATGCTTTATAGAGTTCCTCCTTTTCTATAGTTCCCATATAATCATGCTAGGAACAACTATATAGTATGATTGTACTCTCTTTTTGCTGTCCATATTCAACCATTCAAGTATAGACTCCCTGAAACTTTGTCCTTCCATAGTAATACTTGCAAAAGAAGAGAAATAGGAACAAGTTCTGTTATTATATGGAGCCCTAAGAAACACATGTGAGATAGTTTCCTACTCCAGATTAGGGCAACACCAACACCTAGTAGGTCTCTGACGACCCCATCCTCTCATATTTCCATCCACTGCACTTTCCCTTACCAAATTCTTCACATTAAGAAAGCCATTTTAAAAGGCAGGCCCTTTAGCCAAATATCCTTGAAGACACTATTTTTTGTTTCTCCCTGTCTAATATATTCCCAAGCTGACTTCAAAGTAAAGTTCCATGTAGTTTCCAACATCCAAATAGGTTTATCAATTCTAGACCACTAGTTGGAGGATTTATTTTATAAATGACAAGATCTTTGACTTCATGGTTCACCAATTGAGCAATTAACTATTCATTCCACTTATCTTCTCTCATTACATCTTTTACTTTCTGATATCTGTTGTCTCATTCTCTACTCAGATTATAAATGGTATAATGATTACCTTATCCTTTCAAATTATCAAACCACAAGCTTGTTTTACCTCTTTTAATCTTCCATAATATCTGGTTTTCTATCAAATCTTGTGCCTGCAATATCTCCTTCCACATCTGTGATCCAGATCTTGGTTTCCACATAACCTCATTAGGATGATTATTCTTGTAGTACTTATTATGTGTATAAGTACTCCCAATTAAGATTTAGTCCGAAAGTTCTACCATAGCTTACAGAAGGTAGCCATAGACATCATCTTTAATCCTTCTAAAACCCAGACCTCCTTCATCTTCAGGTAGACATAAAGAGTTCCATCTAACCTAATGTTTATTGTTTCCTCCTATATATGATAGTTCCATAAACAATGAATAGGAATACTCTATTAAACATCTTTAATAAGAATTACTCTTCCTCTATAAGAAAGAATCTTACCTTTCCATCTTTGCAATTTGGAGCTTAGTTCATTCATCAATGCTTAATAGAATAGCTTATACTTCTTCATGTGAAAAATAGGACATCCAAGGTACATAAAAGGAAAATCCTTCCTTAGGATACCTAGTTCCACCTTATCCATAATAATAATACCTTGAGACACTCCCTTGTGCAAATAAATTGATATTTTTTTCTCCTTATTAACTTTCTGACCTAAGACTGTCTCATATCTTTCCAAAGTGTCTGCCACTACCTTCATATTACCCAATTCAGTTTTACACAAAATGATCATATCATCTGCAAATGTAAAATGATTGATCTTTGGACTACCCCTTGGTAATCCAAACATCTTGAATTCCTTCTTTAGAATTAAGGATTTCAATTCTCTAGACATAATTTTAGTTGTTATAATAAAAAGAGTAGGAGATAAGGGATCACCTTATTTAATCCCAATACCAGTTTTTGCTCACGAACCTATAGATCATATCAATAATTGTTTCTGAAAAACCTACCCTCCTTAATACCTTAGTAAGGTACAATCAGTTCACCCTATCATAAGCCTTCATCATGTCAAGTTTAATCACCATATTAGGAACCTTTCCTCTTTGCCTTATTTCAGAAAAAACTTCTTGAACTACTATAATAGTTTCAACAATACTTCTCCCTTGCAAAAATCTAGCCTGTTCTTCAGATATGATATCAGGAAAGAACCTCTTTAACCTTTCATGAATAAGTATAGAAAATACTTCATTAAAAAAGTTGCTTAGAGATATTGGTCTCAACTCAAAAAAGTTATTAATTACTAACTTCTTGGGTAGAAGTACAAAATTTTTATGGGCTACAAATCTTGGTAGTTCATACCACCAAAAGAAAGCAATTACCATTAAATGAACATCATGCCTCATAATTTCCCAAGCATATGGGAAAAAGGCTCCTTTCATCCCATCTGGACCAGTAGTGCTATCCCTATTCAATCCCACTATTGTTTGCTTCACCTCCATAAGATCAAGAATTTTCTTTAAATTTGCATTTTACTTTTGTGAAATGACCTGTGGTAGTTCTTCCAGTATAGATAATTCATTATTATTCCCCACTTTCTTAAACTATTTCTAAAAGAAACTAACAGTTGTATCAGGAATACCCTCTTGATCCCCCAGCCACTGACCTTCATCATTTTGTATCCTTTTTAATTTCAATCTATTTTTTATTCCTTTTATCACTGCATGGAAAAAATTGGTATTTCTTTCCTCATTTTTAAACCACTATAACCCTGCTTTTTTTTTTTGCCAAAATTCTTCCTCTCTTCTAAGTTGAACGTTAGTTCAGCTTGAGCCTTGAATAAAGCTTCCCTATTTTATACCGATGGAGATATCTTAAATTATTGATCCCTAACTTTGATAATGTCCTCTAGAGTGGCAATTTCTTGAAATATATTCCCAAAACTTTCTCTACACCATTATGCTAATCCATCTTTAACTTTCTTTAGCTTATGATGAAACATCATGAAAGGTTTCCCTTTCAAATCAGTTGATCAGTTCTACCATATTATCTCCAAGCATCCCTCTTCCTTAAGCCATACATTTAATAATCTAAAAGGCTTAGCAATATCTTCCTTCACAGTCTTAAAACTGAGTTGCAGGGGAGTGTAGTCTGATCCACTTCTTATGAGATGCTCAATTTCAATTATTGGAAATAGGCCACTCATTTAATCATTACAAAGCACTCTATCCAGTCTCTTAAAAATACATTCCTCATTTTTACTTCCATTCCACCACGTATACTTCCTTTCTTTAAAACCTAAATCTTTAAATTTACAAGTATTAAGACAATTCTTAAAATTCTTATTTTCAGAAACGGTAACTGGAAGTCCACCTAACTTCTCTTCTTTATTTGTTAGAACATTAAAATCCTCTCCTATTAACTATAGATCTTTAATTTTATGAGCTATTTCTTCCAACTATTCCCATAACTCCACTCTTTTAGTTGAAGAACATTTAGCATAAACTAAAGTTACATAGACAATACACCCAGCTTCCTGAATTTACTACTTCAAAGTTAATTGTTTTCTTTATCTCTTTCAACTGAATAAGTAAACATATCATCCATAAATGCCCATATTTCCCTTGTACCATTAGCTATTGCATGCTGCATCCCTAACTTCTTTTTGTAATCTTCAATTTTTTTATTATTCTAGAAAGTTTCCATCAATCCTATCAAATAAAATTGATGTCTCTTCTAAAGATTAATCAACCTTGTGAATGCTTGCTGGGTATTCACTGATCTAATATTCCAAATAAGTGCATTCATTTGGAATTATTTTTCAAAGAGCTTTAATTATATATTGACGATGGTTTTGAACCTTTTTCTCTCCTTCTTTGCACCACTAGATTCATCTTTATTTTATCAATCTACTTAGGAGACAGATTCCCTTATATTGAAATTTTATCAATGGTACATTCCAAATCCTCCTCGACCATACATATTTTATTCTTATTACTATACTCTATCTGATTATCAGTATGCATGGCCAGTGGTAATATATTTTCTACTATATTTCTTTCTTCCTCATTTTTCTTAGTAATCACAACAACTAACTACATTGACTCCTCTTTACTTGAATTATCATTCTGTACCTCCTTGTCACGTGTCATATTTACCAGTTCCACCTGTTTAACATTCTCATCCTATGATTGTTCTTTCTGTGATTTTTACACCTCTTGATTCCGTTTGCTCAGTTTAGTGATTGTGTTTCTTCCAAAGCTGCTAGCTACCCATTCTTTGGTGCTTTGCTTGTCCTGCTCATGCTTTTCCACCTTTTCAAAATTTTTCTCTTTCTTCCCTTAATTTCTGTGATCATCAAGTGTATCCTCATCAGCTAGTGCATCGAAAGTATTAGAATTGTGAATTTTTGTCTGGGATTCTTCTTCTACTTCCCCCACTATAGGCCCATACTTGTCCCTTCTATACTTATTCCTCCTATTAAGCCACTGCTACTTATAATTTTATCTCCTCCTTTGATTATAAATGACATCTCCTTCTTCTTTGTCTTTATTTCCATTTCTCTATTGAGTTAGTTGTCTCATGTGCTCCTTCAACTTCTCCTCGTGTAATTCAGGATGTTTGTTCCAACAAGTATCTTCATCATGGCATTGTAAATAGCATTCCTTACAATATAAAATATCTTAACTCAAAGTTGAGTTGAGAACTTTTCTACCGATTGAGTTTTAGTGGATGTTCCTAATTGGTTAAACTTTCAACTACCATTAATCCTAGAATATTATGATTACTATATACCAAATAAAAGATCTTTGAGTCTTTTTCTCCAACACATCTACTTTCACCTTAATATGATATTGGAGTAGAAAGTTATCATAATTTTAGCTGAGAGTATCTTCTTGCCAAAGATTGACAACGGGAGTTGACGAGCCATCAACTACTTGATGGTATGTCAACTGAACTCATCAACCATAGTTATTAAAGCTTAAAAACATTTAGAAGCTGACAACGGTAGTTGATGAACCATTAACTAGTTGACAACCCGGGTTGTCAACCTTAAATAGTAAATACCAAAGATGGATATAGATTGACGACTAGAGTTTAAGATGCTAAAAATGGTCTTTAAGAGAGTTAGATGGTTAACTGTGAGGGACTGAGTTGAAAGTCTTACAGCACAAAATCATATTTTATCAATGTGGGAATTCATTCAGTCCTAAAATTGTGATAGTAAATGTATTCTAGCCCCAGGCATGGTATACTAGAATAGAATATAGATACTCTAATCCTTGAGGCAAACATGAATTTGGGGACCTGGCCAACGAGTTAAGGTCGAACCCATATAATCCATGGGTAGTAAAAAGGTCGGAGATGTCATCTAGCTCAAAATTTAAAAAAAAGTGGAGTCTATGTTTTTACGAGATTGAGTGAAGCTTTTAAATTATGCCTATGCATTTTGATTTCTATTTTTGTTGAATTATTTCATAATGCTCTTGTTTATTTTGTATACAATATATGTTGTTTTTGGATTGTTCTACATGTCAATACATTTAAGGCATTGACCGCTCTCTGGCATCTAGATTTTTTCATAATGTAGGTTATGAGGTTCAGTCTCATGGTCTATCACAATAGTAAAAGCTTCCAAAGCATCAGATTTGGTGAGCCTTCATTTTCTGAAAGGTGTTTTATTCATATGTTCATTTCTTTCAATTTATATTTTTGATGAGGGCCTTATCCTAGCCTAGACATTTATTATTTAGTAGAGGCTTCGTAGACTATATTTGGTTAATGTTTTGTTATAACTTTATTGATAGATTTTGCATCTAATATTTCTTGAACTTCATTATATCTTTTGCATTTCATAAAAATTATCTTATGATAGTATTCTAACGGGTCTCTTGAGCCTTTGTAGTTTGGTATGCCCGTCCAACCAGGGCCATGACTCGGTTCATGATAAGCTTTGTTTTAGAGCAAAGTTCTGGGTCTCAGCATGTCTATGAAGTTATGTCGAGTAGGGAATCTTTTATGGGTGTGTAGCATGCCACACTTATAAAAGGGAGACAATCAGACATTTAGGAAATATTTCTCATTCTTTCATATTATCATGCAATAGTGTTGTCCATAAGAAAGTTATCCAAATTCCTTCCTTGCTCTGATTTTGTGGGCTATGTCTTATTGTTGAGGCGATACAAATGTCAAAGCTTAGATTCCTAATGATATGGTCCTATTTGATTGAGTCATTAAGAAGTTATAAACGAGAAGAAGAACTTGAAAGGAGTCTATTAGCACATCAAAGTGTATGGATTCTAGGATATACCTCCATCCTCATGAATTGTGTATTTTAGATCGAGGTATGATGTGTGTCAGTATCTTTCATAACTTTATTGTAAACATCTAGCTTAAGGGGAAAGATATGTATCTAGATGTTGGGATCATATTTCCACTTGAGAGGTCATATAAATTGGGATGTTATGACCTATTAATAGTAAGATAATCCCAAGGATAGTGATATGAAGTCATAAGTTTAGATGTCTAAGTGGGGTTAAATTTTTAGTTAAAAGGTAGTTGTATTTGTGTAATCTTTAAGTGAGTGTTAGGTATGGTATGCTCTTATGGTGATTGGATATGGTTGTATAAAGACTTATAGATTTTAAGGTAATTAGTAGTGGGAGTGATTAGTCATGATGATTTAGAATTTATGCGATATAGGGAAGGAGAGCGTGTTGGATAGTTATTGTAGTAGAAAAAATCATTCATAGGTTGTGAATGGAAGGATAGATCGGCTAATAATTTTTCAATTTAGACTTTATTTGTGCAAATCTTAGAAAGGGGGACTCAGTGATGTATAGAATTTTGAAGGTACATTAAAGGTATGCCTAGATAAGTAGATGTTTATGTTAGGAAGGAGAATGTGATAATAGACCATAATTGGTTATGTTAAGTTTAAGATTGACTATCCTAATCATATATTCTTACTACACCTAGAGTCCCTTGGTTTTATGTAGAAGTTGTAAGTTAGTCTAGTAGGTGAGAAGATATAGTCAATTTTATGGTGTAGTAGCAATTTTGTGCAGAAGTTCTTGTAGGTCGTAGTTAATTGAAATAAGGAATTTAGATTGATTAATTTGTCATATATTTTGATGGACTAATACAATATGTGGGATCTTTCATTGGCAATTCATGAATGGTAATAGTTTTTAAGCTTGAACTTTAGATGTTGATTGTGGTGATAAGACTATTAGCTCGAGGATAGTGATGCGAGAATTGTTGGAATAAATTAGTAGGCTTGATTTGATATGTGAAAGATCTTTGATTGATAACTTATGAAAAATTTCAGGGGATAATTGTGTTAGGTAGATCTGAGCGATAGGTTTATAAAAATAAGTGAAACCCCAGGTAACATGTTGTTAGATGAGGTCTTAAGTGTATAAGTGGCATGTGTACCTAGTTCATATTCTTTAAACTCTTGTATGGTCAAGTCTGGGGAGCTGTTATCTGGTGTTCTTTAAAGTTGAGTTAAGGAAAATATAGATAGACGATGTGAGCCCTTGGTATAGTTCTAAAAAAAATATTAGTTGTGAGGTTATACGATTAGAGGTTTAATGATAGTATACCAAGCAGTGGAGAATGGATTGTTATGTGTTATGAATTATGGATGTGTATGCTTTTAAGAGTGTGAGTTATAGGGTGATGACTATGGAACCTAACCAAAATTAAGATTAAGATCCCTGGAAAGGATATCCTAGAAAGAACTCAGTGTCCTTATATTATAGTTATCGGGGGGATTTTGGCGTTCATGTGTATGGTGATACCCTATTGTGCGGACTGTTGTGTTGTTGATTTAAGGTGAGGGTGTGTTCGCAAGTTTAGGATTATGATCTTTGAGCTAATGAGAGATTATGATCTAAGGTAGATTTTGAATTTTCTAATGGTGGGAAGTTTTAGGGAAGAGTCCTTATAAATTTATTCTTATTCTAGCAAATTCCTCCTACTTCAATTTAAGAGGACATTCTACCAATATATTATGTATTGAAATTGTGCCTATACCTGAGATCCAAGTTCTCTATACAACTTATGTCCATTCTTTAACCTCTGAACTAGAAGCAATAATGTCTCTTAGGAATCCAAGCATCTAAGTATTCAAGATTTATGTGATGACGCTCATATTCCATAAACTCATGCCTCACTTTATTCTTAGTTCTAAGAAACTATAATCTATATATGTTACCAATTTATTTTATGTCATGTTACCAACTTATTTTATGTCATGTCTTATCCTAAAGTTATGTTATCTATGCAAACTCATGATCATTCTCAGTTCTTAGAATGAGAAGCAATAGCTTCAAGCAACAATCCTTGTCTTATTCCATGAATATATGAATATTGACTTTATGTTATATGACTCATGATATATGCACTCATGTTTCTCACTGTGTCTAATCCTAAGAACTTAGGTTGTGTTATATTTATGCCCGAACGACCCTCTATTTATGATCAACATGGTTGCTATGAATTATTTTATGCCTATTGTACCATATCTCACTTCACAGGTATCACCTTAAGTAGTACGAAAAATAGGAGTCATAATTAAATAGTATCACTACCATTCCTGATGCTTGTACTCTAGTCCCTCAAACACCCTCCTTATGTTAGGATGATAGTGGCTAGGGAAGCATAGTAATATTTTAGATAAGAGAGAAAATGTTGCTTATTATAAAAAACTTAGTGTGACTACTCGAAATAAGATTATAGATGAAGAGGGGAGACTGAGATGAACTTTTATTATGTGAAATAGTTAAGAAGAGGATATTGGTTGAAATCATTGTGATAGTGATTAAAGCTTCTGGCTTGTGGTGGGGAGATCCATAAAGTGGGTGTAGTAAAGATATGCTTGAATGTTTGGTTAATATAAACACAAACCATTGTGTTATGTGGCTAGTACTCATTTATTAAGACTTGAGGTAATTATATTATAGTGATAATATGGCGTAGTATTTTTGGAGGGGTGTAGAGTATATGGCCCATAGCTTAAGCTATCACCTTTTAAATTTGAGCTTACGTAATTTACTTGGTGATGTCATGAAGCTCTTTTCTTTTAATGCCTATGTATGTTTTGTTGAGGGGGGACTCCTAATGTGAAGTTACATCCTTTATGTTAAGCTTCTTGAGCTTCAATAAGTTCCTACCCATCATACGAGGACGAATGATTTCAAGGGGGGATATGTAACACCCCACATTTTTTAGGTAGATTTTGAACCATCATACTTATGTGTATAGAGCCGAACCCAATGATTTCTATATAAATATAAATGTGATGATCAATTCAATAGAGTGGAAGCATCTTTGGAAAGGAATTGAGGTCATAAAAGTCTCCTAACTCAAAATTGGGATGAAAACTTTTCTAGCAATTGATTTTTAGTATATTTTACTACTTGGGTCAACTTCCAACTACTATTACTCTTATAATTTAATGATTTTGGTGGCCTACTAGATACGAAATGAAATATCTTCTAGTCTTCTTTTCAACACATGATTTCACCTTAATCTTATATCAGAGTAAAAAGTCATGCTCATTTTACTTGAGAGTGTCTGTCTGCCAAAGATTGACAATGGGAGTTGACAAGTCGTCAACTAGTTCACTGGCTGTCAACTAAAGTCGTAAACCTTAGGCAGTAAAGCTCAAAATCTGCCTGAAGTTGACAATGAGAGCTTACGAGCCGTCAACTAGTTGATAGGCTGTCAACTAACGTGATTAACCTTAACCAGTAAAGATCAAAGATTGCTAGAGATTGACGACAAGAGTTGACAAGCTACAAAGAAGATAAAAGAAAGGGGGCATTTTCCTTGGTTAAGTTCAGTTAAAACTACAAAGAACGATGTTGATGATAAGCAAAGAATTGGAGACACAAAAGTTGGATTGCCCCCGATAAATGGAAGTTTCATTCTACATGAGCTGTCTATTTTTGAATGTTCGAGTAGTAAATAAGAGATACAAAAAAAGGAGGTAAAGAAGTTTATTAGCAATAAGCATATTAAATTAGCTTGTTTGATAGAAACAATAATAAAGGAACATAAATCATCTATTATTCTAAATCAAATAGTTCCTGGTTAGGGCTCAATAACTAATTATAATGTTGTTGATAATGGTCAGGTTTAGGTAGTTTGGGATACCAACTATTGTGTTGTGACTACCTTGAGAGAAGTAGATCAGGTTATCCCATGCAAAGTCCATCAAGATGCTGATATTGAGTGTTTCCTAATTGTTGTCTATGAAATAAACACTAGAACAAAGATGATCTTTATAAGGATATCTAACACAAATAGCTCCTACAGTTAATGGCCCTTGGATGATATGTGGAGATTTTAATGCCTTATAAGATGCTAAAGATAGATTAAGGGCATCCAGTACAGTTTGTTAAGATTAAAGATTTTGTAGAATGTGTACAAGATTTACACTTGAGTGAAATAAAATGGAAAGATGACTACTATACCTTTTCTAATAAACAACTCGGAGATGCTAGAGTGTGTAGTAGAATGGATATATCCCTAGGAAACCACGATTGGATGATGACTTGGGGTCAAGTGGTACTAGAGTATGATCTTACCAATGCATCTGATCACTCTCCCATGATCTTGACATTATCAAGCATGACAAAGAGTACTAAGGTACAATTTAGGTTCTTTAATATTTGGGTTGAGCACAAGGATTTCCTAATTATAGTTTTGAGAAATGGATATGTCGACATGTTGTTGGGTCTACGAAGAATGTTTGGATCAAATTGTAGAATCTTATAAACATGCTTAAAAATTTGAATAATGAGGAGTTTAAAATAGTGGTGTAGAGAATAAAGATGGCTAGGACTGAGTTGGCTGCCGTACAAATGAAGATGAGGATGAAATGGACTGATTCTTTGCAAGAGTAGGAGAAAACTACCATCCAGCAAATTGAAAAATGGTCACTGTTAGAAAAGAGTGCACTCCAGCATAAAGCTAGAGCAAAGTGGATTAAGTTAGGGGATTGTAATTACGAACACTTTGTTGTAGTTTTCAAAGAAATAACTCAGAAGAAAAGCATCAGTACTTTTACAACAGTAGATGGTAAAATACAAATAAATAAAGAAGAGAATATGGAGGAAGTAGTACAATTCTATAAGGGTTTAATGGGCACAACATGTAACACCCCGCATTTCGGACGAGAACGAAAATCATCATTTCCTTCACATAAAGGTTCCAAAAGCCATAAATACAATGCAAGTTTAGTGTGTTAATAAATTATGTAGTGTGGAAACCTATTTGAGCATGAATTGAGATCATAGAGGTCCCCTAACTCAAGGACGAGTTGAAAGCTTTTCCATCGATTGAGTTTTAGTGAGCGTTGAAACTTGGGTCAACTTCAATCGGTTATAACTCTTTGTATATAATGAATTAGAGAGCCTAATATATATAAAATGAAATATCTCTTTCCAACGATACCAATTTTTCAAAAATCCAACACCCGAGGAAGAAGTTATGGCTTAGCAAAGTGGAGTGTGTCATGCAGCATAAGGTGTGCGACGCACACCCTAACTTATGCCATAAGGTGTGCGACACACAATCTAATGTGTGCAATAAAGAGTGCGCCTCACAACCTATATTATGCGATAAGGTGTGTGCCGCATACATTATTACTCAAGTGACTTAAAAACACTATTTTTGGGGCAAAATGGTCTTTTTCCCATCCTTATTTAACCATAAACACGAAATTCAGTGCCCAAATACCCCAAAATATACCTTCATTCATCAAAATTGCTCAATAACTCTACTTAGGGTTTCAAAATAAAAACCTAAGCAACTCAAGATTCAACCGTGAGTTTTGAAACTAATTCCATATTTGGAATCCCCAGAACGTAGGCTTCAAGAAGTACCTATCATCTTCACATATAGAGGTACATGGGGTTATCTCAAAAATCTCATGGGCTTTAAAATTCATGTTTTCAAAATGGGGGTTTTGAAATTACGAATATGATTATGTTTTAAACATTTTATAATATTGATTTGGTCTTTAGGCCTAGTTTTGAAGTGATTTGACATATTATATATGTCTATGCATGTGTTTCGAAAAGGTGTTAATTTGAGAGCATTGATTATATGGAATCCCTCTCTTAATGTGAATTTATTTTAAATGTTCATATGATGTAAATTGTTTGAAAACACCTTGAAAAGCATGACATGAAATGTTTTGAGAATTGATATGATTTTGACTTGAAAACGAGAGGACTATTTGTGTTGAAACATGTTGAATACGATGGTTGAGCAAGAAGAACGATGTGATATTGATGGCTTGCAAGTCGGGTATGATGATACCCTACAGAATATGATATGTCATTGAATCAGATGAAATTTGAATACATTGATTTACATGAGATAGGTGGATGCCTGAAGAAGGTGTTTGAGTGTAAGAGCTCATAGTTGGAAACCGTGTTTGCCGACATGGGAATTTGGTACCCTGCTTTGTAATCTTGCATACCTGACCTTATGTCATTCCCAAGTTGGGACTATAGTTAGGAGCCCTACTTTGTCATCTTGTGCACTACCATTGGGTTAAGACACCCGTGTGATCTTATGTGTCTTCCCCTCACTTATACTCTAATCTTGGGGGCAACCGAGGTTTGAGAGTTGGTGTAAATGTGATATGTAGGGTATTCCACCTAGCCCAGCTGCATTACGTTATTGTTGAAAACTACTACATTATGCCCATGTGTTTTCAAATGATTTGATATGAAAATGCTTTATAATGGCTCTCACCTATATTTGGTAAAAATATTATATTTTGTTTTGATTTCTCTGCGTACCAGTACTTTTGTATTGACCCCCTTCTTTCCCAGGTTCGGAGGAACAGTCTAGGGGTCCAGAAAATTAGTAGATTCCTCAGACAGATTTGTAGAAGTCACTGGTTTAGCCTTCTATATTCCGAAAGGTCTGATTGTTTAGCAGTTTCATCTATCATTTAGTAGTTTTGGGTCTACTGGAGGCCTTGTCCCAGTTTTCAGATAGTTATTATTTCAGTCATGTAGTAGAGATTTCGCAGATGTTTTCAAGATGTTGATTAAGATTGTGGGACATTATTCCCCATTATTGTTTTCATATGACTCTTTACCATGTTTCTGTTATATTGTGTATCTTCCGCATTTCTTTTGCCATACAAGTCATGTGCATGATTAGCAGATAGATAGGTGTGTTTTGGGCTTTGATGGTTCGGAATACTCATCACGGTCAGGGCCCGAGTTTGGGTCGTAACATAACAGCATCAAGATTACCAGCAGTTAGGAAAGTGGTTATGCCAAAAGGCCTTGTTCTAACTTATCAACAAACACTATTTCTTAATTCCCCTGTTACTACTGCTGAAGTGATTTCCATCCAAAAGGCAATTGCTGATTATAATAAAGCCTCAAGAGATGATGGGTATAATGTTGTGTTTTTTAAAAAAAGATTGGGGGATAGTTCAACAGGACATCTAGTTCAACAGGACATCATTGAGGTAGTCCTGGAACTTTTCCGTACAGGTAAACTATATAAACAATTGAACTGCACCTCCATTACCTTAGTTTCTAATAATGCTAATCATGTCACAATCAAGGAGTATAGACCATAGCTTGTTGTATTATCTTCTATAAGATTATCTCAAAATCTTGGCAACAGGATACAAAAGGTGATTGGCACAATTCTCGCATGCGTAATCTATTTTCATCCCTGGTAAGAGGCTAGGTGATAACATTGTTCTTGCACAAGAGCTTGTAAAATGTTACAGTAAAAAACATATCTCACCAAGAACCATGATTAAAATTGATTTGTAAAAGGATTACGATTCTTTAGAATGGAGTTACCTGGAATAAGTGATGCATGAACTTGGTTTCCCGAATACATATTTACAATGGGTCATGAAGTGTGTTAAGAGTGAGATATAGTATCCTGATTGATGGTGAACTCACTAGCCTTTTTCCTACTACAAAAGGGATAAGTCAAGGGACCCAGTCTCCCCTTTCGTATTTTCTATTGGAATTGAGTATTTTAGTAGTCTTTTACAATAATTTAGGGAAGATCATATGTTTAAAAATCATTCCAGATGTGGTGAGTTTGGAATCGGCCACTTATGTTTTGCTGATCATCTGCTTCTTTTCACCAAAGGAGATTTGGAATCTATTACAATGTTGTTCAGCTTCTTTAACAGTTTTCCTGGGGCATTAGGTTTACAAGCAAAGTTGAACAAAAATTGTGTCTATGTTGAATGTGTTAATCATAGAGCTAAGACCAACATCTTTGATCACATAGGATTCATAGTAGTAGAAATTCCATTCAAGTCTCTTGGGATTCTTATAACCACTCAGAAACTCTCTTTAATGCAATGGCAACCCCTTATTAAAAGAATCACCACAAAAATGTCCTATTGGATAGCTAGGAAACTCACATATACAAGAAGAGTCCAGTTAACCCAGTTAATTCTTTTTGGTATGCAAGCTTTCTAGGCACAACTGTTTCCTATCCCAACAAAAATTTTAACAAGGTTTTAAAAGTAAAAATAAATGACAACGAGAAAGAAAAATGTTTGAAATGATAATTAGGAAATATCTTGGGTCAAGGCAATCTCGTTGGTTAAGTTAACTATCTTGGTTGTTGACTAATAGTATTAATAACATGATTATGGTTCTCCTAGCCTCTAATAGTCTGTCTAAATTAAGGCCATCATTGATCGGGGGTGTGACAACTAATTCAAACGCATTTGTATATCATCCCATATTTGAACCAAATGGGGTGAGTTATGTATATTCCTATGCTAACCTTGAATCCAATTTTTAATTCATCTAAAGACAAGAACTCATTTCATATGTTCCACGTTCTAATCTATTGTTACTGCTTCTTGGATCACAATAGAAATATAGAAGTATTTTAAAGGTCGCAAATCAATAGAATAGAAATTACAAGAATCTATGAACAACCAAATATAATAATCAACTTTAAACCAATTTAATTGAGCTTCAAGTAATCATGTTCGTAGCCTTAACCCTAAAAAGAGGGTTTTAAGCCACCCATAATTTATTTTACAATCACGAAATTTATCTAGTTCGTACAAGAATTAAGTAATGAAAATAGAAGAATAAAAACCCTATTTGGAGCCTCCCTCCTGTGTTTTTCCTCTCCCAAGTCATATGGGAATATGTAATACCCTATAAGATACTAGCTCAATTCAGCTCACAATTGCATATTAAAGGGGTCCAAGACTTAGAAATTTCACTAAGTAATGGTACTTAGTCATTTCCAAGGCCCCTGAAATTTTATGATTATCAATAAAACCATCTTCCACCAAAAGAACAAACCCTAACCCATTCTCAAGGAATCAAGGAATTCAAGCTTCAAACCTCAAGAAATTCCCAAGAATCTTCATAAAATCATCTAGTGAGGTATGTGTGATGTTCATTCATGGGTACCTTTCACCCATGGAGTCCAAGAATCCTTTTTTGTTTTTAAATTATGAATTTTCATGTTTAAGTTGAAATATCTCCATGAATCTCTTGTGAATTCAATTACTTGTTATGTTTACAAGTGTTTTTCAAGTAACATGAGTCATTACATATTTGAAATGTTGTAATCTTCATGTTAAATCCCTAAGTTATAATTTTAATCTTGTTATCATGTTCTTTTCGCATGATTTACCCATTCTCATGCTTAACTTCATCACTCTCATGTGTTTGATGATATGTCTAAGTGTTGGATTTTGAACAATGATCCCCTACTATGATTTTAAAGCTTTGATATGGCATTATTGTTGATTCCATTCGGTGCTGGTGGGTTATGAACACCAAATACCTAAGTGATTTACTAGAATTCAGCTTTTCAAGTACCCAGTTAATCCATGACTCTTATCAGTATACTTACATTCTTATATTCATGATGACCAACTATCAGTTATGTAATAATGTTCAATTTCGTTCAATCTATCCCAGTATCAGTGTCAGTTCAGTTGGGAGTAGGATTTAGCACCGACCAAAATCAGGGATGAGGTTTCACCTGACAGTAGAGGATGTGAACCTTAGAAGCAATCCCCGAGTTCAAGAACTACATAGCCAGCACAGGTTAGAGATGTCAACCTGCCAGTTAAGAGTTGACAAAGTGTTTACCTGCTAGTTGAAGGTGACTCATTAGTCCTTCGGGGTACTATTTAAGTGGATCCAAACAACTAGTGTTAGTACCCGTGGCGTGGTACTGACAACCTTTCAACTGAGGGTATAGGTTGGACCCTGATTTTCTCATATTGGGACATGTCAGTTAGGTGATACCTCCCACAGTCTCAGTAAAGTATTCAATAGTCTCTCAGCTTAGGTTGCCCGACAAAGACATACAGATTCTAAGTTATTCTTTTATCAAATTTTAGTCTTTCAGTTTATAGATTATTTCAGATATATGTTTATACTTGGTCTTTCATTCTCAGATATTACAGGTTTCATGCATCGATGTTTAGTTATCTCATGCTTTTCAGTTAGTCCTTATTTCATATGCATAGTACCCCCATGTATATCATCCTAAACTCATTTCATATACCAGTACATTCAAAGTACTAACTACAGACTCTTCTTTGCGCTATGATGTCTTATATCATAGGTTCAGATGCACAATTTCCCGACCACAGTTAGACAGCTCAGCGTAATCTAGTAGCCGTAGTGCTAAGTCTTCATCTATTAAGGACCTATTATGTTGATTCAGTTATTTCCATATTTCATTTTATTCATTCAGTCGGATTTAGTTGGAGGCCTATCCTATCAACTCCTCAGTCAGTTTAGAGGCTTTCAGACATTCAGACAAAACAATTAGACAGTCAGTCAGTCACTTTCAGTTTTTATCAGATGTTTCAACTTATGATTGATTCGGTATTTTAGTACTCAGATTTATATTTTCCTTTTCAGTTAAACTTCCGTAGAGGTTTTATGTTCAAATTTATTCAATGCTCGAAGCAGGTGTTAGCTCATGGGTTAGCTTGGGGTCACTTGTGACCGTAAGCACCGTTGTCTCAACTAGGGGGTAGCCTCGGTCATATGACAGAATATCCCAATAAAATAAAACAAGAATCCTATTTATAGTATAATTGAAAAAGTTGTCGAGAACACCCTTTCGTGCCACATTTTTATTGTGTCGATCTAGTGGCATGGCATGCCCTTATTGCAAATCTTCACTATTTCTTGCCATTGAATTTTTTTTCCATCTCTGTGCCACGTCCTTATTGCGTAGCTTAGCTTTCGTGGCATGGAGGTATGTTTCAACCTCCAATTTCCCACTATAGTGAAGTCTCTCCACTTGTCTTCATTTACCATGGTCCGTAATTTCCTTTGACCTCCTTTAAACTCATCTTACCTCCTAACATTGATCTTATTGCCTTCAATAATCCACAATATTGTCATTCATGCCAAATCACACTCAATCTTTGCAAAAGCCTTAACCTGACCACTAATCATATCCATCAGTTCATGAACATAAATAAAGCTCAATCAAATGAATATATACGCAATGTAGCTCACAAATAGACAAAAATGTTGGCAATAATTAGTACTTGGACCTATAAATATGCCCAGGATCACCAACCCATACCTAAATCCTTGTTCTTCCTCGAACATCTCCTTATACTAAGCACACTCAAATGAGACTCTAACATCACTACTTGTACTAAGACACTTGCGATAGAACTACATTGACTACATGAATAGAAAGTACCATATAAAGCACGTCATATTACAATTCCAAAACTTATGAATACTACTTTAAGGCTTCCTAACCTCAAGAATTGACTCTGCTAGGTTGGAAAACTCGTGCATATTACTCAACAAAGAGATCATACAAGTCATCATACCATCATTAAATATGCACCCTTACCAGAGAGAGTCACCCATATTCACTCACTAATATACAATTTATCACTAGAATGGGTGTAAGAATAATATTTTGCTCAATCTCACAAAGAATTCACATTCCACATAAGTTGAGACATAATCTTTTCCTTTGTGTATTACTTCACTAATATCATAACATAAAAAATTAAGATCAAGTAAGACTTTAAGGGTTGTAATTTAGGCTTAGGGATGGGTAGGAACTATTCTAGACAATAATGGTGACTATCTTCTGTAAGTTCTTTAATACATTGCACTTTACATTAAACTGTCTCTAACCAACAATTTCCAACACTTTTATCTTCCCCCCTCTCTTTTGATTTCCCATAACTTTAAGCTAGTTCACACATCTTTAGTAGGGAGTATTTGAAATTCCACAAATAATTCAATGATCAAATTCATTTTTCTATGCATCACTCCCAACCACAACACATGAACTTTAACACACCAATAGCTCTAATTTTGTTGCTTTACTTTCACTACTTTCTCTTCTTTAATTTTACACTTTTTATTATCTTAATTTCTCAACTAAAGTGCTTCGGAGTTTTGAATCAAATCATGGACAATTGAAAGTAGGAATAAGCTACATAAGGCTATAATAGAATAGGCTAAAAGAAAAATAAGGCTTATTGAGGTCATAAAGAAAGGGTAGATAAAGTAGGTATAAAACATGGCTACCGAATAAATTCCTATATCATATACTAAACACAACATTCTTTATTTCTCTTCACAAACACGACGTGCAAGTTCTCGACATCACTCTAAAATAAGAAATATAACCAAAAACCTTGCTCACACTTGGAACATGCTTAAATAAAGAAGGATACTTAGAATCTCAAACAAGCAATAGCAAGAATTTAAAATTAATCCAACATTGCACAAGAGTCAATAAATGAGCCTAGGTGTCTTTAAAATAGCCATTCAACTCACTACATACGCTTTGACTTTCAAAACAAACTTGCATCATGTAATCATGTATAGCACCTAGAAAGAACATCTCAATTTATTCCTAATAAATAAAGATGAAATATTTTTGTAATATTTTTAAATTTAGTGAAAAACTAGAAAATAAATTAAAATTAAAATCCTATAGCACACTTCACCCTAAACAATAAGTTTATTCCCCATCCACACTAATACTTTGTCCTCAAAGTATAAATCAAAGAATGAGGATTAAGAATACTCTCTGAGGCGTCTAGGACTATCTAGTATCACTTCATCTATCAAGGAGGTCCAAAAACCCAATACTCAATTTTTGTCATGCTCCTTAACTCAAATCTCTGGTACTCAGACTTCCATTCAACCTGTTAACACAAAACAAAAACAAAACAAACATTGATACAAAATGAAAATAAAAAATAAAAATAACTATATTAACTTCGGTAGCCTCCCAAATGCCTGATTTATTATAGCGACACGACTCAACTCACAACTCTTAACCACAGTCTGTCATCCTTTTCCTCCTACTCAAAGCCCATCTTCTTATTTTTATCTGACCTCTTGAGTGCTTACTCTAAAAGTCTATAGCTCTTTATACACTTACCTTTTAAGACTCCCCTTCTAGTTTCTTAATTTCAAGATTAATTGTTAATTTGGGCAACTCCGACAGATTTCGAAGAGGTAATTAGAAGTTTACACTCCTATACCTCAAACTTATTTACTTCCATAGCTTCCATAACTTAGTACCATCCTTCTTCTTAATGAGAAATACTGGAACACCCTAAAAATAAGCCCTAGTATGAATAAATCTCTTATTAATGAACTTCTGCAATTGAATTTTGAGTTCCCTCAACTCAGATGGATCCATTCAATAGGGAGAATTGAAATAGGGTAAGCGCCCAACTCTAAACCAATACAGAAGTTAATGTTCATCTTTAGAGGCATGCTAGTGAAATTTATGGAAAATGCCTCTTGAAATTCTGACACCATAGGGAATGATTTAATAGAAAAAGATTCAGTACTAACATCACAGAGATGTGCTTGAAAAGTTGTGCACTCTCTTCCAACTAACTTTTTATCCCAAAAAAAAAGATATAACCTTCATATTCTTAGGCTTATACGTACCTTACCAGTCTAACTTATCCTATTCAGTATCTTGGAGGTTAGTGTCTTATGATTACAGTTTAAAATATCATGATATGAAGATAGCCAATTTATACCCAGGATAATGTCAAAGTCAAGAATATTAGATTATCAAATATACCTAAGTCTAAAAACCCATAAACTACTCAAAACCTGCATGATAATCATGGGTCACTCCCATAAAATCATCAGGGGATTAGACACATAAACTGAAGTGTTAAGTATATGACAAATCAAGTCCAATCTCATGGTAAATATTATAGATATGTTATATTAAGTAGAACCAGAATAAAATAAAATAGTATCCATTCAGCCAAAAATGAGAATAGAACCGAAAATGATGGCATCAAATGTCTTAGCCTCAATCTTTCCTCGAAAGGCATAACAGTGAGCCTTATCATCAAGATGGGAATTCTCCTAATAATGTTGTTGTTAAATCCAATCACACATGCAAATGCAAGTGTATATGGCCATAAAAGTAATAAAGTGGCTCTTGCAACACAAATATTGAATCCAGAAGATCTAGGCATTTAGCAGATAATCCAATTCAAATATTTCAACTAAAGTTAAACTAGTGAGATTTGTAACCAATGAGAGTTTGAGTTTTATTATGCTAAAATAATAGTAAATAATAATTTCGAGAGTTCCAGGGTTAAGTCATGCTGAACAATCATAAAATGGTTATGCAATTCCATTGATTCAGTTATTTTTCATAGTTGTTGATTCACATATTTAATAACATGATTATGGTCTTTTAAGCCTCTAACCGCCTAATTAAAATTGCCTCACAACTACATTATTGAGATAACATGTGGTACCTAATTCAAATGCATTTATATTTCATCCTATATTTGAGCCAAATGGGACAAATTAGGCATATTCCTATCCTAACCACAAATTTTATCTGTAATTCATCTAAAAGACAAGAACCCATTCCATATGTTGTTACTCCTTACAAGATCACAAAATAAATATAAATGTATTCTAAATATTGTGAATCAATAGAATAGTAAATACAAGAACATAAGAACAACCTAATATGATATTTAACATTAATCAACATGAATAAAGGCTAAGCAATCATTCTTGTAGCCGTAATCATGGAATTATGGTGGTTATATACTCATGGTTATACAAAGAATCACCAATAATGAATTCATAATTAAAATATAAGTAAATTAAAAGCTAAAGGAAGAAAAATCCTAATATAAAGCCCTTGTTGGCTTCCCCTCTCCCAAAATTGTGTTGTTCCAAAGATGTCCAATAAATTTGACCAATTACTCCTTATATATACCTTTAGGTCATTTATAATGCCTCATACAAAATATAAGCAATGACTACTTTGACCTAAACTTAAACGAAGAAAAAGACCTAGTTTTAGTCGGGAGAGAGGGAGGGGTGCACCACATGGCCTATAAAATGGAAAAGGGTGTGAAGAACATGGAAATCACAGGGAATAACTAGTAGATATGAGAGGTATGACCTATATAATGACTTAGGGGGTGTGAAGCATGCCATTCCGCAACATGACATTTTCATCCAATTATTGTTCTATGCTTCTTATCTCTTTATTCCTAGTTTCTTGACTCTTTGTGTCTTGTATTTAGGCTTTATTTATCTTCCATATATGCTAAAATGATCTCCTACAATGATGTACATCAATGTGAAGCTACTTCAAGAAGGTCTTTTACAAGAATTCAAGCTAAGGCCCTTCAAGCATTTCTAGCTTTACGGATGATGATGGAATCTTGGAAGGTTTCAACATGGATGTCTTGAATATATTTAATATAATAAGTGTCTGCCATTTAAATTAGCTTGTATTTTAAATGAAGGATAATTTGGTCTTTCTTTACTTATTTTAACCCTTACTTTAAATAGTTAGATATTAGGGTTGAACTACTAGTTTTTGAAGATTGAAGAATTTTGCCTTCTTGAGAGTTTGAGAACCCTTTTTTGATTTTCAACATTTGTGATGGGATCTGTAATTAAGGTTACTACCTTTTTGAGAATTCTAATAAATTAAGTGTCTTTTAGATTTTAATTAAGTGGTGTTTTGGATAATTTTATCATTACATTTTTTAATTTTTTTAATTTAATTATGTTTAGCTATCTTTAACTTTTATATTTAATTTCTATCTTTCTTATATTTTCTTGTTTCATATCAAATTTGTATCAAGCACTTGGATTAGATTTGTTTTCACAAATCTAAGTCTTTGGGTTTTGGTATTTACAACAAAATCAAATTTGATTGAATATTTATTGATATTATTCCTTGAGTTACATGTTGCTATTTCCTAGTTGAAAAAAACAAACAAAGAATACATGTCTCAAAAAAAATTGAAATTATGTTGAAGAAGAAACTTGAAAATGAATTTTGTTGATTTGATGTTTTGTTGAAGAAATTGTTGGCAATAAGTTGTTGATAGAGTTGTGGGAAGTTATATCTCAAATTTGAACTTGTTTGTTTGAGTATTGAAGGAGATTGATATTTAAAAAAAAATTTGAGCTTTTTCTTAGAGAAGAAGATGAATTTGAGAATTAAAAAATAGTCTGAATCATTCAAAGTTGTTTCTCTTATTTTCTTGATAATTCTTTCTAGTGAACTTTGGGTATTAATTCATACTTAATGTTAACATAGTTTGTGTATATTTAATTTATTTCTGTCAATCTATTTCGTGCTTTTTTCTTTCATTTCATTGTATGATTATTTGTTTCATTGTCTGTTAGTTTTAATTGTCCTTTGTTGATTACATAAACTCATTCCATTCCGAAGAATTACTACCACTTGTCAATCATTTGACGGTGTTGAACCGAACCTTGGGTTATTCAAGAGTGGTAAAAAGAAAGAGTGAGGTGTGCTCATTTGAGAGTGACCTTAAAAGCCTTTGGCCTTAGAGTGATACACGAATGTGAGTAAAAAACGGAGGGTAACATGATGTGAGTGAATGGTGAGGAACCATTTCTACTACTTTTTTTATTTATTTTTGTATGTACAATGACTAAATTAGATAAAGAATCCTCTACCTAAATAAAAAATTTTCTTTAAAATCTATTGGATAAAATGAAAGAAATGAAGAGAAAATTGGTAGATGTGAATAGAAGGGTGAGATCGAGAAATAGCAAAGGAACCACTTGAGGTTTTCTATCCCATTGATCAACACGACGAGAGTCAAGTAAGACTCCTTTTGAAACAACTTCATCCCACATGGTAGTGAAAGATATCCTCTTTCCTAATGCTACTTCACCAAAAGGTTGCAATTAAGCAAGCTTTCAAAAGGGAAAAATAAACAAAGAAATCTTCTACCACAAGACAATAAACTCAAATGAGAGCCCAACATAACCTTAATAGCATGATTTTTTTTTATGGTGGAGTTAATTATCAAGTTAAAAAAGAGATGTTAGATAGGTGGTGAAGAAGAAGAGGGAATGGAGGGTGATATTCATTTGATGGTAGAGAATACAATGGAAGGGATGATAATGAAGATCAAGGATTAAACAACATCAAGTTTATCCATTCATTCTTCAATGGAAGTAGTGACTCGAATGAATATATTGATTGGATTGTGAAACTTGAAAGGCAATATAATCTCAATAATTGAGTGATGTTAAAAATATGAATTATTCTATAAGTCACCTTGAGGGTTTTTCTTTTACATAGTGGGAAAAAATTTAAAGAGATGATTTGGTGAATAGATACTTTGTTACAAGTTGGAATGACATGAAAAGGTGTATGAGAGAAAGATTTGTGGATCCGAATTTTGAAAAAAAATACAATTTAAGAAGTATTACAATCATCAGCAAAGAAGTAAGAGTGTGGAAGAGCATTATGATAAGCTAGATCATACTAGACGTTGAGCTAATGTCAATGATGAAGATGCGAAACTTAATGCGAAATTTATGTCAAGCTTAAATAAGGAGGTAAGGAAGCTATTGGAACTGCATCACTTTTCTACATTATAAGAAGCTTATTAAATGGCACTCAAGGTGGAGGGTCATCACAAGAAAAACAAGTCAAAGGTTCAATCTTCTTTTTCTTCATAGTCTAAAAATAAGAAAGCTTGGAATTCATAACCCACTTAGGACTAATCAAAAGGTGCACTGCAAGAATTGATGTCTAACTTGGACAAAGGAAAAACTAAGATGGACTACAAAGATGGAGGTAACAAAGCTAAACTTGAAACTCTGTCTGAAATAAAGTGTTTTAAATGTCAATTATATGATCATAAAGAAAATAAGTGTCCTAATAGAATAACTACCATTGTATTCAATAATGGTGGTTATCAAACCATAGATGAATTTAAATATCACCACGTAGAGGATGATAATAGTGATAAGTTATGGGAGAAGGTGATGGAGAAGAAATCAATGATGATGGAAAAATTATTCTTGTTGTGAGGAGAAGTATGAATGCTCTAGCAAGAGAATATCTTGATCAAAGGGAGAAGTTATTTCATAATTAGTATAGAGTTCAAGAGAAATTATGTTTCTTTATCATTGATAGTTAAAGTTTTGTCAACGTTGCTAGTGTATCTATGGTAGAACAATTGAAACTTCCAACAAGAAGGCATCTAAAACCTTATAGATTGCAATGGTCAATGAATATGGTGAACTCAAGGTGTCCAAGAGACTGTTGATAAAATTTAAGTTTGAAAGTTATCATGATGATGTGCTTTGTGATATTGTACCAATACAAACTTATCATTTATTATTGCGAAGACCATGAGAATATGAAATGAGGGATAAACATGATGAAACGTCAAATAAATATGCATTTGTTAAGGATGGTAAAAAGCACATTCTTAGACTTCTTCATCCTTTTCAAGAGAGTAAGTAATATATAAAAATAGAAGAGTTGAAAGAAAAACTTGAGAGAGAAAAGAAAGAAAAGAGTTAGGAAAAATGATAACTCAATAGAGGAAAAAGGAGAGGTTGAGAGCTTAAGTGTGAATGAGAAAATAAAAGAGTGTTAAGCATGAATAACGAAAAGAATCAAAAAGAGAGGAAATGTACATGATTTTGCCAAATCAAGAGAGCATAAAAGATATAAACATTGAGGATGCTACTCAAGTCATATTTATTAAACCTAAAGATTATTCCTTGTTGTCTAGCAATGAACTAACCTTTTTATATTTGCAAAGTATTATTTTTTATCTTCGTTTCTATATTATGGAGATCTATTTTTTGGAAAAAATACCAAGGGTTACCTCTTTTTAGAGGAATAGAGTATGAAATTGACTTTTTATAAGGTTCTAACATATCCAACATAGCGGCTTATACGAAAAATCCTCAAGAGATCATAAAATAGAAAAGACAAGTCGAGGAACTTGTAAATATAGGTTCAATGAGAGCAAGTTTAAGTCCATGTGTGGTGCCCATAATTATAGTACCCAATAAGGATGGGACATGAAAGATGTGTATAGATTACAGCATCATTAATATAATTATGGTAAATAACAACATCCCATTCCTAGACTTGATGATATGCTATATGAATTGTGTTGTTCTACCATATTTTGTCAACTTGATTTAAGAAGCGGATACCATCAAATTCGAATATAATCCAGAGATGAATGGAAAACCGCTTTCGAAACTAAGTTTGTATTATAAGAGTGGATGTTGATGCCTTTTGGGAAAGCAAATGCACTAAGCACTTTGGTGAAAGTAATGAAACATGTGTTCAAGTCATTTATTAATAATTTTGTTGTGGTTTATTTTGATAAAATTTGGTTTATATAAAATATTTGGATGATCATGTGCAACATTTGAGAATGACATTTCACGTGCTTTTAAACGAAAAGTTGTATGAAAAAATTAAAAAATTATTTTTTTTGTGTGGGAATCCAAGGATGGGAACACACACTGTCAAATGAGGGTGTGATTCTTAGAAGTCATCCTTGCATTCCACAACTATATAGCTAGCATAGGTTAAGACATCAACACTGTCAGATGAGGATTGATGAGGTGGATAAGCACTATAAGATGAGGGCTCCACCATTCTCTTTTGGGGACACTGTCAGATAAGGGTTACTCACAGCTTGTCCTTACAAGTGGCATAGTATTGACACCTTTCTAATTTGGGTTATAGATTTGACCCCAACTCAGCCATAATGGCGTATTAGGGGCAAGTCAGTTAGATAAATACTTCACACAGTTTCAGTTACAGAATCATGATTGTCAGATACAGTCATTCAGTCTCAGTAATAGAATTTAGATAGTTCTATAAAATTCAAGACTGTCAGATATAGTCAAATTAAAATAGTACGGAACTCAGCTAGTTCCATCATATTCAAGACTTTCAGATATAGTCACTCATGTCATCAGTTATATCAGTCATCAGAATTCAGTTATTAGTCATGTTAGTTATCAGTAAATTCATGTTATCACAATCTTAGATATAGCTTAAACATATTCCTGTATATATTCTGACGTTCATATTTGTCAGTTAGCCATTATTGTTCATGCATATGAGCCCCATGCATTTAGCCTACCTTCCATGCATACTAGTACATTCAAAGTACTGATGCATTTACGCTATGGTGTCTTATACCATATGTTCAGGAGCACGAGCTCCAGAGCATCAGTAGCATTCCAGTATCAGCAGTCAGAGTTAAAAGTGAGTCCTCATCTTTCGAGGACATAATCATTTATTTATTATTTCATTAATTAATTTATAAGTTGGAGTTAGTGAGGGATATGTCCCATCAAATCCTTATCCAGACAGTTATGTTTTAGAGCTTTTTCAGACTATAGTATGTTCAAACAGTATTTGAGTATTCTATTATGCAACTCAGATGTTATATTTTATCAGTCATGCAGTTTTGAACCTTATGGCCTTTCAGCCTCCAGTTCTACATTATATTTAGTATGTTATACAGTGTCCAGGTACAGATATTAGTCAAGGGTTAGCTTGTGGTCCCTTGGGGGTTTTGAGCACCGTGTAGCATTTCGAGTACTAAATTTGGGGCGTTGTAGATAAGAAGTCACCTTTGTACTTGGTGTTTGGGTATGGGTTCACTTTATAAAATAGAGATTTCCACGCAAAAGAAAAAGTAAGCTTATTCCAAGAGGAGATGGACCTTTTAAGTTCTTGAGAAGATTTGAGATAATGCTTACAAAGTGGACTTACCAAGTGAATATTTGGTCTACAAGTTTTCAATGTTAGTGATTTATCTCTTTCTTATGTAGGTTTGAAAAATTTGAGGATGAATTCTTTTGAATAAGGGGAGAGTGATGTACATCAAAGTGATGTTGCTTTAATAAGGCTTTTCACAACAAGTCAAGCTAGGACCTTCGTGCATTTCAAGATTTATGGATGAAGATGGTATCTTTGGATGGATTCAATATGGATGACTTGAAGATATTTAATATACTAAGTGTATACCATTTAAATTAGCTTCTAATTTAGATAAAGGACGATTTGGTATTTTTTTTTTACTTCTTTTAACCCTTATTTTAATAGTTAACTATTAGGGTGAACCACTAGTTTTTGAATATTGAAGATTTGTGCCTCCTTTGAGAGATTGAGAACCCTTTGTTGATTTTCAACACATGTCCGAGGATTTTCAAGTAAGGTTACTACCTTCTTGAGGATTGTAATAGATTAGGTTCCTTTTAGTCCCCGATTAAGTGGTGTTTTGGTTAGTTTCAACGCTGCATCTTTTAACTGTTTAAGTCTAATTGTGTCTATCATTCTTTAATTTTTATATTTACTTATATCTTGCTTCCATTTTCTTGTTTCACATCATATAACGACTCAGAGAAAACATAAGGCCGCACAACACTATAAACCTCAACAAAGTATACTAGAACAAGCATAGCATAGTCTAGCCAAACTAGTATTCTCGGCTAAACTCTATATGATCATTTTGACTCTTGGATTATTTTAAATGCACCTTAAACACTCTGAACATGTAACTTAGCACATAAATAAACAAATAACACTTTTTTATTCATTTAACACACCAAATTTTCCTCTAAACTAACTAAACAGGTATAGATAATGACACTAAAGTAGATAAATACCCCTAAGATCACCACCCACACTTGAAGCTTTGTTCGTTCTCAAACAACTCCTTACACTAGACTAAACCACGGAAAACTCTCAGATCACTACTTGAACTAAGACACTCAAGCTAGAACTATAATGACTACATGAATAGTAATTTCTACATTAAGTGTTTCATATTGCAATTGAAAACACATGAATACTACTTCAAGACTTCCTATCCTCAATAATTGACTTTACCAAGTTGTCAAACTCATTCATATTACTTAATAAAGTGATCATATAAGTCATCTATCAATCATTAAACATGCACCCTACCCATAAGATAGTCACCCATATTCACTCATAGATTTGTAATTTAACATAAGAATGGGTGTAAGAATCAAATTCCACTTACTCTCACAAAGAATTCATATGTCACATATGATGAACCATCTTAGCCAAGTACTCCACTAATATCAGAATAACAAAGCTCAAGATCAAGTAGAACTTTAAGGATTGTAATGTAGGCTAGGCACTATTCTAGCCAGTAATGGTGACTATCTTTCCTAAGTGCTTTTATACATCACACTTTATGCTAACATCATCTACAACCAATCTAATTTTGTAACACTTTTATCTACTCACCTCTCTTTTGTTTTTCCCAATCTCTTTAAGATAGCTTACACATCTTTAGTAAGGAGTAGTTGCTATCAACACATAATTCACTTTTTTTGGTCATTTTTTCTTTTCATTACACTACTCCCTACCAATAACACATAAATTTTTTAAAAACACCCATAGTTATTACTTTGGGGCTTCAACTTTACTTTTTCATTCTTCAATTTTACACTCCTTAATATCTTAATTTTTCAACTAAAGCATTTAGCATTTTTAAATCAAATTTTGGTCAACTAAAGGAACATTAATAAGCTACATATGAGGATATAAAAATAGGCTAAAGGCTCAATAAGGTTAACTAAGGTCATGCAGGAAGGGTTGATAAAATTTGTATAAAACATGGCTATAGAGGTATAAAACTTGGTTGTCACAGAAATGCCTCTATCATTCCTAAACTCAACATTCCTTATTTTTCTTTGCAAACACACTGGAAAAGTTCTAGACATCAATAGACACACATAAGATATAATAAAACCCTCAACACACATAGCACCTGTTCAACTCAAGGAGAATCTCTATAGACTCTCAACCAAACAATCGCAAGAATTCAAATTTAAGCCAACATCAAACCAGACTCAGGTAAAAGAGTCTAGGTGTCTCACAGAAAGCATTTAATTTTCACATCATGCCTTAGGATTCAACACCACTTGCAATAAGTAATCTTTTGCAACACCTAGCTAGAGCATCTTTATTTAGTCCAACTAACCAAAAATTTTAAAATTACTCTTAGAAATTAGAAAGGATATTGGGTTCACAGTTTTCCCCTCCCCTTTGAAAAGAAAAAGGAAAAACTGAGGGACGGGTGAAGTGTGCTTCTAGTAAATCGACAAACCAACAAAAATTGAAAAAATAAACAAAGATAAAATCTTTTTATATTTTTTTTAAAATTTAGTAAAAAAACATGTAAATAGATAAAAATGAAAATACTATTGGCAACTTCATCCTAAAAAAATAGAAGCATCCTCACCTCACACTTAAAGCCATACTTTTTCCCAAAGTATAAATCAAATTAAGAACAAGGATTAGAAATACTTACTGAGGCCTCTAGTCCTAGCTAATAACATATCACTTTCTCTGATTTCCATCATATGGGCCGGGGGACCCCATACATAAGCTTTCATCATGATCCTTAGCTTAGATTTTAGATACTTAGACTACCTCTAATCAACAAACAAATAAATACAAAATAACTAACTCTATTACAAGATAGGTTGCCTCCCAAGTAATGCCTAATTTATTATCGTGGAATGACTCATATCACAATCATCAGCCACATTGTCTCAAATTTTTCTCTTCTTTACTCTACCAGTAATACCCTTTGAATTTAACCTTCTACCATTTCTCTCTCTTTATGTAGAATCACATATAAGCTATTTAAGCTTACACTTAGTCATCAATTTGGGGAATTCCATGAGAGAATCTAAAAAGGTAATGGGAAGTTTGCACTCTTCCACCCCATACTTATCGACTTTTACAATAATGATCATGTATAAATCTCTATAGTGTAAGGGGTGTGTTGAGTGCTTTGTATACTCTGAAGACCAGCACTTCGTCATTCAATCTCATATTAAGTGTGCCCTCTCTAACATCTATCAAAGCTCCATAGGTCACCAATAATGGACATCCCAATATAATTAGTATCCTGTCATTTTCCTCACAGTCAAGAACAATAAAGTCAATAGGAATAATGAACTTACCAACCTTAGTGGAACATTCTCAATGATTTATTTAGCGACCACTCTAGTTCTATCTTCCATCTGTAGAACAACTGAGCAGGACCTTGGCTTTGCCAAACTTAATGTTTTAAACAGAGAAAGGGGCATTAAATTGATGTTTTCCCCTAAATAACTCAATGGTTGAAGAACATTAATTTCACCAATTTGTATGGATAGGGTGAAACTCTTAGGCTCCTTGAGTTCATGGTCATCTTACTCAAAACCATAGAACTACTCTTTCTCGTAAGTGCTACAGTCTCAATATCACCAAGCCTTATTTGTTTTATCACCACATCCTTTAAGTACTTAGCGTCTAAGGTCATTTCCTGCCAAACATCTAACAAAGGAAGGTTAATGTGATGCTCTCTGAATATGTCAAAAACCCCTTTAAAACAAGCATCCCCTTTGGATTTTTAAAGATTTTTAGGGAATGGTGGTAGTGGTCGATTTTAAGATTGCTCAATTGGCCTCTCATTTGGGTACTCAAACTTTCACTTTTTGCCAGCTTCTTTGGATTCAAATTTCTTTTCTATCTACTTAGGTGTGATTAAATCTTCTTGCACCTCATGATTTTTGCCAGCTTCTTTGGATTCAAATTTTTTTTCTATCTACTTAGGTGTGATTAAATCTTCTTGCACCTCATGATTTTTCATTGTAAATGCATCAATTAAATATCTACCACTCCTCATGTGATTTTCATAACTTGCTTTGGATTTTCTTCTTAATCAATAGGCAAACTTTCATAACCTGAGCCAAGGCCCTGGACGCGATGAGCATCCCAAACCATAAAGGACCGAGAGCCTTTCCTATCTAAAAATCATGTACATCATTCATATATTATTAAGAAATGTGGAAAATACAATAAGAAAGAAACATGGTCACTCTCTAAGTTCCACTAAATAATTCGAAATTAAGTTTATAATATTCAAAACATATGACACCAGTTTGCAAAATCTCTAATGATATAAAAGTCAATATCTTTCCTTAGCTGGGACAATGCCCCCAGTCGGACCAAAAATAAAATGAACTAAAAATGTTCAAAAAATAGACCTTTCAAAATAAGGAAGTCTCACCAGCTGTACACTTTTGTCTAACAAAACTACGGCTTAGCAGGACCCCTGGATGGAGCCTCGAACCCTGAAATATAGGGGCTCAATACAAATATACCGGTACAGAGAGCAATAAAAAATAATGTAATTTTATATATAATATAAGTGAGAGTATTTCATAAATCATTATGTGTGAAGTAATTCAAAACACATGGGCAATTCTAAAATAATCTTAAAGTGATTTTGTAGATGCAATTTCTTTATTTGTTTTACTTCTGAGCTAGGTGGTACACCCTACATATCTGAAAGTATCCCACGGGCTATATGGGATATGCCCTTAACTCACATCCAAGCCCCCAGCCCAAGTTTGCCGTAAGGGTTGAAGTATCTGAATATGATATGCCACAGGGCAAGCGTATAATCCCTTTTTGGGAACATAATAAACCCGTATCGGCAAAACACGGTTCCAGGAAATGAATCATATGACTTATGCCTCCTTAGGGTAACCACCTAACTCTCTTAGTGCCCATTTTTAGCCTGTTCAAAGCATGCAACTTTCTTAATTCAAAATCTAAAATGAAATCTGCATTTTGTTCTGAGTTTATTATGACCTTATCTGATTTGGTATCGTCATACCAAGACTTGCAAGCAGTATCTAAGCCATTCAATATCATATTACAGTCTTCACATTCAAAACATTGTGTTCAGACCACCAAACTATTCAAATCGGATAAGAGGATGCATATCGTGAAATTCATGAAAACTTAGGGAATGATCCTCAATTTCAATTCACAAACACGTGGTGGTCAAGTATTCTTTTAATAAATCATGCAATTGATCTCTTTAAGTCATCACTTTCATTTATTTGATTAAGAAAACACCCTCTCTTCAAGCCATCATCAAAACCAAGCCAACAAATAATTATAAAGATATTTATGTCATGCTTCTCAATATGCAGTCGAGTAATTCATAACGAGAGAGGGAGTATAAATCTTCATGCCCTCAATTCAAGTTTCAAAACTCAAACCACATGTATACAGATATATGAACAAAAATCAAATTTAAGAGAAGGCCTCAAGATCAAAACATTATTATCAGAAAGGTCTCATAATGCATAATTGTAAATGTAAATTAAAACCCCGTTGTAAGTTCATGATTTCTCAACATCAAAATATGATTAAAACAATATCATCATGTCCATGTAGTTTAGGAAAACCCCAGGTACCTTAGATTACTTAGTCTGGAGAATGGAACCCAACTCATGACTTGTCTCTTCCAAATTTTTAAACTTAAGAGGTGACTTCTTGGTTTTTGGGAGGGGAGTTAGGGTTTGTTTCTTGATAAATTTGAGTGGATTTGGCCATAATATGCCCTAAGGACATTTTAATTTCGTGTTATGGCTAATATATGAAGAGGGAAAAGAATGAAATACCCTCCCAAACCCAGAATTTATTAATACGAACTGGGCACCCGATGTGTCACATCGGTCCTTCCAACGGGATAAGCAATGTGATGCGTCGGTCCTACCGATGCGGTACCCGACGTGATGTGGCCATATCATTTTAACGTTCTATTTTTGAAATCCAAACATGCCTCAAACGTTGTTCGAAAAATCAAAAACTTCCTCGATACACCCATTTACACCCCTGAACATGAATCAACTTAAAAATCCGCATCTCGAGGTCGGGAACATCTATTTAGAAATTATAAAAGTTTAGGAGCTTAAAATATGGCTAAGTCCTTTTGACACTTAGAAAATTTTCATGTAGTTAGCTTTTTAATCATGCTACCAAGTAAGGTATTAAGTGAAGAATGGTATGGAGCATTACATTATTCCCCCCTTGGGATCATTTATTCTCAAATGATGGCTCGAACCACAAACAAGAATGACTTCAAGCATACTAAGGAAAAGATAAAGAGAATAGTATATTATTTATACCTTCTATGCCGTCATCTACAATCTCAAAGAAGGTTGGGTATCTAGTTCGCATGTCATCTTCTGACTCTCAAGTAGCTTCCTCAGCTTTTTGATTCTTCTACAATACCTTAACCGAAACTATTTTCTTACTTATTAGCTTTCAAACTTGGAGATCCAAAATAGCAATCGGTTCTTCTTCATATGACAAGGAGTCTTTCACATTGATATCCTTTATAGGCAATACTAGCTAATGATCTCCAATGCAATTTTCAACACGGACACATGGACTACTGAATGCATGGAATCCAGGCGCGCGGGTAAATCTAACTCATAGGCAACCCCACTTATCCTTCTCACAATCCGGTATGGTCTTATGTAATGAGGACTAAGCTTTCCCTTTCTTTCGAATCACATAACTCCCTTTATATGGGAGACTTTTAGAAACACCCAATCACCAACCTCAAATTCCAACTCCCTTCTGCTAACATAGGAATAGGATTTCAGGCGACTCTAAGCTGTCTTAAGTTATTCTCTAATGATCTTCACCTTCTTTATTGCCTTATTAATAAGGTCTGGGCCGAACAACCGGGTTTCACCCACTTCATACCATCCAATTGGTGACCTACATCTCCCCCCATAAAGTGTCTCAAAATGAGCCATCTGAGTACTAGAGTGATAGCTATTGTTGTAGGAGAATCTTATCAACGGAAAATGATCCACCCAACTACCTTTGAAGTCAATCACACAAGACCTCAACACATTCTCAAGGATCTAAATGGTGCATTTAGATTGCCCATTAGTCTGAGGGTGGAAGGCAATACTCAGGTTTACTTGGGTACCTAAACCCCTCTAAAAAGACCACCAAAACTGTGAAGAGAATTGTATACCTAGATCGTATATAATGGAAATCGCTGCTCCATGTAAGCGAACTATTTCCTCAATATACCGCTTGGCATAATCATCTTCCGAATAGTTAGTCCTCACAGGCAAAAAGTGAGTTGACTTGGTCATCTATTCTACAATCACCCAAATGGAGTCATATTGACTTCGGGACCTCGAAATCCCCATCATGAAATCTATATTGATCATCTCCCATTTCCACATTGGCAAGACTATCTCATGGGAAGTACCACCTGGCCTCAAATGTTTCACTTTAATTTATAAAAAATTCAAACACTTAGACACAAAGTTAGCAACATCTCTTTTCATATTGTTCCACCAGTAAATTGCCTTAAGGTCATGATACATTTAAGTAGAACCTAGGTGAACAACATACCTCAAAGTATGAGCTTTATCAAGAATTCTTTCTCGCATCCCATCTACATCTGGCACACAAAGCCTACCTTGATACCTAAAAATCCCATCACTGCCAATTTCAAATGCTAGCACCTTCTGTTGACCCACAATATTCTTAATTTGCAACAAGATAGGGTTTTCGGCCTACTTTTCCTTAACTTCAGTACATAGGGAAGATTTAGCTATCTCATGAACAATTACTCCTCCATCTTTGAAATCTAGAAGTCAAACCCCCAGATTTGCAATCTGCTGAATATCTTTCACCATCTCCCTTTTTCATTTTTCAACATGAGAAAGACTGCCCATTGACAACCTGCTGAGGGCATCGTCCACCATATTTGCCTTTCCTGGATGATAGTGCAGGCTCATGTCATAATCCTTCAACAGTTCCATCCACTGCCTTTGCCTAAGATTTAATTCTTTTTGTGTGAAAACATACTGCAAACTTTTGTGGTCAGTGAATATATCTACATGTACCCTATAAAGATAATGCCACCAGATTTTAAGTGCAAACACCACAGCTGCTAACTGTAAGTCATGAGTGGGATAATTCTTTTCGTGTACCTTTAACTACTTAGATGAGTAAGCCACAACTTTACCATGTTGCATAAGTACACACCCAAGTCCTACCTGAGATGTATCACAATACACAACAAAACCTTTTGTACCATCAGGGAGAGTAAATACTGGCTATTAGTCAACTTACCTTTTAGTTTCTCAAAACTATGATCATATGAGTCCGACCATAAGAACTTTGCCTTTTTCTGAGTCAATTTAGTAGGGGGAGCAGCTATGGAGGAAAAACTCTCTATAAATCTTATGTAATACTCTACCAAACCCAAAAAGCTCTGGATATCGATTGGATTCATGGGTCTGGGCCATTTTTTCACTGCCTCAACCTTTTGGGGGTCAACTTTGATCCCCTAACTAGAAATAATGTGCCCTAGGAAAGTAATAGCATTGAGCCAGAAATCATATTTAGAAAACTTTGCATATAACTCATGATCATTAAGGGTCTAAAGGATGATTCAGAGGTGGTTAGCATGATCCTCCCCATTCTTAGAATAAACAAAGATGTCATTAATAAAGATTATGACGAACAGATCTAAAAACTAATGAAACATTCTATACATTAGGTCCATAAAAGTTGTAGGGGCATTAGTCAATTCGAAGGACATGACTAAAAATTCATAATGACCGTATCAGGTTTGAAGAGTTATTTTGGGAATATCAGCCTCCCTAAGCTTCAACTGATGATACCCCAAATGAAGGTATATCTTGGAGAAATATTTAGCACCCTGAAGTTGGTCAAACAGATCATCAATCCTAGAAAGAGGGTATTTGTTTTTAATAGTGACCTTGTTCAATTGACGGTAGTCTATACACATGCAAAAAGAGTCGTCCTTCTTGCGCACGAAGAGGATTGTTGCACCCCAGGGAAAGACTCTAGGATGAATAAAGCCTTTATCAAGAAGATCTTTTAGTTGTTCTTTCAACTCTTTTAGTTTAGTAGGAGCAATTCGGTATGGCAAAATTGAAATAGGATGAGTGTCTGGCAATAAGTAAATATCGAAATCTATCTCCCTGTCAGGTGGGATCCCCGGGAGATCATTAGGAAAAACTTTCAGGAATTCATTAACTACATGGATAAATTAGAGAGAAGGACTTTCAGTATTAGAATCTTTTACCCGAATCAGATGATACAGACATTCCTTAGATATAAGTTTGTGGGCTTTGACATAAGATAAGAATTTCCCCTTAGGTACTAAAGAATACCCCTTCTCACTCTATCACAGGTTCATTTGGAAAAGAGAAGGTGACTTCTCGGGTTCTACAGTCCAGTGTGGCATAACATGAGTGAAGCCAATCCATCACCAAAATAGCATCAAATTCAATAATATCAAGCTTCACTTGGTCATCCATGGTATCTTGGATACTAATGGACATAATACAATCTCTATACACCCTCCTAGCCACAATAGAGTCACCAACAAGGGGTGGAAATAGAGAAAGGTTCTAAAATAACTTCAGGCTCAAACCAAAAACTGACTTATATATATGGGGTCACATAAGACAAAGTAGACCAACAAAAAAGTAAGACATACACATCACGGGAGAATTTATAACATACTCATGACTACATCTTGTGAAGCCTCTGTATCCTGGCAATTTGACAAAGCATAAAATTTGTTGCGACCATCCCCGATAGCTGAAGTGGTAACCTTAAGTGGTGGTGATGGGGATGAGGAATTTTCTTGATACTTAGCACCTCTAAAACTTCCTCTATCAGATGGGCAATCTCTCTTAATATGACTTGGTTGGCTGCAAAAATATCACACTAACTTGCCAAACTGGCACTTTCCTGGATGATAATTCCTACATAAGTCACAATGAGGGTATGACCTAGCAGGTTGAGTCACACTCTCTTGTGACTGTGTACCCTACACTTTCGGCCCAGTATTAGACAAAAAATGAGAAAGTTGCTGATCACTTTGGGGCTTGGGTACTGGGGCATGAGCTGATGACTAAGCATTGCTCCAAAACTTCTTCTTAGACCACCTGTTACCCAAATCACTACCTTGGTATTGACTGTTATTCTGGTTTATAGATATGGCCCTCTTGGCCTACCTATCCTTCTCTCTTGCCTCTACCATATTTTTCTTCTACTCTTCTATCTATTGCAAATGAATGGATAGCATGGAGAAATCCATGTCTCCATTCAACATTGCTCCTTTGTATTCCAGTATCAAATCATCCAAGGGAATGGATGCAAACTTCCTTATGCGATCTCTCATGTTACATGCCAATTCTACAGCATAACGGGATAACTGAATAAATTTCAGGGTGTACTTTTTGACACTCATTTTCCCTAGTTTCAAATTAATGAATTCTTCAGCCTTTAACTCCCTCAATTCCTGAGAAAAGAAACAATCAAGAAAATCTTCCACAAGCTCACCCCACACCAAGGGCTCAGCATTTGTACCCTTAGAATCCTCCCATTCATTATACCACTAATTTGCCACATATTTCAGTTGATAGGCCGCCAGTTCAACCCCTTCAACCTCATTTGCATGGACAACCCAGATAATTTTCTCTAGTGAGTTTAGCCTCAGGAATTTGCCCACCCGGGTAACCTCTGATGAACCAGACACAGACCTTATATCTTCGGTTTATTGGTCCTGAGAAGCCACCAACTAGGCTATCATATGCATAGACTGTTAGAACTTAACACTAAATATTTCTCTCTTGGGAGGTGGAGTATGATTAGATCCAGACCCAGGAGCCCTGGATGCTCTAAGTGGACTAGTTTGAACAGGAGGGACTCCCAGAGTAGCAACAAACTCTAAAGTACAAGCTATGTTATGGTTTTACATTCCATCGGTAGGGTGAACATCCTTAGCTTGGGCATTCTATTCATTGGATTGATTAGTATACACGATAACCTTTTAAAATATAGGAAATCATTGATTAGAGGACATAAAGATTCTATAGCAAAAACTAAGTCATGAAAAAGGAGAGGCATTCCTAAACTCCTTGTATTCCCCTTCTTATATGTTTGGTGCTCTACACACC
This sequence comes from Capsicum annuum, assembly GCF_002878395.1. Lineage (NCBI taxonomy): Eukaryota > Viridiplantae > Streptophyta > Magnoliopsida > Solanales > Solanaceae > Capsicum > Capsicum annuum. The sequence continues at coordinate 33,031,778 of NC_061116.1, forward strand.
CATAAATAAAGCTCTACTCGATGCGATATCGCAGACACCCTAGGACAATGAATCATACTCTGATACCAAGTTTATCATGACCCGACTCGAGGCCCTATTCGCAATGAGCATCCCAAACCATAAAGGCTCGAGCACCCCTCCAATCTTGCAATCATGATCATCATTCATATCTTATTAAGAAATGTAGAAAATATAATAAGACGGGAACATGGTCACTCTCTGAGTTCCAATGAATAATACAAAATTAAGTTCATAACATTCAAAATAAATAACAACTGTCTGTAAAATCTCTAACGATATGAAAATCAATATCTTGCCTAAGCTGGGACAATTCCCCTAATCAAACTAAAAATAAAATCAAATAACAATGTTAAAAAAATAGAGCTTTCGAAATAAGGGAGGCTAACCAATTGCACTACGGCTTAGTGGGACCCCTAGACTGAGCCTCAAACTTTGAAATATAGGGGGTCAATATAAATATACTGGTATGCAGAGCAATCAAAAATAATATACTTTTATATATAACATAAGTGAGATCATTTCATAAAGCGTTATGCATGGAGTAATTCAAAACACATGGGCAATTCTCAAATGATTTTAAAATGATTTTGTAAATTCAATTCCTTTCTTTGTTTTACTTCTGAGCTAGGTGGTACACACTACATATATGAAAGCATCCCATGGGCTATATAGGATCTGCCCTTAACTCGGCAGCCAAGCCCCCAACCTAAGTTTGTCGCAAGGGTTGGAGTAATTGAATCCAATATGCCATAGGGAACTAGGAAAGCGTATAATCTCTCTTTGGGGACACAATAAACCCATATCGGTAAAACATAGTTCCGATAAATGAATCGTATGACTCATGCCTACTTATGGTAACCACCTAACTCTCTTAGTGCTCATTTTTAGCCTATTCTAAACATGCATCTTTCTTAATTCAAAATCTAAAATCTAAAATCAAATCTATATTTTGTTTTGAGTTTATTATAGCCTTATCTAATTTGGTATTGTCATACCAAAAGTTGCAAGTAGTATCTAAGCCATTCAATATCATATTACAGTTTTCACTTTCAAAATATTGTGTTCAGACCACCAAACAATTCAAATCGGATAAGAGGATGCATATCATGAAATTCATGAAAACTTAGGGAAAGATCCTCAATTTCAATTCACAAACACGTGGTGGTCAAGTATTCTTTTAACAAATCATGAAATTGATCTCTTTAAGTCATCACTTTCATTTAGGTAATTAAGAAAACGTCCTCTCTTCAAGTCATTATCAAAACCAAGTTAACAAATAATTATAAAGATATTTATGTCATGCTTCTCAACATGTAGTCGAATAACTCATAATGAGAAAGAGAGTAGAAATTTTCATGCTCTCAAATCAAGTTTCAAAACTCAAACCACATGTATACATATATATGAACGAAAATAAAATTTAAGGGAAGGTCTCAAGACCAAAACATTATTATCAAAAAGGTCTTACAATGCATAATTGTAAATGTAAATTCAAACCCCTTTGTAAGTTCATGATTTCGCAACATCTAAACATGATTAAAATGATTTCACCATGTCCATGTATTTTAGGAAAACTCCATATACGTTAGATTACTCAGAGAATGGAACCCAACTCTTGATGTGTCACTTAGAAATTCTTAAACTTAAGAGGTTAATTCTTGGTTTTTTGGAGGGGAGTTATGATTTGTTTATTGATATATTTGAGTAGATTTGGCCATAATATGCCCTAAAGACATTTTAATTTTGTGCTATAGATGAGATATGATGAGGAAAAGACTGAATTACCCTCCCAAACCTAGAATTTATTAATGCAAACTGGGCATCCAATAAGCTACCTTATGCGCCACGTCGGTCTGTTGGTCCTGCCAATGCAGTACCTGATGCGAAGCGGCCATATCACATTAACATTCTATTTTGAAATCCAAACACGCTTCAAACGTCGTCCAAAAAATTCAAAAATTCCCCTGAGACACCCCCTTTACAGCCTTGAACATGAATCAACTTAAAAATCCACATCTCGAGGTTGGGAAGATCGATTTAGAAATCATAAAAGTTTAGGAGTTTAAAATATGGCTAATTCCTTTTGATACTTCAAAAATTTTAAGATAGTTAGCTCTTTAAGCATGCTACCAAGTGAGGTATTAAGTCAAGAATGCTACAGGGCATTACATAAAACCCCTTAAGGTCTTTTGTTTTGTGACTGAGCTAGCTTACCCATCTGCATCCCTAAATTCTTTTGAGCCAATTACTGATTTTTTATCTCTACAACCATTTTTTCTTGATTGGCCAGAATAATTTTTAAAAGTTTTTTTCTATATTAATAGCATGAGCATTGCTTTGAATACCTTGATACTAATGAAACTACTAAGGATGAACGTGTTTATTTCCCCAAGAGTAGATAGGTTGACTCTGCTAGTTACAATTATAGGCATTACCATTATGATTCCCCTTCTGGGCATTCCCAACAAAATTCATAGATTTCTGATTTGCACTACATAGGTTTGAAGAATGACTAATACTACTATAAATTTCACACCAAATTTGTTCCTATTCAACTGTATTAACCCGGGCCTGATGTTGAGTCATATCAACTTGTTGAACTGAGTCACTAATTGGTTCTAAAAAGAGGCCAACTGTACAACCAATATTATGATACTATCTACCTCAATCATACCTATATTCTTCTTCACCATACTTCTTAATACATTACCCCATCATACTAGATTACCTTGTGTGATACAATTGAGGAAAGTAGGTAACTCATCATAGGTTTTCTTTAAAGCCTGTCTAGTTGTCGCTAAATTTATAAAATTTTGTGTTATGGAAAAGACTTTCAATTAAATTTTGAGCCAATATCTCATTTGTTTGTTGGTAATGTGGACAATCTCTAAGAAGAGACTCGAATTTATTTCATTCATGATAGAGATTTTCATCTAGCTTTTTCTTAAAACTGAAGATCTTGCTCCTCAACCTTGTAGTTTTTCCAGATAGAAAAAATCACATAAGAAAATTCTTTGTTTGGATCGTCCCATGTTTTTATGGAATTTTTAGGTTCTTTCTTCAACTATTCTTTGTTTCTTCCAAGAGTGAGAATGGAAAAAATTGAGCTTCACATAACCTATAGAGACTCCCACGGCAATGAATGTATCACTGATCTCCAGAAAATTTTAAAGATGAACGTGTGGATCCTCACGGGGTAAGCTGTGAATTGGCCACTTGTGTGCAACAATTGCACCATATTCTGTTTAATGTCAAATCTTCCTCTGGTGTCAAATTTTTAGATATAGGAGGTCACGTTAGCTGTGAGTGGGATTTCTATTTCATGCACAATCATGTGGGATGGTTATTCATCATGCATAACTGTAGGAATGGTATTTCCTTGGACTATCATAAGTGAATTATAGGCATACAAGAGTAATAAATTATTGACTATTAACTAAATATCAAAGGTTTTACGCCCAACATACCCTATTACACCTGAAAAATTTGCTAGGTCAAGCTAAACCCTCCCCAAAACTCGGAAACTAGTGATTGAAGGTTAGAGATTTGAAAAACTAGTTAATGGAATTGATTAACCTACCTTTACTAAGAAAATTGGTGGAAAATCACCCAAAATTGCCTAAACTTTCCGAAAATGAGTTTAGAAAATAATAAACTATTTTGAGGAAATTTCCATATAAATTTATGTATATCCTGTCTGGCTATAGCTGCATCATTATAGTGGAACACGCCCGCTATGGCTGGATTGACTAAGTTAGACTCCCGTTATATTCAGAATTACTTTGCTCTAGCGGTTCATCATAGCAGCTTCCACTTGCTATAGCGGGTGTTGTGAGGTAGACACTCGAAATTGCTCTCTACTTTACCTTTTTCACAATCCTCAAACCATGGCATGTCAAACTAATCCCTTTATGTCAAGTTTGATATCGAAAGTTCTACTTATTCAAATTCACTTTCAAAAAATTCTATAGATTCTTATCATCTTAGTAATATAAAAACATACTAAACTTTGTTACATATACTCAATCCATTACCGAATATTCCTAGATAATACCTCTCTTAGATGTCATCCAAAACTAGCCTAGCCAAAAAATTCTAGCTCTCAATTTGAAAAAAATCTTAACCCAAATTTTTGTACGTTAGATTTACCTGTAATGACGGAACAGATTATTATAATATATGTATACATATGATATTTTAGGGGGTGAATCATCGAGAATTTTTGAAGAGGGTGAAGAAAGAAGTTTGATGGTTTCAAGAAGCTCTTATTATCACTTTTAATATTATTTTCTATTTTACGACGTATTTTTTTGTTTATTTTCTTATTATGGTTTAAAATGGAATTGAGAAAAAAAATTGAACCTTGTGGTCGTGTACTAACAATCTGTTAAATGAATTAGAATGTTCACTAATATTGTATTCTTAAATATGACATACAAAAATTGAAATAAAAGATTGTTGACAAGAGAAAAAGATTTTTTTTTTGAAACAGAGTAAAACAAAAAATAACTGAAACGGAGGGAAAAAGATAATGAAATCTATTTTATTTCATAAATACTCTCTGTTTTAATTGATAATAAAATGTAATCCTTTAACTACTCCGAGTAGTTAGTGAATTGTTAAGGGGTGTCGCACACCACTCATGAAAGATAAGGACATAAATTAAAGGATAATTCTTAATATTAAATTTTTTATTCTTTTCGATCGTTTCTTAAATTTAGTTAAACCCTAATTAAAGAGAAGGATAGTTCTAGAAAGAATATAATTAATATACTATTGAATTTTGAAAATTTTAGAGTAAACAAGATAAGTCCCACTACTTTAGGAGCTAATTACTTCTTATCCCGATTCTTTTAAATTTTATTAAAAATCTCAAAATAATTTTTCAAGCATAAATCACTGTTACACTGCAACTTTGTTTCATTATCATACTCTAATATGTAGAATATCTCATTTTGCATATAACATGTGATGACAGATAGTTTCTAATTTATTTTGGAACTAATTAAGTCATGATACATAAGTTATTTTGATTATTATATATCGTGCTACAGATTTATACAAATAATATGAGATTTCATTACAATGTATCTCAATCAAAATCATCTCACAAATAATGGTAAATGAACAAGATTTGTATGTGTATCAGTAACATTAACATCAGTTTGAAACATAAAGTTGTCAAATATATTATTCTATGTATCAGCAACATAAAAATTCATCAGATATATACATTTTGTGAAACTCTATGCATAGAGGAAACAAATATTTCAACCAGACCCGGCTAGATCTCCACCCGTATCATCGAAATTCTCCGACCTTTGTCAAAAAAGTTGAAGCTTTGAAAGGTTTTCCTTTTAGTGTTTGTTCAATTCAGATACATAGATTTCGTTGAATTTTCGAAATGGAGGGCAAAATAATTTCGAATAGATTTGGCCAGATTTCCATCTGTATCATCAAAATCCTCTGAATTGCTAGAAAAGATAAAGTTTTGGGAGGTTTTCATTTTGGTGGTGGTGCACTCATAAATGACTGAAGATGGATAAAAATGAAAGTGGAGAGAAGAATATGAAAGTGGAGTGAAGAAAAGGGATAAGAGGGAGAGAACGACAGAATTGGTTGTGGCTAGACAGTGGGAGTCACAGAGATGGTAGCTTTTTGCCACTATTGTTGATGCTTATCCGACGAGAGAAAGTAAGAGGAAAAAAAAGTTGAGAGAAAGGTAGAGATGCAGTGGAAAAATGGTAGAAATTTGGGAGATCTTGGAATGAAGAGGAAAATCTAAGGAGATATATAAAAATAAAAATGTGATGTATCAAGTATAACGGAGAGAGAAAATTTAAAATATGGGATGAATGCAATTAGATAAAAAAGTGGAAATTTTAAGTAGACATGGTTAGTTATCTAGTGTTATAATGCCATTTTTCTAAAAAATTTACTTATGTTGGACTATAAAAAAGTTCCAACAATGCACTGATTCGTAGTTGTGAAAATATTTTAGCTTTCCATTGCGAGAAATATCATAAATTTGATTTAAACTAGAACCCTTTTTCTGTTCTAGGACAACACTAGTATATGTGCATCGTTTACAAAATAGGTAAATTGGACGATTTGAATGATTTCACCAAAATGTTCCCATTTAGTATACTTATTTGGTATATATTTTATTATAAGATAAAATCAAATCTTTTTCCATTAGCTAATTTCCTATATGTTGTAACGAATTTTGGTTTGTATTTAAAATTTACACTATATAATGACTGAATCATTATGGAAAAAGACCAACACATATTAAGCAAAGCCGCATAGATTTCAATTTCAACATGAATCGGTTTCCCCTTTTTAAATTTTTTGCCTGTTTTCGACTCCTTATTACATCAGTAACAATTAAAGCCAACGAGACCAAACCCAAAGCACCATGATAGCCTCCCTAAACAACCGAAGAAATTAAAGAGACTTTCAACCTTTGATAGAGTTGAAGACTTCGAGAAATTTTAGATCATTTCTTAGAGAAGACCCTACGGGACTAGATACAAAGCACTATGCTAGCCCCTCTACAGCATGAAGTTAAGCTTCAAAAGAATGAGGAGAAATGGAAAAATCAATAAGAATTTGCATTATTTTACAATTTGGACAATTATTTACATGTTATCTATGTATCACTTGTAAGAGTTAATAAAATATGAGTAACGAAATATATGATTTCTCCATAGTGTTTTAATTTTACTTGATTGTTTTCTAAAATCACCACTAGTACAACATAAATTTAAGAATAATTTCAGTGATTTCTCTTTAGGTCTTCCTAAATAACCCGAAGTACTGGACATAAAAAATGAGAGTTATTCAATATATGGATATGATTTTATGTCTAACTATAAAATACAAGAAAGAAATTCATAATAATCAGGATGGAAGAGAATAGTGTTGAAGAGTTATCCACATACTGGCTTTCTTAGAATGTGTTTGGTACAAAGAAAAATATTTTTATGAAAAATATATTGCAACAACTATTATTTTCAAAAATAAATAGATTTCTTATCTATTTCTTACTATTTTATAAGTAAGAAAAATCATTATCACAAGAGTATGTATGTTTAATCTAGCAAATTATTATGGAGCGAAATGGGGGGAGGAGTGAGGATACGGGGTTGGTGGGGTTAGAAGTATTGGGTGGTGGGAATGACAATAAATTTCGATTAAGGAAATTATTTTTCCTATTTCATTTGGGAATTTATTTTTCTCATTTTTTAAAGAACTTATTTGTCTAAAGAAAATATTTTTCAAAATATTTTGACCAATGAAATATAAAAAGTTAACAAAAAAGGTTCAGTCCCTTTTTCTTAAGGGTTCCTATGTTCTCTATTTATGTTTCTTTTTTACACATTTGTTTCATGTTCTTAACTGATTTGGCCAAGTGAATGACTTGTCATACATTAATGACCTGACAAAGACAAAGGGACGAAATTACTTTTTAATTGTCAAGAATTTATTCAATAAAATATCAATGAATATATTTAATTAAAATAGTTTAATGATAGAAAGGAAGAATTAGTTAATTTGTAAAAATTTAATATTAATATAAATAAATTAAAAGCATTTCTAAAAAAAAAAAATAATAAGAGGGGTAAAGTGAATTTAGAGTACAATGTGAAATCTAAAGAAAGGTGTCTCAATTTATTCCTAAATCTTATAGTAACTAGTGTTATGGACCACGATTGTTAATTAAATCAAAATATAATTTAATTAAAATATCATAATTGTTCATTTAAGTCATTATGTGCGACTTTGAATATGGGATAAAGAAAATAAAAAACAGAAAAATAATAATGGTTAATGAAGTTAATATGGTAAACAATATTTATAGTAATTATTTAATAGTAAACTAATTAGGGGTAAAAATTATATATTTCTATACGGATAGAAAAATTAGAAGCTCTATCGTGGCAATGAAGTATATATAAGGATGTGATATAACAAAAATTAATAACTATAAAGGAAGAGGAAATTTCTCCTAGAAGGTTGTTTCTTGTTCTTTATTGTCACATCTTTATTGTAAATGGTATTAGAGCCACGAAATGGGAGAAATGAAAAACCTTAAAAGAGACAATGTAAGGAGATGGTAATTGAACAATCGTAGATAATGAAACAGGATTATTGCTAAAGAAAACAAGAATTAATGGAAGACAATCACACCATATGATCCCACCGAAAATGGCAATATGAGAGTTGTGATTACACGAGTCCCATTGAATGACAGAAAGTTATGAGGAAAGAGCTAGATCCATACGGACAACCTTAAGAGAAAGGAAGAAGTTTCCCTTTATTAATGGAACAACCAAAAATCCAAGTGAGGAGTCGACGGATATGCATGACCGATGGACAATAAACTCATTATTGGTGTTATGTATGTGTAACACGACCAAACTTACGCTTCGTTTAACTATACAATATAGAGAGCTAGGAATAAGAAGAATTATGAATTGGTATCCATGATCATTTTGCAATTGTGAATGTCCATGATTACAACAATCGAATGTTGAAATGATTGGATGTAAGAAAAATGGTATGGAAATATTTGATTGTTATGATAAACTAACAAAGTTATGGGAGGAATTGGCTAATTAAGCGCAGATCCCAGTATCTGCATGTGAAAAATGCACTTGTGATCTCGGAGAAACACTGGAGACCAAGAGAGTAGGAAAAGGTACATCTTTTTGTAATGGAATTGGCTGAAGTTACAAACATGGTGGTGAGGTCTAATCTACTGATGCATGATATATTATCATCCTTGAATAAAGTCTATTCAAAACTACTGTAGAAGAAATTGGCAAAAGAAATCACGTGTAGGAATGATGACCCGAGTAAAATCATGGCCTTCACAGTACAAGGAAAATATTCTTATCGAGAGCAAGGATAAAGAAAGGAAAAATAATGTGATTTATACACATTGCAAGAAACCAGTACAGACTCTAAAATATGCTAAAAAGTCATGGGATATTCTGAATAATGGACAAATAATCCAAAGCATGATAAAAAAAATTAGGATTCTGCGGTGGAGATAAATCACAACACCAGATGGAAAATTTGGATTCTGTGGTGTAGATGAATCACAATACTAGAGATAAGAACGTGATGTCACGACCCAAGACAGGGCTCTGTCTGTGGTGAGCATCCCAATCCATCAAGGCCCGACAGACCCCTGTAACTCCCCAACCCACTAGTGATATTATCTGCTCTGTGCCTAGGCCCGCATGGTTTTAAAAAGTATCACTAGAGAGTATGGCTTGCTTACTTATATACCCAGCATCTCTCCTATATTTTGCCAATATGGGACTCTTTATCCCAAGTTGGGGTGTTACATATGAATTGGTCAAGGAAGGGGAAACTATCGATCCAATTTGTAATGACTAAGCATTGGAGAGCAACGAATATAAGATCAACCAATATAGGCCAGATGATAATCCCAAAACTGATCCTTTAGGATTAGTGAACTATGACAGGATGTTACAATATCAAATATTGAATTTAAAGGACAAATTAAAGGTAAGCCTAAAAATAAATTATTAATTATTGACACTGGTGACACCAATTATGTGCATTGCCTAGAAAATTCACTGACTTCATATTTACTCCACATAAGTCTGCAGAGTGGCCAATACTAACCCAAATTTCATAACAAGTTTATTCCTGCTAAACTTCATTAATCTGGGCCTAAGGTTGATTCACACTCAACTTGTTGACTGAGTCATTATTTGGTTCTCAAATGAGGACAACTATGCAGCCACTATTATGATACTATCTACCTTGATCATACCTACATGCTTCTTCCCCATACTTTTGGAGAAATAACCCTGCCATATTTGATTACCTTGTGTGATATAGTTAGGAGTATACAACTCATCAAAGGTTCTCTCTAAAGTGTAACCACTTGTCGCTAAATCTAGGAAAAATTTGTGTTACGGTTAAGACTTTCAATAAAAGTGTCAGCTAATAGCTCAATTTTTTTGGTGATGCAGGCAATCTCTATGAAAAGACTTAGATCTCTCCCATACATGATAGAGATTTTTATCTATCTTCTGCTTGAAACTTAAGATCTCGCTTCTCAGCGTTATAGTTTTTCCATATAGAAGTAATCAAATAAGGAATTTCTTTCCCTAGTAGTCCCAAGTTTTGTTAGAATTTGAAGGTTCTGCCTTCAACCATTTCTTTGCATCTCCCAAGAGTAAGAATTGGAAAAAAAAGTGAGCCACACATAATCTATGGAGACTCCCGCAGAAATGAATATGACACTAATCTCTAGGAAATTCTGAAGATGAACCCGCGGATCCTGATAGGGAAGGCTATGAACGGCCCACTTTTGTGCAAAAATTGTACCATGTTCAATTTAAGATCAAATCTGCCTCTAGGGTCTAGTTTTTAGATACTGGAGGTTACACTTGTTACGAGTGGGATTGCCAATTCATGCACTATCCTGTGGCTAGTATTTCATCAAACATTGTTGTAGGGATGGTATTGCCTTTGACCTTAAGGATCGTTTCCAGCCATGATCTCCCCTATGATTAAGTGCTCTTGGACGGGTTGGGCCAGTCCACCAAATATTTAAAAGAGGCTTAATATCTTCTTTGATGGTTGGTATGGCAACAAGCTTCAATTCTATAATTGTTTTTCTAGCCATCGAAAGATGTAAGAACGGTATGATTACCACAAATAAAAAATGACATTGGGCAGATGTGCAATTCACCAAGATGAGGCAAAGAAATTTATTCGACCTTACAAGATTAGGAATATAAAGGACTTTCCTTCAAAAGGAGATTGCGGAAAGAAATAGCTATACTATTAACTAGACCATTTTTTCTTATTTTTTTGAATTGGGACAAATATAGAATGAAATACATATATTAAAATAGGGGAATAAAGACAGAGAATCCATTTTTTTAGGTTTAAGCGATGCTCACCCTACCAAAGTACTAAAGGCTTTCAAGGATTACACTTCCTTATTATAGGACCTAAGAAAAGGTTTTCAGTAGCGTCCTAAGAATGTAAGCCATTTGAAGCATCAGACTTGAAGGATTAGATTTAGAAGTTTTGCTTCTCTCCTCAATCGGTGCAATCACCGCTCATGTTCGGGATGTGGTTCAACCAATTCCCTCTTCCTTGCTAGCTTGCTTAAGATTCAAACCTTTACCTTTTAATTCAGTAGCTAGAACCAAGTTGTGAGAACTAATCAAATAAAATAATAAGACTAAAATTAGAATAATGCTAATTCATAAAGTCCTAACAAATGGCTTCAAGAATATGTTGTGTCCAAGTGAACACATAAGTGTACGCGGTCGTGTAAGTAACAATATGGCTCTTGTGAGCCAAATATTGATCCCACATAGACTTGGCATTTAGAAATAATCCAATTCAAGTATTACTAATAAAGTTAAATCAGTGTGATTTGTAACCAGTATGAATTTGAGTTTCATTATGCTAAAAGTAACAATGAACAATAAAAGAAATTAGAAGTGTTGCAAATAATAATATAGAGAGTTCCAAGGTTAAGGCATCCGGAACAATATTGCAATAACTATACAATTGTATTTCTTAAGTTATCTATCTTAGTTGTTGATTCACAAGGTTTATAAGATGATTATGGTCTTTCGAGTCTCTAACCATCTATTTAAAATAGACTCACAACTACATCATTGAGCAGGTATGTGGAAACAAATTCAATGCACATTTATAATTCATATAGTATTTGAGTTAAATAGGGCATATTAAGTATGTTCCTATCCTAATCGTAAATCTTTTGTTCATCAAAAATAAATACCCATGTCCATCTCAAATCAGATAAGTAATCGATCCTTTCTTTACTTCATTCATTTGGCTCGGTGGGTTGAGCTTCCATTATAGCTAATACCACCACCTGAGCTAATCAGAGTGAATCAGTAAGTTAATAAGTCCCTAATACTCATGTTTTGTGTAATAGGATAAGTTCATCTTCAAATTGGAATACCCAAGTTCGATCTGATGTTCTTGTTATTCGAATAAGCATCCCAATAACATCCCAAGATCTCATTAGAGGTAGGTTTTATATTCAATGGAAGTTACTCCCAAAAATAGGTACATATTTTTCTAATTCATTCCTATCTAAAAATTATGTAACTCTACTTTCATTACTTTATTTCTTTTTAAGGGCTAATCAAAGACTGTCGAAAGCTAATCACCATGGTTCGGATTTGTGCCATTCATCTCATTCTAAGAACTAATGCCTTGATTGTAATTTTGTTCTACTATAGATCTTATATTTTGATGTTTCTTATCTATTTGTTCCATGCCCAATCTTTTTTTGTACTTTGTGTTTGATATTGTTATTCTGGTTTCTGAGTAATTCTTCTAATATTAGGCGTACCTATCTTGTGGAATCTGATAATATTATTTCCTTATATTGGAACTTGTTCAAAGTCATTGAATTCAAAATCACCTGCAAAAACAAATACTATGTTAGTAAAATAATAAGCTAGAGTGCTACCTTCCCTAAGAGTGTGAATGTAAAGCCCCAAGTCTGTACCCCGTATGCTACACCATGCCCATAATCCCAAAGGACCATAAGCTAACCCATGACTAGTACTTGCTGTAATAACTAAATAGTAATACTATAATTATGCAGAAATTAGGCAGAAACCTACCATAAGGTTCAATACTAAAATAAAACTAAATACGGTATAACAATATCAAAACTGAAACATTTGCCTGAAAATACTCTAGTCTGAAAAGCCTCTACGGAGTTGATGGGACAAGCCCCCAACTAATTCCAACTACTGAAAATTGTTCTAATAAACTGAAATACTGAAGAAAATAATCATGTCCTCGAACTATGAAGACTCACCACTAACTTTGACTTCTGAAGATCTGAACTGCTAAGGGTCCTCGAGATCTCGTACGTCTGAACTTATGATATAAGACATCATAGTGCAAGAGGAAAGTATGCATCAGTACTTTGAATGTACTAGTATGCTAAGTGGGATAGGATGAAATGCCTGGGTTCATATGCATGAACAATACTGACTGAATGACATGAATAAAACTGAATGAGAGTATATGCATGAATACATATACTGTAGTTGAGATCATGATAACACTGAATACTGAGTTTGAATACGGATTAACTAATATTGTATTACTGATAAATAGGTGACTGTATCTAACAGTCTTGATTCTATGTAACTATGCTGAGTTCCATACTGAGTTGAGGGACTGTGTCGGACAGTCCTGAATATGTAGAACTGAATTGAGTTTTATACTGAGACTGAATCTAAAACTTAGACTATGGGACGTAATCATCTAACCAACATTCCCCTTTCTAAATAGATTGGAGTCCACCCTGTAACCCTAGTTGGAAGGGTGTCAATATCGTGCCACAGGTAGACACAAGCTGTGAGTTAACCCTCTCTAACAGGAACCTCTTTCGTCAACCCTCGCTGGCAGGAAAACTCAAGTGAGATGTATCAACCCTAACTTGGAAAGTAAAAATCTCAACCTACGTTGGCTATGTAGTTCTATAATGCAGGGATTGCTACTAAGGATCAAACCCTCTGCTGGCAGGAATGCCCCCATCCCTGCGTTAACTCAGTGCTGAGTCCTACTCCCAACTAAATAGACACTATACTTATTTCCTAGTTCATATTAGGCTTGACTGAACTGTTAGTGAGTTTACTGAGTTTCGTTGACTGACGAAATACTACTGAATTTTATTAGCTGACTGAGTTTACTGAGGTCTGAATTGAATACTGAACTAGAAGGGACTAATACTGAGTCTACTGAGCTTTTCCTGTGTCCTGTAACTAACTGAGAGTACTACTGATCATGACATGACTGAGACTATTCTATAACTGACACTGGATCTAGGTAAATAGCTAAATTGTCAGGTATTAAATGCCCCCAGAACTCTATAGCAAGAAAAGTAAAGCATCACATGAGCTTGCATAGCATACAAATACACATTTGTTCATAATGCATCTATAGGGGCATTTTATCAAACACTTGCATGGCATGAACTAGTATATATACTAAGATGATATAATCTTATTATTACATTCACATTAGCAGTTCACCAAACACTTGGATGGCATAGTATATACACATAATACTAAACAATATGTGAGCATCATGATTCAATTTCACATTCACAATTCTATGGGTTTCAACATGAATTTACATGATAAATCACACATATCAAGTAGTTCAACATCAATCTTGTAATAAATAATGAAATTGAAAACCCAATTAAATAATACTCATGAATACACTTTAATTAAAATCATAGAAATCATGAAATCAATATACTTGAAGTTTAAAAGAGTTTTTGGAATCCAAGAGTGGAAGGAACCCTTGAATGAACACTTCACATACCTTGATTACTAAATTCTTGAAGAATAGTGGTGAAATATTGAGCCTTGGATTTCATATTAAATCACCTAGGGTTCTTTTTCTTGAGCAATTTGAGAGAAAGTGAGTGTATTTTTCTTAATGAGGGTTGAATCTAGTCTTTTAGGGATGAATAGGGGTGGGAAAAAGACCCAAATACCATAAGGATGCGGATTTTTAATGAATAAAAATTGGACTATCGATGCGTATACCGATTCCCCACATCATTGGCATAAATGTGATGACCAATGCACCGCATCGAGTCTGTGTCGGTTCACTGAAATTTGCACTGAGCTGAGGGAAAAATTATCTATTGAAGTGATGGACGACGCAACACATAGAGATTTCTTTGACTCACTATTTTGGTCACTTGAACATGGTCTAAACGAGGTTTAAAAAATCCAAAACTTATCTGGAAACACCTACTATCATTCCTGATCATGAATTAATCTAAAGATCGATACTTTAAGGTCATAAAATTTATGAAATAGAGTTGCCAACTTATGAAGGCCAAAATAATACTAAGTCTGAATACTTATCTAGATTTTCTAAGTCTGGGACCCCTTAATAAGCTTTAAGGGACTGAGTTAAACTTAGTATTTTTGTTGGGGTCTTACAATATCTACCCCTTGGGCACATTCATTCTCGAATAAGACTGATTAAACTAAGAATACTGATAGACTGGATTTTGACACTAGATATACACTACTGAAACATGATTTCATGACTGAAATTACTGATAAGCTGAGTTTATATACTGAACATGCATGTCTGATGCATGTGTACATGACTCAGCCGATTCATGAATGCATGAGTGAGGATGCAACATTAACTGATAACAAGTTGGTAGCTACATCTAAACATGAAACTAAATTGAGTTAGGGGAACTGTTACCTTGAGCTGAGTCTTAATTTGTGGAGAAAGGGTGAGGATACTTGGTCCACATGTCTGTTTCTGCTTCCCAAGTAGCTCCCTCAACGGAATGATTCTGCCAAAGTACTTTGACTAAAAGGAATTTTTTGTTCCTCAGTCTGCGAATCTGATAATCAAGGATTTCGACTTGAATCTCCTCATAAGAGAGGCTGTTCTGAATGTCTATACTCCCTACATGGACAACAACTGTTGGGTCACCTATGCATTTCCTTAGCAATAAGACGTAGAAAACTAGATACACTGAAGCTAAGTCTGAAGGCAACTTAAGCTCGTAAAATACCTTTCCGAAACGACTGAGGATTTGTAAGGACCAATATATCGGGGAATTAGCTTCCCCTTCTTGCCAAACCTCTTTAATCCTTTCAAAGAATAGAATTTCAAATACACATAATCACCAATCTCGAACTCGAGATCCTTTCTATGCATATCTGCATACGATTTTTGTCAGTTCTTAGCTGCCTTAAGACTTTCCCTGATCATCTGGACTTTCTCTAACTTATCAAATACCAAGTCAAGCCCTACCACTGTGGCCTCACCCACTTCAAACCAAACAATGGTAGATCTACACCTCCTCCCATAAAGTACCTCAAATGGAGCCATCTGAATGTTGGAATAACAGCTGTTGTTATATGGAAATTCAATCAAAGAAAAGTGGTCATTCTAACTACCTTTAAAGTCTATCGTACACACTTGCAGTATATCTTCTAAAGTCTGAATGATCCTTTCTGCTTGACCATCTGTCTGAGTATGAAAGGTTGTACTGAGGTAAACTCGGGTACCAAGACCCTTTTGGAATGCTTTCCAAAAATAAGAGGTGAACTGCGTACCTCTATCTAAGATAATGGATAATGAAACACCATGCAATCTGACCAACTCCCTTATATAGAGTTTGGTGTAATCCTCAGCTGAATAAGAGGTATGGAGTGGTAGTAAATAAGCTGATTTCGTCATCCTGTCTACAATGACCCAAACTTAATTATGCTAGCGATGAGTATGAGGCAAACCCGTCAAAAAATCCATATTCACCTCTTCCCATTTCTAAGAGGAAATACTGAACTCTTGCATAGACCCACTAAGCTTCTAATGCTCAATCTTAACCTGCTAACATGCTGAGTACTTAGCCACAAACTTTGTAATATCTCTCTTTATCCCACTCCACCAATAGATCTCCCACAAATCATGGTACATCTTAGTGTCCCTTGGATAAATAGAGTAGTTCACACCATTCACTTCTACAAGAATTTGCTGCCTAAAATCATCTACACCTGGCACACATAGACGACCCTGGAAGTACAACATACCATATCCCCCTTGGGAGAAAACCTCTACTTTCTTATCTCTTGTTGATTCCTTAAACTTAGCTAGACTGTGATCGCTATCCTACTTTTTCTTCACCTCAAAAACCAGGGATGATTTTGAACTACTCTGCACCCATACACTACCTTCTAACGAATCAACTAAGCGAATACCTAGTCGGGCAAGCTGATGAACTTCCTGAGCTAACTTCTTTTTACCAACCTCCACATGAGAAACACTACCCATAGAAATCCTACAAAGAGCATTAGCCATTACGTTGGTCTTATCCGTATGGTACAACACACTCATGTCGCAATCTTTTAATAACTCCGACCACCTTCTCTGATGGAGATTTAGGTCTTTCTGAGAAAACATATACTGAAGGCTCTTATGGTCAGTCGACATATCAACGTGCACCCCATACAAATAGAACCTCCAAATCTTTAAGGCAAACACTACTGCTGCTAACTTAAGATCATGAGTAGGATAGTTCTTTTCATAGGGCTTAAGCTGTCTAGAGGAGTAGGCTATGACCTTACCTCTCTACATTAAAACACACCCCAAACCAACTCTGTAGGCATCACAATATATCATAAACCCATCTGAACCATCTAGTAAAGTCAAGACTGGAGTTGTAGTGAGTCGAGTCTTCAACTCCTGAAAACTCTTCTCACAAGAATTTGACCACTGGAATTTGAGTTTTATCTGAGTTAATCTGTACATAGGGGATGCAATAGATAAATATCCCTCAACAAACCATCGGTAATAGCCGGCCAAGCCCAAGAAACTCCTGATATCTGATGGAGAGATGGTTCTGGGATGGTTTTTCGCTGCTTCGGTCCTTTAGGGATCAACACTAATGCTATCACTGGAAACGATATTGCCAAGGAAAGAAACTGACCTTAGCCAAAATTCATGCTTACTGAATTTGGCAAACAGTTATTGGTTTTTGAGAGTCTCTAATACTATTCTGAGATGGTCTGCATGATCATGCTTACTGCGAAAGTAGAAAGGAATGTCATCTATGAAGACTCTGAAGAATATGTCTGAGTACTAATTGAACACATAGTTCATCAAGTCCATGAAAGCTTCTGGGCATTGGTAAGACCAAATGACATGACCAAGAAATTAAAGTGACCATATTGAGTTTTAAAGGTTGTTTTTGAGATGTCACATTCCCTGACTCTGAGCTAACGTTAGACTGATCTGAGTTCTATCTTGGAGAAGCAACTGCAACCCTAAAGTTGGTCAAACATGTCATCAATTCTGGGAAGTGGATACATGTTCTTGATCATGACTTTATTGAGCTGACGGTAGTCTATACATATTTTAAGAAAATCATCTTTCTTATGTATGAAAAGAACTGGGGCACCCTATGGGGATATACTAGGTCTAATAAATCCCTTATCAAGGACATTCTTTAACTGCTCTTTTAATTCTCTAAGTCTTGCAAGTGCCATTTTGTATGGCGGGATAGATATGGTTTGAGTCTCTGGAAGAAGGTTAATTTCGAAGTCAATTTCCCTTTTGGGAGGAACCTCGGGAAGATCTTCGAGAAACACCTTAGGGAATTCACATGCTACTGGCACTAATTCAAGAGTAGGGGTATCTGAACTAGAGTCTTGGACTCGAACAAGACGGTAGACACATCCCTTAGATATCATTTTTCTTGCCCGAAGGTAAGAAACAAGCTGACCCCTAAGGTCTGAAGTACTACCCCTCCACTCTAGGATGAGATTATTTGAAAACTAAAATTGGACAATTTTATTTGTGCAGTCGACTAAGGCATAGCAGGAATGAAGCCAATCCATGCGAGAATAACATCAAAATCGATCATCTCTAATTCGACTAGGTCTACTGAAGTGACTTTCTGCGATACCATAAACAGAAAGTTCTCGTATACTCGTTAGGTTGTGATAGATTTACCCACTAGGGTAGAGATTGAGAAAGGCTCTGATAGGATTTCAGGATTGACTCTGAAGTTAACATCTATATAAAGAGTAACAAAGGATAAAAAAGCTCTCGGATCTAGCAAACCATAAATATACAAATGATAAATATGTAACGTACCAGTGACCATATCAGGAGAATTATCTTGGTCCTTTCAGGACTAAAGTGCATAGAGTCTAATTAGGTATTGCCCACTAGTGGCACTGGAAGACACCTTACTGATTTGGACATCGGACTGCGCTGGGGGACGATTATGCTAACTCTACGAACCCACCTGACGACACTGTATGACCCTATCGCCTGGCCTGCCATATCCAAAATACATATCATTGCCAGCTCTGTAGATACCCTGGTGGTTTCTGGTACACTTCCAACAAAGGGGATTGGTTCGGGCACTACTAACACTACCCTATGGTTTAGGGCCTGACACCCTATCTTTGTTGCCATATCTTAATTTTGGAAAAGAAGCACTAGATGAGGACAGAGCTAGAACTAAGGATTTTGAGCGAAATTGAAAATGATTCCCACCCTCTGACTTAGGTTGAGCAAAGTTGAAACTATCTCTTCTCTCTCTCTTGTTCTCTATCTCCTTCTCTTTATTCTTGATCCTAGGTATGTCCATCTTGTTAATCAACATTGTGGCCCTACACTCTTTGACCACACTGCTAGACATCCCAGACATAAACTTACTTATCTTAGAGTTGTTATCTGCTACTATATGGGGGGCATATCTGGCTAACAGAGTAAACTTGAGAGAATACTCGTGTACTGTCATATTGCCCTACTTTAAATTTATAAACTCCAAAACCTTCGCTTCCCTCAACTCAAGTGGGAAGAACCTACCCAGAAAAGCAACAGCAAACTCTTCTTATTCTATGGGCCTGCAACTGCGCCCTTTTTTGCTTTCCACTATTAAAACCATGAGTGTGCCACATCCTGTAGCTGATATGCGGCCAACTCAGCTTTCTCAATAGCAGTCACCCCCATAATATCTATAACTTTCTGCACCTGATCAAGAAATTCCTGAGGTTTCTCATCTGACTCAGACGCAAAAAAAGATGGCAAATTCATTCTGGTGAAATCCCAAATCTTGGAGGTAGCAGTATTGGCCACTGAGTTGGCCGAACAGTAGTTAGACATTTATTCTAGGCTGCCACAGAATAAGGTAGGGTGGTGAAAGCTGCTCTGAACTCAGCATGGGAGACATATTTATCCAGAGGATCTGGCTGGATAGGCTGGGTTCTGGCTGGTCTCTCATTCCTCTTCCTTTAGACCTTTCTGGAGGCATGTTCTGTAAATAAAAGAGAAACTTGGATTAGAAAGAGAGTTTAACTGGAGCTCATGCTCACTCACACGATATGAGTACTGAAAGAATGGAAATTTTTTTTAAAACACCTAATAGTCTCCTGTCCATAAGTGTAACGCACTACACACCCATGCACAAGACTCTACTAGATGTGGATTTCAAACTTCCTGGGACTCTGTTGAACCTTAGGCTCTAATACCAAGTATATAACACCTCGAGTTTGTACCTAGGATGCTACACGATGCTCATAATCTTAAAGGACCATAAGCTAACCCATGACTGGTACCTGCTGTAATAATTGAATTGTAATACCATAATTATATGCAAATTAAGCAAAAACTTTCCATAAGATTCAATACTAAAATAAAACTAAATATGGTATAACAATACCAAAACTAAAACATCTTCCTGAAAATACTCTAGTTTGAAAAGCCTATACTATCTAAATCATAGAGTTGATGGGACAATCCCTCAACTAACTCCAACTATTGAAAACTGTACTGATAAACCAAAATACTGATAAAAATAATCATGTCCTCAAACTATGAGGACTCACCACTAACTTTGACTACTTAGGATTTGAACTTCTAAGGGTGCTCGGGAGCCCATACGTCTGAACTTGTGATATAAGACATCATAGCACAAGAGAAAATTATGCATCAGTACTTTGAATGTACTGGTATGCTAAGTTAGGTAGACTAAAATGCATAGGTTTATATGCATGAACAATAGTGACTGAATGAAATGAATATAACTGAATGAGAGTACATGCATGAATATGTATATTGTAATTGAGATCATGATAACATTGAATACTTAGTCTGAATACTAATTAACTGATATTGTATTACTGATAGATAGGCGACTGTATCTGACAGTCTTGATTCTGTGGAGCTATGCTGAGTTCCATACTAAGTTGAGTGACTGTGTCTGACAGTCCCAAATTTGTAAAACTGAACTGTGTTCTATATTGAGACTAAATCTGAAACTGAGACTATGGGAGGTAATCATCTAACCGACATGCCTTTGTCTAAATAGATTGGGGTCCAACCTATAACCCCAGTTGGAGGAGTGTCAATACCATGCCACGGGTAGAGACAAGCTATGAGTTGATCCTGCCTGACAGGAAGCTCTTTCATCAAACCTCGCTAGTAAAAACTCAAGTGAGTGTATCAACCCTAACCTAGTAGGAAGATATCTCAACCTATAATATCTACGTATTTTCTGTAACGCAGGAATTGTTACTAAGGATCAAACCCTCTGTTGGTAGGAATGCCCCCATCCTTGGGTTAACTTGGGGTTGAGTCCTACTCCTAACTGTATAGACACTGAATTGATTTCCTAGTTTATATTAGGCTTGACTGAACTCTTACTAAGTTTACTGAGTTCCGTTGACTAATGAGATACCACTGAATTCTGTTAGCTGATTGATTTTACCAAGGTTAGAACTGAATACTGAACTAGACGGGACTAATATTGAGTATACTAGTTTTTCATGAGTCCTGCAACTGACTAAGAGTACTAATGATCATGACATGACTGAGATTATTCTGTAACTGATATTGGTTCTAGGTAAATAGCTAAATTATCGGGTATTAAATATCTCCAGGATTCAATAGCATTAAAAGTAAAGCATCACATGACCTTGTATTGCATACAAATGCACACTTGTTCATAATGCATCTATAGAGGCATTTTATCAAACACTTGCAGTGGCATGAACTAGTATATATACTAAGATGAAATAATCTTATTATTACATTCACATGAGCAGTTCACCAAACACTTGGATGGCATAGTATATTCATATAATACTAAACGACCTATAAGCATCATGATTCAATTCCAAATTCACAATTACATGAGTTTCAACATGAATTCACATGATAAATCACAAATATCAATTAATTATACATCAATCTTGTAATAAATTATGAAATAGAATGCCCAATTAAATAATACTCATGAATACACTTTATTTCCAAATCATTGAAATCGTAAAGTCAATCTACTTAAAGTTTAAAAGAGTTTCTTAGACTCTCAGGGTGGAAGAAACCCTTGGATGAACACTTCACATACCTTGATTGCTAAATTCTTGAAGAACAATAATGAAATCTTGAGCCTTGGCTTTGAAATTAAATCACCTAGGGTTCTTGTTCTTAAGCATTTTGAGAGAAAGTGTGTGTATTTTGCTTAATGAGGGATGAATCTCGTGTTTTAGGGCTGAATAGGGGTGGGAAAAATACCCAAATACCCCTAAGGATGTGGTTTTTTAATGACTGAAAATTGAACTGTCGATGCATAGACTGATGCACTGCGTCATTGGCATTAATGCGATGACCAACGCGTCGTGTCGAGTCTTTGTCGGCTCACTAGAATTTTTACTAAGTTGAGGGAAAATTTATCTGTCGATATGATATATGACGCGATGCATCGAGATTACATCGACTCACTTTTTGGTCACTTGAACATGGTCTAAACAAGGTCTGAAAAATCTAAAACTTGTTCAGAAATACCTACTGACATTCCTGATGATGAATCAATCTAAAGATCGACACTTTAAGTTCATAAGAGTCGTGAAATAGAGTTGCCAACTTATGAAGGCCAAAATAATACTAAGTCTGAATACTTAGCTAGAATGTTTCTAAGTCTGGGGCCCCTTAACAAGCTTTAAGAGACTGATTTAAGCTTAGGATATTTGCTAGGGTCTTACAGTGTTCCACACTTTCATTTGATGTATCCATTAGAATTCGAATGGATTTAACCATCATTATACACTCCATGGGACTTCCCATTCATTCTTTAGAATTTAGACCATGGTCCAAGAATCTGTCTCTGAAATATTTTGACCTATATGATTATCTTTATAATATTGTAAGTAGTCTCTTATTTCCACAACTTCAGACACTAAGCTATTGGTATCTTCGATTTTGTATCCTTTTGCCACCACCAGATAACCAACATGATTTCTAATGCAGAAGCCACTAGATCTAGAAACAGGATTTCCTTTTGAAGCATCATCTATATCTACTTTTTCCCAAATAGTTTTAGGTGGTGTCCATCTAACCATTTTAAAAGAATAAGAGAATTTGTAATTCTGTAGAACAATATTAGTCCACTCTTTTTCTGATATGTCTATGTGTAACCTGGTCATGATGAACTTGATAATAGTATCATTAATCTCCCATATTATTTTCTTTTTATGATAAGAACCACCATGTTGCAAGGTATTGCTTATTTTCCATAAAAAAACAAAACATAACCATTGGAACCACCTTGAACACAGTATTTATTTTGCAATTTCCTTCCTAATCTCTCCACAACCTCAAACTCTGCTTAGATTGATCCTTTTCTCTATAATTTTAGTTTGCTATAGCAGTGATTCCACACTTTTTTATCTATTCCCCTTTAAGAAATAGATGTTGGATGGTTTCTCTTACTGGATTTCTATAGTATCCATATCATTCATCATTATCTGAATTCAAGTTATGAAAAATTGTAGAAACTGCAGTAACATAATGCCATATTCTCCAAGTCAAACAAGAAAATTTGAAGGAAATCCTTTCATCTAGGTTGACTTTAAATCTTCATTCATCTCAGATCAAAACCTTAATAATACCCGAGCACTTTTGATGGTGAAATTTCCCCTACTATAGTTAGTCAAAAAGGTTTATCCATCACATCTTCATAGTATAATAATCCCATGTTATCTCTTGTATGATTCACTATATGATTAGGGACATCATTCTTCATGTGATCATAACTCCAAGGGCAACCAAATATGATAGTTAACATTAACCAACTTGAATGAATGATAAAAAATCATGTTTGTAGCCTTAACTATAAAAAGAGGTTATTTGTCCACTTATAGTCATACAATGAATAACCATTAATGAATTCATAAGTAAAAGTACAAGCAAACTAAAAGTTAAAGTAAGAAAAAACCCTAATGTATTATTGCCTTCTCCACTCACAAACCTATGTTGTTTCAAAAATGTCTTGTAATTGTGGTTAAGTACTCCTTATATAGCCTGTTAGGTCATCCATAAAATTCTCCATATGAAATATAAGTATTGATCACTTTGACCTCAAGTTAAACAAATTAAAACACCAAGTTTTAGTCATTTTCAAGGGGGGGTTGTGTCGTATATCCTCTAGCATGGCCAACGATGTGCAACACATGTCTGTCGCAGGGCCAAAGAAGTAGAACCAAACCCTAAGGGGTGTTAGGAATGGTATATAGATTTTCCTAGAGGGTGCGAGTCATGGACTATAGCACAGCCTAGCGGGTGTGAAGCATGGATGCTCCATAATGTGAGATTTTCATCAAATCCTTATTTTATGCTTCTTATTTCCTTGTTCCTTGTTCCCAGTCCTTATGGCTGCTTTATTTAGCTTCCATACTCCTAAAATAGTATCCAAAAATAATTTATAATAGAAATTATGCCGTACAATAAAATAAAACTCATTAAAGTACAGTAGAATAAGCATAACGTTGGCTAGCCGAACTAGTTTTCTCATCTAAATTCTATTTGATCATTTAAACTCTTTAATTGTTTCAAATGTATCATAAACACTCTAAAACATGTAAATTAGTGCAAAAATATGGAAAGAACACTGTGTACTTCATTAATAACACCATATTATCCTTAAAACTAAGCTAAACGTGGGTTGATAATGACATTTAGGTGTACAAATACGCCTAAGTTCAGTTGCACTCCATCCTTACCTTTCATTACTATTACCTCAATTTCCTCAACAAACTATCTTATTATTACTCCACCAAACCTGTGGACTACCCTTTCCATTACCATTACCTCCACCACCTCTACCATTAGGGACCACAACCTTAGAGTACTTTTAGCCTTGTAACCCAACCTATCTTTCAGGACACTCTCTCTTGAAGTACCCCATAGCACCATAAGTGTAACAAACTTTCTTAAGAGAAGGCATGTTGTCCTATAAATAAGAAATCCCTTTGCATTTAACAACTGATGTCTGTTGAATAGTCCCTAACTAACCAGCTATAGAAGCTGGCAGAGCTGACTAAATGGAGTGAGCTATATAAGTCTGTTAGATAGGACCCCTAGAGTAAGAACCGTCAAAGTTACCCATATTTCAAAACTTCTTTGCAATAAACATAGCTTAAACAACTTGCTTTACCCCTTCCACCTTCTTCACAAAATCAACGCCCTAGGGAAAAGTTATACGAAAAAAAATATGTTAGTTAGTGTTCAGGACCTTCAAAAATAACCAAATCCTCTTCTTCTCTGTACTAAGTAGGGAGTTGCATAATAATACAAAGCACGAAAAAAGCCTCATAAGCTGCAATAGACATATTACCCGACTTAAGGGCTATAAAATCATCCTTTTAGTGGTCATAAAGAGTACGGGTTACATACTTCTCTAAAAATAGAGTATGAAATTGAGCCCATGTCAATGGAGGAAAAACTTTGATCAACACTCCAGTTACTCCCTCTACCACTTTTTGGCATCACCTTGTAACTGGAATGTAACAAACTTCACTCTGTGTTGCTCAACAGTACCTATTTTATGCACCCTATTGTAACAATCTACAATGAACTTGTAATACCCTGAACTTTTTCTTAAGCCTAATTCCATCTCTAAAAGGTTAAGGAATGACTTTCTAAGTGAGTACAATTTAAACCATATAGAGTTTCCTTAATTTTGACTTCTTATTATGTGGCAAATTTAATTAGCTTTCCAATGATATAATATCCTCCCAAATCCGTTAATCGGGCAAGAAGATATGGCTAACTTAAGTTCTAGTCATAAAACACCGTCATTTTAGTGTTTGACGCATCACAGAGAGGGTTTATTTAACAATTATCAAATTCCAGTGGAACTCCATGATAGTGGCGTGTCACGGAGGACCCCAATTTCCCAATAGTCAATTTCCAGTGGCCTAGCATGATTGTGATGCGCTGCGCTGAAGTTCTAGGTCCAAACTAGTGGGTCAATATGATGGATCCGCGTTGTGGTGACTCCCAGATTTCCATTTATCAATTTCCAGTGAGCCACCGCGATAATGGTGCGTCTCGGTGGCCCATAAAGTCGGGTTTCCAGTTTAATTTTTTCAACTTCATATAAAAGTTAAAAAGGGCACTTTGAACTTTTTTCAAGACTCTTAAACCATACAAACATCAGAATTAAGGTCACTACAAGCATTATATGAGATTTTTGTCAAAATTTCCCTCAACCAAAAACCCTAAGCATCCAAATCCTCTTCCAAGAATCTCAAGGGTTCACCATAGATTTTCTAAATTGAGTCAAGATTCAAGATTCAAGATTCCCAATTCAAAGGCTTTAAGAACCCTCATACAAGAGTACGAATAGATCCCCAAAAGCTAGAGTTCATCCAAAGCTTCTAATTCAAGGTATAAAGGACACTCCTTTCATCCTTGTGCCCTAAAGTTGTTTTAATTACAAGGATTTATGGTTTTACACATTTTCTTATGAAATTGAAGTATGGTTTTATACTCTATGTTATTATTTCTTGAGGTTATGATGGTTTCAATATTTTAGAAATTGAAGTATATAAGTATATTGAGATTACAATGCATATTGCTGAAAAGTCCAGATTTCTATAGGATTTATAAATCTTTATGATATCTAGTATGCATTTTAATACGCCTTAACTTGATATTGAATTATGGGTCACTAATCCCTGCTTGAGATTTCAATTTTAATGAACTTTTGTGCTATAAGCACCCATGATTTGAGTATTTGAGATTATTGAGAAAGTTTTGACCTTGATGGTCATACTAGCTTTGAAATCCACTTTACTAAATGAGATAACTAATTTTATAGTTGGGTTCTTTATGAACCATGAGATTACTTTAAAGTGGATTTCTTTGAGATGAGTGTAGCTAACTAAAGGGAGTAGTATTTAGCACTGATTTGGGTAAGTTACTACGGTTTCATACCCCAGAACTACGTGCCATCATAGGATTGAGAATTATGGGCCCGAGGCCAAGATAGTGATCACTAAGTTGAGGTTATACTCCATGGAAAGAGTATGACGCATCTCCCCAATGTGAGGTTTCTTTTTTAGGAGGACAAAACATTAGACTCCATGTAACTCGCATGGTGTTTGTCGGTTAAGAGAACCTCCCTAATTGTTAGATTTTCAGAGTAGCTTCTTAAAGTATAAATTTTCCCTTGAAGAAAGTAGTTTTCCCTATTAGTAAGAGTAAATAACCAGCTTCTAAAGTAAAGTATATTCCTTGAGATGAGTTATTTTCCCTAAGGCTTTGAAAGATATCCTGATCAGTAAAGATTTTTAGATACTCAGTGTAAAAGACTCACAAACTTATTTAATTGATGTGTTACTTTAGATTTCATTTTAAAATTACAGTCTTAGCTCTCAGATGTAGAGGCGAGGACTGTACCACTTAGTCTATATGTTTTGAGAAGGGAATAGAACTATAGATTTCAGAAATAGTATCTTGACTCACCAGATTCATACTATGTGTTCCATTATTCAAAATTTATGACATATACATTCTTTTGAGATTATTCAAGCTATGTGAGTTAGTTATATAAGCATGAATGATTTTATAAAGATCAAGGATATTGTTGTTTAAGTATTTCATACACCCCATATACTCAGTACATCCTCAAAGTACTGATCCATATATATGTCTGTGTGCTACATTGTCTCATAGTGTAGGTTCTGGTGCTCAATCTTAGCAGCGACAGTGATCTTCGAACATCTCATCTACATCTTTATCGTTGGTGAGTCCTCATGGTTTGAGGACCTATATTTGTAGCTTTTCCACTTTCATAGTGTTTTGAGCATTACTTTTAGATCATTTTGAGTCAGTTGGGGGTCTGTCCCAATGACTCTTTAGTTTGAGTAGTAGAGGCTTTGTCAGACTAGACTATCAGTGATGTTTTAGACTTTTCAATAGGTTTCTATTTGGATTGTATTCTTTTGTTATTTCAGTTGAGATAAGCTATGACAGTACGCTTGTTTTGCTATAATTGTCCTAAAGTAAGTGTTGGGAGTAGTAGCAAGCTCAAAGGATTAGCTTAGGGTTACTTATAGCCTTAAGTATCCTATAACGTCTCAGGATGAGATTTCGGGGCTTTACAGAACTCAAATGCATCCTCTATCTCAAAGATAAAAAAAAGTAGGAGGTTTTATCTTTAGGAACTTGGTCAGAATATCATGATCGATCCTTATCATGATAGAACCAAACACCAAACGAGGAAAGATCCCAATCCCTAAAGCTTCCCGTCATTCTCATAGCAACTATAGTAGTCGGTTGAACACCTGGGAACCGATAAGCAGGCATCACATAAGTGTCTCCAGTATTAGTCAATTTATTCAAAAAAAAAGTAACTACAGAATCATCTCTAAAACCATAAGGGGAAGAACTGGACCTCCAATCAGTGCCACCTCCGTATGCTCCACGATACCCATATTAATGTCTTCTCCTTTGTCATAATGATCCTGGTTTGCGGGGAGTCACTAATCTTTGACAAGGCTGATCAGCTGTTGCCCAAGATCCACCCCTAACTAGTAATGCCATCCATCTTCCCCTTCCCCTTCCCCTACCTCTTCTGCATCCTTATCCTAAATAGTCACTTTTATAGCTTGAGCTACTAGTTCAGAGGTAGCGGCTCTGACTTTGTTGGCTCTAATGATAACCATCTACATATAATAAAAGGAAAAGGGTCAGATACCAATTGGAATTAATACATATCATAAAAAAATAAGGAAATAATAGTTTCCTAAGATCCTATAGCCTCTTGAAGAAAATTACAAACGTCTTCATACCATTTTGTAAGTCTCTACTAGATCCAAAGTGGTACAATGATATCAACGAACTTGGAGCTATGATACCAATATTTTTATGACCCAGATCCATCATGAGTGGCACCCACACTAATTTCCTGGTGGGAAAATCAACTTTCTCAATTTATCAATCCAACACTTAGCCAAAAATTAGGTAATTAAATTGTTTTCTAAAAATCCATAAATTAGGTAACTAAAGCATTTCCTTTTATAAAACTATTAATTTGATACTAAGACTAAATAGCAATGCGAAAAATCTTACAATCCCCAATAAATCTAAAAGTCACTGTACCAAAACACTAATATGTATAACCAAATGGGCTTAGCACAACAATTGATAATGTCTAAGTCCAAAATAATAGACCAGAAACTAAAGGAAAAATTCATGGAAACCCAATAAATATAGCTTACCCTTGAGTTTGAACACTGTCTGAATCATAGTTGGGGATTCGTAACAGTCGTTGGAATATTCTCTGTACTCAATAGAAAGAATATGATATATAGTAGCATTACACAAGAAAACAACAGTGTACTATAGGGTTATTGTCCAATCCATAATGAAAAATATGAAAATATAACAATAACTTAGTATGTCAAGACAACCATGAACACATACCATGTAACCTTACAAGAAGTTCATAACATTTATGCATATTCAACGACATTATGAAAATTAGTCTATACAAGTCAACATGGATAATAAGTCTAGTCAACTCCATGACTACCAACATGGATCCAAACAAAAAACCAAAACTCTAGGTATTTATCAACCTGCCTCAATTATGAAAATGAATAGTTAATTTGGATTTATCCCATAAATTACAAATAGTATGGACCACTCAAGGATCCATAAGTATATCAACAATGACAATTATGATGTAATCCGATTTACATAAAGAGACCACCTTTAGAAAATAAGAACATGAAAACCATTTAGTCAAGGAAACCGAAGTAACAAGTCAACAGTTAAACTCAGTTCACTCAAGGAATCAAATAACAGCAAACATATAATCCTCGATTCCCTCAACTAAATGACCCATTTAATTATTGTCAAAAATATTTATGGTAAAGGAATAATAACCTCATTCATGTTAAGTTATAGGACTAATTATTTATTATGGTACTATATTGGGCATGTAATAAGATCTTAAATACTTCTAACAAAAAGTTAAGTTGAAAATATTCCTACCGATTTAGTTTTGAGCTAAGTTTAAATTAGAGTCAACTTCAAACAAGCATGTCTCCTAAAATATAAGGAGTGATGGGGAAAAATACTCACTAAATGAAAAAATTTTAATTCTTCTTTTCAATGCATCCAACCATTAATTAATTTGTCCTTAGAGTAAATAGTTATGACCGTTTAACTGAATACTGTCTAGGCTAAGAAATTTGCCACTAAAATGGGTAGATTTAACCATTGTAGACAATATTTAATGCTGTTTTGATGGGTTTTAGCTTGAAAAGTTAGATATTTTGTTTCTAAAACCTAGAGGGTTAATTTTCTCATGGTGGGGTGAAATTTCTTTGTTGAGGTAAGTTCCTTTCGTCCTCTTCTTTGTATTTTAATTCTTTAACATCCTAGAATCCTCAGAACATTCTTTAATGGTGAAATTCTTGTTGGTTTGAATTATAATTTCATGAATTTTTTTTGGAAAACTTATTGGTTGGATAATATCACATAGAATCACTTCTAAATTATTCATTAATGATTCCTGGAATGAATATGATTCAAAGCATAAAATTGGTGGTTAGGGATCTGAAATTTTAATAAAAATAGAACTTTTATCTTTGAGACCCTATTAATGGAGATGGGTTGTATATGATTGAGCTTGTTAATGGGTAATTGATCATTAGATACTATTTTTGAACATGAATAAGTGTAGAACTAATGGGTTTGAATTTCTAATATTTGATGAGTAATTGACTAATTACTCTTATAACTACTTGTTTGTTCAATGATTGAACATTCCAAGGATTGAAGGAAGGGAAGGAGTATCCATGATGTGGCTTTCTTGTTCTAAGATAACTAATCGAGGCAGGTTATAGTTTAATATGCAGTAGACTGGAATTAGTTACATGTAATAGTTGTTGTTGATGGGAGATTTCATGTCTAGGCATACAAGCAAGGTGTTTGGATGGATAAAATATTAAATTAATGTAATAATAATATAATTTTGTGATATTTGTGTTGTATGGATTCCTTGATGAGTGTTTGTATTTATATGACTTACTTGATGATTGATAGAGTTTAATATGTGATATTTGTAATCATAGAAGAATTAGGTGACTTTCTAATATATTGAGCTCGTCTTTACTACCTTAAAAAGGGTGAAACCAATATTGCGTATAGTTGAAATACTATATATTCTTGCTAGATGATTGATAGGAGGATTAATTGTGATAAGAGGAGGTGATGATATAACTTAAGAACCTAATGTTAAATTTGGGTAAGTTCTAGGAAGTTAGATGTGTATTATTCTTTCTAGAATTGTAAGTTGAACATAAACTATTGATTGAATGATCGGCAAAAAAAGGATAGTTCCTTAAACTTAGTGATGACTTGAGTATAGGGGTTACTAGTTAGTAACTAAATTTATCTATTTTAATATGAAATAAAAATACTTAAATTGGTGAATAAAATAGAAGGATGATGTAAAGTACAGATATCAATCTTAGTAGATGTGAACTCCTGAAATGGATACTTGATTGAATGATCTTTGGACATGTTTATGATTGATGAATGAGTTTGATAATGCTCAATTGAGAAAGTGGTGAATTGGCCTTTGGGCATACTTGTGATTTCCTCTATTAGTGGATAATTAGTGTACTTGGAATGATGAACTTATGATTATTGACTGCATTTACTTAGTTGTCATCAAATGTACATTTTGTTTTGATTGCAATTGCTTGCATATAATTTTGATAGGGTGATTGCAGTTTTTCGTCAAGTATTACTTATAATTATTGATTGCATCTTACATTTATATTGATAATGATGAGATGATTATGATGGGTCAGGTACTACACTAGTACAGATATGATATGTTGTGATAAAGAGTCAATACCACGGTGGTACGAATATGATACACTTTGATAAAGGGTCAGTACCAAATCAGTACAAATATGACATATTATAATAATGGATCGGGTACCACATCGGTAAGTTATAATAAATTGGCGATAAGTTGAGAGGGGGAAGAGAAGTTATGTATTTTGTACACATATATTCAGCATATGCCTTTTTATGCACACTTATATTTATAGGTTGTTGATGGCTCCTTAAGTGGACCGAGTTATGTTGATGATGTATACTGGTTCCTTGTATGGACCAATTGTTTGATGAGAGATTATGGTTCCTTGAGTAGACCAATTACATTAATGGTTGTAATTGTCATTGCAGCAGGATGTGAATATGATGTATATTTTGGATTGTGTGTAACTATTATTCCCCCGTGTGTACAGTTATATACTTGCAGTATAATGTAGTCTCTTTTCTTGTAAGGTTGCTGATATTATCTATTATCTTGGTGGTTTCAATTCCAATGGTTAATGGTAGTATAATAAGGACCTGGGGTTGTCCAATAAGAAGATTAATAAGAAGGAGAAAGAGAAGTATATAGAGTATTGTAATAAGATAATGCATAAGAATTGTGGGATTGATTAATTCATAAAATATAGTAAGTTAATCACGGCCTAAGGGCAAAGTAATATTGATTAAACAAAAAAGGATGGTAGGTTTTTTAAAGTTTAAGTAAGTTAAGTATGTTCAGATATTAACATGTAGCTTGTCATAATATCTTTCTCTTTGCTATATGTTGTTATATTTTTTTAACTATGGTCGGTCGATGATACCTACTAGTACGTATGGTTTGTACTAATACTACATAGCATATCTTCATTTGGGGACATATCCATGTTGCAAGTTAGTTGGAGTTTCTATAAATACAGTGATGATTATTCATCAATAGCTCCTATCATTATACTCATACATGAATGTTTTGTCTTGGGTTATCTGTCTGTTTATTTAGTTCTCTTGTACCAGTTTCGACTATGTTCAAAGAATTTGTTTAGTAGAATTCCACAAAGTACTTTTTGTAAAATAAAAAATTGAACAAAAGGTCTACTTAATTATTTATACTTGAGGCTATTATGAATATCTTCTACAATGATTGAATGGTTGGGTGGTAAGGGTTCTTCTATATAGGATAGAGTTGGTAGATGCCCAATACGATCTATGATATGGATTGTCATATCAAGGAACCTTTATACCCACATGTACCCTACACATACATGAAAAGGTCCTTATGGTTTCTCACTAGCCATGACCAGGAGGGGACAAGCACATTTCAATGTACCAAATCCCAGACATCAAGTGTTTGACAACATTATACCAACCAATCTCGTGAAGATATCCAAATATTGATACACCCACAATAATGAGTATAAATCTCAAGAAAATTTCTAAATATTGATACATCCCACAATAATGACAAATATTATAACAATCACAACCATAATAATAATAGAAACAAAACTTGTAAAAATCAATAAGCTTTCACATAAGTTCATTGCATGCAATCAATGCTTAGGATATCAAAAAATCATTCACTTTTCTTGAGCATGCAGTGTATAAGGAATATGAATGAATAGTTATGATGCACAAATAAAACAAATTAGGTTTCAACTACATTAAACTATCACCTAACTCAATATAATCTTTAAATGCTCTAACAAAATTTAGTTTTCCCTTTTCTTGCAACCTCATTTTAAGTGTGGTCTAAAAATATTAATATAATACATAATAAACAAAATGGCCTACAACATTGAGGATTATAACCTAATCCCGAACTCTAAGTCCAATATAATGATCTTTCCTTTAATTCTAGGATTTTTCCACTATAAATTCAACTTAAACCTGTCCATTTAATGGTTCCATAAGTGAATTATAGACATACAAAAGTAAATTATTAACTTTTAACTAAAAATCAAAGGTTTTACACCCAACTTACCCTATTGCACCTTAAAAATCAGCTAGGTCAATCTAAATCCTCCCTAAAATTCGTAAACTAGTGCTTTTAAGGTTAGAAATTAAAAAATCTAGTTAATGGAAGCAATTCACTTACCTTTACTAACAAAATTGGTGGGAAATCATCCAAAATTGCCTAATCTTTCCCCGAAATGAGTTTAGAAAATAATAAACTAATTTGAGAAATTTATATATAAATTTATGTATATCCTGCTATAAAGGCCCTCTCCCGCTATAGTTGCATCACTATGTCAAAACACGCCCATTATGGCTGGATTGGCTGAGTTTTACTCCCATTATAGTTAGAATTATTTCGCTATAGCGGTGTCATCATTGCATCCTGCCAATCGCTATAGCGAGTGTTGCAAAGTAGAAACTAAAAATTGTTCTCGCTATTACCTTTTTCACAACGCACCCTCAAACCATGACATATCGAACTAATTCCTTTATGTTAAGTTTGATATCGGGAGTTCTACTTACCCAAATTCACTTACGAAAAATTCTTTGGATTTCTTTTCATCTTACCTAACATATAAACATGCTAAAGTTTATTACATGTACTCAATCCATTCCACAATATACTAGACCATATCTCGCTTGGATGCCATCCAAGACTAACCTATCCTGAAAATTCTACCTCTCAATTTGAAGGAAATCTTAACCCAAATTTTGTACGTTAGACGTGTCTATAATGACAGAAAGGGTCATTACAATGTATATATGTTAGACTTACCTGTAATGATGAAAAATGTAAGTTAAATAAATAATAATAATAATAATAATAGAGCAGTGATATTTGATATTTTAGGGGGGTTTTAGGGGGTGAATCATTGAGAATTATTGAAGAAGGTGAAGAAAGAAGTTTGAAGATTTCAAGAAGCTCTTCTTATCGCTTTTAATATTCTCTTCTATTTTACTTCCTCCTTTTTAGATTTTTTTAAATCAATCTTTTATGGCTGTCAAGCCATTTTTATTTATCATAAACATAGCTCAAACAAACATCTGGCCTTCAGCCAAAAATAAAAATATAAGGTAAATAATACAAAAGTAAATGGCCTAGCCACATAAACAATGACCCGTTTGAGTATATTAAAAATAAACTTCTCCTACACTCAATCTTTTGTAGTTGACTTTCCAAATTCTTCAAAAAAATCCCCAAATGCATCCTCTCAAGTGCCACCTGAGCTTGCAATTACGCCGTCTCTCTTTGATCAACAATGTTTCCTACACAAGAAACTTCACTACTTGCAGGTAAAAATCTTTAGCTTTGTCTTCATTAATCTCTATGTTTGCTTTATTTTGTTTATTTTTCGCTCAAGTGTTTGGTCTTTTACCACTGGATTGTGGAATATTAAGAGTGTATCGACCGGGCTCAACTCCCCTACCTGTAAGACTTCACAAACAAAAGTTATCTTTTTTCTTATGTTGCTTCCTTGTAACCCATCTCTTTTCTGATTCTTCGGCTGATCAAAAAATTTTCACTGTCATAGGGTAAGGCTTGAGGCTGACCTCCTTGTGTTATGGCTAAGCCTGACATCGATCTTCTTTATTTTTTGTAAAAATTTATGTATCAAAACATAGCTTAGCCAAACTAGTTTAGCAGATTTTATGCCTATGTAGATCCAACATATATTTTTGATTCTACTGTTGTAGCTTAGCTGTTTCCTTGCTTTATTTTTGTGCATATGACTCCTGGGAATTTTTATGCTTGTTGTGGATGGATTTTCCTTGTGCTTATCCTTATTATTGGTATCTTCCACTTATCAACATTTAGGAACTTTCTTCCTCTTGATAGTAACTCTATGAAATTATGAAACTGTTTGTTGATGCTTAACTCTTTTGCATAATTAGCAAGATAATATGCTTATTGATTTTCTTCCCTAAAAATGTGTTATATTTTGATGTTTTTCCTCAACAATTCCTTCATAATCTCCTCTACAGTCTCCACAATCTCCCAAGAGACCCTCCATACTTTCTTTAAAAATTTAAGCATAGACAAAGAGTCTGTTTCAATAATTTTTTCTTGAACATTCTATTTAGATAGACATTTTACTGCATCATGAATGACCTTTGCTTCTGCTTCCATATTAGCTGCTTATCCTAGTACTCCAGCCTCAGCTTGAATTAAATCCCCGTCAAGGCTTCTAAAGAGAAACAAAATCAAGCAAAAAGATACTACATTGTTGTCGTTATTGCTACTGGTTTGGTGTTATTGGGCACATGGATATTCAAGCCTAATTGCTGAAATTTTCATGGTGGTGTGTGTATTTTCTACTAGTTTGGTGTTGTCGAGCACATGGATATTCAAGTGTAACTTTTGGAAAATATCAAAACAATTTGGGTATATGTTGTAAAATTTAGGTTATCTGTTGGAAATTATCAAACAGATCTTCCCACTGTTGCAACAGATTAGACTTAGATTATTAGATTATTCATAGAAATAACATCGGCGTAATGCAATAGATGACCAACCTATTACAACAAATAAACTATCTGCCAGAACAGATTAAATATAGTTTACAACAGATTGACAATCTATTGCATTATAAAAAACTCAAATTTCATCAGAAAAAAATTATTGCCACTACATGTACATGTAATAAAGTGAAGGGTGACATGAAATTAAAAATTTCTATTTCACAGGCTCTTCTATATATACAGGCTTCACGCGTCTAGTTAGTACCCCATAAGCCCAGACCTTTTGCAGGTTTGCTACAGCGTTGTCACATAGAAAAGTAGCTGGCTCGGCTATTTGTGTGTCGGTCAGCAAATATTCGATGTGTAAGAGCGTACGAGCCACTCGCTTTAGCGGCATCATCTTTTAGAAGGATCAATCCCTTGTTTCGACCTTCAAAATCCCATGATTTTTTCATCAACACTTTCTTTGGCAAATGATTCATCAGCTTACTCCCCCCCAACAAGATGGGCAACAGCACCATCAGTGGTTCCAAGAGGAGAAAAAGATTGAAATAGTCGATGATAGATACGTTGGTGTTATAAATATTGATCTTTCCCTCTTCGAGGAGTATTTTAATAGCCTGATAGTACATGCCGCTCACGCTAATGACTGCACGAATCCTTTTTGCCTCAGTCCAGCCCTTGCCATGTGGATTTGGCCTCTCCCCTACAACATATTTTATTATTTCTTCTTCATCCAAGACAAACATAAGAACTAGGAAATCAAGTCCCACACCAAGGGATAACGCCTCGCCATTGAGTTGATCGTACCTATCCTTAAGATTTTTGCAGAAGTCGAGGTCCATTATCCTATTGGCAACTTCATAAGATTTTCGGTAGGTTAATTGTCTTTTTCTCATGAGGCAGAGAATTATGTCAACATGCTGTGAGATAAGAAGTCAATTTTTAAATAGGTTAGTAATTGTAAAGATGCAATGGATGGTCCATCTATTGTATAGGGTTCTCTGAATCAATAATCCAACGCAACTTATGCTACAGATGGATAATAAGTTGTAACAGAACCACTACCAATTGCACCAGTAAACCCACCTGTTGCAACAGATGTGAAATTTGTTGCGTAGCTTCTTCTTCATGGGGTATATTAGAAGGAATAGGTTAGGAAAAGTAAACTTGCCTTGTCCTCATACTGTATACGTATATCAGTTACAGTCTGGAAGTCTTAGGGAGGCAAAGGAGGCCTGGGGTAATCTGGTGCACCTGGCTTGACATTCTTGGCCTGTCGCAGATCCCTCTTCTCTTCGGCGCCAAGTTACATATATATTTCCATATTCTAGACTGGCCCCTGAACTTCAACAACTTTTGGAGATGGAGGAATTGCAATTTTTTTATTTTCAACCGGAGAGTATGCCTCTAATTACTCTTTTCTTTCTCCTAACCAACACTATAGGAATGTGTGGCTCCCTCACCTTCTTGGATGGTATGAAACACCTCTTGGATTTGAATTCCTCAATAGCTTTAGATATAGCCTCTACTTTTTCAAAGAGTTTATCCTATCTGTCCTTGCTTTCTTCACATTCACAATGAGAACACAAGGGTAAAGAGGAGTAAGAGGGACCTGTGTAAGGGAGAAAAGGGGTTTTTTCAAACATATTTATTATTTCTTGAGCATTAACATGCTCATCATCATGAGTGGTAGCAACATCGACATGCCTGCCACCAACACCAGCAACTCCACCAGAAGAAGCACCCGGATCTGCCTTAGTAAAAGGTTGGTCATGAAGAGCCTCAATATTAGGCTGACCTTGCCTAACTGCTCTTCTTATGGCTGTTGCTCCAGCCAATTCTTTCTTTATTAATTCCACTGTTGGGTCTGCTATAGTATCAATATGACCTAGAGTAATATAAGAAGTCATTGCCGACTCCTCCTCAGTAGGCACGATCCATGGATGCACAACCTATAAAAATAAAAAAAAGATAGATACATTTAAATCATATAATATAATAATTTTCACAGTTGGGCTACATTTTTTTTAAAAAAGGCCCATCTGTTGCATAGTTTGCAGTATGTGGTTAAAATTCGTTTGAGTCTAGTTTAGATAAATAGAACAACATATGGATAATTTGATGCAAAATATCAATCATCTATTGCAACAGTTGCACAAGTTGGGTAATATTTTATGCAACAGATGATTTATATGTCACAATAGATGAACAATATGTTATCAAATTACACATTTGTTGTATAATTTGCATTAGATGGTTAATCTGTTAGGAGTCGAATTCATAGAACCAAAGCAACAAATGGGTAATCTGATGCAAGATATACCCTGTCGCAACAGATGTCTCATCTGGTGCATCAGATATAACATTTGTTGTACTAGATGAAACATCTGTTCAATATCTTTCTTTGAGTAAAATTATTTTATTTGAAGAAGACGTACTGCATTATCCGAAGGGTTAAAGAGATCAGCCTCCTTAATATTAGTGTTGCTCTTTGCAGCCAACCACCTAAACATCCTTGGATGACAAACCTCATCCGGGTAATCCATTAACTACTTTCGGAGGGGAGGAATGGCTTCAAATACTCAAGCCTAAAAATATAAAAAGAAAGCAAGCAAAAAATAAAGTCATAATAACTATATTCAATATAAATTAATGGATGAGTAAAATTAGTGATTAATTTTACCATGAAAGCCCAAGGAAAGCCGTATAATATGGTCTTCCCTGAGGATAGCTTTGTCAGTAAATATTGGACAGTCAAGTAGAAGTAGTCATATCCCCAGGGATAATAGTTGAATTTATCAAAATCCTCAGCACGCGCCAACAAATCATCTTCTATGACCTTGTTGATGTCTCTTACCAATATAACCGAATGGGCAAACCAAACTAAGCGTAATTGCTCCCTGTATTGCTCTGGTATGGATTTATCCTCAAGATCTGTCAATAAATCTGAAGCTTTGTAGCCACGTCGAGCAATGTCAAACAACCCATCTATTTTTCCTTGCATTTTCTTGCCTTGGATATTTTGCGGGGTGGTAGTCCTTCTGGACGATGTCATCTCAAGCCCGTCATTATGGCAAACTCTTGTAAGCCAAAACAAACAGGCATGCCACAGTAGTTGATCCAGATTTCATCCTTCTTTTTGACCCCCTCCTCTGGATCATTATCATCCCCTATGTACTTGATCTTGCACTTGAGAAGATCATATACCATCGTCATAGGGAAATGAATACGGGGCATAGGGGTCCTCAGGAAGCTCAAGAAAGTGTCCAAAGCAGCTCTTCTTAAAAAGTCCGCCTATGTTTTCATTCTTCATAATTTTCATAAAATGTTCAAAAATTTTCCCCATCTAAAATTTAAGTACAATTTGACCAATTAGTTGTTTTGGTTCTAGGTCATTTATCGGCATCGCAACTTGAAACTTGTCAATATAAAAGGTTTTGACAGGATCATGTTGGGATATCGATATTAATTTGCGCCCCATTGGTGATCCATTCATTATGTTGATGATCATCCTCTTTCCCTTGCTCACTCTCCAATTCCTCCTCTTTCTCACTTTTATTTTCTTTATCACCATCTACAGACCCTTGTCCACCTTTCTCAACATTTTTTTCATATCTCTCCTCAGCTTCACTTTTCCCTGACTGAGATTGTTCAGGAAGCTCCTCTGAATCCCTCTGTACTATAGCCTTTTTTTTGGGTGGTCAGACGTTGATCCACTTTCACTTTCTTTTCTTTTAGGAGACATATTTTACCTACAAACAAAGAAAAATAAAAATTACATTACAATTGATGTATGCATAAATTTTAAAAAATACATTACAAACACCATGAATATCCACACACCAACAGCCACCATCACAAACACCACCAACCAATGCCAACAAATAAACATCACGAATACCAACACTACCAACAGCCACCATAAACACCACCAAGCAATGCCACCACCAGTTCCACCACGACGATGATGATGACGACCACCAGCACCACTAACAACAAAACAAACACCATCCAATAATACCACAACAGTCAATGGAACACTGCAACAGAAACAAGGAATTTCTCAAGTTTTTCGAAAGACTTTACCATCAAAATATGTTGTAAATTATCAAACAGATTAAGTTATCTATTGCGATAGATTACTCATCTGTTGTAAATTATCAAATATATGATCATATGTAACAATAGATTACCCATATTTTATAAATTATCAAATAGGCATTGCCATCTATTATGGCTGACCCTATGAGAACTCACTCCTAATCTTAGATTAATCGATAGTTGACCCTATGAGAACTCACACCTAGTCCAAGATTATTCAATTAAGGTATTAGTACCCCAGTCATATATTAATCAATTAAGATATTATTCTAACATATGAGGTAGTAAGAATTGGTTCG
The DNA here is from genome assembly GCF_002878395.1 of Capsicum annuum. Taxonomy (NCBI): domain Eukaryota; kingdom Viridiplantae; phylum Streptophyta; class Magnoliopsida; order Solanales; family Solanaceae; genus Capsicum; species Capsicum annuum. The sequence continues at coordinate 33,072,364 of NC_061116.1, forward strand.
GCTCAAAGTGATCGATCGACAACTTTTGTTGGGAGGAACGCAGTACCGTCTCATCATGCAATTGCCAAAAGACTCAATTGAAGTTGTAGTTAACCCTATGAGAACTCACATTCAATTAAGGTATTAGTCTAACATATGAACTCAATTGAATTATATATAAACAAATGTTCAACCTGTTGCAACAGATGTTTTTTCTATTGGATCAAATAAAACAGATTAGGTAATATGTTGCAACATATTATGCATTTGTTGTAAACTATCAAATAGGCTACATCATTTATTGTGATAGATCATGAATCATTTGTAAACTATCAAATATATTATGTCATCTATGGCGACAGATTATCCATCTGTTGTAAATTATCAAATGATTTAAGTTAATGTCGCAATAGATTACCCATCTGTTGTAAATTATCGAATAGGGGGTTATCATCTATTGTAGCTGACATTATAAGAATTCACCCCTAGTCATAGATTAATTAATTAAGGTATTAGCTGAATATATGAGGTAGTAAGAATTGGTTTAGCTCAGAGTGATCGAACGATGACACTTGTTGGGAGGAACACAATATCGTCTCATCATGCAATTGCCAAAAGACTTAATTGAAGTTGTAGTTGACCCTATGAGAACTCACCCCTAGTCCCAAATTATTCAATTAAGGTATTAGTTGAACATATGTGGTACTAAAAATCAGTTTGGCTCAGAGTGATCAATCGATGACTCTTGCCGGGAGAAACACAGTACCATCTCATCATGCAATTGCCAAAAAAACTCTATTGAAGTTGTAGTTGACCCTTTGGGCTCATTCATTCATCCCTAGTTCCACCTAGATCAATGTAGGTACTATTATTAATCTTAATATTAAGTTAATGAGAACTATTTCAACTCAGAGTGATCGATCGATGACTCGGGTCGGGATGAACGCAATACTAACACCATGCAAATGCAATGACTCAATTGGATCTGTAGTTCACCCAGTGAGCTCATTCATTCATCCCTTGTTCCACCTAGATCGATGTAGGTAGTATTATCAATCTTAAAATTAAGTTAATGAGGAGCTCATTCTTTCATTCCTAGTTCCACCTAAATCAATTGTAATAAAATCTGTTGCAACAAACCACTGAGCTGTTAGAGAATTTCAAACAGATATCAATATCTATTGCAACAGATTACATATCTGATTTAATTATCAAATAGACATTTGCATCTGTTATGATGGATGACTGAGCTATTGCAAATTTTCAAACAGATATTGATATCTGTTATAACAGATGACATTTCTGATTAGTTATCAAATGGGCATTTCCATTTGTTGTCACAGATGATTGAGTTGTTCGGATTTTTCAAACAGATATTTATATCTGTTGCAACAGACGACAAATCTATTTGAAAAACTTTTTTTTCTTTTAATTTTAAAGCAAGTTTCTGTCCAAGTAGATAAAGTAGTAGTACTACTAAAGGCGGTAAAATATATTACTTGGATAACTCAAAAATCTCATTGAGTAGTCTTGCCTGTCTTTTTAATGTCACCTGTTTTCTTCCTCGTGCCCCTCAAATTATTAGTGAATATTAATTAATGAATATTGAAACCCCTAATACTTCTTCCGTTTCATATTATATTACAGTTGACCCCTATTGACATGGCACACCCATTAAGAAAATATTAATTATGGATTTAATGTACTACCAAATTAGCCTTATTAATTATGCTTTAAAAATATAAATTTAAATAAATACACTTTGTTTAGTCATTTAATATTAAGGGTAGTACATCTAGAAATTAGAATGATCTTATCTCTCCTTCAGCCCTAAATTTATTTTATTCATTTCTTATTTTTTTCTTTCTATCGTCTTTAGGGTTATCACAACCTTTTTTTCTCTCCTCTTTCTCATAAATTTTCATTCGGATCTAAACCGATCCATATCCATATCTTAGATTCCTCAACTGAAATTGCTATTTTGACCCCCTTTTGACATTAAGGTATGATTTACTATTGCTCTTTCATTATCGTCTTCTTCTTGCAAGTTATTTACATCTTTTTTTATTTAATTACTATTTTCCCATAACATATTTATAAAAAAAAAATTTGAAGAAACTTTTAATTGTTGAATAAACGAATCAAGAACTTTCATTATAAGATGCGAAAAAAAGTCATCTGTTTGGAGAAGTTTAAAAGTCTTGTTGACAATATCATTTTTTATGTATTTTGTTTGATTTTTTGTTGTTGATGCTGTTATTGATGTTGTTGGTGGGGTTGGTGCTGTTGGAACTTGTGGTGTCGTGTTGTTGACAGTGGAAAATTCAAGTTTTTTAGATGGTAGGAGTTTCTTAGCTTAAAAATACTAGAGTCCGAACAATCAACACAAGGAGTAATGGAGAAAAGAATAAAAGAAAGCTTAAAGTGAATAAGGAGAGAAGAGTTGGCTACCAAAATTAAAAAAATATGAGCTGAGTGGGAATTGAACTCAAGACAAAAAGAAATAAATAGCCTTAACCACCCATAAACAACAACTAGGATAACCAAACAACTCTTACTGTGGGTGCTCAATGATTAGATTATATACATTTTTTCTTAATTTCCATATACATATGTAAAGTTCGATACGAGTTCAGTCTGTGCTTGCAAACCCGGAGGAATCCATATGGGTCCATCCCTGATTGTTGATGGTGTTGGAACATAGGATGTATGCTTCTTTGTTGTTAATGATGTTGTTGGAAAAAAAGGTTGTTATTTTCTTTGTTGCTGATATTTTTTATTTGTTGTTTGTATTTTATGTTGTTGTTGATGTTGCAACAGATGAAGCAACTGTTGGAACAAATCAAACCACCAACAAAGCTACTATGTATTTCAACAAATTCTATATCTGTTGCATCAGACTCCACATCTGACATAATAGACTCCACATCTGATGCAACAGACTCTACATCTATTTCAACAGATGGATAATTTTCTTTCTGTGACATAAATTTTTTCCTTCTTCTTTGTAGAAATAAAAGGAACTGAAAGTTGATCAACTTTTGTCTGACCATCACAACAGGCTGCAGTAAAGATAGGTTCGGAGGAATAAGCTGCATGCAGATAAAACCACTGCATATGTGGGACGTATGTATTATTGATAATGTTATCATGGAAACACACATAGAGCATACTGATTTTGTGAATGTTGTTTTTACTGATTAGTCATAGATCATTCCAATAAGATATCTGTAATTTTACAGTTAAGTTTGGTAGGTTCGAATTGATAAGGCTGAGGGACCATGGATATGGTTCTAATACCTTGTTAAGATCTAATGTCGGGTGTTGCTCTTGTTTATTTGTCATTCCTTCTACAGAGTTTCACTGTGGCAAAAATTTCTGGTGAGGTGTAGATTTTTGCATAACGAATATGTTGTCCTCTATATGGTAGAAGAATGATCAATCTCGCCTCTCTTTACTTATCTTGTGCATACAAATGTGAAGAGTGCAAGGAAAAACATGATGGTGTGATTAATACTGTTAATGCATTAATTGCTGATGTAAAGGAATTGATATCTTACAGTAGTGTCATCTAGTCATTCGATCAAAGAGGATTTCAGTTTTATTCACTCCATTAGAGATTAAGGTTAAGAGGAGAAAGAAAGTAATTTCCAAGGCATTATCAAGTATCCTAAAAAAGAAAAATTTTAGATTAGATAAAGGTGAGAAGATAAAAAGGGGAGGAATAGGCAGGAAAAATTAAATGCTAGATTTAATTTATCTTGTGTCGTTATGTAGAGATACTTCATCTAATTTTGAGTGCTTTTTATTTTCAGGATGGTGAGGAAGGCAGAATCTCCCTATCATTAGCTAATACCGAAAACAAGACATCTGATGTTATTGAACCACTAGACTGCCCTGTTAAGTTTGATAATCCAGAAGACATTTTTGCTCGAGTTAGTCAACAGATTAAACAATCTCAATCAATTGGTTTTTTTGCTGAACAACCTTCTTTGTAGAAGACAAGATATCAACATAACTGCTTGACACAGTGAAAGGTGATATCGATAGATTACTGATTATGTCTTTTCAAGACTTTTTTCTCCCAGAAAACTGTTCTAAATTGAGTGTTGCACTATCCATATATGCTGCAGCACAGGATTTATCAGCCGAAAGAGTGCTTGCCTTGAAAAAACTCAAAGAGAACCTTCCATACTTCTCCTTGACCTTGCGTAGAGCTAACAAGGATCTAGAGGAGTATTATAAGAAAGCTTCCAAGAAAGAAAGTGGTCCTCGTTGACAAACTCATAAAAAATCAAGAGCTCTATACTGAGCTTAACGACTACAATGACAAAATGATTGAATTGAAAATGGTGACTTGACTTAGTCAAACAAAAAGCCACGACTGTTCATATTCCTTAATTAAATAAAACTGGTGACTTTTCAAAAATGTAAATTAAAAAAAAACTGGATCTAAATACAACATTTTATCTTTTTATTGTATTTTGGAAAGTGACAGATTGGTAATCTGTTGCAAAATATATTCCACCTGTCAGATAACTTACAACATATGGACAATCTGTTACTACAGATGGATATATCAGTTTGTTTTTCCATTAGTTGTGGCGTCTATTGCAATATGCTAGTCATCTGTTTATTCAATTTCATCGAGAGCAATAGATTTTTTTAAACACTTCTTGGCCAAAATCAATTTTTTCTCTTGGATTGCTTCTCATTTTTACTTTGTATCCTTCAAGCTGGCCTCCAAATTCAATTTTTGCCATCAATCCAAGAGAAAAAAATTATTTTGGAGGCCAGCTTGAAGGATGCAAAGAAAAAAAGAGAAGCAATCCAAGAGCAAAAATTGAGTTTGGCCAAGAAGTGTTTAGAAAAATTGATTCCTCTCGATGAAATTGAATAAACAGATGCCTAGCAAGTGCAACAATGCCACAGCTGATGAAAAAGAAAACTAATATATCCATCTGTTGCAACAGATAGTTAATATGTTGTAAGTTATCTGACAGGTGGAATATATTTTGCAACAGATTACCAATCTATCACTTTCCGAATACAATAAAAAGATAAAATGTTGTATTTAGATCCATTTTTTTAATTTACATCTTCGAAAAGTCACCGATTTTATTTAATTAAGCGATATGAACAGTCGTGGATTTTTGTTTCACTAAGTCCAGTCCCTTCCAATTCAATCATTTTATAAATAAGTCCCTCCAGCCTCCTCTCACTCACTCATTCATTCTACTATACTTACAATACTAATATGGCTATCCATATTCGTACAAGAAGATTTATATCGAGTCCTTGCAGAAACTTCAAAAGCAGTTTGATAAACTCCTGAGGGATTTGGCTGGACTTCGAAGCAAGGCTGAGGAAGGCCCAGCTGCTGCCGGATGAAAATTGGCAGGTTGACAATAGTAATAGTAATTATAAGAGAAAAGACATAATTTCCCCCTTGTACTTGTCTGCTCAACTCCCTTTATCACTTAAACTAAACTTTGTTTATTTATCCCCCTTAACATCTTTAAAGTGTACTATGTTTACCCCTTAAAACTAAATACCACTCTCACAATGGAGAGTGTGTTACACTCTCCTACACATCAAAGCCACGTCAATGCCACGTCGGAGACACGTCATTTCCACGTAAGAAATTACTATTTTTCTAAAAAAAATTTAATCCCCCATACATTATTTTTATACATTTTTAAAAAAAAACATAAAAAATATGTATGTACTATTTTGTTTATATAAATATATATATATATATAATTATATATATATATATATATATGTTATATAAAAAAAAGGCACCCCCACCCCCAATTTTCTTTCTTCTTCACACACCCTCTCATCTGCCCACCCCACCCTCTCTATGTTTTCTCCTCTTCTAGCCTTCACCCCTACCCTCTACCCTGCAAATGCAAGCCCATCCCTCCTTATCTTCCAACGCCCGACCTCCCCCCCAAATCATTTTTTCAAAAAAAGAAAAAAAAATTCATTTTTTTAAAGAAGACAGGTGGGTCTTCTTCTTCCATAGTCATGGATCAAAGCAAACATAGTGGATAAATTAAAAATATAACTTTGATTGTGAGGGCTGAAGATTTATATTTGGTTTTTAAACAATATAATCGCTATGATGATCTCATACCAATCACATAGTTTGTTAATTATCATTTCCAAAATCAGAAAAAAGCAAAGCCAAAAAAAAAAACTCCATTTTTTTCAAAACTTTCAGCTGAAGGGTGATTATTTTTCTTTTTTGGTATAAGAATGTTGAATTATTACATCTTAATCATTACATCTTGTGTCCGATTAATTACCATCTTAAAAGTGTTAATGGAGAATGTGTGTAAGATTGTTAATGGGAAAATTAATGGTTGAAGAAAATGGGTGAAGTTGTTAATGGGAGAATTAATGGTTGAAGAAAATGGGTGAGGCTATCAATGGAGAAATTAATGGTTGAAGAAAATGGATGAGATTGTTAATGGAGGAATTGATGGTTTAAAGAAAATGAGTATTGTTGTTCTTGATTAATTGGAGAAGAAAAGAGTGTAGGGTGTGGGTGTGGGTTGCCATGAGGGGGATGGGGGCATTGAAGAAGAAGGATATTTTTTTAATGTATAGTAAAATAAAAAGTGGGATTATATCAGTTTTTAATATAAAAAATGCGGTTTTTTTTTCCTTTTAAATAAATAAATGCCTCCTTTTTTAAAAAAAAAATGGCACGTCAGCTTTTGGGGTTAAACAAATACACTTTAAAGATGTTAATAGGGGTAAATAAATAGAAGTTAAGTTTAAGTACTGAAGTGAGTTTGGACGACAAGTTCAGGGGGGAAAATATGTTTTTTCTCTAATAAGAATAGTAGTAGTAATAAAATTAGTTTATGTTTTTTCTTTCTTTTAGCATATTTATTTTCTTTTTTATATCCGATCTACCTATAAGGGATTCAAAAAAATCTACGTATATGTTTGGTTTGGTTTGGTCGACTTTAAATTTTTAATTCTTATTCAATATTTAATTATCATTCTATTTATTCCCTATTCTCAACATGTCGACCATTGGAGGTAAGGATTGAGCACTTGTGGCAACAGATGGTGGTGAAAAGTCATGATGAGAAATTCTCCTAAAAAAGGTTCGTTAATAAATAATATGGAACTAAATGATATTATAATCGTAAAAGAAAGATTATTTAATTTTAAAAAAGTCACAACATTGGATTAATTTAATTAAGATATATGATGATATGATTGTTAAGAAAAAAGTCAATGAATCGTCGTGACTGTGACTTTTGTGTAAACACATTCAACAAACAAAAACAAATAACGCTGCTGATGTATCAAATTCCTCATTTATTGCGACTGATGAATCAGTTAGAAGAAAACAAAAAAGCTCCTTAAACAGATGGTCGATTTATAGAAACATGTGGTATATCTGTTGAAACAAATGGGTTATTTAATGCAACAGATATACAATCTATTGCCATAACTCAATTAATAAATAGGGTTATTAAAGAAACGGTTATTGAAAACCAGGTGTATTCGATTTTTAAATTGAGAAAAAGGTTATTTAAATTTAATAAGCTGAAAAGTCATGACTTGTCAAAATAATAAAAAACTCACTAGCTTGATTTAATTAAGTCATTTCTTTTCACAAAATAGAATAATGAAATAAATGATAAACACAATTTAAACCGTAAAACACTCACCCGAAATATTCTAATTTTTAAATATTCTTTATTAATTTATATAATTGAAAAGTCAGAAAATTTGGATGTCATGAAGATAATTTTTTTAAAATATATATATTATATATTGCAACAGATATATTATCTGATGCAACAATTTATCTATTTGTTGCAATGGATGATATATCTATTGTAACAAATGATTTATCTAATGCAACAGATATATAATCTATTGTCCAACTCTGTATAAAAAAAAAGTTTCTGAAAAGAACTAATTATTTTAATAATAATAAAGCTAAACAGTCATGACTTATCACAATATTGCTTAATTTAATTAAGTCATAACTTTTTACAGTAATCAAGAATGTCATTAATAAATGGAGGTGAACAGTTGTGCTTTTAAATCTGCTTTATTAATTTATATAATTAAAATATTAGAAAATTTGGATGTCATAAAGATAATTTATTTTTTAACAAAATACTCCCTCCGTTTCATATTAGTTGGCCTTTATTGACTTGGCACACCCATTAAGAAATTTTTAATTCGGGGTTTATTTTACCAAACTAGCCTTAATTATGCTTTGAAAATATATGTTTGAGTAAATACATGTTGTTTAGTCATTTAATGTTAAGGGTAGTATTGAAAGAACATAATAAAATCTTCTTGATCTAATCAAATGGACAACCAAACTGAAACAAATATTTTTAGAAAGATGGCCAACTAAAATAAAATGGGGTAAGTATATATATTATAAATTGAACAGATATATTATCTGATGCAACAGGTTATCTATTTGTTGCAATGGATGATATATCTGTTGTAACAGATGATTTATCTAATGCAACAGATATATAATCTATTGTTCAACTCAGTGTTAAAAAAGGTTCCTGGAAAGAACTAATTGTTTTAATAATAATAAAACTGAAAAGTCATGACTTATCACAATATTACTTAATTTAATTAAGTCATAATTTTTTACAGTAATCAAGAATGTCATCAATAAATGGAGGTGAACTGTTGTGCCTTTAAATCTGCTTTATTAATATATATAATTAAAAATTCAAAAAAATTGGGTGTCATGAAGATGATTTTTTTAAAAAAAGTTTATAAATTATATGTTGCAACAGATATATTATCGGATGCAACAGGTTATCTATTTGTTGCAACGGATGATATATCTGTTGTAATAGATGATTTATTTAATGCAATAGATATATAATTTGTTGTCCAATTCAGTGTAAAAAAATGATTCCAGGAAAGAACTAATTATTTAAATAATAATAAAGTTGAAAAGTCATGATTTATCACAATATTGCTTAATTTAATTAAGTCATATTTTTTTACAGTAATCAAGAATGTCATTAATAAATTGAGGTGAACAGTTGCACCTTTAAATCTGCTTTATAAATTTATAAATTTATATTATTAAGAAGTCAGAAAATTTGGATGTTATGAAGATAATTTTTTTAAAAAAAAAAAGATATATAGATTATATGTTGCAACATTTATATTATCTGATGCAACAGGTTATCTATTTGTTGCAATGGATTATATATCTGTTGTCACATATGAGTTATCTGATGCAACAGATATATAATTTGTTGTCTAATTCAGTGTAAAAATGGTTCCTGGAAAGATCTAATTATTATTAATAATAAAGCTGAAAAGTCATGACTTATAACAATATTGTTTAATTTAACTAAGTCATAACTTTTTACAGTAATCAAGAATGTCATTAATAAATGGAGGTGAACAGTTCTGATTTTTTGCCAAACTCATTCAAGCTCAATCCTCTATAAATAGGTCCCTCCTTACTCAGTCGTTCGTTCTACTGCACACTATTTATTTATTGCTCTTGTTACACCTTCAACTACTTTCTCTTCAAGGACTTGATAGCTTTTTCCTGTCTCTGGTAAGTTTTTTTCTTGATTTTTTTGTAAATATTCATTGTATATTACATTACATTCGAATTCTTTCTTTTATTTACTTTTGTTTTTACATGTGTTTTGTCAACTTCGTTTTCTAGATATGGCTGATCATGTGTGTGATGCCGCTATTTTACGATACGCTATGCGGGAACTGCAGAAGGAGATTCATGGCCTGCATTGGGAGTTGGCCGCTGTCAGAGTAAGAATGCTTGGGAGATCCGCAGGCTGAGGAGGGCGTTGCTGCTACCGGTTGAAGATTGGCCGGCTAGCCATACAAATAATAATGATGATAATAATAATTAAGTTTTTTTTTCTTTTATCTATGTATTTTTTTTTGTTTTATAAAAAATTATACTTGATGCACTTGACTTTTTATGTCTTATTTAATTTTCATGTTGTCTGTTTCTATTTCTTAACGAATGAAATGTCTACAATTAGGGAATAATTTGATTCCAGTATCAATAGCAAGAACATATGAGTTATATGTTATGTTTGTGACAGGAGTTGTATTTTGTTGTTTGAAACAGATTAGTAATCTGATGAAACAAATTATTTATCTTTTGAAACAAATTACTAATCTGGTGCAACAGAATACCCATCTATTCGATTCATATTACGGGCACCTAGAACCATAAACATGAATCCAACATGAATCTACTGTTACAATAGAACATTTATCTGGTGCCGCAGACAAGGGCAGATCCATGTGTAATTTTGGGGTACTCCGGCACCCACTAAACTCTATGTAGATTAGGTATAATTATATAAGCGGTAAAATATGATTGGGTGCAATGGCTTGAGGATGTGACTACCATGTCCAGCTTTCTAGGTTCGAATCCCTACAGCTACATACTAATTTTTATAAAAAATTTTGAGCACCCACAACCTTGAATTCCTGGGTCCACCACTGGCCGTAGATAATGGATCTATTTAAATAGATTACTCTTATATTGCATTCATGTTTGCATGCTAGCTATTGTTGAAAAAACAACACACTAGCAGTTACCAAGATGACAAATTCAACTAAAAAGCATAATCTGACTTACCAAAGTCTCCTCTCAAGTAAATTTCAACGTTGAAAGTGATTTACGAAATAAAATTTGGCATAAGAATTTGATCAAAGAGCAGCAGTTGGGGTAACAACAACAACAACAACAATGGTTAAAAAGAAGAATATGAAGATGATAATAAAGTATAAGTTGATGATAATGAATCAGAAGATGATGAATAAAGCAACAGCAATAATGAACAACAAATATAGCAAAGAGAGAGAAAATAACAATGGATGAGGAGAGAGAAAAAAATGTCTTTTTTTCCTTCGTTTCCCATTATATTAACTAACATTTGAATCAAAGTGTAAATTTAAAAACTTGTGGGTTATTTTAAAGTTTTTCAAACTTTCTTAATCCATAATTATGTAATTATCACCTCTACTCAATTATTAAGATTTATGTCAATTACACCTCATTTTAAATCTCTTTTGTCACATGTGGCCCAAACCCCCCGAGACACTAGTGGAGTACTATGTAGTAGATTAATTTTTTGCTCTATGTTTAATATGCTATTATGTTTTGAGAATGAATCTGTTAGTAATAGTTTATCTGTACCTTTAAATGCTAAGCCTAGTATTAGTAGTATGATTTGTAATAATCACAGTACTCTTGGCACTGCTATACGCAGTGCTCCTCCTCTTTGTCACCCCCTTAGTGTTATATATATATATATATTCAATTTATCCCAAAAAAGTTAGCAAAAGCGAGAGTGATAGAAAAATAAATTATCGGCACGCATAAAAAAACTGTAAGTGAATAATAAATAAGTAGAGAAAGTTTTTTTTTTAAAATAAAAATAATTTTTTAAGTAGAAATCAAACCCTAATACTAAAGAAAAACAACCAACTTTAAGCATCAACCTGAAACCACTGCACCAACCACAATATCTATTGTCTAGATAGTCACTGTTAGTATAAGTTTGTTTCAAAATTAAAACGTATAACGTAGGAATCAAACCCTGATACTAATCAAAAACAACCAACCTTAAGCACCAACTTAAAATTATTGCATCAATCACAATATCTATTTTCTGGGTTCTCATAAATATATATAGTTTAATACGAGATTAATAGATGCTCGAGCACTTGAAATGGGGTTCACGAGGAAGTACTCCTTTTTTGGGTTAACAAAGGAACCTTTTATTCATATACACAACGAAAGTTTATTACACCGTTTGGCTTGTATAGGACACCTGAAAATAAAGCAAACACATGGGGTACATGATAACTTTATTGAGTTTCACTAATATCCTCTGACAGTATAAATAAATTTTCATGCTATAAGATCACCTGAAAGATATCTGCACATGCATGTAATTGACCACCCTAGCTCCATGAAAAAGTCATCGAATTTGTAATCTTGAAAATGATGCAGGTCATGACAGTCAGCCTGCTAAAAGCACAAATATGGATCATGACCTAATAATGTAAAAATTCTTTACACTGTCAGAATATATAAATCGAACCTTACTAGATAGCCCACTTTTAAGATGTAGGACATGGTACATATGTAACAACAAGGTGTACAAGAGTAAATTCCCATTTTTCTACGTTTAAGCTCAGCAAAAAATTCCTTTGATATTGGAGTAAAGTAACTGTCTATATTTGCAAATTTGTCAATAAAATTATTATTATTATCATTATAAGAAGATGAATTGGCAATGAAGAAAAGTAGGGAAAATATCAAGAAAAATGCAAAAATGGACACCGACTTTTTCTTTGCCATGGTTCAAAAGTCTAATTAACATTTTGTTTGGATGGTGGTTTGCCATGGTTGCGTAATGTACGGTACTGTACTGTATGTGTAACGCTCTGAAGTTTTTTTTAGCTAAATTTTGTCCCTAAAATATCAAGCATTGGCTTCTAGAATGATTTATACTTTTTTTCCCAGTGGAATCCCTTAGATTTCAACATTTCATTTCGTAGATGATTGAATAAGTTTTTCGTCAACATAATATGCACGCAAAACGGACACTCGGTGAAGGAGTTATGGTTAATTTAAGTCCTAGTCGTAAAACACCGGCATTCCTGTCCTTGGCGCATCACGGAGAGGGTGTAAATGATAATGGTCAATTTCCAGTGGGACTCCGCAATGGTGGCGTGTCGCGGAGTAGGCCAAATTTCCATTCATCAATTTTCAGTGAGCCACCATGATAGTGGCGCGTCGCAGTGGCCCATGAAATCGGGCTCCCAGTTATATTTTAATACCGATCTCATTAAGGGTACATTGAGTATTTTTCACACCTTTATCAGTCCAAAACACGAGATTTCAACCCCAATTGAGCATATTACTCATACATTCACCAAAAATATTCAAGAACACTCTCTAGGGTTCCATATTGATAATCCAAATAAATCAAGATTCAACCGTGGGTTTTCAAAACAAATTGAAGATTTGGAATCCCCAAACTGTGGGCATCAAGAAGCATCCTTTAAATTTCTAGATAGAGGTACCTGGGGTTTATCCCAAAAATACAACATGGGCTCAAAATCAATAGAGCATGATTTTTAGATTTTTATGCATGAATTTCAAAGGGGTTTCGGAATCTATGTTCTAAATTACATACTCCGAATGTTTTTATATTACTATTATTTTGACCTTGTGGTCCTATCCCCTAAATTGATTTACATGTTTACGTATATGTATGAAATTTGAGATTTAAGATCGTTGAGAGCATAAATTATGAACTCCCTCTCGTGTATTGAATTAAAGATTATGGTTTTGTGATTTGAAAGATGCTTTCGCAATATGATATCATTTGAGCATGATTTGAAATTGTTGAGAGAGTATTTCTTGATATAAATGTGTTCTTGTGTTTAAGAGAAAGAATTGCATGTGAACTGAGAACTTTGACATGACCACCTTGTACTGTACTACTGAAATGCTTGACAAAGATGAGTTTCTTGCATGTGTTTACATGAGGCTTGAGAAAGAGTTTCTTTGAATTGAATTGTTAAAATGGTGGTCCCAAAACTTGTGTTTTGAAAATAGTGATTTATGATAGACTAATAATGGCAGAGATGTGACTTGCAAGTCAATGGTATGACGATACCATATGTATTTATGCAATAACAAATTATATTTTTAGAGCATATTTTCAGAGTAGGTTTTCAGAGACTGTATGTTTTGATAAAGTTTTAAAAAGGGTCTTAAATAGGGTTAGGTGGTTACCTGAAGAAGACGCGAGTTCAAGCAACTCTTAGCCTAAAACTGTATTTGCCAATACAGGTAGATTATTATTGTACGCTAGCGATGGCCGTGTGGCGTAGTAGATTCAGAGACTCCAACCCTTGAGGCACACTTGGGTTGGGGGCTTCGCTGCCTAGTTAATGGCAGTTTTCATATAGCCTATGGAATTTTTCAGAGTTGTAGGGTATACCACCTAGCGCAGAAGTAACACAGATTTCTCAGAGTTGAGATGATTTTTATAGAATCTTTAAAATGCCCATGTGAATTCTTACTATATGATATACTTAGGAACTATTTTAAATTGGTCTCATATATGTTTAATAATAAATGATTATTTTGGATATGCTCTGCGTACCAGTACATCTGTATTGACCCCCCTACCTCTCAGGTTTTGAGACTTAGTTTAGGGGTCCAGATAAGCAGTAGATAATTCAGACAGTTGATCACATTGTGCAGTGGTGAGCCTTCTTTATTCCAGAAGGCCTGTCTTTTCAGATTATGTCACTTATTTCAGTTTTGGTCTACTAGGGGCCTTGTTCCAGTTCAGACAGTTGTCAGATTTTCATGTAATAGAGATTTCGCAGACTGAGTCAGAGGTTATTTAGATGTAGTTGATTTACAGTTTCCATACTTGTGTTGAATTCAGAATTGACCATGTTTCCATAGCAGATTTTGTTTCTGCATCTTCTTTTATTATATGAATGTTCTGCATGATTACCAGATAGAGAAGGGCGTTCCGGGCCTTCGTGGTTCGGGATGCCCATCACGGCCAGGCCCTCGTTCGGGTCATGACAGTATGGTATGTTATTATACAATGCAGTACAATACAATACAATGTTTGGATAGACTGTATCGCTAACTGTTGTTTAATGACTATTTTATTATTTGGTTTGATGATATGGTACTATATTGTAACGAATAATTTTACTAAAATACCCTTAATTTTATAAATGTTAAATTTATCAATCATTGTTAGTAAAATAATTTTCTTCCTATTAATTTATCATAGTTATGCCATGCAGATATATTTAGCTAAAGTTATTGCGTACACTAACATGTAACTATTTTTTAGATGACATATCTGATGATATATAAATTCTTTTGTGTAATCAATATATAAAATTTAAACTAAAAAACAAAGAGAGAGAAAATGAAGATGCAATGTTTAATAAAAACACAAATCATATTGCAAAACTAAAGGAGTTATTATCAGGAAGGTTAAATTTGTACCACATAAGATTTTCACATATATATCCACCGAATTTATGACATGATTATTTATTTTTATTCTAAAAACAAAGGATTATAATCGATACACGAGATCATGAAACGAAGGGAGAAATAGTACAATATGATGATGAATTCTTGTTATTTTTTTAAGTTTGAACTACATTTGTAATTTCAGGAATTAATACACCATTTTTAAGAAGAACATGAGCATGGAAAAGCATAACAAGCATGGCAAGGGCAATGCTCCATTCATTGTCATCGCAATTCATCTGAAATTCTCTTTGATGCAACAATAATATCATTATAATTTTTATCAATTTTAGATGATGTTTCCAATAACTATTGCATTATGATAATTGGATGAGGAGTTGCAAAGGAAGAACAGGATTATTAAGAAAATTGTGATAAATGGAAGTATTTTTGTTGGCGTTCTAAATATCTTTGCCATGGTTCATATATATTCAAATTATTGATACTAATTTCCTTTATGGAAATGGTTTATTTATAGGCATTGTTGATAATTTTATAGACATATTTTTCAAGATTCTTTTGGGTATTTTAAAGTTGGCAATAAAGCAATATAAATTATTCAAGTGATAAAGTATTCAAGGAAAATAAATGGTGGAAATTTCAAGATAATCTTTTAGACCACAGTAGAAAATTAAATACACCTCATCTTATACTAATTGATTATTTTACTAGATATAATTATTTCATATTAGTTGTTTATATTATTAAATTAAAAATTTTAATTAAAATTTTTCATATTACTTTTATAATTAAATTTTTCCAAAATGCTCCAACTTATTTGTAATTTTTTTAAATTTCTTTTAAGAAATGAGTTTAACATGCATAAAAGAAGATAAATTACCAACAAATATTGAATGAAAAGAGGAAGAAAATATTATGTTACTTCTTTTTTTGTTTCTTGATAAACGGGTCAGTTATTCTACATGTCATTATTTTGAATTATGAGCATATCATTAAAATATGAATTAAAAAAAATGGAACTAAAGTGGATGACACAGGCTTGTAGAAACTTCACAACTAGGGGAAAAACATTAAAGGGCAAGAAAAATGTGTGGGGTAAAATAGAAGTTATTTTCTTATGAAAAATGTACTTCGTTGTTTTATTGGTTAGTAAGAAATACGTTTTAGAAAAAATTATATTATAAAGATTAATAACAATATTATCAAATTAAATTAGAGAGTGTTCATAAAACTTTTAACTAAAAAAAATTAATAATAACAAGTCAAGTGTCAGTATATAGGTAACATAAAGTTATATAGATCAAGTTGAAATAATTATTAAAAAAAATTCACCTTTTAAGTGAGGAAAATTGTGATTTTCTCCGGCAAACATTAGAAAATGACTTTCTCATAAAAAATAAATTTCTATTAACAAACCCAAGAAATGATTTGTTGCTTTCATACTTCTTCCAAATGTAGAATAACTACTGGTATAGGAGAAAAGAATTTTATTTATGAAGCCTTACATATTTGGCTACAATTGACATATAATATTAAAACAACGTACAACATACCCAATGCATCGTAAAGTGAAATCTTAAGAGAATAGATTAAAGGCCAACTTGATCTCTATCTATCTAATCAATAGGAAGGATATTTCTTATAGATCCCGGCTAAAAAAAACATATATAATATTACAACATTAAGTAATATTAATGCTTTAATTTTGCAATACAACAAGTACAAGAACCACATTGTTCCACACAAACTCTACAACTTGCAATGACATCAGGACTAACATCACTTGTCTTATGGGATAAGAGGGTTCTGTGTGTAATTGGATTATCAAAAACAATATCCCTTGAGCTACTAATTGGGTTGAAGCAAAGTGATGATAAAACAATGAAAAGAGCAAAAATTGTTTCTGTGGTTCTTGCCATTATCACTAGAAGAGAGTGGAGACTATGTTATATATGAAGCGAAATACAATTCATTGGTCCTCCTTTATATAGAGGCAATCATGTGAAAATAGAAGAATTAATTAAAAGGATAACTTGGTGCACTAAATTTATGTTATTTACGGCTTCTTGGAAAAGGTCAAATCACTTTGATATATGTAGTCTTATCTTTTGTTTCTACAAAGGTTATTTTGTAGCTTGAATTCGCGATCGCTTATTGCGCAACAACATATATTATCATGTATGCGGTTAGGGAAGGATCGATCAACCACATTAAACTTGTGTACACAGTCTTAGCATATATTTCTACAAAAGATTGTCTTTATGACTTGAATTCATGATGAACTTCTAATTACACGATGACAATTTTTACTACTATGCCAAGGCTCCCTCTTTTGTTTAGACATCATTTTTCCTTAATTACTTTAGTTCTAAAAAGAATGACTAACTCATTTTTATGTTCAGATTCATTTCTCTATTAAACTTTAATTTTTACTCTTAAATGATATGCTTATGTAGTCGATCACAATGATTTCATGACAGTTTAAGGCCATAAGTTTAACAAAACAAAGAATTTTTCTTAAAATTTATGTTAGTCAATCAAATACAATCACATACTCCCTTCGTTCTCAAATTATTTGTCCCAAATTTTCTAATTTGATTTTTTATTTTACTTGTTTTTTTTCATTAATCAAGACAAGACAATTTTTTTTTCATGTTTTACCCTTTGCATTAATTACATTTTCTTTAAATTAAAATGTAAACATCAATTAATAGAGGTACTATGATAAACTAGGCATGTTATTAATTATTTTTCTTAATTAATGTGTTATCTCAATTTGAGATGGGTAATTTGGAACAGAGAGAGTAATTAGAACAAAGAGAACAAGTCACTTAAATATCTAAATGATTAATGATGTTAATCAATTTGGTCATAGTTGACTTGAGTAGAGCCCCTTTGTTTGAAGAATACAATGTACATATAAATGAATTCACATTCTAGTTTTGAATTTTGTGTTTGCTGCGGATGCCATGGACGATATCACCAATGGCGTTGAGATGCATTTGGTTCGTGTTGACTCTAAACACTCACCAAGAAATAATAAATAAAATGGTAATTTTACTATATCACTATAGGCAATTCAATTATTATAGTGGTCTAAAGTAAAAAATTACTTGGAGGCCTTAAGGATAAAAAATAATAATCTGTTTTTAAAAAAATATATTTTTCTAGCATTTTTACATGCAAAATTAGTAATAATTTTCTTATTTTCTATTTATTTTAATAATTTTTTTAAAATGATATTACAGTTAACACATTTTGTCTTTCTTTAGAGTTGTTGATCTTAGGTAAGATTTTTTAACTTGAATTTTTAAAAACATATTTCTGTTGAGGCAATTGCTATAGGAACTGTTAACATTATTTCATAAGAAAAATAAAAGGAAAATGAACTAATTATAAAAATATCTCTCTATTTCTGAAGTAGAATAATTTCAAAAAGCATCAAAGTCTTTTTATTTTCTTGAATATGTTGATTAAAGTATTATTATTTTACTTATACTACATTCCCTTAATACTATTAATTTTAAAAATAAGTCTAAATAGATAGAGATATTATTATATTCTAAATAGAATTCAAAGTTAAGATAATATTGTTACAAATTCTCGTCATCTAACAATTTCAAATAAGTATTGAACTTAAACTGCTACAATGTTTCATGAATTTGAAAAACTTCAAAATAACTATTCACACTTCAAATCGCTCACAAAATTAAATAATAAATTCAATTTCTATTCATGTCCAAACAAACTCCAATTTCATATATCATTCCCAATGTGAAAATACATATTTTTTCCCCTAAATTTTACATTTTTTTTTATATCCAAACATCTATCTATTATACCTAAAAAGATTTTGGGGACCTAAAACAAATGCCTTACTTGCTTCGCCATGGAGCCTACACTGTGTATCATCCTTTGATAATATTAAATTTGATGGAGTATTGCATTACAGACGAAAAATAATTTCAAGTAAAGATGGAGAGTACGAAAAAACAACAACGAGCATTTCAATACAATACGATACATTATGAAATTATATATGTAACAACCATCAAGGTAACTATATAAGATATGCAGAAAATAAGAGAGACAACTTGTTACAGATCGATACTTATTAACGTTTCTCTCAACCACAACATGTTGCATGATCTGTGCAGAAACATAGTGAATCAAGGCAACAAATATCACACATGAGTTGTGGCAATATTTTTCTAAACATGATGTGATCATAAGAAGAAGAGGAAGAAGAGGAAGGAGAGGAAGAGGAGGAAGAGGAGGAGGAGGAGGAGGAGGAACAAGAAGAGAGGAGAAACAAGAAGAAGGAGAAGGAGAAGGAGAAGCAGTAATAGTAGTAGTAGTGCTAATTGCAAAAATAATAATTAAAGTTTCAGCAAAAAGAACTATACCTTTTCTATCCATTGCGAATTAGAGTTAATATTTTAAATGGTCATTGAACTTTAGACTTTTATATCAGAAAGTTACTTAACTTTGGACTGTACTCAGAAAGTCACTCAACTTTAGATATTTTACACAGAAAGTCACACAACCCATTTTATTATTTTTTAAACTAATTTTTGTTCATTGTGAAATTTCTTTTAATAAAAGAATTTTAAAAAATACAAAATATATATTTAATAACTTTTTTACCCTTTTATCGTTCATTCCTCTTAAGTTAGGATTTCTAGCATCTCCTTCTCGCTTTTCCTCATTTCTCTTTTCCTAGTTAGGGATTTCTCCTCTCTCTTATCTTGATTTAGCACTATGTTTCAAGAATTTGCTTTGAAGATGGAATAGAAAACAGCAAGTGAATCTCAAATAGAGGGCTCTAACTTGTTTTTGTTTCACGAGAAAAAAAAATACTATGCAACTAACTCCCGAGAAAATAAGGTGCTCTTAACATTTTATTTTTTGTTTATATGAAAAAATTATAATTTTGTCTAATTTTGAGTTTTCTTATTTTTATATGTAATTATTTATTGTTGGATCGAAGAAGACAAGTGGGATTAGGGTTCTTATTAATGTGGATATTAAACAAAGAACCTTTGGATTCTGCTTGTTTATGATATTATTTGTCTACACTTGTTTTAATATCTGTTTCTAGGGAACATCGTCACAGTTTGAAAATTTTGTAAGCACGATGCTAACTGAAGAAGTTAAAGATGACAATGTTCTAAATTTAAGCGATAATGTACTAGGAATTATCCGAAGTAAAATTGAGGGAGAGGTAGAGGATGATAATTTCAATGATTCTAATTACAACTTGAAGAAATACGATGAATATTATCATGATGTTGTTACTGAGCGCCGTGGCATGAAGGCAAAAGGTAGACCCCAAAAAGGTACTAGTAATCGGAGTAATAAGGTTGGTCCACCCACTAATGAAATTTTAATTCCATAAGTTAATAAGAATGTAGAATCAGATTATTATGATTATGATGAATTTCTAGAATGGGGTACTGATTCAGAAGACGTGGTAGAATATACAAAGAAAAATGCAAAAAAATGACAACCCTATTTTAGATGTATGGATGAAATTTTTCAATTTTGACAAATTTAAGGAGGCATGTATGAATTGAGAAATTAAAAATATGAGACAAATATACTTCACCGTCAATGACCAAAAAGGACATACTTGTAAAAATAAGCAATCTGGGTGTTCATTTCATGTCTTTGAAAGTCCAGTAAGTATGTTTTATCCCACAATTTAGATCAAAATCCTGAATATAAATCATATAGGTCCTTCCATGTCTGACAATTTTCATATGAAACCTCAATGAATTACACACAAATATTTTAATATTCTTAGAGTTGATCTATCATGGAATATTGGTGGAATAATTGTGATGGTGCAGAAGGACCTTGTCTACATAATAGAATATATGAAGACATTGAAGGCAAAACGACAAGCATTGAAATGAATTTTATGGCGATAATGGTGCACAATATGAAAAACTATTAAGGTTATAGGGTTGATTTGAAGAATAGAAATCCAAACTTTAATGTAGATATTTGGAGAAATAAAGGTAAATTTAAGAAATTTTATATGTTTCTTTCTCCTTTGAAGGAAGCCATCAAGATGGGTTTAGGCCATTAATAAGCCTAGATGGTTGTTGGCTTAAGGGTACATATGGAGGCAATTTGTTAGCTGTCGTTGCAATTGATCCTAATGATTGCATATTTCTTATTGCATATACTATGATCGTTGAAGCTGAAAGAAATGAGACTTGGAGTTGGTTCCTAACTATCTTGGATATGATTTAGAGATAATGAATAGTCACTACGTTGCACTTATGTCTAATAAACAAAAGTTGAAACATCCAAGTCCTTTATCTTTCAAGTTCACTCATATTTTTTATAGTATATAGTTAACTATTTAAAACTAATGTTACAAGGATTGATTGGAGTCATTAAGGAACTATTTCCAGAAGCAAAACATAGAAATTATGTCAGATACATATATCAAAATTTTAAACAGAAACATAAAGACAAGGCATTAAAGGATCTAATATGGAATGTGGCAAAGGCAAGTAATAAGGTGAAGTTTAAGATATGTATGGAACAACTTTAATAATAGAATACCGACGCTGGAAAATGATTTGTTCATCCCGAAAGACCATTCGAGACCTAGACCAGAGTATTGTTCAAGAAATATAGCAATGTGACATGCTCTTGAATAATTTTTATGAAAGTTTCAATAGGTACTTATGTATTCTTGTGTCTATTTAAAGTATCAAACACATCTACTAATCTTATCATTATGCTCTTTATATTTTAATTTGTAGGTACATACTTGATCCAAGAGACAAAACAATTATAACTCTATTGAATTTGAATGTGTTCATGATTACCATGTTAATGGGATTTCTAGTTCATGATTTACTACAAAATTCATGCGGAATTGATTGATATGTGTGCATTATCATGTGAAACCATGTTGAAACCCTTGAAGTTGTAAATGTGGAATTGAACTGTGATGCTTACATGTTATTTTAGTGTCATGTGCATAGATTATGTCCTTCAAGTGTTTGATGAATTGTTTATGTGAGTTAAATAGTGAAATTATATCATGTCAGCATATATTCAGGTTCATGTTATGCAAGTGGTTGCTAGAATGTCCCAAATGATTGTACGATGACCAAGTACTTAGATATCATGTTTCAAGATTCTGCTATGTCATATAATTTATGCTATCGAGTCCTGGGGGTATTAATACCCAATAATTTAGCTGTTTACCTAGAGCAATGGTCAGTAATATGATAGTATTAGTCATGTCACGATTGGTAGAATTCAGTCAGTTAACAGAATTCAGTAGTATTCCGTCAGTCCACCGAACCCAGTGAACTTAGTTCAGTTTAGTTATACAGTATGATCAAAAATAGTTCAGTCCATCCTAGAACAGTTTAGAATCCAGTCAAGTGTGTATTCAGTTGGGAGTAGGATTCAGCACCGAGTGAACGCACGGATGAGGACTCACCTGCCAATAGAGGGTGTGATTCTTAGAACCAGTCCTTGTGTTCCAGAACTACGTAGCCAGCGTAGGTTGAGACATCAACCTGCCATTTGAGGATTTATGAGGTGATCTACCTGCTAGTTCAGGGTATTACTATTCTCGTTCAGAGCACCTACCAGATGAGGGTGACTCAGTTTGTCTTTACCCGTAGCACGGTACTGACACCCTTCCAACTGGGGTTACAGGTTGGACCCCAATCAGTTCATAGAAGGGAATATCGGTTAGATGATTACTTCCTACCATCTCAGTTTCAGTTCCTGTCTCTGTATCGAACTCAGTTCAGTGCTATAGAAAAATCAGGACTGTCAGATACAGTCATTCAGCTTAGAACAGAACTCAGTATAGTTCTACAGAATCAAGACAGTCAGATATAGTTACTCAACTATCATTAATCCAGTATCAGTAGGCTCAAATATCAATTAATCAGCATTCAAATTTCGTATCCCAGTATTATCACGATCTCAATTATAGTTTACATATTCACGCATGTACTCTCATTTAGTTATACTCACGTCATTCAATTAGTATTGTTCATACATATGAACCATGCATTTAAGCCTACCTCACTTTTCATACCGTAAATTCAAAGTACTAACGCATACCTTTCTTTTGTGTTATGATGTTTTATATCATAGGTTCAGACGCGCGGGCTTCCGATCATACTTAGCAGCTCAGATATTCAGCTGACAGAGTTAGTGGTGAGTCCTGTTAGTTCGAGGAAATAATTATTAATTCAGTAGTTCAGCTTATTTTAGTAGTTCAAAGTTAGTTGGGGACTTGTCCCAACAACTTCCTATTTCAGACAGTTTGAGGCTTTTTCAGACTAGAGTATTTTCAGACAGATGTATGAGATTTGGTATTTGTTATATCGTATTCAGTTTTATTACAGTATTGAACCTTATGGAATATTTTTTGCCTAATTTTTGCATATTATAGTATTATTATTCAGTTATTGCAGCAGGTACCAGTCATGGGTTAGCTTGTGCTCCTTCAGGATTATGAGCATCATGTAACGTCCGGGGTACAGACTCAGAGTGTTACAAACTTTGTATCAAAGCCTAAGGTTCAACAGTATCCTAGGAGGTCTGAAAGTCATATCTAGTAGAGTCTTGTGCATGAGTATGTAGCATTCCACACTTATGGACAAGAGGCTGCGAGGTATTTTAGAAGAAGTTTCCCTTTTTTCTGTACTCATATCATGCGAGTAAGCATGAAATCCTATTAATCTCTATGTCTAATATAAGTTTCTCTTCCGTTTACAGAACATGCCTCTAAAGAGGACTAAGAAAAGAGGAACGGAAGATCAGGCAGAACCCTAGCCCGCCAGCCAGATCCTCGAGACGAACACGTCTCCCACGCTGAATTTAGAGCAGCTTTCACCACCCTAGCTCATTCTGTGTCATCCCAGAATGAACATCCAGTTGTTGTTTTATCCAACCTTATGACTAATATTGTAGCTTCCAGGATTTGAGATTTCACCCGAATAAACCCTCCATCTTTTACTGGGTCTAAGTTAGATGAGGACCCTCAGGAGTTTCTTGATCAAGTGCAGATAGTTACGAATATTATGGGGGTGTCTACTGTTGAGAGTGCTAAGTTGGCCGCATATAAGTTGCAGGATGTGGCCCACTCATGGTTCAAATAGTGAAAAGTAGAAAAAGCCACAGATGCAGGGTTCATAGAATGAGAGGAGTTTGCCATTGCTTTTCTAGATAGGTTCTTTCCATTAGAGTTGAGAGAAGCGAAGGTTTTGGAGTTTATAACTCTGAAGTAGGGTAATATGACAGTGAAAGAGTATTCTCTCAAGTTTACTCAATTAGCTAGATATGTTCCTCATGTGGTGGCAGATAGGAGATCTAGGATGAGTAAGTTTATGTTGGGGGTATCTAGCAGTGCGGTCAAGGAATATAGGACCGCAATACTGATTAAAGAGATGGACATATCCAGGATCAGTAGATTGAGGAGGCTAAGAATATAGAGAAGGAGAGGGAGAAAAAGAGAGCAAGAATAGGTAGTTTTAACTTTGCTCAATCTAAGTTAGATGGTGGGAATCGTTCTTAGTTCCGCCCTAAATCCTTAGTTCTAGCTTCATCCTCAGCTAATGCTCCAGTGCCAAAATTTAGAGATGGCAATAAAGATAGGAACCAGACTCTAAACCCCAGGGTAGTGTCAGCAGTGCCCTAACCAATCCCCATTGTCAGAAATATAGCAAAAACCACCAGGGCATCTGCAGAGCGGGTAGCAATGTGTGTTTCGGGTGTGGAAAACCAGGCCACAGAGCCATAGATTATCCCCAATCAGGTTCTCAGGGTCAGTATAACCGTCCCCCAGCTCAATCCAGTCTACCGAATCAGCAAGGTGCGGCTTCCAGTGCCACCAGTGGGCACTCTATGCTCTTCATTCCCGACAGGATCAATAAAGTTCTCATTGTGTGGTCACTAGTATGTTACAAGTTTTCCACATACATATTTATGCTTTGCTAGATCCAAGAGCTTCATTGTCCTTTGTTATTCCATATATTACAATTGATTTGAGAGTTAGTCCCAAAATTCTAACAGAGCCCTTCTTAGTCTCCACCCTAGTAGGTAAATCTATCATAGCCCAGCTGGTATACAGGAACTGTCCGGTTATGATATCTCAGAAAGTCACTTCAACAGACTTAGTTGAATTAGAGATGATAGATTTTGATGTCATTCTCGGCATGGATTGACTTCATTCCTGCTATACCTAAGTCAACTGCCAAAACAAAATTTTCCAATTTCAATTTCCAAATGAGCCCGTCCTAAAATGGAGGGGTAGTACTTTAGCACTTAAGGGTCATCTTGTTTTCTACCTTCGGGCGAGAAAAATGATATCTAAGGGATATTTCTCGTTCAAGTCCAGGAATCTAGTTTAGAAACCCCTACCGTTGAATCAGTGTCAGTAGCATGTGAATTCCCAGATGTGTTTCTCGAAGATCTTTTTAGAGTTCCTCCCGAAAGGGAAATCGACTTTGGAATAGATTTTCTTCCAGATACTCATCCTATATCTATTCCGCCATATAGAATGGCTCTAACAGAACTCAGAGAATTAAAATAATAGTTAAAGGATTACCTAGATATGGGATTCATCAGACCCACTATGTCCCCATGGGGTGCCCTAGTTTTATTCATGCATAAGAAATGTGGTTCTCTCAGAATGTGTATTGACCACCGTCAGCTAAATAAAGTCACGGTCAAGAACAAGTATCCCCTTCACAAAATTGATGACTTGTTTGACCAACTTCAGGGTGTGAAATGCTAATTTCTAACAGTAAATGTATTGGATCAAGTTAATTTCACATTCAAAAAACAATATATAATCTAATTATATAGTTAAAATGACTGCAAATTGTAATCATTAAAAAAACAATTATGTTATACTTCACCTGGGAAAAAAAGTACGACATGCTAAACTAATTAACTATTTAGAGGAAGCAATGCTTTGCTATAAAATGAATATAGCAAGGGTTTGAAGGTGAAGAATAGAAATCTTAAAACATTGTTGATGTTATAAAATAAAATAATAGAGTAAAGAAGCTAAAGAATACATTTGTATCTGTGTATACAATAGATACAAATGCATGCCTTTATATGCATTTCTATCAACATTTCAACCAATTGAAATGGTTGGTTTAAACATGAAAAGTCATGCATTTGAAAAGTACGGTAACATTTGAAAATGGAGAGATATTCTTGTCCAGACTTTGAAGGGCAACGAACTCAAGTTTTGTTATATTAGACATATTAAAAGAAAGAAAAAAATAATATCTTATCCTTCAAATTTTAAAATAGTGAAGTCTTGTTCTGATAACGTGTTATAAAATAACGAAGTAAAGAAATTAAGAAACAAATCGTAGAGACTTTTATTATCTATTTATCTGTGTATACAATAGATACAAATGCATGCCTTTATAGGCATTTCTGCCAACATTTCAACCAATTGAAATGGTTAGTTAATATAAACATGAAAAGTCATGCATTTGAAAAGTAAGGTAACATTTGAAAATGAAGCAACAACCACACTACCTTTCTTAACAGTTGAAGCTTTATATGTGTGAAGCACTACCAATAGAAAATGACATACATTGGTAGAGTAATTAAGTATATTCATTAAGATTAATATCCGTTCATTCAAACGTAAAGTCATGGCTCTTGAAAGCATGTCTTTTCATTCTTCATTGTTTTGAATGTTTTTGTTTTAAGTTGAGAATATATTCATGACACTTTTAACTTTTCTAAAAAATAAAGTAATTAAAAGAAAAAATAGAAAATATGTCAAAAAAAAAGAAAATAGATAAACAGCGATGGTGGTCTTAGAAACGAGTCACATTATTTCCTCTCTCTCTTTCTCTCTCTATATATATATATTTGGCTGACATGCTATTATTGTCTTTTTGCCAAAATAAAGAGTGTTTTAACTAGCTTATTGTTAATAAATACTTCAAAAAAGATATAACTCATTAGTATAGTTTCTTAGTAATAGCAAATTTTCTTTATTTAAATAACGGAAAAAGGCCAGAAATACTCTTCAAGTATTTAAATTGGTTAAAAAATATCATTCATTTATCTATTGGGCTAAAAATACCCCTCCATCCACCTTTATGACTCAAGTACACTCTTACAACTAACGGATCTTTCTTAAACCATGATTAAGAAAATTTATTTATTATGTATCAACTTTCTATTAGTTGCAAATGAAATTAATTAAAATGATATTATCTCATCATCAAAATAGGACCAAACTAAGATTGCCCGACTGAAACCCGACCCATCACATTTTTCACACACATCCACCTGCACAACAGAATATACTCCTCTGCAGAATTCACACACAATAGACCTCCTCTACCAACACTCAACTTATTCATCCTTAACTAGTAATTTCACCATGAACATCTCCTTTTCTCTTTTCGGTAAACTAACACCATAAACACACTCATTAATGAACAAAAATTCTCCTCCATTCTCCATCTTTCCATAGCAACACCACCATCACCTTCATCTTCATCTTCATTTCAGCCATTCTTCTCCTTCATAAATTAACAACTCCATTTCCTCCATTGTTTCTCTCTATTAACACAGAAACCACCTTCCATCATTATAGACACCTTACGATACACACCATCAAAACATCATTTTCCCTTCATTCCAATTTTTCAGAAAGTCATGCACACTGCATACACGTCTCATCTCCTTCATCGCAGATCGATATTAACAAAAATTTTCAGCTACAGACTCATTGATCCACCACCCAAACACCAGAGCCACACCACCATCGAATTTCTTCCTCTATTTTCCATTAACAACAACGAAATATTCCCTCAATTAATAATGAAAATTATCGTAAAGGCAACTCTAAAACTACTTTGGTGTTCACGTTTATGATTTGGGTGGTTTTAGTTTGGTTGATTTTGATTATAAGATAATGGCATTTTAATTAATTTAATTTGCAACTAATAGAAAACTAACACGTAACAAATAAATTTTTAATTATGATTTAAGCAAGATCCATTAGTTTTAAGGGTAGCCATAAAGGTAGATGGGGGTATTTTTGGCCAATAGATAAATGAAGGGTATTTTTTAACTAATTTTAATACTATTTCAGACCCTTTTTCATTTAAGAAGGATAAAATTAAAATAACATCATCAATGTCTTTTTGATTATCTAAAATGTCACTTATTTAGGAACAAAATTTAAAAAAGGCTAAAATATCACTTATTTAGAAACAAATCTTCTTGATTATCTAAAATATTGCTTATTTAGCAACAAAATAAAAAGGTTAATAAATAACTTACTAAGAAACAAAATAAAAAGATAAAACCTCTGTTATTTTATTTCTTTCTATAATAACGACGCTAATCATAAGAAAAAACTGGCTTACACTGAAAGTAAAAAAGTGTTCACCTAAGAACTTAGTCAAAGTTAGAACTTCCTCGGTGTGACCAAGGGTGGCAATTGGGCAGGTTGGGTCAAGACCTAATTTGATTTAAATTTGTTGGGGTCAAAATGGGTTAGGTAAGGAGTTATAATCTAATTCGTTTAGTTTTTATTAAGTTTTAATTATTATTTTTTTATAATTCTTTAGTATCGAATAAAATTAGTTTTTTTTATTATGACTATATATAACATATCAAATAAGAAAAATTAAAAATATTAACAAGAATTATCAAAAATCAATTTGTGTTATATATTAACCCAATTTTTAATGAGTTAAAATGGATTAAATTGAAATGAGTTGAACTCATAAATGGGTGGATCAATAATCAATCAACACTTGAATGGGTGGAATTTGATTTTTTCCACCCCTAGTTGTGACATAGAATGAAGGTGCACAAAATAACGAAGCAAGAAATTTTACCAAGATAATTCAAAAAATTCGAACTTGTGACTTAAATAATTTTTATTACTTCTACTACTTTTGCCATTATTGGCAGATTTTCAACATTTAGGTGTCCTAGAGTTGGGACGACTTCAACCTTAGAGGTGCAGATTTGGCAGAATCTAGTAATTATAACTCAAATTTTATATTTATAGATAATTTATTCGAATCCAATAAGAAAAAACATTTGGGATTCAAAATTTGTAAATTAAATTTTGACTCTGCCTCTATCCTGGAGAGAAAATTCTGTTACGACATATTGTCATGATAGCCAATAGAAAGAATCTCAAATCTTAGACATACCATTGTAATCCAACTAGTTTTAAGTTTCATGCCAACTTCTCTGATTCGGTTAAGAAATGCAATAGGTTTGAATGGAAAGAAAAATGGGACTAAATGATAAGACGTGGTTGCTCAAGTTGTAAGCTTACTTCATCTCTAAGTCTAAGTTTATGAATTTGAGTAACCAATAGACCAAAAATATATAAAGCTTTTAAGAAAGGGAATAGTAAAAATGGTGCAGGCGATGAAATTTCATTAAATTTAAATCCGTACGAAATTTAGATTATATTAAATTCAAAATATATTAGTTCCAAATAAATATAATGAATTAATATAACTGGATTAATTATTTAAGTCCAAACATATATGGATTCAAATAAAATTCAATATTTATTAAGCTAGTCCATTAATTTGGGCTACAAATGGTGAACCCACATTGCTAAGCCCAAGATATTATCATATTCTAGATGCCTAAATGAGTGCCACATATCAAATGACCCGGCATGCTAAGTCAAGTGAAGGAGCCAATAGGACTATGCCACATTTCAAAATGATGCAGCTGACCTAGTTGTAACGATCCATTTCATCGTTACTAAATTATTCGTAATAGATTCATGAAAATTCTTGATTTCATGAGGGTCACTCATAGCTTGTCCTTACAAGTGGCATAGTATTGACACCATTCCAATTAGGGTTACAGATTGGACCCCAACTTAGCCATAATGGTGTGTTATAGGCATGTCAGCTAGATAACTACTTTCCATAATTTTAGTATAGAATCAGGACTGTCAGATACCGTTATTCAGTCTCAGTAATAGAACTCAGATAGTTCTATTGAATTCAGGACGGTCAGATACGGTCAACTCAAAATAGTACGAAGCACAGCTAGTTCCATCAGATTTAGGAATATCAGATACAGTCACTCATGTCACTAGTTATATCAGTTATCAGAAATCAGTTATCAGTCATGTTAGTTATCAGTAAATTTATGTTATCACGATCTCAAATATACTTACGACGTATTTATGCATGTTTTCTCATGTTCATATTAGTCAGTTATCCAGTATTGTTCATGCATATGAACCCTATACATTTAGCCTATTTTTCATACATACCAGTATATTCAAAGTACTGACACATTTGCGATATGGTGTCTTATACCATAGGTTCATAAGCACGAGCTCCAGAGCATCAGTTGCATCCCAGTCTCAGTAGTCAGAGTTATCAGTGAGTCCTCATCTTTCGAGGACATGATCATTTATTTATCATCTCATTAATTAATTTATAAGTTGGAGTTAGTTAGGGACATGTCCCATCAAATCCTTATCCAGACAGTTATGTTTTAGAGGTTTTTCAAACTACAATATGTTTAGACAGTATTTTAGTTTTGGGTATTCTATTACGACAGACATGTATGATGGAGCTAAAACTCAGGTGAGGACGGCGGGAGGAGACTCAGAGAATTTCACTATCTTGAAAGGATTGCATCAGGGATATATACTCTTAGTCCCTTTTTATTTGCTTTGATGATGGATGTGTTGACGCGGCATATTCAAGGAGAGGTGCCTTGGTGTATGCTTTTTGAAGATGATGTAGTTTTGATTGATGAGACACGGGGGGTGTGAATGATAAATTAAAGGTACGGAGACAAACTCTTGAGTCTAAAGGGTTCAGGTTGAGTAGGAGCAAGACAGAGTATTTGGAATGCAAGTTTAATGACGTGAGGCTGGAGAATGTGGTGGTAGTGAAGTTGGAATCACAGGTGGTATATAAGAGGGATAGTTTTAAGTATCTCAGGTCCGTGATTCAGGGTAACGATGAGATTGACGAGGATGTCTCACACCGTATTGGGGTGGGATGGATGAAGTGAAAGCTCGCTTCAGGGGTGTTGTGTGATAAGAAGGTGCCGCCCAAGCTTAAAGGCAAATTATACAAGGTGGCAGTCCGTTCGGCCATGTTGTATGGAGCGGATTGTTGGCCAGTTAAGAACTCCTACATTCAAAAAATGAAGGTGGTGGAAATGCGGATGTTGTGTTGGATGTGTGGGCTGACCAGGGGGGATAGAGTTCGAAATGAGACTATCAGGGAGAAGGTTTGTGTGTCTCCAATGGAGAATAAGATGCGGGAAGTCCAATTGGGATGGTTCGGACACGTGATAAAGAGGGACATGGATGCCCTGGTTCGTAGGTATGAGAGGTTAGCTTTGGATGGTTTTAGGCGGGGCAGGGGTAGGCCGAAGAAGTACTGAGGAGAGGTGATTAGGTGGGACATGAAGTAGTTACAGCTCACTGAGGACATGACCCTAGATAGGAAGATCTGGAAGACGCGAATTAGGGCAGAAGGCTAGGGTCAGTATGGGTTGCTAGTGTAGGGAATTACTTCGTCAGGGTATTATTCTTGTTATGATACTTTATTTCATGCTTTATTACGAATCTGTTTACTTTTCTCTATTTACTATTACTTGTGGATTTTGTATTTATGTTATGCCATCTTGTTCCATACTTTACTATAAATTTGTTTAGTATTCCATGTCTCAAGCCGGGGGTTTATCGGAAACAACCTTTCTACTTTTTTAGAGGTAGAGGTATGGACCGCATACATTTTACCCTCCCCAGACCTCACTATGTGGGAATATACTGGGTTCATTGTTGTTGTTGTTGTATTTTATTACGACACTCAGATATTATCTTTTATCAGTCATGTAGTTTTGAACCTTATGGCCTTTCAGCCTCCAGTTCCGCATTATATTTAGTATGTTATATAGTGCACAGGTACAGATATCATTCATGGGTTAGCTTGTGGTCCTTCGGGGGTCGTGACCACCGTGTAGCGTTCTGAGTACCATATTTGGGGCGTTATAGATAAGAAGTCACATTTGTACTTGGTGTTTAGGTATGGGTTCACTTTAGAAAAGTGATATTTCCAAGCAAAACAAAAAATAAGCTTCTTCCAAGAGGAGATGGACCTTTTAAGTTCTTGAGAAGATTGGAGATAATGCTTACAAAGTGGACTTACCAAGTGAATATTTGGTCTACAATGTTTTCAATGTTAGTGATTTATCTCTTTCTTATGTAGGTTTGGAAAATTTGAGGATGAATTCTTATGAATTCTTATCAAAGTGATGCTGCTTCAATAAGGCTTTTCACAACAAGTCAAGCTAGGTCCTTTGTGCATTTCAAGATTTATGGATGAAGATGGTATCTTTGGATGGCTTCAATATGGATGACTTGAAGATATTTAATATACTAAGTGTCTACCATTTAAATTAGCTTCTAATTTAGATAAAGGACGATTTGGTATTTTTTTTTTTACTTCTTTTAACCCTTATTTTAATAGTTAACTATTAGGGTGAACCACTAGTTTTTGAATATTGACGATTTGTGCCTCCTTTGAGAGATTGAGAACCCTTTGTTGATTTTCAACACATGTCCGAGGATTTTCAAGTATTTTACTACCTTCTTGAGGATTCTAATAGATTAGGTTCCTTTTAGTCCCCAATTAAGTGGTGTTTTGGTTAGTTTCAACGTTGCATCTTTTAATTGTTTGAGTCTAATTGTGTCTATCATTCTTTAATTTTTATCTTTATTTATATCTTGCTTCCATTTTCTTGTTTCACATCATACAAAGACTCAGAAAAAACATAAGGCCACACAACACCATAAAGCTCAACAAAGTATTCTAGAACAAGCATAGTATAGTGTAGCCAAACTAGTATTCTTGGCTAAACTCTATATGATCATTTTGACTCTTGGATTATTTTAAATGCACCTTAAACACTCTAAACATGTAACTTAGCACATAAATAAACAAATAACACTTTTTTATTCATTAAACACACCAAATTTTCCTCTAAACTAACTAAACAAATGTAGATAATGACACTTAAGTATATAAATACCCCTAAGATCACCACCCACACTTGAAGCTTTGTTCGTTATCGAACAACTCCTTACACTAGACTAAACCACGGAAAACTCTCAGATCACTACTTGAACTAAGACACTCAAGCTAGAACTATAATGACTACATGAATAGCAATTTCTACATTAAGTGTTTCATATTGCAATTGAAAACACATGAATACCACTTCAAGACATCCTATCCTCAATAATTAACTTTACCAAGTTGTCAAACTCATTCATATTACTTAATAAAGTGATCATATAAGTCATCTATCAATCATTAAACATGCACCCTAACCATAAGATAGTCACCCATATTCACTCATAGATTTGTAATTTAACATAAAATGGGTGTAAGAATCAAATTCCACTCACTCTCACAAAGAATTCACATGTCACATATGATGACCCATCTTAGCGAAGTACTCCACTAATATCAGAATAACAAAGCTCAAGATCAAGTAGAACTTTAAAGATTGTAATGTAGGCTATGCACTATTCTAGCCAGTAATGGTGACTATCTTTCCTAAGTGCTTTAATACATCACACTTTATGCTAAAATCATCTACAACCAATCTAATTTTTTACCACTTTTATCTACTCACCTCTCTTTTGTTTTTCCCCATCTCTTTAAGATAGCTTACACATCTTTAGTTGGGAGTGGTTGCTATCAACACATAATTCACTTTTTTTTGGTCATTTTTTCTTTTCATTACACTACTCCCTACCAATAACACATAAATTTTTTAAAAACACCCACAGTTATTACTTTGGGGCTTCAACTTTACTTTTTCCTTCTTCAATTTTACACTCCTTAACATCTTAATTTTTCAACTAAAGCATTTAGAATTTTTAAATCAAATTTTGGTCAACTAAAGGAACATTAATAAGCTATATATGAGGATATAAAAATAGGCTAAAGGCTCAATGAGATTAACTAAGGTCATGTAGGAAGGGTTGATAAAATTTGTATAAAACATGGCTATAGAGGTATAAAACTTGGTTGTCACAGAAATGCCTATATCATTCCTAAACTCATAATTCCTTATTTTTCTTTGCAAACACATTGGGAAAGTTCTAGACATCAATATGCACACATAAAATATAACAAAACCCTCAACAGACATAGCACATGTTCAACTCAAGGAGGATCTCTATAGACTCTCAACCAAACAATCGCAAGAATTCGAATTTAAGCCAACATCAAACCAGACTCAGGTAAAAGAGTCTAGGTGTCTCACAGAAGTTATTTAATTTTCACATCATGCCTTAGGATTCAACACCACTTGCAATAAGTAATCTTTTACAACACCTATCTAGAGCATCTCTATCTAGTCCAACAAACCAAAAATTTTAAAATTACTCCTAGAAATTAGAAAGGATATTGGGTTCACAGTTTTCCTATCCCCTTTGAAAAAAAAAGGAAAAACTGAGGGGCGGGTGAGGTGTACTTCTAGTAAATAGATAAACCAACAAAAACTGAAAGAATAAACAAAGATAAAATCTTTTTATATTTTTTTTTAAATTTAGTAAAAAAAACATGTAAATAGATAAAAATGAAAATACTATTGGGAACTTCATCCTAAAAAAATAGAAGACTCCTCACCTCACACTTAAAGCCATACTTTGTCCCAAAGTATAAATCAAATTAAGAACAAAGATTAGAAATATTTACTGAGGCCTATAGTCCTAGCTAGTAGCATATCACTTTCTTTGATTTCCATCATATGGGCCGGGGGACCCTATACATAAGCTTTTTTCATGATCCTTAGCTTAGATTTTAGATACTTAGACTACCTCTAATCAACAAACAAATAAATACAAAATAACTAACTCTATTACAAGATAGGTTGCCTCCCAAGTAATGCCTAATTTATTATCGTGGAATGACTCATATCACAATCATCATCCACACTGTCTCAATTTTTTCTTAGCAAACTGGCACTTTCCTGGATGATACTTCCTACACAAGTCACAATGAGGGTATGACCTAGCAGGTTGAGTCACACTCCCTTGCGACTGTGTACCCTACACTCTCGGTACACTATTAGATGGAAAATGAGAAAGTCATTAATCACTTTAGGGCTTGGGTTCTGGGGCGCTAGCTGATGACTACGTATTGCTCCAAAACTTCTTTTTAGACCACCTGTTACCCCAATTACTACCTTAGTGTTGACTGAGGAAAGAAACAATCTAGAAAAGCTTCAAGAAACTCACCCCACATCAAAGGTTCAATAATTGTGCCCTTAGAATCCTCCTATTCATTGTACCACTAATTTCCCGCATCCTTTAGCTGATAGGCCGCAGTTCAACCCCTTCAACCTCATTTGCATACATAACCCTAAACATTTTCTCCAGTTCATCAATGAAACCTTGGGGGTACTCCTCAACCTTTGTACCAGTGAATATAAGTGGGTTTAGCCTCATGGATTGGCCCACCCGGGTAACCTTAAATGAACCAGATACAGACCCCATATCTTCAGATCATCGATCCTGAGAGGCCACCAACTGGGCTATCATATGCATAGACTATTGAGACTCAGCACTAGATACTTCTTTCTTAGGAAGTGGAGTACAATTAGCACCAGAACCAGGAGCCCTGGGTGCTCTAGGTGGACTAGTCTTAATAGGAGGGACTCCCAGAGTAGCAACAAACTCTAGAGAACGATCTATGTTATGGGTTCACATCCCATGGGTTGGGTGAACATCCTCAGCTTGGGCATTCTGTTCATTGGATTGACTAGGATGCATGACAACTTTTTGAAATATAGGAAATCATTGATTAGAGGATATAAAGATTCTATAGCACAAACTAAGTCATAAAAAAGGAGAGGCATTCCTAAACTCCTTGTAGTCCCCTTCTTATATGTGTGGTACGCTACATACCCATAAATAAAGCTCTACCCGATGCGATATCACAGATACCCTAGGACAATGAATCATACTTTGATACCAAGTTTATCACGACCCAACTTGAGGCCCTGTTCGCGATGAGCATCCCAAACCATAAAGGCCCGAGCGCCCCTCCAATCTGGCAATCATGATCATCATTCATATCTTATTAAGAAATGAAGAAAATATAATAAGACGGGAAC
Organism: Capsicum annuum; assembly: GCF_002878395.1. NCBI lineage: Eukaryota > Viridiplantae > Streptophyta > Magnoliopsida > Solanales > Solanaceae > Capsicum > Capsicum annuum. Next base: position 33,108,602 of record NC_061116.1, read on the forward strand.
ATGGTCACTCTCTGAGTTCTAATGAATAATACAAAATTAAGTTCATAACATTTAAAACACATAACAACTGTCTGTGAAATCTCTAACGATATGAAAATCAATATCTTGCCTAAGCTGGGACAATTCCCCTAATCGAACTAAAAATAAAATGAAATAACAATGTTAAAAAAATAGGCCTTTCGAAATAAGGGAGGCTAACCAATTGCACTACGGCTTAGTGGGACCCCTAGACTGAGCCTCAGACTTTGAAATATAGGGGGTCAATACAAATGTACTGGTATGCAGAGCAATCAGAAATAATATACTTTTATATATAACATAAGTGAGATCATTTCATAAAGCATTATGCATGGAGTAATTCCAAAAACATGGGCAATTCTCAAATGATCTTAAGATGATTCTATAGATGCAATTCCTTTCTTTATTTTACTTCTGAGCTAGGTGGTATACCCTCTATATCTGAAAGTATCACATGGGCTATATGGGATCTGCCCTTAACTCGGCGGCCAAGACCCCAACCTAAGTTTGCCGCAAGGGTGGAGTATCTGAATCTAAAAAATGCTACAGGGCACTAGAAAAATGTATAATCCCTCTTTGGGGACACAATAAACTCGTATCAGCAAAACACAGTTCCAGTAAACGAATCGTATGACTCATGCCTACTTAGGGTAACCACCTAGCTCTCTTAGTGCCCATTTTTATCCTGTTCTAAACATGCATCTTTCTTAATTCAAAATCTAAAATCTGAAGTGAAATCTGTATTTTGTAGTGAGTTTATTATGGCGTTATCTGATTTGGTATTGTCATACCAAGACTTGCAAGTAGTATCCAAGCCATTCAATTTTATATTACAGTTTTCACGTTCAAATCATTATGTTCAGACCACCAAACTATTAAATCAGATAAGAGGATGCATATTGTGAAATTCATGAAAACTTAGGGAAAGATCCTCAATTTCAATTCACAAACACGAGGTGGTCAAGTATTCTTTTAACAAATCATGCAATTGATCTCTTTAAGTCATCAATTTCATTTATTTAACTAAGAAAACACCCTCTCTTCAAGTCATCATTAAAACCAAGTCAACAAATCATTATAAAGACATTAATGTCATGCTTCTCAATATGCAGTCGAATAATTCATAACGAGAGAGGGAGTATAAATCTTCATGCTCGCAAATCAAGTTTCAAAACTCAAACCACATGTATACATATATATGAACGAAAATTAAATTTAAGGGAAGGCCTCAAGACCAAAACATTATTATCAAAAAGGTCTCATAATGCATAATTGTAAATGTAAATTCAAACCCCATTGTAAGTTCATAATTTCTCAACGTCTAAACATGATTAAAACGATTTCAGCATGTCCATGTATTTTAGGAAAACCCCACATACCTTAGATTACTTTGTCTAGAGAATGGAACCCAACTCTTGACGTGTAACTTGGAAATTCTTGAACTTAAGAGGTGAGTTCTTGGTTTTTGGGAGGGGAGTTATGGTTAGTTTATTGATAAATTTGAGTGAATTTGGGCATAATATGCCCTAAAGATATTTTAATTTCATGTTATGGATGAGATATGATGAGGAAAAGACTAAAATACCCTTCCAAACTAGGAATTTATTAATGCAAACTAGGCAGCCGACGAGCAACCCTACGCGTAGTGTCGGTCCGTCAGTCCTGCCAACGCAGTACCTGACGTGAAGCAGCCATACAGATTAACATTCTATTTTCAAAATCGAAACACCCTTCAAACGTCGTTTGAAAAATACAAAAATTCCCCTAAGACACCCACTTCACACCCATGAATATGAATCAACTTAAAAATCCACATCTCGAGGTCAGGAAGATCGATTTAGAAATCATAAAGGTTTAGGAGCTTAAAATATGGCTAAGTCCTTTTGACACTTGGAAAATTTTAAGATAGTTAGCTCTTTAAGCATGCTACCAAGTGAGGTATTAAGTCAAGAATGCTACAGGGCGTTACACAAAGCCTCTTAAGGTCTTTTTTTTTATTACGTAAACACGGTCACTCTCTGAGTTCCACTAAATAATTCAAAATTAAGTTTATAATATTCAAAACACATGACACCAGTCAGCAAAATCTCTAACGATATAAAAATAAACATTTTGCCTAAGCTGAGACAACGCCCTCAGTTGGACCAAAAATAAAATGAAATAAAAATATTCAAAAAATAGACCTTTCAAAATAAGAAAGGCTCACCAACTGTACACTTTTGTCTGACAAAACTACGGCTTAGCATGACCCCTAGACGGAGCGTCAAACCCTAAAATATAGGGGGTCAATATAAATGTACTGGTACACAGAGCAATCCAAAATAATGTACTTTTATGTATAACATAAGTGAGTGTATTTCATAAAGAATTATGTGTGGAGCAATTCAAAACACATGGGCAATTCTAAAATGATCGTAAAGTGATTTTGTAGATGCAATTCCTTTCTTTGTTTTACTCCTGAGATAGGTGGTACTCCCTACATATCTGAAAGTATCCCATTGGCTATATGGGATATGCCCTTAACTCGGCAGCCAAGCCCCCAACCCAAGTTTGTCACAAGGGTTGGAGTATCTGAATCTGATACTCCACAGGGCAAGCGTATAATCCCTTTTTGAGGACATAATAAACTTGTATCGGCAAAACATAGTTCCAGGAAATGAATCATATAACTCATGCCTACTTTGTGTAATCACCTAACTCTCTTAGTGCCCATTTTTAGCCTATTTTGAACATGCATCTTTCTGAATTAAAAATTTGAAATCTGAAATGAAATCTGCATTTTCTTCTGAGTTAATTATGGCCTTATATAATTTGGTATTATCATACCAAGACTTGCAAATAGTATCTAAGCCATTCAATATCATATTACAGTCTTCACTTTCAAAACATTATGTTCAGACCACCAAACTATTCAAATCAAATAAGAGGATGCATATCGTGAATTCATGAAAACTTACGGAAAGATCCTCAATTTTAATTCACAAACACGTGGTGGTCAAGTATTCTTTAAACAAACCATGAAATTGATCTATTTATGTCATCACTTTCATTTATGTAATCAAGAAAATGCCCTCTCTTCAAGTCATCATCAAAACCAAGTCAACAAATAATTAGAAAGACATTTATGTCTGCTTCTCAATATGCAGTCGAATAATTCATAACAAGAGTGGAAGTATAAATCTTCATGCTCTCAAATGAAGTTTCAAAACTCGAATCACATGTATACATATATATGAACAAAACTCAAATTTAAGGGTAGGCGTCGAGACCAAAACATTATTATCAAAAAGGTCTCATAGTGCATAATTGTAAATGTAAATTCAAACCCCTTTGTAAGTTAATGATTTCTAAGCATCAAAACATGATTAAAATGATTTAACCATGCCCATGTAGTTTAGGAAAACAAACGTACCTTAGATTACTTAGTTTGGAGAATGGAACCCAACTCATGATTTGTCTCTTGGAAATTCTTGAACTTAAGAGGTGAATTCTAGGTTTTGGGGAGGGGAGTTAGGATTCGTTTCTTGATAAATTTGAGGGGATTTGGGCATAATATGCTCTCAAGACATTTTAATTTCGTGTTATGGATGATATATGAAGAGGTAAAAGATGGAAATACTCGCCCAAACCTAGAATTTATTAATGCGAACTGGGCACCCGACGCGTCACATCGATCCTTCCAACGTGATAAGCAAGGTGATGCGTCGGTCCTGCCAACACGTTACCCGACACAATGTGGCCATATCATGGTAACGTTCTATTTTTGAAATCCATACATGCCTCAAATATCGTCTAAAAAATCCAAAACTTCCTCGAGACACCCGTTTACACCCCTGAACATGAATCAACTTAAAAATCCGCATCTCGAGGCCGAGAATATCTACTTAGAAATCATAAAATTTTAGGAGCTTAAAATATGGCTAAGTCCTTTTGACACTTAGAAAATTTTCATATAGTTAGCTTTTTAATCATGCTACCAAGTAAGGTATTAAGTTAAGAATGCAATGGAGCGTTACATTATCCCCCGTTGGGATCATTCGTTCTCAAATGATGGCTCGAAACACAAACAAGCACGACGCATACTAAGGAAAAGATAAAGAGAGTAGTATATTATTTATACCTTCTATGTCATCATCCAAAGTCTCAAAGAGGGTTGGGTATCTAGTTCGCATGTCATCTTCCGACTCCCAAGTAGCTTCCTCAGTTTTTTGATTCTTCTACAACACCTTAACTGAAACTATTTCCTTACTCCTTAGCTTTAGAACTTGGCGATCCAAAATGGCAATAGGTTCCTCTTCATATGACAAGGAGTCTATCACATTGATCTCCTCTATAGGCAACACTAGATAATGATCTCCAATGCACTCCTTCAACACGGACACATAGAATACTGGATACATGAAAGCCAGGCTCACGGGAAAATCTAACTCATAGGCAACCCCACTTATCTTTCTCACAATCTGATACAGTCTTATGTAAAGAGGACTTCCGTTCATATGGGAGACTTTTAGAAACACCCAATCACTAACCTCAAATTCCAACTCCCTTTTGCTAACATAGGCATAGGATTTCAGGAGACTCTGAGCTGTCTTAAGTCATTCTCTAATGATATTTACCTTCTTTATTGACTTATTAACAAGGTCAGGACCAAACAACTGGTTTTAAGCCACTTCATACCATCCAATTGGTGACCTACATCTCCTCCCATAAAGTGCCTCAAAATGAGCCATCTGACTATTAGAGTGGTAGCTATTGTTGTAGGCGAATCCTATCAGCGAAAAATGATCCACCCAACTACCTTTGAAGTCAATCACATAAGCCCTCAACACATTCTCAAGGGTCTAAATGGGGCATTTAGCTTGCCCATCAGTTAGAGGGTAGAAGGCAGTACTCAAGTTTACTTAGGTACCTAAACCCCTCTAAAAGGACCACCAAAACTGTGAAGAGAATTGTGTACCTTGATCATATATAATGAAAATCTGTTCCCCATGCAAGCGAACTATTTCCTCAATATACAACTTGGCATAATCATCTCCAGAATAGTTAGTCCTCACGAGCAAAAAGTAAGCTGACTTGGTCATCCAGTCTACAATTACCCAAATGGAGTCATATTGTTTTCGAGACCTCTAAAGCCCCGTGATGAAATCCATATTGATTATCTCCCATCTCTACATTGGAAAGACTATCTCTTGGGAAGTACCACCTGGTCTCAAATGTTCCACTTTAACTTGTTAAATATTCAAACACTTAGACACAAAGTTAGCAACATCTCTTTTCATATTGTTCCACTAGTAAATAGCCTTAAGGTCATGATATATTTAAGTAGAACCTGGGTGAACAACATACCTCGAAGTATGAACTTTATCAAGAATTTTTTCTCATATCCCATCTACATCCGGCACACAAAGCCTACCTTGATACCTAAAAATCCCATCACTGATAATTTCAAATTCCAGCACCTTCTGTTGACCTACAATGTTCTAAATATGCAACAACATAGGGTCTTCAACCTACGTTTCCTTAACTTCAGCACATAGGGAAGATTTAGCTATCTCATGAACAATTACTCCTCCATTTTTGAAATCTAGAAGTTGAATCCCCAGATTTGCAAGCTGGTGAATATCTTTCACCATCTCCCTTTTTCCCTTTTTAACATGAGAAAGCCTTTCCATTGACAACCTGTTGAGGGCATCGGCCTCTACATTTACCTTTCCTGGATGATAGTGCAGGCTCATGTCATAATCCTTCAACAGTTCCATCTACTGCCTTTGCCTAAGATTCAATTCTTTTTGCATGAAAACATACTGCAAACTTTTATGGTCAATGAATATATCTATATGTATCCCATATAGATAATGCCACCAGATTTTAAGTGCAAACACCATGGCTGCTAACTATAACTCATGAGTGGGATAATTCTTTTTGTGTACCTTTAACTGCCTAGATGAATAAGCCATCATTTTACCATATTGCATAAACACACACCCAAGTCCCACCTGAGATGCATCACAATACACAACAAAACCTTTTGTACGATCAGGGAGAGTCAAAACTAGCATAGTAGTCAACTTATCTTTCATTTTCTCAAAACTATTATCACATGAGTCCGACCACAAGAACTTTACCTTTTCTGAGTCAATTTGGTAAAGGGAGCAGCTATGGAGGAAAAACTCTCTACAAGTATTATGTAATACCCTGCCATACCCAAGAAGCTTCTGATATCAGTTGGAGTCGTAGGTATGGGCCATTTTCCCATAGCCTCATCCTTTTGGGGGTAAACTTAGATCCCCTCACTTGAAATAATGTACCCTAGAAAAGCAATAGCACTGAGCCAGAATACATATTTAGAAAACTTTGCATATAAATCATGATCATTAAGGGTCTGGAGAATGATTCAGAGGTGGTTAGTATGATCCTCCCCATTCTTAGAATAAACAAAGATGTCATTAATAAAGATTATGACAAACAGATCTAAAAATTGAAGAAACATTCTATTCATTGGGTCCATAAAAGCTAAAGGGGCATTAGTCAGATCTAAAAATGATGAAATATTCTATTTATTAGGTCCATAAAAGCTGCATGGGCATTAGTCAATTCGAAGGACATGACTAAAAATTCATATGATCGTATCGGGTTCGAAAACTTATTTTAGAAATATCAGCCTCCGTAGCCTTCAACTAATGATACCCTGAATTAAGGTATATCTTGGAGAAATATTTGTCACCCTGAAGTCGGTCAAACAGATCATCAATTGTAGAAAGAGGGTATCTATTTTTAATAGTGACCTTATTCAATTGACAGTAGTCTATACACATGTAAAGAGAGTCGTCCTTCTTGCACACGAAGAGCACTGGTGCACCCCAGGGAGAGACTTTAGGATGAATAAAGCCTTTAACAAGAAGATCTTTTAGCCGTTCTTTCAACTCTTTTAGTTTAGTAGGAGCCATTCAGTATGGCGAAATTTAAATAGGATGAGTGTCTGGCAATAAGTCAATATCAAAATCTATCTCCTTGTCAGGTGGGATCCCCGGGAGATTATTAGGAAACACTTTTGGGAATTCATTAACTACAGAGACAAACTGGAGAGAAGGACTTTCAGTATTAGAATCTTTTACCCGAATCAGATGATACAGACAGCCCTTAGATATAAGTTTGCGGGTTTTGACATAAGAGAATAATTTCCCCTTAGGTGCTAAAGAATACCCCTCTCACTCTATCACAGGTTTATTTAGAAAAGAGAAGGTGACTTTTTGGGTTGTACAGTCCAGTATGGCATAACATGAGTGAAGCTAATCCATCCCCAAAATAGCATCAAATTCAATCATATAAAGCTCCACTTGGTCTTCCACGGTATCCCGGGTACGAATGGACATAATAAAGTCTCTATACACCCTCCTAGACACAATAGTGTCACCAACAGGGGGTGGAAATAGAGAAACATTCTAAAATAACTTCAGGATCAAACCTAAAACTGACTGCCACATACGGGGTCACATAAGACAAAGTAGACTCAGGATAAAGTAAAACATACACATCATGGGAGAATTTATAATGTACCCATGACTATATCTTATGAAGCGTCTACATCTTAGTGATTTATCAAAGCATAAAATTGGTTGCGACCATCCCCAGTAGCTAAAGTGGTAACCTTGGGTGGTGGTGGTGTAGCTGAGGAATTTTCTTGAGACTTAGCACCTCCAAAACTTCCTCTAGCAGATGGGAAGTCTCTCTTAATTTGACTTGGATGGCTGCAAGAATATCACTCTAACTTGCCAAACTGGCACTTTCCTGGATGATACTTCCTACACGAGTCAAAATGAGGGTATTACCTAGCAAGTTAAGTCACACTCCATTGCGACTGTGTACCCTACACTCTCCGCCCACTATTAGATGGAAATGAGAAAGTCGCTGATCACTTTGGGGCTTGGGTGCTGGGGCGCTAGCTGATGACAAAGCATTGCTCCAAAACTTCTTCTTAGACCATCTATTACCCCAATTACTACCTTGGTGTTGACTGTTACTCTGGTTTGTAGATCTGGCCCTCTTGGCCTACCTGTCCTTCTCCCTTGCCTGTTCCATCCTTTTTTTCTGCTCTTCTATCTATTGTATATGAATGGACAGCATGGAGAAATCCATGCATGTATTCAACATTGCTCCTTTGCATTCCTATATCAAATCATCCGAGGGAATGAATGCAAACTTCCTCATGCTAGATCTCATGTTACATACCAATTGTGGAGCATAACGGGATAACTGATTGAATTTTAGGGTGCACTCTTTGACACTCATTTTCCCTTGTTTCAAATTCATGAATTTTTCAGCCTTTAACTCCCTCAATTCCTGAGGAAAGAAATAATCTAGAAAATCTTCCACAAACTTACCCCACACCAAGGGCTTAGCATTTGTACCCTTAGAATCCTCTCATTCATTATACCACTGATTTTCCACATCCTTTAGCTGATAGGCCGCCAATTCAACCCCTTCAACCTCATTTGCATGCATAACCCTGAAAATTTTCTCTAGTTCATCAATGAACCCTTGGGGGTCCCCCTTAACCTTTGTACTAGTAAACATAGGTAGGTTTAGCTTCAATAATTGGCCCACTTGGGTAACCTCAGATGAACCAAACACAGACCCCATATCTTTGGATCATCGGTCTTGAAAATCTACCAACTTGGCTATCATATGCATAGACTGTTAGAACTTAGCACTAGATACTTCTCTCTTAGAAGTGGAGTATGATTAGCTCCAGAACCAAGAGCCCTGGGTGCTCTAGGTGGACTAGTATGAATAGGAGGGACTCCCAGAGTAGCAAAAAACTCTAAAGTATGAGCTATGTTACGATTTCGCATCCAATGGGTAGGATGAACATCCTCAGCTTGGGCATTCTATTCATTGGATTTATTGGGATGCATGATAAATTTTTGAAATACAGGAAATCATTGATTAGAGGACATAAAGACTCTAGCACGAACTAAGTCATAAAAAAGGATAGGCATTCCTAAACTCCTTGTAGAGCCCTTCTTATATGTGTTGTACACTACATACCCATAAATAAAGCTCTACCTGACGCGATATCACAAAAACCCTAGGACAATGAATCATGCTCTGATACCAAGTTTATCACGACCCAAATCGAGGCCCTATTCACGATGAGTATCCCAAATCATAGAGGCTCGCGATCCCCTTCTATCTAGCAATCATGCTCATCATTCATATCTTATTAAGAAATGTAGAAAATATAATAAGACAGGAACATGGTCACTCTCTAAGTTCCACTGAACAATACAAAATTAAGTTCATAACATTCAAAACACATAACACCTATTTGTGAAATCTTTAATGATATGAAAATCAACATCTTGTTTAAGATGGGACAATGCCACTAGTCGGACGAAAAATAAAATGAAATAAAAATGTTAAAAAAAATAGGCCTTTCGAAATAAGGGAGACTAACCCATTGCACTAAGGCTTAGTGGGACCCCTAGACTGAGCCTCAAACCTTGAAATATAGGGGGTCAATACAAATGTACTGGTACCCAGAGCAATAAAAAATAATGTACTTTTATATATGACATAAGTTAGATCATTTCATAAAGCGTTATGCATGAAGTAATTCAAAACACATGGGCAATTCTTAAATGATCTTAAAATGATTCTATAGATTCAATTCCATTCTTTGTTTTAATTCTGAGCTAGGTGGTACACACTATATATCTAAAAGTATCTCATGGGCTATATAGGATCTGTCCTTAACTCGGCGGCCAAGCCCCAACCCAAGTTTGCCGCAAGGGTTGGAGTATTTGAATCTAATATGCCATAGGGCACTAGGAAAGTATATAATCCCTCTTTAAGGACACAATAAACACATATCAGCAAAACATAATTCTGATAAGTGAATCGTATGACTAATGCCTACTTAGGGTAACCGTCTAACTCTCTTAGTGCCCATTTTTAGCCTGCTCTAACCATGCATCTTTCTTAATTCAAAATCTAAAATCTAAAATCAAATCTGTATTTTGTTTTGAGTTTATTATGGTCTTATCTAATTTGGTATTGTCATACCAATACTTTCAAGTAGTATCTAATTCATTCAATATCATATTACAGTTTTCACTTTCAAAACATTTTGTTTAGACCACCAAACTATTCAAATTGGATAAGAGGATGCATATAGTGAAATTCATGAAAACTTAGGAAAAGATCCTCAATTTCAATTCACAAACACATGGTGATCAAGTATTATTTTAACAAAATATGCAATTGATCTCTTTAAGTCATCAATTTCATTTATTTAATTAAGAAAACGCCCTCTCTTCAAGTCATCATCAAAACCAAGTCAACAAATAATTATAAAGACATTTATGTCATGCTTCTCAATATGCAGTCGAATAATTCATAATGAGAGAGGGAGTATAAATCTTCATGCTCTCAAATCAAGTTTCAAAACTCAAACCACATGTATACATATATATAAACGAAAATCAAATTTAAGGAAAGGTCTCAAGACCAAAACATTATTATCAAAAAGGTCTCATAATGCATAATTGTAAATGTAAATTCAAACCCCTTTGTAAGTTCATGATTTCGCAACATCTAAACATAATTAAAAAGAATTCACCATATCCATGTATTTTAGGAAAACCCCACATACCTTTGATTACTTAGTCTAAAGAATAAAACCCAACTCTTGACGTGTCACTTGGAAATGCTTGAACTTAAGAGATGAATTCTTGGTTTTTGGGAGGGTAATTCAGTATTTTTCTCATCATATCTCATCTATAACACGAAATTAAAAAAACTTTAGGGAATATTATGCCCAAATCCACTCAAATTTATCAATAAACAAACCATAACTCCCCTCCCAAAAACCAAGAATTCATCTCTTAAGTTCATGATTTCGCAACATCTAAACATAATTAAAAAGAATTCACCATATCCATGTATTTTAGGAAAACCCCACATACCTTTGATTACTTAGTCTAAAGAATAAAACCCAACTCTTGACGTGTCACTTGGAAATGCTTGAACTTAAGAGATGAATTCTTGGTTTTTGGGAGGGGAGTTATGGTTTGTTTATTGATAAATTTGAGTGGATTTGGGCATAATATTCCCTAAAGTTTTTTTAATTTCGTGTTATAGATGAGATATGATGAGAAAAATACTGAATTACCCTCCCAAACCAAGAATTTATTAATGCAAACTGGGCACCTGACGAGCTACCCTACGCGCTGCATCGGTCCGTCGGTCCTGCCAATGCAGTACCTGATGTGAAGCGGCCATATCACGTTAACATTCTATTTTTGAAATCCAATTACACTTCAAACGTCATCCAAAAAATCTAAAAATTCCCCTGAGACACCCCCTTTACACCCTTAAACATGAATAAACTTAAAAATCCACATCTCGAGGTCGGGAAGATCGATTTAGAAATCATAAAAGTTTAGGAGCTTAAAATAAGGCTAAGTCCTTTTGACACTTAGAAAATTTTAAGATAGTTAGCTCTTTGATCATGCTACCAAGTGAGGTATTAAGTTAAGAATACTACAGGGCATTACACAAAACCCCTTAAGGTCTTGTGTTTTGTGACTGAGCTAGCTTACCCATCTATATCTCTAAATTCTTTTGAGCCAATTACTGATTGTTTATCCTATAACCATTTTTTCTTGATTGGCCTGAATAATTTTTAAAAGTTTTTTTTTATATTAATAGCATGAGCATTGTTTTGAATACCTTAATACTACTAAAACTACTAAGGTTGAACGTGTTTATTTCCCCAAGAGTAGATAGGCTGACTCTGCCAGTTACAATTATAGGCATTACCATTCTTATTCCCCTTTTGGGCATTCCCCACAAAATTCATCGATTTCTGATTTGCATTACATAAGTCTCCAGAATGACTAATACTACTATAAATTTCACACTAAGTTTGTGCCTACTGAACTGCATTAACCCGGGCCTAATGTTGAGTCACATCAACTTGTTGAACTGAGTCACTAATTGGTTCTGAAAAGAGGACAACTGTACAACCAATATTATGATACTATCTACCTCGATCATACCTACATTCTTCTTCACCATACTTCTTGATACATTACCCCATCATACTAGATTACCTTGTGCGATATGATTTAGGAAAGTATAAAACTCATCATAGGTTTTTTTTAAAGCCTGTCTAGTTTTCGTTGAATCTATAAAATTTTGTGTAATGGAAAAGACTTTCGATTAAATTTTAAGCTAATACCTCATTTGTCTGTTGGTAATGTGGGCAATCTCTAAGAAGAGACTTGAATCTATTCTATTCATGATAGAGATTTTCATCTAGCTTTTTGTTAAAACTGAAGATCTTGCTCCTCAGCCTTGTAGTTTTTCCAGATAGAAAGAATCACATGAGGAAATTCTTTTTTTGGGTCATCCCATATTTTTATAGAATTTTGAGGTTCTTTCTTCAACCATTCTTTTTTTCTTCCAAGGGTGAGAATGGAAAAAATTAAGCTTCACATAACCTAATAGAAACTCCTGCGGCAATGAATGTATCACTAATCTCCAGAAAATTCTAAAGATAAACCTATGGATCCTCATGGGGCAAGCTGTGAATTGGTCACTTGTGTGCAACAATTGCACCATATTCTGTTTAATGTCAAATCTGCCTCTGGTGTCAGGTTTTTAGATATAGGAGGTCACGTTAGTTGCGAGTGGGATTTCCATTTCATGCACTATCCTGTGGGATGGTTGTTGATCATGCATAACTGTAGGAATGGTATTGCCTTGGACTATCATAAGTGAATTATAGACATACAAGAGTAATAAACTATTGACTATTAACTAAATATCAAAGGTTTTACACCTAACTTACCCTATTACACCTGAAAAATTAGCTAGGTCAAGATAAATCCTCCCCAAAACTCGTAAACTAGTGATTTAAAGTTAGAGATTTGAAAAACTAGTTAATAGAATCTATTAACTTACCTTTACTAAGAAAATTGGTGGAAAATCACCCAAAATTGCCTAAACTTTCTGAAAATGAGTTTAGAAAATAATAAACTATTTTGAGGAAATTTCCATATAAATTTATGTATATCCTACTATGGAGGCCCTATCTAGCTATAGCTACGTCATTATAGCGGAACACGCCCGCTATGGATGGATTGACTGAGTTAGACTCCCGTTACATTTAGAATTATTTTGCAGTGGTTCATCATAGCAGCTTCCACTTGCTATAACGGGTGTTGCGAGGTAGACACTCGAAATTGCTCTCTTCTTTACCTTTTTCACAATTCATCCTCAAACCATGGCATGTCAAACTAATCACTTTACGCCAAGTTTGATATCAAGAGTTCTACTTATTCGACTTCACTTTAAAAAAATTCTGTAGATTCTTGTCATCTTAGTGTTATAAAAACATACTAAACCTTAATACATATACCCAATCCATTCCCGAATATTCCTAGAGCATACCTCGCTTAGATGTCATCCAAAACAAGCCTAGCCAGAAAATTCTAGCTCTCAATTTGAAAAAAATCTTAACCCAAATTTTTGTACGTTAGATTTACCTGTAATGACGAAAAGGGTTATTACAAAATATATATATATATATATATATATATATATGATGTTTTAGGGGGTGAATCATCAATAATTGTTGAAGAGGGTAAACAAAGAAGTTTGATGGTTTCAAGAAGCTCTTATTATTGCTTTTAATATTATTTTTTGTATTTTACGACGTATTTTTTAGTTTATTTTCTTATTCTGATTTGAAATGGAATTGAGGAAAAAAATTGAACCTTGTGGTCTTATACTAAGAATATGTTAAATGAATTAAAATGTTCTCTAATATTGTATTCTTATTAATACGAAAATTGAAATAAAAGATTGTTGACAAGGGAAAAAGATTTTTTTTGAAACAGAGTAAAACAAAAAAATAACTGAAACGGAGGAAGCACCAAAATTATGAAATCTATTTTATTTCATAAATACTCTCTGTTTTAATTGATAATAAAATGTAATCCTTTAACTACTCCCAGTAGTTAGTGAATTGTTAAGGGATGTGGCACACCACTCATGAAAGATAAGGACATAAATTAAAGGATAATTCTTAATATTAAATTTTTTATTCTTTTCAATCTTTTCTTAAATTTAGTTAAACCCTAATTAAAACGAAGGATAGCTCTAGAAAGAATATAATTAATATACTATTGAATTTTGAAAATTTTAGAGTAAACAACATAAGTCTCACTACTTTAGGAGCTAATTACTTCTTATTCCGACTCTTTTAAATTTTATTAAAAATCTCAAAATAATTTTTCAAGCATAAATCACTGTTACACTACGACTTTGATTCATTATCATACTCTAATATGTAGCATATAGCATGTGATGACAGATAGTTTCTAATTTATTTTGGAACTAATTAAGTCATGATACATAAGTTATTATTTTGATTATTATATATTATGCTACAGATACATACAAATAATATGAGATTTCATTACAACATATCTCAATCAAAATCATCTCACAAATAATGAAAAATGAACAAGATTTGTACGTGTATCAGTAACATTAACATCAGTTTGAAACATAAAGTTGTCAAATATATTATTCTATGTATCAGCAACATAAAAAATCACCAGATATGTAGATTTCGTGAAACTCTATGCATAGAAGAAACAAACATTTCAACCAGACCTGGCTAGATCTCCACCGGTATCGTCGAAATTCTCCGACATTTGTCAAAAAAGTTGAAGCTTTGAAAGGTTTTCATTTTAGTGTTTGTTCAATTTTAGATACATAGATTTCGTTGAATTTTTAAAATGGAGGAAACAAAATTTTCGACTAGATTTGGCCAGATCTCCATCTGTATCATCAAAACCCTTTGAATCGCTAGAAAAGATAAAGTTTTGAGAGGTTTTCATTTTGGTGGTGGTTCACTCGTAACTTTTTTCATTGTAAATGACTGAAATGGAGAAACATGGAGGTGGAGAGAAGAATATGAAAGTGGAGTGAACAAAAGGGAAAAGAGGGAGAGAACGACAAAATTGGTTGTGGCTAGACGGTGGGAGTCACAGAGATGGTAGCTTTTTGCCACTGTCATTGATGCTCATCCGACGAAAGAAAGTGAGAGGAAAAAAAAGTTGGGAGAAAGGTGGAGATGCGGTGGAAAAATGGTAGAAATTTGGGAGATTTAGGAATAATGAGGAGGAAAATCTAAGGAGATATATAAAAATAAAAATATGATGTATCAAGTATAATGGAGAGAGAAAATTTAAAATATGGGATGAATGCAATTAGGTAAAAAAAGTGGGAATTTTAAGTAGACATGGTTAGTTACCATGCCATTTTTCCAAAAATTTACTTATGTTGGACTATAAAAAAGTTCCAGCAATGCACTGATTCGTAGTTGTGAAAATATTTTAGTTTTCCATTGTGAGAAATATCTTAAATTTGATTTAAACTGGAACCTTTTTTCTGTTCTGGAACAACACTAGTATCCGTGCATCGTTTACACAATAGGTAAGTTGGACAATTTGAATGATTTCACCAAAATGTTCCCATTTAGTATACTTATATGATATATATGTTATTATAAGATAAAATCAAATCTTTTGCCATTAGCTAATTTCCTATATGTTGTAACGAATTTTGGTTAGTATTTAAAATTAACACTATATAATGACTGAATCATTATAGAAAAAGACCAAGACATATTAAGCAAAGCCGCATTGATTTCAATTTCAACATGAATCGATTTCCCCTTTTTAAATTTTTTGCCTTTTTTCTACTCCTTACTACATCAGTAACAATTAAAGCCACTTGGGTTGAGAATCTTTCAACCAAATTGATAAGAATTAATGCAATTTTTTGGCCTATGATAGAGTTAAAAATTTCAAGAGATTTCAGAACATCCTTGAGAGAAGCGCCTGTAGGACCATCCCCAATCCACCATGCTAGCCCCCTAACAAACCGAAGAAAATTAAAGAGGTTTTACAATCTTTTGCACAGATGAAATCTTTAAGAGATTTTAGATCATCCCTCAGAGAAGCTCCTATAGGACCAAACCCAAAGCACCATGCTAGCCTCCCTAACCAACCGAAGAAATTAAAGAGATTTTCAACCTTTGATAGAGTTGAAGACTTCAAGAAATTTTAGATCATTCATTAGAGAAGCCCCTACGGGACTAGATACAAAGCACCATGCTAGCCCCTCTACAACATGAAGTTAAGCGTCAAAGCAAAAGAATAAGGAGAAATGGTAAAAATCAATAAGAATTTGCATTATTTTACAATTTGGACGATTATTTACATGTTATCTATGTATCACTTGTAAGAGTTAATAAAATGTGAGTTACGAAATATATGATTTCTCCATAGTGTTTGAATTTTACTTGATTGTTTTCTAAAATCACCACTAGTACAACATAAATTTAAGAATAATTTCTCTTTAGGTTTTCCTAAATAACACGAAGTACTGGACATAAAAAATAAGAGTTATTCAATATATGGATATGGTTTTATGTCTAACTATAAAATACAAGAAAGAAATTCATAATAATCAGGATGGAAGAGAATATTATTGAAGAGTTATCCACATACCGGCTTTCTTAGAATGTGTTTGGTTCAAAGAAAAATGTTTATATGAAAAATATATTTAAACAAATATTATTTTCAAAAATAAGTAGATTTCTCATTTATTTCTTACTGTTTTATAAGTAAGAAAAATCATTATCACAAGAGTATGTATGTTTAATCTAGCAAATTATTATGGAGCGGAATGGGGGGAGGAGTGAGGATTCGGGGTTGGTGGGGTTAGAAGTATTGGGTGGTGGGAATGACAATAAACTTCGATTAAGGAAATTGTTTTTCCTATTTCATTAGAGAATTTATTTTTCTCATTTTTTAAAGAACTTATTTTTCTCAAGAAAATATTTTGACTAATGAAATATAAAAAGTTAACAAAAAAATGTTATCCTCCATGCCAAACAGACTCTTAGTTTAATTATGTCTTTGTGTACTTCCTTTCCTTTAACATATAGTCCCTTTTTCTTGAGGGTTCCTATGTTTTCAATTTATGTTTCATTTTTACATATTTGTTTCATGTTCTTAACTGATTTGGCCAAGTGAATGACTTGTCATACATTAATGACCTGACAAAGACAAGGGGAGGAAATTACCTTTTAATTATCAAGAATTTATTCAATAAAATATCAATGAATATATTTAATTAAAATAGTTTAATGATAGAAAGGGAGAATTAGTTAATTTGTAAAAATTTAATATTAATATAAATAAATTAAAAGAATTTCTAAAAAAAAATAATAAGAGGGGTAAAGTGAATTTAGAGTACAATGTGAAATCTAAAGAAAGGTTTCTCAATTTATTCCTAAATTTTATAGTAACTAATGCTATGGACCACGATAGTTAATTAAATCAAAATATAATTTAATTAAAATATCATAATTGTTCATTTAAGTCATTACGTGGGACTTTAAATATGGGATAAAGAAAATAAAAAACAGAAAAATAATAATGTTTAATGAAGTTTATATGGTAAACAATATTTATAGTAATTATTTAATTGTAAACTAATTAGGGATAAAAATTATATATTTTTATACGGACAGAAAAATTAGAATCTCTATCGTGGCAATGAAGTATATACAAGGATGTGATATAACAAAAATTAATAACTATGAAGGAAGAGGAAATTTCTCCCAAAAGGTTGTTTCTTGTTCTTTATTTTCACATCTTTATTGTAAATGGTATTAGATCCACGAAATGGGAGAAATGAAAAACCTTAAAAGAGACAATGTAAGGAGATGGTAATTAAACAATGAGAAAATGGTCAAATACTCCCCCAACCTTTACCCCAAATTCCAACTACACACTTATATTTTGAGAGAGTCTTATGACCCCCTGAACTATTTTAAAATAAAATTATTACCCCCCCCCCCCCGAGCTATTTTAAAGTGGAATATATACCCCTGTAAAAACTCATACCCAAATTTTATTTTGATTTGTGATCTACACGCACTGCAACGTGTCATGACACTAATTCCACGTCATATATCATTTTTTATTATAAAAAATTAATTCCACGTCATGCCACGTCATCATCATCTTCTTCTTTTTCTTCCTCTTCTTCTATTCTTTTTCTTCTTCTTCAATGACATAATGAATCATATGAAATTCACACGATATGTAATCTTATCAAAATCAAGGCAACAATTAATGTTCAAAAAATATTCGATTTTCACAAAATGGCATCACGACAGTGATGGCGCCAGAAAATTCAAAATTCCGGTGACTTTATTTTTCAATCTTAATTGATTCAACATTCTCACGTAATTCGAGTTCTTGGATGCCATTGAAGAAGAAGAATAAGAAAAAATGTCATTGATGAGTTCTTGGATGTCATTGAAGAAGAAAAAAAATTAATTGTCATTGATGGGTTCTTGGATGCCATTGAAGAAGAAGAAGAAAAAAAAATGAATTGTCATTCTTGGATGCCATTGAAGAAGAAGAAGAAGAAGAAGAAGAATTAAGAAGAAGAATTGGAGAAGAAGAAGAAATGAAGAAGAACAAGAAAGAAAAATAATAATTAAAATTATATATATTTATTTAAAGAATTATTAAAATTAAATTTTTAATAAAATATTTTCGTCTCACTCTAACTCTCTTGCTATGTCAGCGTTGAAAAGGTAATAATTTCATTTTAAAATAGTTCAGGGGGTCATAGAACCTTCTCAAAGTATAAGTGTGTAGTTGGGATTTGGGGTAAAGGTTGGGGGCGAGGGGTATTTGACCATTATCTCTTGAACAATTGTAGATAATGAAAGAGGATTATTGTTGAAGAAGACAAGAATTAATGGAAGACAATCACGCCATATGATCCCATCGAAAATGGCAATATGAGAGTTTTGATTACACGAGTCCCATTGAATGACAGAAAGTTATGAGGAAAGAGCTAGATCCATACGGACGACCTTAAGAGAAAGGAAGAAGTTTCCCTTTATTAATGGAACAATTAAAAAGCCAAGTGAGGAGTCGACGGATATGTATGATGGGTGGACAATAAACTCATTATTGGTATTATGTATGCGTAACACCACCAAACTTACGCTTCGTTTAACTATACAACATAGAGAGCTAGGAAGAAGAAGAATTATGAATTGGTATCCATGATCATTTTGCAATTGTGAATGTCCATGAATACAACAATCGAAGGTTGAACTGATTGGATGTAAGAAAAATGGTACGAAAATATTTGATTATTATGGTAAACTAACAAAGCTATGGGAAGAATTGGTTAATTAAGCGCAGATCCCAGTATCTGCATATGAAAAATGCACTTGCAATCTCGGAGAAACACGGGAGACCAAGAGAGTAGGAAAAAGTACATCTTTTTGTAATGGAATTGGCTGAAGTTACAAACATGGTGGTGAGGTATAATCTACTGATGCATGACATATTATCATCCTTGAATAAAGGAAAAATAATGTGATTTACCACTGCAAGAAACCAGTACAGGACTCTAAAATATGCAACCAACTCATGGGATATTCTGAATAATTGACAAATAATCCAAAGCATGAAAGAAAATTAGGATTCTGCGGTGGAGATAAATCATAACACCAGATGGAAAATTAGGATTCTAAGGTGTATATGAATCACAACACTAGAGATAAGAACGTGATGTCACGACCCAAGCCGAGGCTCTGGCCGTGACGGACATCCTGATCCATCAAGTCCCGACAGACCCCTGTAACTTCCCAACTCACTAGTGATATTATCCACTCTGGACCCAGACCCGCACGACTTTAAAAAGCATCACTAGAGAGTAAGGCTTGCTTACTTATATACCTAACATCTATCCTATATTTTTCTAATATGGGACTCCTTATCCCAAGTTGGGGTGTTACACGTGAATTGGTCAAGGAAGGGGAAACTATCGGGCCAATTCATAACGACTAAGCATTAGAAAGCAACGAATGTAGGATCAACCAACATAGGCCAGATAATAACCCCAAAACTGAGCCTTTAGGATTAGTGAACTATGATCAGGATGTTACAATATCAAATATTGAATTTAAAGGACAAAAGAAAGGTAAGCTTGAAAATAAATTATTAATTATTGACACTGGTGACACCAATTATGTGCATTGCCTATAAAATTGACTAATTTTGGATTTACTCCACATAAGTCTGCAGAGCGACCAATACTAACCCAAATTTTATATCAAGTTTGTGCCTGTTAAACTTCATTAAACTGGTCCTAAGTTTGAGTCACACTCAACTTGTTAAATGAGTCATTATTTGGTTCTCAAATGAGGCCAACTGTGTAGCCAATATTTTGATACTATCTACTTTGATCATACCTACATGCTTCTTCCCCATACTTTCAGAGAAATAACCCTACCATACTTGATTACCTTGTGTGATATAGTTAGGAACGTACACAACTCATCAAAGGTTTTCTTCAAAGTCTAACCATCTGTCTCTGAATCTAGGAAAAATTTGTGTTATGGTTAAGACTTTCAATAAAAGTGTTAGCAAATAGCTTAATTTTCTTTTGGTGATGCAGGAAATCTCTATAAAAAGACTTGGATCTTTCCCATACATGATAGAGATTTTTATCTATCTTCTTCTTAAAACTTAAGATCTCGCTTCTCAGCCTTATAGTTTTGCCAAATAGAAATAATCAAATAAGGAATTTCTTTCCCTAGTAGTCCCAAGTTTTGTTAGAATTTGAAGGTTCTTCCTTCAACCATTTCTTTGAATCTCCCAAGAGTGAGAATTGAAAAAAAAGTGATCCTTACATAATCTATGGAGACTCCCACAGGAATGAATATGTCACTAATCTCTATACACTAGCCATTTAGAAACAATCTAATTCAAGTATTAATAATAAAGTTAAATCAGTGTGATTTGTAACCAGTATGAGTTTGAGTTTCATTATGCTAAAAGTAACAATGAACAATAAAAAAAAATTAGAAGTGTTACAAATAATAATATAGAGAGTTCCAAGGCTAAGGCATCCGGAACAATCATACAATAGCTATACAATTGCATTTCTTAAGTTATATATCTTAGTTGTTGATTCACGAGGTTTATAACATGATTATGGTCTTTCGAGTCTCTAACCATCTATTTAAAATAGCCTCACAACTATATCATTGAGTAGGAATGTGGAAACTAATTCAACGTACATTTGTATTTCATCTAGTATTTGAGTCAAATAGGGCATATTAAGAATGTTCCTATCCTAACCGCAAATCTTATCTTTTTTTCATCAAAAATAAATCCCCATGTCCATCTCAAATCAGATAAGTAATCGATCTTTACTTTACTTCATCTATTTAGCTCAGTGGGTTAAGCTTCCATTAAAGCTAATACCACCACCTGAGGTAATTAGAGTGAATCAGTAAGTTAATAGGTCCCCAATACTCATGTTTTGTCTAATAGGATAAGTTCATCTTCAAATTGGAATACCCAAGTTCAATCCAATATTCTTGTTATTCAAATAAGCATCCTAATAACATCCCAAGCTCTCACTGGAGGTATCCCAACAACAAGTACATGTAGTTCTAATTAATTCCCATCTAAAAATTATGTAACTCTACTTTCACTACTTTATTTCTTTTTAAGGGCTAATCAAAGACTGTCAAAAGCTGATCAATAAGGTCCAAATTTGTGCCATTCATCTTCTTCTAAGTAAGAACTAATGCCTTGATAGTAATTTTGTTCTTCTATAGATCTTATTTTGATGTTTCTTAGCTATTTGTTCCATGCCCAATCTTCCTTTGTATTTTGTGTTTAATATTGTTACTCTGGTTTCTGAGTAATTCTTGTGATATTAGGAGTACCTGTCTTGTCGAATCTGATAATATTGTTTCCTTATATTGGAACTTGTTCAAAGTCATTGAATTTAAAATCACCTGCAAAAACAAACACAAGGTTAGTAAAATAATAAGCTAGAGTGTTACCTTCTCTAAGAGCGTGTATGTAATACCCCGAGTCTGTACCCCGGATGTTATACAGTGCTCATAATCTCGAAGGACCATAAGCTAACCCATGACTGGTACCTGCTGCAATAACTAAATAGTAATACTATAATTATGCGAAAATTAGGCAGAAACTTACCATAAGGTTCAATACTAAAATAAAACTGAATACGGTATAACATTACCAAAACTAAAATATTTGCCTAAAAATACTCTAGTCTGAAAAGCCTCTACTGTCTGATTCATGGATTTGATGGAACAAGCCCCTAACTTACTCCGACTACTAAAAATTGTACTGATAAACCGAAATAATGAAGAAAATAATCATGTCCTCAAACTATGAGGACTCACTACTAACTTTGACTTCTAGAGATCTGAACTGCTAAGGGAGTTCGGGAGCCCGTGCGTCTGAACCTATGATATAAGACATCATAGTGTAAGAGAAAAGTATGCATCAGTACTTTGAATGTACTGGTATGCTAAGTGAGGTAGGCTGAAATGTCTGGGTTCATATGTAGGAACAATACTGACTGAATGACATGAATATAACTGAATGAGAGTATATGCATGAATACATATACTGTAATTGAGATCATGATAACACTGAATACTGAGTCTGAATACTAATGAACCGATACTGTATTAATGATAGATAGGCAACTATTTCTAACAGTATTTTGTGCAACTATGCTGAGTTCCGTACTGAGCTAAGTGACTGTGTCTGACAGTCCTGAATCTGTAGAACTGAATTGAGTTCTATACTGAGACTAAATCTGAAACTTAGACTGTGGGAGGTAATCATCTAACCAACATTTCCCTTTCTAAATAGATTGGAGTCCAACCTATAACCCCAGTTGGAAGGGTGTCAATACCGTGCCACGGGTAGACACAAGCTGTGAGTTAAGCCATTCTAATAGGAGGCTCTTTCGTCAATCCTCACTGTCAGGAAAACTCGAGTGAGATGTATCAACCCTAACCTGGCAGGCAAATATCTCAGCCTACACTGGCTATGTAGTTCTGTAATGTAGGGATTGCTACTAAGGATCAAACCCTCTGCTGGCAAGAATGCCCTCATCCCTGGGTTAACTCGGTGCTGAGTCCTACTCCCAACTGAATAGACACCGAACTGATTTCCTAGTTCATATTAGGCTTGACTGAACTGTTAGTGAGTTTACTGAGTTCCGTTGACTGAAGAAATACTACTGAATTCTGTTAGCTGACAGAGTTTACTGAGGTATGAACTAAATACTGAACTAGAAGGGACTAATACTAAGTCTACTGAGTTTTTCCTGAGTCTTGTAACTAACTTAGAGTACTAATGATCGTGATATGACTGAGACTATTCTGTAACTGACACTGGCTCTAGGTAAACAGCTAAATTGTCGGGTATTAAATACCCTCAGAACTCGATAGCATAAAAAGTAAAGCATCACATGACCTTGCATAGCATACAAATACACACTTGTTTATAATGCATCTATAGAGGCATTTTATCAAACACTTGCATGGCATGAACTAGTATATATACTAAGATGATATAATCTTATTATTACATTCACATGAGCAGTTCACCAAACACTTGGATGGGATAGTATATACACATAATACTAAACAACATGTGAGCATCATGATTCAACTTCACATTCACAATTCCATGGGTTTCAACATGAATTTACATGATAAATCACACATATCAATTAATTCTACATCAATCTTACAATAAATCATGAAATAGAAAACCCAATTATATAATACTCATGAATACACTTTAATTCAAAATCATGGAAATCATGAAATCAATCTACTTTAAGTTTAAAAGAGTTTCTTGGACTCCAAGGGTGGAAGAAACCCTTGGATGAACACTTCACATACCTTGGTTGCTAAATTCTTGAATTACAATGGTGAAATCTTGAGCCTTGGCTTTGATATTAAATCACCTAGGGTTCTTGTTCTTGAGCAATTTGAGAGAAAGTGAGTGTATTTTTCTTAATGAGGTTTGAATCTCGTGTTTTAGGGATGAATAAGGGTGGGAAAAATACCCAAATATCCGTAAGGATGCTGGTTTTTAATA
This sequence comes from Capsicum annuum, assembly GCF_002878395.1. NCBI lineage: Eukaryota > Viridiplantae > Streptophyta > Magnoliopsida > Solanales > Solanaceae > Capsicum > Capsicum annuum. Next base: position 33,132,691 of record NC_061116.1, read on the forward strand.
AATGAAAATCGGACTGTCGATGCGCAGACCGATGCACCACATCATTAGCATCGATGCGATGACCAATGCACCACGTCTAGTCCATGTTGGTTCACTAGAATTTGCACTGAGCTGAGGGAAAAATTATCTATCGATGCGATGGACGATGTAACACATCAAGATTGCGTCGACTCACTATTTTAGTCACTTGAACATGGTCTAAATGAGGTCCAAAAAATCCAAAACTTATCCAGAAACACGTACTGACATTCCTGATCATGAATTAATCTAAATATCAATACTTTAAGGTCATAAGAGCCATGAAATAGAGTTACCAACTTATGAAGGCGAAAATTATACTGTCTGAATACTTAGCTAGAATTTTTCTAAGTCTGGGATCTCTTAACAAGCTTTAAGGGTTTGCATTAAGCTTAGGATTTTTGCTGGGGTCTTACAATATCTACCCCTTGGGAACATTCGTCCTCGAATAAGACTGATTAAAATAAGAATAATGATAGACTAGATTTAGACACTACATATCCACAACTGAAGCATGATTTCATGACTGAAATTACTGATAAGCTGAGTTTATATACTGAACATGCATGTCTGATGCATGTGTACATGACTGGACTGATTTGTGAATGTATGAGTGAGTATGAAACATTAATTGATACCAAGTTGGTAGCTACATCTGAACATAAAACTAAATTGAGTTAGAGGAACTGTTACCTTGAGCTGAATCTAAATTTACAGAAAAGAGGTGAGGATACTTGGTCCACATGTCTGTTTCTGCTTCCTAATTAGCTCCCTCAACGGAATGATTCTTCCAAAGTACTTTGACTAGAGGGAATTCTTTGTTCCTCAGTCTACGAATCTGATAATCAAAGATTTTGACTAGAATCTCCTTATAAGAGAGGGTGTTCTGAATATCTATACTCTATACAGGGACAACAACTGTTGGGTCACCTATGCATTTCTTTATAAAAGAGACATGGAATACTGGATGCACTAAAACTAAGTCTGACGGCAACTCAAGCTCGTAAGATACCTTTCTGAAATGGTTAAGGATTCGGTAAGGACCGATATATCGGGGAATTAGCTTCCCCTTCTTGCCATACCTCTTTACTTCTTTCATAGGATAGATTTTTAAATACACATAATAACCAATATCTAACTCGAGATCCTTTCTGTGCATATCTACATACGATTTTTGTTGGCTCTAAGCTGTCTTTAGCCTTTCCCTGATCAACTGGACTTTCTCTATGGTATTAAATACCAAGTTAGGCCCTACCACTGTGGCCTCACCCACTTTAAACGAACCAATGGGAGATCTATACCTCCTCCCATAAAGATCCTCAAATGAAGCCATCTAAATATTGGAATGACAGCTATTGTTATATGCAAATTCAATCAAAGAAAAGTGGTTATTCTAACTACCTTTAAAGTCTATTGTACATGCTTGAAGCATATTTTCTAAAGTCTGAATGGTCCTTTTTGCTTGACCATCTGTCTGAGGATAAAAGGTTGTACTGAGATGAACTTAGGTACCAAGACCCTTTTAGAATGCTTTTTTAAAATGAGAGGTGAACTACGTACCTCTATCTAAGATAATGGATAATGAAACACGTGCAATCTGACCAACTCCCAGATATAGAGTTTAGTGTAATCCTTTACTGAATAAGAGGTATGGACTGGTAGGAAATAAGTTGATTTGGTCATCTTATCTACAATGATCCAAACTGAATTACGTTGGCGATGAGTACGAGGTAAACCCATCACAAAATCCATATTCACCTCTTCCCACTTCCAATAGGGAATACTAAACTCGTGCATGGACCCGCTAGGCTTCTGATGCTCAATCTTAACCTGCTAACATGCTGACCACTTAGCCACGAACTCTGCAATATCTCTCTTCATCCCACTCCACTAGTAGATCTCCTACAAATCATGGTACATCTTAATGGCCCTTGGATGAATAGAGTAGTTCATACCATGCGCTTTTGTAAGAATTTGCTGCCTCAAGTCATCTACGCTAGGCACACATAGCCGACCCTGGTAGTACAACACACCATCTCCTTCTTGGGAGAAAGCCTCTACTTTCTGATCTATAGTTGATTCCTTCAACTTAGCTAGACTGCAATCCCTATCCTACTTTTCATTCACCTCAAAAACCAAGGATGATTCTAAACTACTTTGCACCCATACACCACCTTCTGATGAATAGACTAAGAGAACACCTAGTTGGGCAAGCTGATGAACTTTCTGAGCTAACTTCTTTTTACCAACCTCCACATAAGAAACACTAACCATCTTCTTGATCCTGTATATTTCCATCTTCTTAATCAATATTGTGTTCCTATACTCCTTGACCATACTGCTAGACACCCCAGACATAAACTTACTCATCTTAGATCTGTTATCTGCTACTTCTTGGGGGGCATATCTGGCTAACTAAGTGAACTTAAGAGAAAAATCTTGTACTGTCATATTGCCCTACTTCAGATTTATAAACTCTAAAACCTTTGCTTCCCTCAACTCCAGCGGGAAGAACCTATCCAGAAAAGCAACAACAAACTCATCCCATTCTATGGGCCCTGCATCTGTGGCCCTTTCTACTTTCCACTGTTTAAACCATAAGTGTACCACATCCTGTAATTGATATGTAGCCAAATCAGCTCTCTCAACAGCAGTCACACTCATAATATCTGTAACTTTCTGCACCTGATCAAGAAATTCTTGAGGGTCCTCATCTGACTTAGATGCAGAAAAAGATGGCGGGTTTATTCAGGTGAAATCTCAAATCCTGGCAGCAGTTGTATTGGCCACTGGGTTGGCTGAAAAATTAGTTGAACACTTATTTTGGGCTACCACAGAATGAGCTAGGGTGGTAAAAGCTGCTCTAAACTCAGCGTGGGACACATGTTCATCCAGAGGATCTAACTAAACGGGCTGGGGTTCTGGCTAGTCTCTCGTTCCTCTTCCCTTAGTCCTGTTTGGAGGCATATTCTGTAAATCATAGAGAAACTTGGATTCGACAGAGTATTTAACTGGAGCTCTTGCTCACTCATACGATATGAGTACTGAAAGAAGGGAAATTTTTCCTAAAACACCTAATAGCCTTCTATCCATAAGTGTGGTGCGCTACACACCCATGCACAAAACTCTACTAGATGTAGCTTTTAGACTTCCTAGGACTCTATTAAACCTTAATCTCTGATACCAAGTTTATAAAGCCTCGAGTCTGTACCTCGAACGCTACACGGCGCTCATAATCCTGAAGGACCACAAGCTAACCCATGACTGGTACCTGCTGCAATAACTGAATAGTAATACCATAATTAGGCAGAAATTAGGTAGAAACTTGCCATGAGGTTCAATACTAAAATAAAATTGAATATGGTATAACAATACCAAAACTGAAACATCTTCTTGAAAATACTCCAGTCTGAAAAGCCTATATTGTCTAAATCTTGGAGTTGATGGGACAAGCCCCCAACTAACTCCAACTACTAAAAATTGTACTAATAAACCAAAAAACTAAAGAAAATAATTATGTCCTCAAACTATGAAGACCCACCACTAACTTTGACTGCTGAAGATCTGAACTGCTAAGGGTGCTCGGGAGCCCGTATGTCTAAACCTATGATATAAGACATCATAGCACAAGAGAAAATTATGCATCAGTACTTTGAATGTACTGGTATGCTAAATTAGGTAGGCTAAAAAGCATAGGTTCATATGCATGAACAATACTGACTGAATGACATGAATATAACTGAATGAGAGTACATGCATGAATATGTATACTGTAACTGAGATCCTGATAACACTGAATACTGAGTCTGAATACTGATTAACTGACACTATATTACTGATAGATAGGTGACTATATCTGACAGTCTTGATTTTATGGAACTATACTGAGTTTCGTACTAAGTTGAGTGACTGTGTCTGACAGTCCTAAATCTATAGAACTAAACTGAGTTCTATACTGAGACTGAATCTGAAACTGAGACTATTGGAGGTAATTATCTAACCGACATACCCTTTTCTAAATAGATTGGGGTCTAACCTATAACCCCAGTAGGAAATGTGTCAATATCATGCCACGGGTAGAGACAATCTGTGAGTTAACCCTCTATAACAAAAAGCTCTTTTGATAACCCTCGCTAGCAGGAAAACTCGTGTGAGTGTATCAACCCTAACCTGGTAGGAAGATATCTCAACCTATGCTATCTATGTATGGTCTATAACATAGGGATTGCTACTAAGGACCAATGATGATAGGCGAAATTACGCGCCTATATCAATATATTTTGCCCATATTTTAGCCTAGTTTCGAGAACTAATTATCTATTTCGTACACTTTTAGTCCTTTTTCCTGTAAATGAGCTAACAAATGTGATTAGGAAAGTTTCAGGTATAAATGATGCAAAATACAGCAATTTATGGCTTACTTGACGCAAAAGAAAGCTCACAAACGAGATGGAAAGGAGCTGGACGCATAAAGGACTAAATCTGCTGCATGGAAAATCTGTCCCGGGCTAAAACAGCATTTCTGAAGACTTTGGGACTTACAGACACAAAGCTGGATTTTTGCCATAATACATTAACCTAGTGCAATTAGGTTATGTGTTTCATCATTCTATTTGGATTATAATTTTGTAACCTTACCCTAGTACAATTGGGTCAAGGATTTCATTAGTATATTAGGATTTGGTTATTTATTTTATTAGTTTAGTAGGAGTAGGATAGGAGTATTATAAATACCCTATCATGTTAGAGATTTTAAAGGGAGAGGGAGGGAGACATTCTGACAATTCATTCATCTCCTTACAATTAAGACATCTTCCTACAACCCATTCTCAATTCTTCATTCTTCTACTCTTAAATTCCACAACAAGAGAATCGTTACTTGCTACGGAATCACTAAAACCACACGCCAAACACCTACTATTCACGCCATCCACCATGCAAAACGTGATATCCTTCGCATTCATGGGTAACTAAATCTCTTAGTTGGGGTTATGGAAGCCGAATGAGTTACTATCTATAGCTATGAGTTTGTGAGTTCAAGACAAGTATATTGCTTATATCATTATTCTCTTCATCTTAAATCTACATTCTTTGCGGTTCAAACACAAGAACACGCCATTCTAACATCTAACCTGTTCGAGAGAAAGGTTATTTGTCTAGAAAAGAAGACGCATAGACCAACGCCAGTCTAACATCTGACTTGTTCGAGAGAAAAGTTATTTGTCTGGAAAAGAGATAATGTCAAGGTAGTAGGACACCCTTTCCTATTAAAAAGCTAGTGCCGTACCTGGACTAACTTCTTGGAGAATTCGTACCGTTAGTCACGCTTTAAGCTCGAGAGAGTTAAAGTGAAATAGTCCTTGTTTAGGTCGAGAGACGCTTGGATTTACCATCGACTACAATTCTCTATAAGCAATTACATGTCAAGACTCTACACACTCATAGCCAATAGAGACGTATACCTCAGAAGGTGGACATAACCCCAACGCCTCAATTCTCATTGTTTACAACACACGTGACAATCTCTCTTTATTTTGCTATTTTCAGTTCTTACATTCTTGTTTTGGTTACATACTACAATCCCCCCTTTCCTACGAAACTTGCACTAAAAGTCTAGTAATTTCTCTTGCTTGTTGGCCAAGCTATTCTCTGTGGGATCGATACCCAACCCAGGTTGGGTTCTATATTTGCTAACGACCGCTTTACACTCCCACGAGAGCTGTAGATTGAGCGTTATCAACCAAACCTTCTGTTGGTAGGAATTCCCCCATCCCTGGGTTAACTCAGCATTGATTCCTACTCCCAACTGAATAGACACTGAATTGATTTCCTAGTTCATATTAGGCTTGACTGAACTGTTACTAAGTTTACTAAGTTCCATTGATTGATGGAATACTACTGAATTCTGTTAGCTGACCGAGTTTACTGAGGTCTGAACTGAATACTAAACTAGATAGGACTAATACTGAGTCTATTAAGTTTTTCATGAGTCCTGCAACTGACTGAGAGTACTACTAATCGTGATGTGACTGAGACTATTCTGTAACTGACACTGGGTCTACGTAAATAGCTAAATTATCGTGTATTAAATACCCCCAGGACTTGATAGCATAAAAAGTAAAGCATCACATGACCTTGTATAGCATATAAATGCACACTTTTTCATAATAAGTCTATAGAGGCATTTTATCAAACATTTGCATTGCATGAACTAGTATACATACTAGCATGATATAATCTTATTATTACATTCACATGAGCAGTTCACCAAACACTTGGATGGCATAGTATATACATATAATACTAAACAATATGTGAGCATCATGATTCAATTCCAAATTCACAATTCCATGGGTTTCAACATGAATTCACATGATAAATCATACATATCAATTAATTCTACATCAATCTTGAAATAAATCATGAAATAGAGAACCCAATTAAATAATACCCATGAATACACTTTAATTCCAAATCATGGAAATCATGAAATCAATCTACTTGAAGTTTAAAAGAGTTTCTTGGACTCTAAGGGGGGAAGAAACCCCTGGATGAACACTTCACATACCTTGATTGCTAAATTCTTGAAGAACAATGATGAAATCTTAAGCTTTGGCTTTGAAATTAAATCACCTAGGGTTCTTATTGATGAGAAATTTGAGAGAAAGTTAGTGTATTTTGCTTAATGAGGGCTGAATGTCGTGTTTTAGAGATGAATAGGGGTGGGAAAAAGACCCAAATACCCCTAAGGACACGGCTTTTTAATGACTAAAAATGGGATTGTCGACGCATAGACCAATATGCCACATCATTGGCATCGATGCGATGACCAACGTGCCATGTCGAGTCTACGTCGGTTCACTGAAATTGTTACGGAGCTAAGGAAAAAGTTATCTGTCGATGCAATTGACAACATGATGCGTCGAGATTGTGTTGACTCACTTTTTGGTCACTTGAACATGGTCTAAACGAGGTCCAAAAAATTTGAAACTTATCCGGGAACACCTACTGACATTCCTGATCATGAATCAATTGAAAGATCGATACTTTTAGGTCATAAGAGTCATGAAATAGAGTTGCCGTCTTACGAAGGCCAAAATAATATTAAGTCTAAATACTTAGATAGAATGTTTCTAAGTCTGGGACCCCTTAACTAACTTTAAGAGACTGATTTAAGCTTAGGATTATTGTTGCGGTCTTACAGTGTACCACTCTTTCTTTTGATGTATCCATTAGAATTTGAATGGATTTAACCATCATTATACACTCCATAGGACTTCCCATTCATTCTTTAGAATTTAGGCCATGGTCCAAGAATCTGTCTCTAAAATATTTTGACCTATATGATTATCTTTATAATATTGTAAGCAGTCTCTTATTTCCAAAACTTTAGCCAGTAAGCTATTGGTATCTTCGATTCTGCATCCTTTTGCCACCACCAGATCTCCAACATAATTTCTAATGCAGAAGCCACTAGAGCTAGGAACAGGATTTCCTTTTAAAGCACCATCTATATCTACTTTTACCCAACTAGTTTTAGGTGGTGTCCATCTAACCATTCTAAAAGAATAAGAGCATTTGTACTTCTGTAGAACAATATTAGCCTACTCTCTTTATGATATGTCTATGTGTAGCCTGGTCATGATGAACTTGATAATAGTATCATTAATCTCCCATATTATTATTTTTTTATGATAAGAACCACCATGTACCAAGGTATTGCTTATTTTACATAAAAAAAAAACATAACCATTGGAACCACCTTGAACACAGTATTTATTTTGCAATTTACTTCCTGATCTTTCCACAACCTCAAACTCTGCTTTAGATTGAGCCTTTTCTCTATAATTCTAGTTTGCTACAGTAGTGATTCCACACTTTTTGAGCTATTCCCCTTTAACAAATAGACGTCGGATGGTTTCTCTTACTGGATTTCTATAGTAGCCACATCATTCATCAATATCTGAATTCAAGTTATCCAAAATTGTAGAAAATGGAGTGACAGAATTCCATATTCTCCAAGTCAAACAAAAAAATTTAAAAGGAAATCCTTTCATCTAGGTTGACTTTAAATCTTCATTCATCTCAGATCTAAACCTTGATAATACCCGAGCACTTTTGATGGTGAAATTACCCCTACTATATTTAGTCAAAAAGGTTTATCCATCATATCTTCATAGCATAATAATCCCATGTTATCTCGTGTATGATTCACTATTTAATTAGGGACATCATTCTTTATGTGATCACAACTCCAAGGGCAACCAAATATGATATTTAACATTAACCAACTTGAATGAATGATAAGCAATCATGTTTATAGCCTCAACTATAAAAAGAGATTCTTTGTCCACATATAGTCATACAATGAATAACCATTAATGAATTCATAAGTAAAAGTACAAGCAAACTAAAAGTTAAAGTAAGAAAAACCCTAATGTGTTGTTGCCTTCTCCTCTCACAAATCTATGTTGTTTCAAAGATGTCTTGTAATTGTGGTTAAGTACTCTTTATATAGCCCATTAGGTCATCCATAAAATTTTCCATATGAAATATAAGTATTGACCACTTTGAACTCAAGTCAAACAAAGTGAAAGACCAAGTTTTAGTCATTTTAGAGGGGGGGTTGTTTCGCATGTCCTATAGCATGGCCAAGGATATACAGCTCATGTCTGTCGCATGGCCAAAGAAGTATAACCAAACCCTAACAGGTGTTAGGAATGGTCTATATATTTTCCTAAGGGATGTGAGTCATGGACTATAGCACGGCCTAGGGGGTGTGAAGCATAAGCGTTCCATAATGTGAGATTTTCGTCGAATCCTTATTTTATACTTCTTGTTTCCTTGTTCCTTGTTTCCCCAGTCCTTGTGGCTTGTACATAAGCTTTATTTAGCTTCCATACATCTAAAATGGTATCCTAAAACATCTTATAATAAACATTATGCCATACAATAAAATAAAACTCATTAAAGTACATAAGCTTTATTTATCTTCCATACTCTAAATTCTATTTGATAATTTAAACTCTTGAATTGTTTCAAATGTATCATAAACACTCTAAAACATGTAAATTAGCACAAAAATATGGAAAGAACACTGTATACTTCATTAACAACACCATATTATCCTTAAAACTAAGCTAAACGTGGGTTGATAATGACATTTAGGTGTACAAATATGCTTAAGTTCAGTTGCACTCCACCCTTACCTTTCATTACTATTACCTCAATTTCCTCTACAAACCCTCTTATTATTAATCCACCAACCCTGTGGACTACCCTTTCCATTACCAATACCTCCACCACCTCTACCATTAGGGACCACAACCTTAGCGTACTTTTAACCTTATAATCCAACCTATCTTTTAGGACACTCTCTATTGAAGTACCCCATAGCACCATAAGTATAACAATCTTTCTTAAGAGAAGGCATGTTTTCCTATAAATAAGAAATCCCTTTGCCTTTAAAAACTGATGTCTGTTGAATAGTCCCTAACTAACCAGCTATAGAAGCTGGTAGAGATGACTAAATGGAGCGAGATAAATAAGTCTGTTAGATAGGACCCCTGGAGTAAGAACCACCAAAGTTACCAGCATTTCAAAATTTCTTTGCAATAAACATAAACAACTTACTTTACCCCTTCCACCTTCTTCACAAAATCAATGCCCTCGGCAAAAGTCATATGAAAATAAAAAACATGCAAGTTAGTGTTTAGGACCTTCAAAAATAACCAAATTCTCTTCTTCTCTATACCAAGTAGGGAGTTACATAGTAATACAAAGCACGAAAAAAGCCTCATAAGCTACAATAGACATATTACCCGGCTTAAGGACTATAAACACATCCTTTTAGTGGTCACAAAGAGTACGGGGTACATACTTCTCTAAAAATAGAGTGTGAGATTGAGCCCATGTCAATAGAGGAAAAACTTTGATCAACACTTCAGTTACTCCCTCTACCACTTTTTGGCATCACCTTGTAGTTGGAATGTAACAAACTTTACACTGTGTTGCACAATCGTACCTATTTTGTGCAGCCTATTGCAACAATCTACAATGAACTTGTAATACCCTGAACTTTTACTTAAGCCTAATTCTATCTCTAGAAGGTTAAGGAATGACTTCCTAAGTCATTAACATTTAAACCATATAGAGTTTCCATAATTTTGACTTTTTATCATATGTCAAATTTAATTAACTTTGTAATGATATAAGATCCGCCCAAATCAAAAAAATTGGGAAAGAAGTTTTGGATAACTTAAGTTCTAGTCATAAAACACCATTATTTTAGTGTTTGATGCATCACGGAGAGGGTCTATTTAATAATTGTCAAATTCCAGTGGAACTCTGTGATAGTGGCGTGTCACGGAGGACCCTAATTTCTTGATAGTCAATTTCCAGTGGCCTAGCGCGATTGTGATGCTTCGCACTGAAGTTCCAGGTCCTAACCAGTGGGACAACGCAATGGATCCACATTGTGGTGACTCCCAGATTCCCATTTGTCAATTTTTTAGAGAGCCACCACGATAGTGGCGCGTCTCGGTGGCCCATAAAGTTGGGTTTCCAGTTCAATTTTTTCAACTTCATGCAGAAGTTAAAAAGGGCACTTTGAACTTTTTCCAAGCCTCTTAAACCGTACAAACATCAGAATTAAGGTAACTACAAGCATCATATGAGATTTTTCTAAAGATTTCCCTCAACCAAAACCCCTAAGCATCCAAATCCTCTTCCAAAAAATCTCGAGGGTTCACCATAGATTTTCTAAATTGAGTCAAGATTCATTGTTCCCAAGTTAAAAACTTCAAGAACCCTCATTCAAGAGTACGAATAGATTCCCAAAAGCTAGAGTTTAGCCAAAGATTCTAATTCAAGGTTCATCCGAATTGAGATTACAATGCATATTACTAAAAATTTCTAGATTTCTATAGGATTTATGAATCTTTATGATAGCTAGTATGCATTTTAATGCGCCTTAACTTGAGATTGAATTATGGGTCACTAACTCCTACTTGAGATTTCAATTTTTATGAACTTTTGTGCTATAAGCACCCATGATTGGACTATTTTGAGATTATTGAGAAAGTTTTGACCTTGATAGTCATACTAGCTTTGAAATCCACTCTACTAAATGAGATTATAGATTTTATAGTTGATTTCTTTATGAACCATGAGATTACTTTAAAGTGGATTTCCTTGAGATGAGCGTAGCTAACTAAAGGGATTACTATTTATCACCTAGTTAGGTAAGTTACTACGGTTTCATACCCTAAAACTACGTGCCACCAAAGGATTGAGATTTATGAGCTTGTGGCTAAGATAGTGATCACTAAGCTGAGGTTATATTCCATGGCAAGAGTATGACACATCTCCCCAATGTGAGGTTTCTTCCTTAGGAGGAAAAAATGTTAGACTCCATGTAACTCACATGGTGTTTGTCGGTTAAGAGAACCTCCCTAATATGTTAGACTCCATGTAACTCACATGGTGTTTGTCGGTTAAGAGAACCTCCCTAATAGTAAGATTTTATGAGTAGCTTCTTAAAGTATAAATTTTCCCTTGAAGAAAGTAGTGTTCCCTATTAGTAAGAGTAAATAACAAGTTTCTAAAGTAAAGTATGTTCCTTGAGATGATTTATTTTCCCTAAGGCCTTGAAAGATATCCTGATCAGTAAAGATTTTTAGAGAATCAGTGTAAAAGACTCACAAACTTATTTAATTGATGTGTTACTTTAGATTTCACTTTAAAATTACAGTCTTATCTCTCAGATGCAGAGGCGAGCACTTTAACACTTAGTCTATATGTTTTGAGAAGGGAATAGAACTATAGATTTCAAAAATAGTATCTTGACTTACAAGATTTATATTATGTGTTCTATTATTCATAATTTGTGAGATATACATTCTTTTGAGATTATTCAAGCTATGTGAGTAAGTTATATAAGCATGAATGATTTTATAAAGATCAAGGATATTGTTTTTTAAGTATTGCATACACCCCATATACTCAGTACATCTTCAAAGGACTGATTCACATATACATCTGTGTGCTACATTGTCTCATAATGTAGATTCTGGTGCTCAGTCTTAGCAGCGACAGTGATCTTCAAATATCTCATCTACATCTTTATCTTTGGTGAGTCCTCATGGTCTGAGGACCTATATCTGTAGCTTTTACGCTTTCATTGTGTTTTTAGCATTACTTTTAGATCAGTTTGATTTAGTTGAGGGTCTGTCCCAATGACTCTCTAGTTTGAGTAGTTGAGGCTTTGTCAGACTAGACTATCAGTGATGTTTTAGACTTTTTAGTAGGTTGCTATTCAGACTGTATTCTTTTGTTATTTTAGTTGAGATATCCTATAACAGTACGCTTGTTTTGCTATAATTGTCCTAAAGTAAGTGTTGGGAGTAGTAGCAATCTCAAAGGGTTAGTTTAGGTCTACTTGTAGCCTTAAGTACCGTGTGACATCTCGAGATAAGATTTTGGGGCGTTACAGAACTCAAATGCATCCTCTATCTCAGAGATAAAAAAGTAGGAGGTTTTATCTCTAGGAACTTGGTCAGAATATCATTCTTGATTCCTATCATGATAGAGCCTAACACCAGACGAGGAAAGATCTCAATCCCCAAAGCTTCCCCCATTCTCAAAGTAACTATAGTAGCCGGTTGAACACCTGGGAACTAATAAGCAGGCATCACATAAGTGTCTCCAGTATCGGTCAATTTACTCAAAAAAATACCTACAGAATTATCTCCAAAACCATAAAGGAAAGAGCTGCACCTCCAATCGGTGCCACCTCCGCAGGCTCCACGATACCCACATTAATGTCTTCTCCTTTATCATAATAATCCTTGGTTGGGGGGAGTCACTAATCTTTGACAAGGCTGATCAGCTGCTGCCTGAGCTTTACCCCTAATTAGTAATGCCATCCATCTTCCCCTTTCCCTACCTCTTTTGCAACCTTATCCTAAATAGCCACTTCTATAGCTTGAGCTACTAGTGCAGAGATTGTGGCTCTAAATTCGTTGGCTCTAATGATAACCATCTATATATAATAAAAGGAAAAGGGTCTGATACCAATTGGAATTAATACATATCATAAGATAATAAGAAAATAATAGTTTTCTAAGATCCTATAGCCTCTCGAAGAAAAGTACAAACGTCTTCATACCATTTAGCAAGACTCTACTAGATCCAAAGTGGTACAATGAGATCAACGAACTTGGAGCTATAATACCCACATTTTCATTACCTAGATCCATCATGAGTGGCACCCATACTAATTTCCTGGTGGGAAAATCAACTCTTAATTAATTAATCCAACACTTAGCCAAAAACTTGGTAACTTAATTGTTTTCTTAAAAGCCATAAATGAGGAAACTAAACCATTTCCTTTTATAAAACTATTAGTTTGATACTAAGACTAAATAGAAATGCGAAAAATCTAACAATCCCCAAAAATCTGAAAGTCACTGTACCAAAACACTAATATGTATAACCAAATAGGCTTAACACAACAATTGATAATGTCTAAGTCCAAAATAATAGACCAGAAACTAAATGAAAAATTCATGGAAGCCTAATAAATATAGCTTACCCTTGAGTTTGAACACTGTCTGAATCGCAGTTGGGGCTTCGTAATAGTCGTTGGAATATTCTCTGGACTCAATAGAAAGAATATGATATATAGTAGAAGTACACAAGAAAACAATAGTGTACTATAGGGTTATCGGCCAATCCAAAATGAAAAATCTAAAAATATAGCAATAACTTAGTATGTCAAGACAACCATGAACACCTACCATGTAACCTTACAAGAAGTTCATAACGTTTATGCATATTTAACGACATTATGAAAATTAGTCAATACAAGTCAACATGGATAACAAGTCTAGTCAACTCCATGACTACCAACAAGGATCCAAGTAAAAAACCAAAACTCTAGCTATTTATCAAACTGTCTCCATTAAGAAAATGAATAGTTAATTTGGATTTATGCCATAAATTACAATTAGTATGGACCACTTAAGGATCCATAAGTATATCAACAATGACAATTATGATGCAATACGATTTACATAAAGAGACCATCTTTAGAAAATAAGAACATGAAATCCATTTAGTCAAGGAACCCGAAGTAACAAGTCAACACTTAAACTCAGTTCACTCAAGGAATCAAAATAACAGCAAACACATAATCATCGATTCCCTCAAGTAAATGACTCATTTCATTATTATCAAAAATATTTATGATAAAGGAATAATAACCTCATTCATGTTAAGTTATAGGACTAATTATTTATTATGGTAGTGTATTGGGCATGTAATAAGGTCTTAAATACTTCTAACAAAAAGTTAAGTTGAAAATATTTCTACCGATTTAGTTTTGAGCTAAGTTTAAATTAGAGTCAACTTAAAACAAGCATGTCTCCTAAAATATAAGGAGTGATGGGGAAAAATACTCACTAAAAGAAAAAAATTTAATTCTTCTTTCCAATGCATCCAACCATTAATTAATCTGTCCTTAGAGTAAATAGTTATGACCGTTTTACTGAATACTATTCAGGCTAAGAAATTTACCACTAAATTGGTAAATTTAACCATTGTACACAATATTTAATGCTGATTTTGATGGGTTTTATCTTGAAAAGTCAGATATTTTGTTTCTAAGACCTAGACGGGAAATTTTCTCATGGTGGGGGTGAAATTTCTTTGTTGAGGTAAGTTTCTTTTATCCTCTTCTTTGTATTTTAATTCTTTAACATCCTAGAATCCTCAGAACATTCTTTAATGGTGAAATTCTTGTTGGTTTGAACTATAAGTTCATGAGATTTTTGGGAAAACTTATTGGTTGGGATAATATCACGTAGAATCACTTCTAAATTATTCATTAATGATTCCTAGAATGAATATGATTCAAAGCATAAAATTGGTGGTTGGGGATCTGACATTTAATAAAAATAGAACTTTCATCTTTGAGACCCTATTAATGGAGATGGGTTGTATATGATAGATCTTGTTAATGGGTAATTGATCATTAGATACTATTTTTAAACATGAATAAGGGTAGAACTAATGGATTTGAATTTCTAATATTTTATGAATAATTGAACAATTACTCTTATAACTACTTGTTTGTTCAATGATTGAACATTCCAAGGATTGAAGAAAGGGAAGGAGTATCCATGATGTGGCTTTTTTGTTCCAAGATCACTAATCGAGGTAGGTTATGGTTTAATATGCAGTAGACTAGAATTAGTTACATGTAATAGTTGTTATTGATGGGACATTTCATGTCTAGGCATACAAGCAAGGTGTTTGGATGGATAAAATGTTAAATTAATGTAATAATAATATAATTCTGTGATATTATGTGTTCTATGGATTCCTTGATGAGTGTTTGTATTTATATGACTTACTTGATGATTGATAGAGTTTAATATGTGATGTTTTGTAAGAATAGAAAAATTGGGTGACTTTCTAATATATTGAGCTCATCTTTACTACCTTAAAAGGGGTGAAACCAATATTGCGTATAGTTGAAATATTATATATTCGTGCTAGATGATTGATAGGAGGATTAATTGTGATAAGAGGAGGTGATGATATAACTTACGAACCTAATGTTAAATTTAGGTAAGTGCTAGGAAGTTAGATGTGTATTATTCTTTTTAGAATTATAAGTTGAACATACACTATTGATTGAATGATCGATAAAAAGGGGATAGTTCCTTAAACTTAGTGATGACTTGAGTATAGGAGTTACTAGTTAGTAACTAAATTTAACTATTTTAATATGAATTAAAGATACTTAAATTGGTGAATAAAATAGAAGGATGATGTAGAATGCAGATATCAATCTTAGTGGATGTGAACTCCTAAAATGGATACTTGATTGAATGATCTTTGGACATGTTTATGATTGATAAATGAGTTTGATAATGCTCAATTGAGAAAGTGGTGAATCGTCCTTTGGGCATACTTGTGATTTCCTCTATTAGTGGATAATTAGTGTACTTAGAATGATGAACTTGTGATTATTGACTACATTTACTTAGTTGTCATCAAATGTATATTTTGTTTGATTGCTATTACTTGCATCTAATTTTGATAGGGTGATTGCAGTTTACCATCAAGTATTACTTATAATTATTGACTGCATCTTACATTTATATTGATATTAATGAGATAATTATGATGGATCGCCAGTACATATATGATATGTTGTGATAAAGATTCAATACCATTGGTACGAATATGATATACTTTGATAAAGGGTTAGTACCACATCAGTACAGATATGACATAGTATAATAATGGGTCGGGTACCACATCGGTAAGTTATAATAAGTTGGTGATAAGTTGAGAAGAGGAAGAGAAGTTATGCATCTTGTACACATATATTCAGCATATGCATTTTTATGCACTCTTATATTTATAGGTTGTTGATGGCTCCTTAAGTAGACCGAGTTATGTTGATGATGTAGACTGGTTCCTTGTATGGACCAATTATTTGATGAGAGATTATGGCTCCTTGAGTAGACCAATTACATTAATGGTTGTAATTGTCATTGCAGCAAGATGTGAATATGAGGTATATTTTGGATTGTGTATAAATCTTATTCCCCCGTGTGTATAGTTATATACATGAAGTATAATGTAGTGACTTTTCTTGTAAGGTTGCTGATATTATCTATTATCTTGGTGGTTTCAATTCCAATGGTTAATGGTAGTATAATAAGGACCTGGAGTTGTCCAATAAGAAGATTAATAAGAAGGAGAAAGAAAAGTATATAGAGTATTGTAATAAGATAATACATAAGAATTGTGGCATTGATTAATTCATAAAATATAGTAAGTTAATCACTAATATTTCTTAAACAAACAAGGATGGTAGGTTTTTGAAAGTTGAAGTAAGTTGAGTATGTTCAAATATTAACATGTACGCTTATCATAATATCTTCCTCTTTGCTATATGTTGTTATATGTTTTTAACTATGGTCGGTCGATGATACCTACTAGTACATGTGGTTTGTTCTAACACTACATAGCATATCTTCATTTGGGGATATAGCCATGTTGAAAGTTAGTTGGAGTTTCTATAGGTACAGTGGTGATTATTCATCAATAGCTCCTATCATTATACTCATACAAGAATGTTTTGTCTTGGATTATCTGTCCGTTTATTTAGTGCTCTTGTACCAGTTTAGACTATGTTCAAAGAAGTTGTTAATGAGAATTCCACAATGTACTTTTTGTAAAAAAGAAAATTGAACAGAAGGTTTACTTAATTATTTATACTTGAGGCTATTATGAATATCTTGTACAATGCTTGAATGGTTGGGTGGTAAGGATTCTTCTATATAGGATATAGTTGGTAGATGCCCAATACAATCTATGATATGGATTGGCACATCAAGGAACCTGTATACTCACATGTACCTTATACATACATGCAAAGGTCCTTATGGTTTCTCACTGGTCATGACCAGGAGGGGATAAGAACATTTCCATGTACCAAATCCCAGACATCAAGTGTTTGCCAACCTTATACCAACCAATCTTGTGAAGATGTCCAAACATTGATACACCCACAATAATGAATATAAATCTCATGAAAATTTCTAAATATTGATATATCCCACAATAATGACAAATATTATAACAATTACAACCATAATGATAATAAAAACAAAATTGTAAAAATCAATAAGTTTTCACATAAGTTCATTGCATGCGATCAATGCTTAGGATATCGAACAATCATTCACTTTTCTTGAGAATGCAGTTTATAAGGAATATGAATGAATAGTTATGATGCACACATAAAACAAATTAGGTTTCAACTACATTAAACTATCACCTAACTCAATCTAATCTTGAAATGCTCTAACAAAATTTAGTCTTTCCTTTTCTTGCAACATCAACTTGATTGTAGTCTAAAAATATGAATATAATACATAATAAAAAAAATGGCCTACAACATTGAGGATTATAACCTAATCCCAAACTCCAAGTCCAATATAATGATCTTTCCTTTAATTCTAGGGGTTTTCCATTATAAATTCTACTTAAACCTGTCCATTTAATGATTCCATAAGTGAATTATAGACATACAAGAGTGAATTATTAACTTTTAACTAAAAATCAAAGGTTTTACACCCAACTTACCCTATTGCACCTGAAAAATCAGCTAGGTCAATCCAAAACCTCCCTAAAATTCATAAACAAGTGCTTTTAAGGTTAGAAATTCGAAAATCTATTTAATGGAAGAAATTCACTTACCTTTACTAACAAAATTGGTGGGAAATCATCCAAAATTTCCTAAGCGTTCCCCCAAATTAGTTTAGAAAATAATAAACTAATTTGAGAAAAATTGTATATAAATTTATGTATATCCTGCGATAAAGGGCCTCTCCCACTATAGTTGCATCACTATATCAAAACATGCCCGTTATGGCTGGACTAGCTGAGTTTTACTCCCATTATAGTGAGAACTATTTCGCTATACCGGTGTCATCATTGCATCCTGTCACTCGCTATAGCGAGTGTTGCGAAGTAGAAACTAAAAATTGTTCGAGGTATTACCTTTTTCACAATGCACCCTCAAACCATGATATATCGAACTAATTCCTTTATGTTAAGTTTGATATCGGGAGTTCTACTTACCCAAATTCACTTTCAAAAAATTCTTTGGATTTCTTATCATCTTAGCTAACATATAAACATGCTAAATTTTATTACATGTACTCAATCCATTCCAAAATTTACTAGACCATATCTCGCTTGGATGTCATCAGAGACTAGCCTATCCTGAAAATTCACCTCTCAATTAGAAAAAAATCTTAACCCAAATTTTGTGCGTTATACTTGTCTCTAATGACAGAAAGGGTCATTACAATGTATATACGTTAGACTTACCTGTAATGATGAAAAGGGTAAGTTAAATAAAATAAAAAAGAAAAATAATAGAGCAGTTATATTTGATATTTGGGGGGGGGGGGGGGGGGGTTTAGGGGGTGAATCATCGAGAATTATTGAAGAAGATGGAGAAAGAAGTTTGAAGATTTCAAGAAGCTCTTCTTATCGCTTTTAATATTCTCTTCTATTTACATCTTCCTTTTTAGATTTTTTTTAAATCAAATTTTTATGGCTGTCAAGCCATTTTTATTTATCATAAACAAAGCCCAAACAAACATCTGGCCTTGGACCAAAAATAAAAACATAAAGTAAATAATACAAAAGTGAATGGCCCAGCTACATAAATAATGACCCGTTTGAGTATATTAAAAATAAACTTCTCCCACACTCAATCTTTTGTAGTTAACTTTCCAAATTCTTCAAAAAAGCCCCAAATGCATCCTCTCAAGTGCTGCCTAAGCTTGCAATTATGCTGTCTCTCTTTGATTAACAATGCTTCCTATACAAGAAACTTCACTACTTGTAGGTAAAAAATCTTTAGCTTTGTCTTCATTAATCTCTATGTTTGCTTCATTTTGACTGTTTTCCGCTTAGGTGTTTGGTTTTTTACCACTTGATTGTGGAATATTAAGAGTGTATCGACCGGGCTCAGCTCCCCTACCTGTAAGACTTCATAAATAAAACTTACCTTTTTTCTTATGTTGCTTCCTTGTAACCCATCTCTGATTCTTCAGCTGATCGAAAAATTTCCACTGTCATAGGGTAAGGCTTGAGGCTGACCTCCTTGTGTTATGGCTAAGCCTGACATCGATCTTCTTTCTTTTTTGAAAAAATTTGTGTATGAAAACACAGCTTATCCAAACTAGTTTAGCGTCTTTTATGCCTATGTTGATCCAACATATATTTGTGATTCTATTGTTATACCTTAGTTTCCTTGCTTTATTTCTGTGCATATGACTCCTAGAAATTTTTATGCTTGTTGTGGATGGATTTTCCTTGTGCTTATCCTTATTGTTGGTATCTGCCACTTATCAGCATTTAGGAAACTTCTTCCTCTTGATAGTAACTTTGTGAAATTGTGAAACTGTTTGTTGATGCTTAACTCCTGTGCATAATTAGCAAGATAATATGCGTATTGATTTCCTTCCCTAAAAATGTGTTGTACTTTGATGATTTTCCTCAACACTTCCTTCATAATCTCCTCAACAGTCTCCACAATCTCCTAAGAAACCCTCCATACTTACTTTAA
Source organism: Capsicum annuum (assembly GCF_002878395.1). Classification (NCBI taxonomy): domain Eukaryota; kingdom Viridiplantae; phylum Streptophyta; class Magnoliopsida; order Solanales; family Solanaceae; genus Capsicum; species Capsicum annuum. The sequence goes on from NC_061116.1 coordinate 33,152,876, forward strand.
AAATTTAAGCATAGACAAAGAGTCTATTTCAATAACTTTTTCTGTTTCAATAACTTTCTCTTGAACATTCCATTTAGATAGATATTTTACTGCATCAAGAATAACCTTTGCTTCTACTTCCATGTTATTTGCTTATCCTAGTGCTCCAGCCTCAGCATGAATTAAATTCCCGTCAAGGCTTCTGAAGAGAAATAAAATCGGGCAAGATGATACTACATTGTTGTCGTTATTGCTACTGGTTTGGTATTGTTGGGCACATGGATATTCAAACCTAATTGCTGAAATTTTCATGGTGGTATGTGTATTTGATACTAGTTTGGTGTTGTCGAACACATGGATATTCAAGTGTAACTATTGGAAAATATCAAAAAGATTTAGGCATATGTTGTAAAATTTAGGTCATCTGTTGGAAATTATCAAACAGGTCTTCCCACTGTTGTAACAGATTAGACTTAGATTATTAGATTATTCATAGAAATAACATCGGCGTAATACAACATATGACCAACCTATTACAACAGATAAACTATCTGCCAGAACAGATTAAATATATTTTACAATAGATTGACAATCTATGGTATTATAACAAACTCAACTTTCATCAGAAAAAAATTATTGCCACTATATGTACATGCAATAAAGTGAAGGGTGACTTGAAATTAAAATTTTCTATTTCACAGGCTCTTCTATATACACAGGCTTCAAGCATCCAGTTAGTACCCCATAAGCCCAGACCTCTTGAAGGTTTACCACAGTGTTGTCGTACAGAAAAGTCGTTGGCTCGGCCATTTCTGTGTCGGTCAGCGAACATTTGATATGTGCAAGAGCGTGCGAGCCACTCGCTTTAGCAGCATCATTTTTTCAAAGGATCATTCCCTTGTTTTGACCTTCAAAATCCCATGATTTCTTCATCAACACTTTCTTTGGCAAATGATTTATCAGTTTACACCCCCTCAAGAAGATGGGCAACAGCACCATCAGTGGTCCATGAGGAGAAAAAGATCGAAATAGTCGATGAAATATACATTAGAGTCATAAATATTGATCTTTCCCTCCTCGAGTAGTATCTCAACATCCCTATAATATATGTCGTTCACGCTAATGACTGCAAAAAGCCTTTTTGCCTCGGTCCAGCTCTTGCCATGTAGATTTGGCCTCTCACCTCCAATATATTTTATCATTTCTTCTTCATCCAAGACCAACGTAGGAACTAGGAAATCAAGTCCCACGCCAAGGGCTAACGCCTTCCCCATTGAGTTGATCATACCTATCCTTGAGCTTCTTGCAGAAGTCGAGGTCCGCTATCCTATCGGCAACTTCATAAGATTCCCAGTAGGTTAATTGTCTTTTCCTCATGAGGCAGAGAATTATGTCAACATAGTGTGAGATAAGAAGTCAATTTTTAAATAGGTTAGTAATTTTAAAGATGCAACGGATGGTCCATCTGTTACATAGGGTTCTCTGAATCAATAATCCAATGCAACTTATGCAACAGATAGATAATAAGTTGCAACAGAACCACTACAAGTTGCATCAGTATACCCATCTATTGCAACAGATGTGAAATCTATTATATAGCTTCTTCTTCATAAGGTAGATTAGAAGGTCTAGGTCAGTAAAAGTAAACTTGCCTTGTCCTCTTATGGCATACGCATATCAGTCATAGTCTGGAAGTCTTGGGGGGGAAAAGGAGGCCTGGGGTAATCTAGTGCGCCTGGCTTGGCATTCTTGGCCTGTCGCAGAACCCTCTTCTCTTCAGCACCAAGTTCCACGTATATGTACACCTTTTAGACTAGCCCCTGAACTTCAACAACTTTTGGATAGGGAGGAATTGTAATTTTTTTATTTTTGACCAGAGAGTACGCCTCTAATTACTCTTTTTTTTCAAAGTATTTATCATGTTTTTCTTTGCTCTCTTTGCATTTGCAACGAGAACACGAGGGTGAAGAGGGGTGAGAGGGACCTATGTAAGGGAGAAAAGAGGTTTTTCAAACATTTTATTCTTTATTAAGAATCAATATGCTCCTCATCATGAGTGGTAGTAGCATCAGCATGCCTGCCACTAATACCAACAACTCCAGCAGAAGAAGCACCCAGATCTGCCTTAGTAAAAGGTTGGTCATGAAGAGCCTCAACATTAGACTGACCTTATCTAACTGCTCTTCTTATGGCTATTGCTCCAGCCAATTCCTTCTTTATTAACTCCACTATTAGGTTTGCTATAGTATCAACATGACCTAGAGTAATATAAGAAGTCATCACGACTCCTCCTCAGTAGGCATGATCCATGGATGCACAACCTATAAAAAATAAAAAAAAGACAGATGCATTTAAATCATATAATATAATAATTTTCATAGTTGGGCTACATTTTTAAAAAAAGACCCATCTATTGCATAGTTTGCAATATATGGTTAAAATATGTTTGAGTCTGGTTCAGAGAAATAGAGCAACACATGGATAATCTAATGCAAAATATCAATCATCTGTTGCAACAGTTGCACAAGATAGGTAATTTGTTATGTAACAGATAATCTGTACGTCGCAATAGATGAACAATATGTTATCAGATTACACATCTGTTGTATAATTTACAGTAGATGATTAATCTTTTAGGAGTCGGATTTAGAGAACCAAAGCAACAGATGGGTAATATAATGCAAGATATACCCTGTCACAATAGATGTCCTATCTGGTGCATCAAATATAACATCCATTGCACCAGATATAACATCTGTTCAATATCTTTCTTTGAGTAAAATTATTTTACTTGAAGAAGACATACTGCATTATCCAGAGGGTTAAAGAGATTGGCCTCCTTAATATTGGCGTTGCTCTTTGCAGCCAACCACCTAAACATCCTTGGATGAGAAACCTCATTCGGGTAATCCATTAACTTCTTTTGGAGGGAAGGAATGGCTTCAAATCCCCAAGCCTAAAAAATGTAAACAGGAAACAAGCAAAAAATAAAGTCATAATAACTATATTCAATATAAATTAATGGATGAGTAAAATTAGTGATTAATTTTACCATGAAAGCCCAAGGAAAGCCGTATAATGTGGTCGTCCTTGAGGATAGCTTTGTCAGTAATTATTGGACAGTCATGTAGAAGCTATCATATCCCCAGGGATGATTGTTGAATTTAACAAAATCCTCAGCACGTGCCAACAAATCATCTTCTATGACCTTTTTGATGTGTCTTGCCAATATAACCGAATGGGCAAACCAAACTAAGCATAATTGCTCCCTGTACTGCTCTGGTATGGTTTTATCCTCGAGATCTATCAACAAATTTGATGCTTTGTATCCACGTCAAGCAATGTCAAACAACCCATCTATTTTTTCCTTGCATTTTCTTGCCTTGGATCTTTTGTGGGGTGGTGGTCCTTCTGGACGATGGCATCTCAAGCTCGTCACTATGGTAAACTCTTGCAAGCCAAAAAAAAACAGGCATGCCACAGTAGTTGATCCAGATTTCATCCATCTTTTTTTTGCTCCCCTCCTTCGGATCTTTATCATCCCTCACGTACTTGATCCTGCACTTGAGAAGACCATATACCATCGTCATAGGGAAACAGATATGGGCATAGAGGTCCTCAGGTAGCTCAAGAAAGCGTCCAAAACATCTCTTCTGAAAAAGTCCGCCTATGTTTTCATTCTTCATAATTTTCATAAAATGTTCAAAAATTTTCCCCATCTAACATTTAAGTACAATTTTACCAATTATTTGTTTTGCTTCTAGGTCATTTATCGGCATCGCAACTTGAAACCTGTTAATACTAAAAGTTTTGACAGGATCATGTTGGGATGTCAATATTAATTCATGCCCCCATTGGTGATCCATTATCATCATGTTGATGATCATTCTCTTTCTCTTTCTCACTCTCCAATTCCTCCTCTTTCTCACTTTTATTTTCTTCATCACCATCTACAGACCCTTGTCCATCTCTCTCAATATTGTTTTCATATCTCTCCTCATCTTTACTTTTCCCTAACTGAGATTGTTCAGGAAGCTCCTCCAAATCCCTCTGTACTGTAGCATTTTTTTTGGGTGGTCAGACGTTGATCCACTTTCACTTTCTTTTCTTTTGGGAGACATGTTTTACCTACAAACAAAGATAAACAAAAATTACATTACAATTGATGTATGCATAAATTTTAAAAAATACATTATAAACACTACGAATACCGACACACCAACAGCCACCATCACAAATATCACCAACCAATGTCAACAAGCAAACACCATGAATACCTACACCACCGGTAGCCACCACAAACACCACCAACCAATGCCACCACCAGTGCCACCACGACGACAACGACGACGACCACTACCACCACCACCAAAACCAACACCACAAACACCATCTAATAATACCACGACAATCAACGGAACACTGTAATGAAACCTAAGGATTTCTCGAGTTCTTCCTACGATTTTGCCATTAAAACTCAAAATTGTAAACCCATTCTCGAAGATAATACAACTAAAAGTTTTATTTTTTATCATTAAATTAAAAGCCCTTATTTTTTAGAAAAAAAATAACAAATATAGTGCTCTTCTCAAACTCTATTGCCTACGAAGACAAAGAAAATGACTAATACAAGCAAGAATGAAGTCAAAACTAACACCTATGTGGTCAGAAATGAAAAGAAAAGCAATTTATTGTAGAAGGTTGAGCAAATTTGTTGAGTAGTTGTTGTTTGTACTGTATTGTTGAGTGAGAATGAGAGAGAAAAAACTAGCCCTCAAGATTTAAAATGATGAACATTTTGTATGGGTTGATATGTATTTAGAAAAGAATGACAAGTTTTGAAAATGTTAATTTGGTCCAAATTGATCTTAATTATTTTTTAAAAATCATAAAATATATGCGTAAATTTTAATCCTCTCTTCATGCAATTGCCAAAAGAGTAATTCAATTGAAATTGTATAAAAATAATTGAAGTTGTAGTTGAATGAGTACTCTAGTTTACCCAATGAAAACTCACACCTGGTCCTAGATTAATCAATTTAGGTACTCTTAGTCTAAGATATGAACTCAATTGAAATTGTAATAAACAAATGTTCAACATGTTGCATCATATTTCTCATCTGTTGTAAATTATTAATCATATTAGGTAACAACAGATTATGAATCTATTGTAAATTATCAAACAGATTAAGTCATCTATTGTAATAGATTATCCATCTGTTGTAAATTATCAAATGGATTGTCATATGTCACAACAGATTACCCATATATTATAAATTATCAAATAGGCGCTGCCATTTGTTGTGGCTGACTCTATGAGAACTCACCCCTAGTCCTAGATTAATCAATAGTTGACCCTATGAGAACTCATCCCTAGTCCTAGATTATTCAATTAAGATATTAGTACCCTAGTCCTAGATTAATAAATTAAGGTATTAGTCTAACATGTGAGGAAGCAACAATCGGTTCGACTCAGAGTTATAACTTTTTACAGTAACCAAGAATGTCATTAATAAATTGAAGTGAACAGTTACGCCTTTAAATCTTCTTTATAAATTTATATAATTAAAAAGTCAAAAAATTTGAATGTAATGAAGATAATTTTCTTTAAAAAAAGATATATAGATTATATATTGCAACAGATATATTATTTGATGCAACAGGTTATCTATTTGTTGCAACGGATTATATATCTATTGTCACAGAAGAGTTATCTGATGCAACAAATATATAATTTGTTGTCCAACTCAGTGTAAAAACGGTTCCTGAAAAGAACTAATTATTAGTAATAATAAAGCTGAAAAGTTATGACTTATCACAATATTGCTTAATTTAAATAAGCCATAACTTTTTACAGTAATCAAGAATGTCATTAATAAAAGGAGGTGAACAATTGCGATTTTTTGCCTAACTCATTCAAGTTCAATCCTCTATAAATAGATCCCTCGTTACTCAGTCATTCGTTCTACTACACACTATTTATTCCTTGCTCTTGTTACACCTTGAACTACTTTCTCTTCAAGGACCTGATAGCTTTTTTCTGTCTCTGGTAAGTTTTTTTCTTGATTTTTGTGTAAATATTCGTTCTATATTACATTACATTCAAATTCTTTCTTTTCTTTACATTTGTTTTTACATGTGTTTTGTCAACTTATGCGTTTTCTAGATATGGATGATCCTGTGTGGGATGTCGCTATTTTACGAGATGTCATGCGGAAACTGCAGAAGGAGGTTCATGGCCTGCATTGGGAGTTGGCCGCTGTCAGAGTAAGGATGCTACGGGAGATCCGCAGGCTGAGGAGGCCACTGCTGCTGCCGGTTGAAGATTGGTCGGCTGGCCATACAAATAATAATGATGATAATAATTATTAGGCTTTTTTTTTATTTTATCTATTTTTTTTGTTTTATAAAGATTTATGTTTGATACACTTGACTTTTTATTTCTTATTTAATTTTTGTTCTATCTATTTCTATTTCTTAACGAATGACATGTCTAAAATTAGGGAATAATTTGATTCCAGTATCAATAGCAAAACATATGAGTTATTTGTGAGGTTTGTCACATGAGCTGTATTTTGTTGTTCGAAACAGATTAGTAATCTGATGAAACAGATTATTTATCTGTTGAAACAGATTACTAATCTGGTGCAACAGAATACCCATCTATTCGATTCATATTACGGGCACCTAGAACAATAAACATGAATCCAACATGAGCCTACTATTACAACAGAACATTTATCTGGTACCGCAGAATGGGGCGGACCCATGTGTAATTTTGGGGTGCTCCGGCACCCACTAAACTCAATGTAGATTAGGTATAATTATATAAGTGGTAAAATATGGTTGGGTGCAGTGGATTGAGGATGTGACTCCCATGTCCAGTTTTCTAGGTTCGAATCCCTACAACTACATACTATTTTTTATAAATTTTTTTGAGCACCCACAACCTTGAATTCCTGGGTCCGCCACTAGCCGTAGATAATGGATCTGCTTAAATAGATTGCTCTTATATTGCATTCATGTTCGTGTGCTAGCTATTGTTGAAAAACAACACACTAGCAGTTACCCAGATGACAAATTCAACTAAAAAGCATAATCTGACTTACCAAAGTCTTCTCTCTAGTAAATTCCAAAGTTGAAAGTGATTTACGAAATAAAATTTGACATAAGAATTTGATCAAAGAGCAGCAGTTAGGGTAACAACAACAACAACAAGAATGGTCAACAAGAAGAATATGAAGATGATAATGAAGTATAAGTTGATGATAATGAATCAGAAGATGATGAATAAAGTAGCAGCAACAATGAACAACAAATATAGCGAAGAGAGAGAAAATAACAACGGATGAGGAGGGAGAAAAAATGTCTTTTTTCCCTTTGTTTTCCGTTATACTAACTAACATTTGGATCAAAGTATAAATTTAAAAAATTGTGGGTTATTTTGAAGTTTTCCAAACTTTCTTAATCCATAATTAAGTAATTGTCACCTCTACTCAATTATTAAAACTTATGTCACCTACACCTCATTTGAAATCTTTTTTGTCACATGTGGCCCAAACGCCCGAGACACTAGTGGAGTACTATGTAGTAGATTAATTTCTTGCTCTATGTTTAATATGCTACTATGTTTTGAGAATGAATCTGTTAGTAATAGTTTATCTGTACCTTTAAATGCTAAGCCTAGTATTAGTAGAATGATTTGTAATAATCACAGTACTCTTGGCACTGCTATAAGCAGTGCTCCTCCACTTTGTCACCCCCTTAGTGTTATATATATATATATATATATATATATTCAGTTTATCCCAAAAAAGTTAGCAAAAGGGAGAGTGAGAGAAAAATAAATTATCGGCACGCAAAAAAAAGCGGTAAGTGAATAGTAAATAAATAGAGAAAGTTGGTTTTAAAATAAAAATAATGTGCTATGTAGGAATCAAATCCTGATACTAAAGAAAAACAACCAACTATAAGTACTAACTTGTAACCACTGCACCAACCACAATATCTATTATCTAGATAGTCATTGTTAGTATAAGTTTGTTTTAAAATAAAAACGTGCAATGTAGGAATCAAACCCTGATATTAATCAGAAACAACCAACCTTAAGCACCAACTTAAAATCATTGCATCGATCACAATATCTATTTTCTGGGTGATCATAAATATATATAGTTTAATATGAGATTAATAGATGCTCGAGCACTTGAAATGGGTTTATGAGGAAGTACTCCTTTTTTGGGTTAACAAAGGAACATTTTATTCATATATACAATGAAAGTTTATTACAACGTTTGGCTTGTAGAGGACACATGAAAATAAAGAAAAGCCATGGGGTACATGATAACTTTATTGAGTTTCACTAATATCCTCCGACAGTATAAATAAATTTTCACGCTATAAGATCACCTGAAAGATATCTGCACATGCACGTAATTGATCACCCTAGCTCCATGAAAAAGTCATCGAATTTGTAATCTTGAAAATGATGCAGGTCACGACAGTCAGCCTACCAAAAGCATAAATATGGATCATGACCTTATAATGTAAAAATTCTTTACACTGTCAGCATATATAAATCGAACCTTACTAGATAGCCGACTTTTAAGATGTAGGACATGGCACATATGTAACAACAAGGTGTACAAGAGCAAATTCCCATTTTTCTACGTTTAAGCTCAGCAAAAAAATCCTTTCATATTGGAGTAAAGTAACTGTCTATATTTGCAAATTTGTCACCAAAATTATTATTATTATTATTATTATTATTATTATAAGAAGATGAATTGGCAATGAAGAAAAGTAGGGAAAATATCAAGAAAAATGCAAAAATGGACACTAACTTTTTCTTTACCATGGTTCAAAAGTTTAATTAACACTTTGTTTGGATGGTGGTTTGCCATGGTTGCATGATGTACGGTACTGTATGGTATGTTATTATACAATACAGTACAGTACAATACAATGTTTGGATAGACTGTATCGTTAACTGTTGTTTAATAACAGTTTTAGTGTTTGGTTTGACGATATGATACTGTATTGTAATGGATAATTTTACTAAAATGTTCTTAATTACTATAAATGTTAAATTTATCAATCATTGTTAGTAAAATACTTTTCTTCCTATTAATTTATCATAGTTATGCCATGCAGATATATTTAGCTAAAGTTATCGCGTACACTAACATGTAACTATTTTTTAGATGACATATCTGATGATATATAAATTCTTCTGTGTAATCAGTATATAAAAGTTAAACTAAAAAACAAAGAGAGAAAATGAAGATGCAATGTTCAATAAAAACACAAATCATATTGCAAAACTTAAAGGAGTTATTATCAGGAAGGTTAAATTTGTATCACATAAGATTTTCACATATATATCCACCGAATTAATGACATGATTATTTATTCTTATTCTAAAAACAAAGGATTATAATCGATACACGAGATCATGGAATGAAGGGAGAAATAGTACAAATATGATGATGAATTCTTGTCATTTTTTTTAAGTTTGAAGTATATTTGTAACTTCAGGAATCAATACGCCGTTTTTAAGAAGAACATGAGCATGGAAAAGCATAACAAGCATAGCTAGGTTAATGCTCCATTCATTGTCATCGCAATTCATCTGAAATTCTCTTTGATGCAACAATAATGTCATTATAATTTTTATCAATTTTAGATGATGTTGATTTATCACCATTCACCAATAACTATTGCATTATCATAATTGGATGAGGAGTTGCAAAGGAAGAAAAGGATCATTAAGAAAATTGTGATAAATGGAAGTATTTTTGTTAGTGTTCTAAATATCTTTGCCATGGTTCATATATATTCAAATTATTGATACTAATTTCCTTTATGGAAATGGTTTATTTATTGGCATTATTGATAATTTTATAGACATATTTTTTCAAGATTCTTTTGGGTATTTTAAAGTGGGCAATAAAGCAATATAAATTATTCAAGTGGTAAAGTATTCAAGGAAAATAAAATGGTGGAAATTTCACGATAATCTTTTAGACCACAGAGGAAAATTAAATACACCCCATCTTATACTAATTGATTATTTTACTAGATATAATTATTTCATATTAGTTTTTTATATTATTAAATTAAAAAATTTTAATTGAATTTTTTCATATTACTTTTATAATTAATTTTTTCCAAAACGCTCCCACTTATTTGTAATTTTTTTTAATTTCTTTTAAGAAATGAGTTTAACATACATAAAATAAGATAAATTACCAACAAATATTGAATGAAAAGAGGAAGAAAATATTATGTTACTTCTAATATTACTTCTTTTTTTGTTTTTTGATAAACGGGTCAATTATTCTACATGTCATTATTTTGAATTATGAGCATATGATTAAAATATGAATTAAAAAAAATGGAACTAAAGTGGATGACAGGCTTGTAGAAACTTCCCAACTAGGGGAAGAACATGAAAGGGCAAGAAAAATGTGCGGGGTAAAATAGAAGTTATTTTCTTATGAAAAATGTATTTCGTTGTTTTATTGGTTAGTAAGAAATATTTTTTAGAAAAAAATTTATTATAAAGATTAATAATAATATTAGCAAATTAAATTAGAGAGTGTTCATAAAACTTTTAAGTAAAAAAAATTAATAATAACAAGTCAAGTGTCAGTATAGAAGTAATATAAAGTTATATAGATTAAGTTGAAATAATTATTAAAAAAAATTCTCCTTTTAAGTGAGGGAAATTGTGATTTTCTCCGGCAAACATCTGAAAATGACTTTCTCATAAAAAATAAATTTCTATTAACAAACCCCAAGAAAAGATTTGTTGCTTTCATACTTCTTCCAAATGTAGAATAACTACTGGTATAACATAGAAGAAAAGAATTTTATTTATGAAGCCTTACATATTTGGCTACAATTGACATATAATATTAAAACAACGTACAACATACCCAATATATCGTAAAGTGAGATCTTAAGATAATAAATTATAGGCAAACTTGATCTCTATCTATCTAATCGATAGGAAGGATATTTATTATAGATCCCGGCTAAAAAAAACATATATAATATTACAACATTAAGTAATATTAATGCTTTATTTTTGCAATACAACAAGTACAAGAACCACATTGTTCCACACAAACTCTACAACTTGCAATGACATCAGGACTAACATCACTTGTCTTATGGGATAAGAGGGTTCTGTGTGTAATTGGATTATCAAAAACAATATCCCTTGAGCTACTAATTGGGTTGAAGCAAAGTGATGATAAAACAATGAAAAGAGCAAAAATTGTTTTTGTGGTTCTTGCCATTGTCACTAGAAGAGAGTGGAGACTATGTTATACATGAAGTGAAATACAATTAATTGGTCCTCCTTTATATAGAGGAAATCATGTGAAAATAGAAGCATTAATTAAAAGGATAACTTGTGCACTAAATTTATGTTATTTACGGCTTCTTGGAATAGGTCAAATCACTTTGATATATGTAGTCTTATCTATTGTTTCTACGAAGGTTATTTTGTAGCTTGAATTTGCGATCGCTTATTGCGCAACAACATATATTATCATGTATGGGATTAGGGAAGAATTGATCAACCACATTAGACTTGTGTACACAGTCTTAGCATATATTTCTACAAAAGATTGTCTTTTTGACTTGAATTCATGATGAACTCCTAATTACACGATGACTATTTTTACTACTATGCCAAGGCTCCCTCTTTTGTTTAGACATCATTTTTTCTTAATTACTTTAGTTCTTAAAAGAATGACTGGCTCATTTTTATATTCAGATTCAATTCTCTATTAAACTTTAATTTTTACTCTTAAATGATGTGCTTATGTAGTCGATCACAAAGAATTCATGATAGTTTAAGGCCATAAGTTTTAAATTAACAAAACAAAGAATTTTTCTTAAAATGTATGTTAGTCAATCAAATACAATCACATACTCCCTTCATTCCCAAATTATTCGTCCCAAATTTTTTAATTTAATTTTTTATTTTACTTGTCTTTTTTCATTAATCAAGAAGAGATAATTTTTTTTCATGTTTTACCCTTTACATTAATTACATTTTTTAAAAATTAAAATGTAAACATCATCGAATAGAGGTACTATGGTAAACTAAGCATGTTATTAATTATTTTTCTTGATTAATGTATTATCTCAATTTGAGACGGATAATTTAGAATGGAGAGAGTAATTAGAACAAAGAGAACAAGTCACTTAAATATCTAAATGATTAATGATGTTAATCAATTTGGTCAGAATTGACTTGAGGAGAGCCCCTTTGTTTGAAGAATACAATGTACATATAAATGAATTCACATTCTAGTTTTGAATTTTGTGTTTACTGCAGATGCCATGGATGATATCACCAAGGGCGTTGAGATGCATTTGGTTCGTGTTGACTCTAAACGCTCATCAAACAATAATAAATAAAATGGTAATTTTACTATATCATCATGGGCAATTCAATTATTTTAGTGATCTAAAATTAAAAATTACTTGGAGGCCTTAAGGTTAAAAAATAATAATCTTTTTGAAAAAAAAAAATATTTTTCTAGCATTTTTACATTAGTAATAATTTTCTTATGTTCTATTTCTTTTAATAATTTTTTTAAAATGATATTACAGTAAACTCATTTTGTCTTTCTTTAGAGTTGTTGATCTTAGGTAAGATTTTTTAATTTGAATTTTTAAAAATATATTTCTATTGAGGCAATTGCAATAGGAAATGTTAACATTATTTCATAAGAATAATAAAAGGAAAACGAACTAATTATAAAATATCTCTCTATCTCTGCAATAGAATAATTTTAAAAAGCATCAAAGTCTTTTTATTTCCTTGAATATGTTGATGAAAGTATTATTTTTTTACTTATACTACTTTCCCTTAATACTATTAATTTTGAAAATAAATCTAAATAGACAATATCAAAGATATTATTATATTTTAATAGAATTCAAAGTTAAGATAATATTGTTACAAATTCTCGTCATCTAACAATTTCAAATAAGTATTGAACTTAAACTGCTACAATATTTCATGAATTTGAAAAACTTCAAAATAACTATTCACACTTCAAATCGCTCACAAAATTAAATAATAAATTCAATTTCTATTCATGTCCAAACAAAATTCAATTTCATATATCATTCCCAATGTGAAAATAAATACTTTTCCCTAAATTTTACAATTTTTTATGTCCAAACATCTATCTATTATATCTAAAAAGATTTTGGGGACCTAAAATAAATATCTTACTTGCTTCACCATGGAGCCTGCACTGTATATCATCCTTTGATAATATTAAATTTGATGGAGTATTGCATTACAGACGAAAAATTATACAATCTATCCCAATTTCAAGTAAAGATGGAGAGTACGAGAAAAAAACAACGAGCATTTCAATACAATACGATACATTATAAAATGATATATGTAACAACCATCAAGATAACTATATAAGTAATGCAGAAAATAAGAGAGACAACTTGTTACAGATCGACACTCGTTAACGTTTTCCTCAACCACAACATATTGCACTATCTGTGCAGAAACATGGTGAATCAGGGCAACAAATATCACACATGAGTTGTGTTAATATTTTTCTAGACATGAGGTGATCATAAGAAGAAGAGAAAGAGGATGAAGGGGAGGAAGAGGATGGGGAGGAGGAGGAAGAGAGGAGGAAGAAGAAGAAGGAGAAGGAAAAGCAGTAATAGTAGTAGTAGTAGTAGTGCTAATTGCAAAAATAATGATTAAAGTTTCACCAAAAAGAACTATACCTTTTCTATCCATGGCGAATTAGAGTTAATATTTTAAATGGTCATTCAACTTTAGACTTTTATCTCAGAAAGTTACTTAACTTTGAACTGTACTCAGAAAGTCACTCAACTTTAGATATTTTACACAGAAAGTCACTCAACCCATTTTATTATTTTTTAAAATAATTTTTGTTTATTGTGAAATTTCTTTTAATAACATAATTTTAGAAAATACAAAATATTCATTTAATAACTCTTTTACCCTTTTATCGCTCATTCCCCTTAAGTTAGGATTTCTAGCATCTCCTTCTCGCTTTTCCTCATTTCTCTTTTCCTAGTTAGGGATTTATCCTCTCTCTCTTATCTCGATTTAGCGCTATGTTTCAAAAATTTACTTTGAAGATGGAATAGAAAACAACAAGTGAATCTCAAATAGAGGGCTCTAACTTGTTTTTGTTTCACGAGCAAAAGGAATACTACGCAACTAACTCCCGAGAAAATAAGGTGCTCTTAACATTTTATTTTTTGTTTACATGAAAAAAATTATAGTTTTGCCTAATTTTGAGTTTCCTTATTTTTATATGTAATTATTTGTTGTTGAATCAAAGAAGACAAGTGGGATTAGGGTTCTTATTAATGTGGATATTAAACAAAGAACCTTTGGATTCTGGTTGTTTATGATATTATTTGTCTACAATAGTTTTAATATCTGTTTCTAGGGAAAATCATCACAGTTTAAAAATTTGTAATCAGGATGCTAACTGAAGAAGTTAAAGATGGTAATGTTCTAAATTTAAGCGATAATGTACTAGGGATTGTCTGAAGTAAAATTGAGGGAGAGGTAGAGGATGATAATTTCAATGATTCCAATTGCAATTTGAAGGAAGATGATGAAGATTATCATGATGTTGTTACTGAGCGCCGTGGCATGAAGGCAAAAGGTAGACCCCAAAAAGGTACTAGTGATCGTAGTAATAAGGTTGGTCCACCCACTAATGAAATTTTAATTCCATAAGTGAATAAGAGCACAAAATCAGATTATTATGATTGTGATGAATTTCTAGAGTGGGTTACTAATTCAGAAGACGTGGTAGAATATACAAAGCAAAATGCAGAAAATGACAACCCTATTTTAGATGTACAGATGAAAATTTTCAATTTTGACAAATTTAAGAGGGCCTGTATGAATTGAGAAATTAAAAATATGAGACAAATATACTTCACCGTCAATGACCAAAAAAGACATACTTGTAAATATAAGCAATCTGGGTGTTCATTTCACGTCTTTCAAAGTCCAGTAAGTATGTTTTATCCCACAATTCAGATCAAAATCCTGAATATAAATCATATAAGTCCTTCCATGTCTGACAATTTTCATATGACACTTTAATGAATTACACGCAAGTATTTTAATATTCTTAGAGTTGATCTATCATGGAATACTGGTGGAATAATTGTGATGGTGCAGAAGGACCTTGTCTACATAATAGAATATATGAAAACATTGAAGGCAAAACGATAAGCATTAAAATAGATTTTATGGCAATAATGGTGCACAATATGAAAAACTGTTAAGGTTACAGGGCTGATTTGATGAATAGAAATCCAAACTTTAATGTAGATATTTAGAGAAATAAAGGTAAATTTAAGGAATTTTATATGTGTCTTTCTCCTTTAAAGGAAGCCATCAAGATGGGTTTAGGCAGTTAATAAGCCTAGATGATTGTTGGCTTAAGGGAACATATGGAGGCAATTTGTTAGCTGTCGTTCCAGTTGATCCTAATGATTGCATATTTCTTATTGCATATACTATGATCGTTGAAGCTGAAAGTTAGCAGACTTGGAGTTGATTCCTACCTATCTTAGATATGATTTAGAGATAACGAATAGTCACTATGTTGTATTTATGTCTAATAGACAAAAGGTGAAACATCCAAGTCCTTTATCTTTCAAGTTCACTCATATTTTTTGTAGTATATAGTTAACTATTTAAAACTAATGTTACAACGATTGATTGGAGTCGTTAAGGAACTATTTCCAGAAGCAAAACATAGAAATTGTGTCAGATACATGTATCAAAATTTTAGATAGAAACGTAAAGATAAGGCATTGAAGGATCTAATATGGAATGCAGCAAAGGCAAGTAATAAGGTGAAATTTAAGATATGTATGGAACAACTTTAATAATAGAATACCAATGCTAGAAAATGATTTGTTCATCCCGAAAGACCATTCGAGACCTAGACCAGAGTATTGTTTAAGAAACATAGCAGATGTGACATGCTCTTGAAAATTTTGTATGAAAGTTTCAATAGGTACTTATGTATTCTTGTGTCTATTAAAAGTATCAAACACATCTACCAATCTTCTCATTATGCTCTTTATATTTTAATTTGTAGGTACATACTTGATACACGACACAAAATAATTATAACTTTATTGAATTTGAATGTGTTCATGATTATCATGTTAATGGGGTTTCTAGTTCATGATTTACTACAAGATTCAAGCAAAATTAATTGATATGTGTGCATTATCATGTGAAACCATGTTGAAACCCTTGAAGTTGTAAATGTGGAATTGAACTATGATGCTTACATGTTGTTTTAGTGTAATGTGCATAGATTATGTCCTTCAAGTGTTTGATGAATTATTTATGTGAGTTGAATAGTGAAATTATATCATGTCAGCATAAATTCAGGTTCATGTCATGCAAGTGGTTGCCAGAATATCCCAAATGATTGTACGATGACCAAGTACTTAGGTATCATGTTTCAAGATTGTGTCATGTCGTATAAGTTATGCTATCAAGTCCTGGGGGTATTTAATACCTGATAATTTAGTTGTTTACCTAGACCTATAGTCAGTCACATAATAGTATTAGTCATGTCACGATTGGTAGAATTCAGACAGTTAACAGAATTCAGTAGTATTCTGTCAATCCACCGGATCCCAATAAACTTAGTTCAGTTTAGTTATACAGTACGATCAGAAACAGTTTAGTCCATCCTAGAACAGTTTAGAATCCAATCCAGTATCTATTCAGTAGGGAGTAGGATTCAGCACCGAGTGAACCCACGGATAGGGACTCACCTGACAGTAGAGGGTGTGATTCTTAGAAGCAGTCCTTGTGTTCTAGAACTACGTAGCCAGCGTAGGTTGAGACATCAACCTGCCATTTGAGGGTTGATGAGATGATCTACCTGCCAGTTAGGGTACTACTATTGTCATTCAGAGCACCTGCCAGATAAGGGTGACTCAGCTTGTCTTTACCCGTGGCACGATACTGACACCCTTCCAACTGGGGTTACAGGTTGAACCCCAATCATTTTAGAGAAGAGCATGTCGGTTAGATAATTACTTCCTATAGTCTCAGTTTCAGCTCCAGTCTCAATATAGAACTCAGTTCAGTTCTACAGAAAAATCAAGACTGTCAGATACAGTCACTCAGCTCAGAATGGAACTCAGTGTAGTTCCACAGAATCAAGACTGTCAAATACAGTCACTTAGCTATTAGTAATCCAGTATCAGTAGGCTTAGATATCAATTAATTAGTATTCAGATTTGGTATCCCAGTGTTATCATGATCTCAGATACAATTTACATATTAATACATGTACTCTCATTTAATTATACTCACGTCATTCAGTTAATATTGTTCATGCATATGTGTAGACACGTGATTTTTGATTCTCCCTAAATTTTAACTTGTCTATCAATATTAAATATTTATATTTAATTATATATTATTTTTATTTTTATTCTAATTTTAAAAAATAATATAAAAATTAAAAAATATATGTTTTCTTTTATAAATTTTAATAAATAAATTAGTAGTTTAAATACTATTTTATTATATTTATATTTGTCTATTTATAAATTGTTATTATGTTTTATTAAATATAAAATTAATTAATTATTATTATATTAATGTTTTATTATTTCATTTGTTTATTTTTCTATTATCTTATTTATTCATTTACTTCTATTTATTATTTATCTTTATTTATTATTATTAATTAAATAATATATAATATATAGATTTTGATTTTTAAATTTTAAATTTTTTTCCTCCCTTTTCGTTATCTGATATTTAACCGTTCCCTCCAAAAAATCTTTTTATAAAAGGACTCCCTATTCAGTTAAAAAAAGGCAGAGACTACGTACTTGAACTCTACAATATCAGATAAAAATTAAACAAAGAGAAAATTAACAGAGAGAAAAATCATCAGTCCAAAGAGAGGAAAGAGTATAAGTGAATTAAGATTTCGTTCGAAGTTTCTGGTGAAAATGTGTTGCAGCATTATTCAATTTAATTCCTTACAGGCTCCTCTTTAATCCTATATTATTTGTTGTATAAAATTCTATTAAAAACCAAAATATGAATGAAATTTGTTTAAATAGTTTTCACGAATTATTTAATATGTGTATATGATCTATTATGTGAATTTGTTCGTTACTATGTATTGTATTTTAACTGCTAAATATTTATATGTTTGTACACAGAAATAACATATTCATACATTTACACTGTTTCACATAACAATGTTCAATATACACACATATTCACAGATTTTCACACATACATAGTGGCACACACATACCAGTACATAACAGAAAGAGTAAAAAAAATTAGAAGAGAAGTGAGATAGAAATCGAAAACAGAGAAGAACAGAAAAAGTCGATGGAAAAAGAATGAAAAAAAGGAAAGGAGTGATCGGGAAATGGAGGATGAACGGAATCGGAGAAAATAATTTTTCCAGCAAAATTTTTGCCAGAATCATCATCTCCGTCGACGATCAAATAGATCCGGTGCCACTCACGCCCTTCTCCCAGATCTCGTCGTCCCCCTCTCTTTTGTTGGAGTCGGATCTGGTCGGAATCGCCACAGTAGTGAACCAACTGGCCCCATGTCTTCTTTCCCTCTCCCCTTCCCCACACACCGTTGCCAATGAAACCATCCATCTTCGTCGCTATTCCCCTTTTTTCGCACGCCATTTCCCACTCTGGACAATCTATCACCAAATCCACGCCACTAACGCCGGTGAACCATCGCCCCTCTCCCTTTTTCCGTTATTAAAATTCCAGCGTACTATTGCCAGTAGCGGCCATGAAACCAATGACCAGTCCAACCCCACTCCTGTATTCTACTGTTATGACCTAAATTAGCCATAAAATCATTTAAAACTAGAAATTGAAAGCTGCCCCGGTGGAGTTTTGTCAAAGATGGGATACACTTTTCTTGTTTTTCTCCTTAAATTACTTTTCATTGTGTTAGAATAGTTTTGGGAATTTGAGTTTATCTCATAATCTATTATTTAAGTTATATTAATTTAGAAAAAATAGATTTAATAAATCATTTTTTTTAAATTAGCAGAATATGGTAAAAATATAATTAATTATGAATTTACATTATTTTATTAATATTATTATTATTATTATGTTATTATTTTATTTTATTTTTTATCATTATTATTAACAAAATTTAATACTAGTAATTAGTTATTAAATTAATTTACCATTTTTTGAATGAATTTCTATTTTAATTTCATCGTTAGTAATAAAGTTTAATAATTTTATTATTAATTAACCGCTTTAAATAAATTTCACTTAAGATTTTTATCAAGATTAATTATTTTTAATAGATAAAAATTGTGATGAGTTATAAATGATGAAGGTATGTTTTTAATGTTAGGCAAATTTCAAACACGTTTGATATAACTTTCCTCTCAATGAAGAATGTGACGTACGTATCTTTATGAGCTATTTTGAAAATTAAGGATGTAATAATGCACCTTGACAAATATTTTTCTAAAAATTAACTTTCATTGATTTATTTAATATAAGAGATATAAAGATATTATAGGTATATTAAAACTGAGCAAATTTAGGCCTTAACACGATTTTTCTAAATAGTTTAAGTTAAGTATAAGTCAATAAAGCGATTGTGCTAGAACCACGGGACTCGAGGGGTGGCTCACACCTTCTCCTCGGTCAACAAAATTTCTTACCTATTCTTTTATTTTCGCAGATCAACAAAGAGTCATTTCCTTTTGATTTGGGATTCAATAAGGTGACTTGAAACACCATAACTCAATTCCAAGTGGCGACTGTGAAAATGATAAGAATTAATCCCTATTCAATACCGTCACTTTAATTGAAAAAACCCTTCGACCCTATCCCTTTGAGGAGAAAAGGGGTGTGACATCTTTGGCAACTCTGCTGGGGAATAATAAGAATTCGAGCTTTTTATATTGACTTATACTTGCTTTAATTGTTGTTGATATTGTGTTTGTTGGCCTTATGTGCTACTAGTCGCTTATTTATCGTTTGATATAGATTGAACTATATTATATATTGTCTTCTCTTGCACCCTCTCTGAGTCTCTGAAATAGGATAAAAGGAATGCAGCACATGCATCCTACTTTTTTTTTGAGATAGCCAGAGTGTCAAGGCACCTGGTGAAGGATATAGTCACACATGTTAGGTGGGGTTCGGATCGACAACGAAGGTGGTGTTGCCCTGCTACCGACTAAGTTGTCCCTCCACGGCTCGAGTGTCCACTTGGGTAAGCCAGTCTAGACACCTATCCCTATTAGGTTTAAACTTAGAAGAATTGAAAACTCAGAATTTGGTTATCCCTATTAGGTGCCGCTTTATTTACATCATATGCATTTGACTTAGCGGGACTCGATACAGGGGTCAGGTTTGTCTAGGATAGGTGACCTACTTTATAAAGACCAACATGTGCATCCTACGTGCTCTTTGACATTTGTTTGGAAGGTTGTTTGTTTGTTGACCGGCTTTAGGCAACTTTTAAAATGCAAGAGATTAAATTATCGTCACATTTAGTGAATCATTTTTGAAAGAAAAATTTTATTTTTAAAAGAAAGGAAAATTTTAGTAACATAGTTTTACAATTTTCATGAACTACGAGGGTCTGATTCTCACTTTTTAGTGGGATACGTAGGAAGTCCTATTCGGGATACAACTTTGGATTTGAAAAAAATAATAATATATTTATTCACAAATTTATCGAAGGTTATTTTTGAAAAAAAAAATAATAATGATAAAAAAAATGATTATTTTCATGAATATTATTATCTTTATTTTACTTTTCATTTTTATTTTCAAAATTAATTTTAACATAAAAATCATAATAGCCTGAACTTTTAGGGGTTGTGAGTTGAATTTTTGTAAAATAATAAAATATGTAAACATATATTTTTTAACAGTCCTGAACCTTTAGGAGTCATGAATCTGAAATTTTTATACAACTTCATACACAAAACAATCATTTTTCTTTTCTTATTTTCTAAGTCATTTTATTTTAATTTCCTTTTGTTAATTTAAGTGAACTTAGGGGGTGTTGTCTCCAAACATATAGTTGAAATCGTCTAGAGATCTGTTATTGCAAAATTTTTTATAGAGTCAATTTAAATAAGTGTTTCTCCTAAAAACATTATCAGTCATGTTTCTCTCACTTTGATTTTTAATAAAATCATTCTTTACATCTAGGCCTTAATTTAATGGTCGCACTAGTTCTCACGAGTCAAGTTAAAAATTCTTTTCAAAAATTAATGAATTAAGTCCTACATAAGTCTAGACATTTATTAATCTCATGTCCTTGTCAATAGGTATAAAATGTCTCCTCCTGTTCGTGGAAAATGACCAAAGAAAAAGAGGGATGGGAGTGTACCGCTTCAGGCTGTGGATTGTACCCCTTTGCAGCTTTGTTTATGGTGGAACGAAATGGATATATTTGATTATGATTAGATACATAAGTATTTGGGTGTTTTGACGAGTATTATGTCAATCAAGCCTAATAGAAAGGTGATTGATGCATTACTAACCTTTTGGGACCCCAAGAACAATGTATTTCGCTTTTCGGATTTTGAGTTGACTCCGACTGTAGAGGAGATAGCGACCTATGTTGGATATGGAGATATGCATTGAAAGAAACTTACAGCCCCAAGACTCATTTCGATAAATAGATTCTGCAAGCTCATGAACATACGAAACTAGAACGAAGAATCAATGAAAAAGGGGTTGGTTTCCTTGCAGTTTTTGTATGACAGATATGGAAGACAAGAGGGATTTGAAAAGTACGGTAAACAGCTTTGTAATAAGGGAAGTTTTAAGGCTTGGAAAGTTTACAGAAGATTTGCATTTATGGTAGCCTTTCTAGGCACTATGGTTTTCCCGACGAGAGAAGAAAAAATTAATATTCATTTAGCGGGGGTGGTACAGATACTGATTAAGAAAGATTACACTATGGTACCAATGATCCTGGCAGATATCTACCGTGCTTTGACCATTTGTCCGAAAGGAAAGAGTTTTTTTAGGGATGTAATATCTTGTTATAGATGTAGATTGTGGAGCATCTATAACGACGTCCTACAATGGCAAGATTTAATCCTGAAAGATTCAATCGCATCAAAGATTACGAAGAGAGGTTAGAGAAATATAAATGCCCAGAAGGAGTTAGAGATTGGGATAAGCTTTTTCGTTCTCTGACAGCAGATAAAATCACTTGGAATCTCCCTTGGTTACCTTAGAGGCAAGTCATACATAGTTCTGTCATTTGGACGTTCTTGTTATTAATGGGTATTAGGGGTGTTCAACCGTATGTTCCATTGAGAGTTCTATGTCAGCTAGGAAGATGTCAAATAACTCCCATAACAAAAAATATGACTGAGTTTGTATTTGATGTCAGACCAGAGATCTACTTCCGGAGGAATTGGCCCAGAAAATTTGGGAGGGTTGCCGTATCATGGGGATTAAAACAATGGTCATAGAGCGTGAGAAAGAAGAAGTACACCCAGATTACCGTGATTGGTTTAAAGCACGGTCAAGTCCACCACCCAAACCAGAAAGATCAGTTAGGGGACCTATAGATCAGGAAGTTGCAATTAGGATAGGGATTGAGAGAGCCATGCGAGAACATCATGAGGCCAACCAAGCTTTGAGAGAAGAATTAGAGCATGCCAGGGCAAAAATAGACGAACAACAAAGGGAATTTGGTGAAGAGAAAGCTAAATCAGTAGATAGTGAGGTTGCACTTTAAGGATAAATCAAACTGGCTACCACTAGGGGGTCACACGTTGCAGAACTTTCCGCATCTCGCCGACAACAACTGCAAGAAGTTGAAAAGAACATGCAAGAAAAATTTTATCAAGAGAGATCTCAGTGGATCCATGAAAGAGAGACGATTGATTTTCAAGATCGACAGACCCATGAATGGGATCATGCCTTCAGTTCTCTTTGAGGGAAGGTCCGTCGTGTAGCACAGGATTCTGGGTTTGGATTACCAGCAGTTGGATCGTGAAGGATTTTTGGCACAAGTATCAGTTTTCGTACAGCGTCTCACTACTTCATTGGAGGACATATACTTTGGTTTGGGAGGACATATTAAGCCGAAGTCTCCTTGAATGGATAGTTTGTTTCTTTGTCATAGTTTTTCATTTTCAGTTTTAAAAACTTCTTGTTTAGATGTTATGTCTTTTATTTTTCAGATGTCAGTTACTAGGTTTTATTTTAGAAGTTGGGTCAGTTATTTTGTCGTATTTATATTATAGAATGTAATGAAGTTGACTGTTTATTTTCTATATATATTATATATGTTTTACTTCACTTACTTTATTTATTTTCTTCAAAAAAAAGACAAAACAATCATTTTGTTAAATTCCTTCTGAACTACGCAAGATCTGATTCATGTCCTGGCATAATACGTAGGCAACCCTCTAAAGGGTTCGATCATAACTTTAATATATATATATATATATATATACGCCTAGAAAAGCCGGGATGAAACACAAAGCCTTCCATGATAGGTTGGAAAATGCAAATAGAAGCATGACATATAACGTGATATTATAATGTGTTAAATATATAACACTCACCCGTTTGCTACTTGGTTACAAAAAGATAAAGTAATTGGTGGTTGGTTTGTGGTTTAAATTGGCATCACATTCGTATAACACCAGATACAAGGGTAAAAGAAAAATAACCCGCAAAGAAGGTATAGGGTCTGACAGTGAAGACGAGCAAAATCAGTGGATTTCGCAGGAAGTAGCATCAATGGAAGAAATAAAGTCATTGAAACAACAGATGGTGGAGATGTACCAAGGTTGGTTGAATGGACAAGCCCTGCCTTCTTCAATCCCTGGACTTTCGACTTAGAATGATCCAAATTCTGACCCAGCTCAAACTAGTGATCCATTTTACCCACCAGGATTCGGCCCATTTATGTCTGGCGTTAATGGTACTTCTACCATGCACCCACCAAATCTGTCTTTTACAAATAACCCTCTTTTTACTTCTATAGCACCAGCTATATGGGCACTCAACCGACAGTACCGAAGAATATGGGGAAACCAAGTCATGATCTATTGTATCCTCCTGAAATGACTTTCAAATCCCAAAATCCATATTATCATGCTTATCAACACGATTCTCCAATCATGATTGAGAAGATTGTTAAAAATGAGGAACAAGAGAAAATGGCTAGGAAAGTAAGAAACTTGGAGTAGAGTATGAGGAATATGCAAGGATTAGGTGGACCAAAAAGTGTCTCATACAAAGATATATGTATGTTTCCTGACGTCTATTTGCCATTAGGGTTCAAAATGCCAAAGTTTGACTAATACGAAGGTCATGGCGATCCTGTTGCTCACTTGAAAAAATTTTGCAACCAATTAAGAGGAGCAGGAGGAAAAAAAGAATTATTGATGCATTACTTTGGAGAAAGCCTAACAAGAATAGCTTCTGAATGGTTTATTGACCAAGACATTTCCCGTTGGCACGTGTGGGATGACATGGCTCGAGATTTCATTCAGCAATTTCAATATAACATTAAAATTGTGCCAGATCGTACTACGCTTGCTAACATGAGAAAAAAATGACTAAAAGTTTTTGAGAATATGCTATCAGATCAAGAGAGCAGGCTTCAAGAGTCAGACCATCGATAAAGAAATCTAAAATGATCGATATCTTTTTCCAAGCTCAAGAACCCAATTATTTCCATCACTTACTTTCTACTATTGGAAACACATTTGCTGAAGTTATTAAAGTTGGAGAGATGGTAGAGAATGGAATAAAGTCAGAAAACATTATCAGCTAGGCCACTTTGAATGTAACAACATAGGAAATTCAAAGTGGTGCAGGAAGTTTCGGGGGAAAGAAAAGAAAATAGGACATAGCAACTGTCGTACCAGGTCCACGACAAAATTGGAGAGGTGAGCGTCAACTATATGCACAAAATATATTATATTTTATTCCATCCATCCAATATCCTATTTACAATGCACAACCATAAACTCGGGCTCCTTCTTACCTGCAATGGCGTGCACCAACTATCCAAAATCATCCACCGATCCCAAAATTCAAAGAGGCCCTCCTAGGTCTAATTTTTGACCTAGAGAAAACTATAAAAGGGATAACATGGGCAAAGATAATTTTACTCCTATTGGAATATCTTACACCAGTTTATTTCATAGGCTGAGGAAAATGAATGTTCTAAACCCAATTGAGAGAAGAATCCCGAATCCTCCTCTAAAGAAATTGGACTATTCTACAAGATGTGAATACTATTTTGATGCCCCAGGGAATGACACAGAGAAATGTTGGTATCTAAAAAGATCTATTCAAGGGTTGATTGACACCCAATAGATCATGGTACAAAGTTCAGATACTCCAAATGTCAATCAAAATCCGCTGCCAGATCATAATGAAGCAAACATGCTTGAAGTGATACCCAGTGGTAAAGATGTTGTAATATCCTTTAAGCCGATCATTAAAATTAAAACTGATTCAGAAAAATCAACAAATGTTGTAGATTTGACAAAAGAAAAACTTGTAGAAGCAGAGGTGATGATAACAAAACCCAAATCATCGAATGTTCCCTTGGTGATGGAGAAAGATATTTCAGAAAATGAAGGGTCAAGTCATGTAAAGCCAAAATACATTATTCTAGGAAGATCTCGTAAACCTCTCTTAATTATAAAAGGAGCTCCTATAGCTCCCAATATTATTAAACCAGTGTCACAGTTGCCTATGATTAATACTAAGGCAGTTCCTTGGAACTATGATCGCGTTGTGGTGATGCACAAGGCGAAAGAAGTGATTGAAGATGTGGATGAAATAGGGGGATTAACTCGATCTGAAAGATTTTATTCCCCAGTAGAGTTAAGAAAGAATAAACAAGGTGATGAAGAATGAATGATGGTCAAGAAGCCTGTTACTGATGAAGAAGCTGAAGAATTCTTAAAGAAAATGAAATTGCTAGAATATTTTATTGTAGAACAGTTGAAGAAGACACCAACATAGATTCTTTGTTGTCTTTATTAATATATTCAGCAGAACACCGCAAGGCTATAATGAAGATTTTTAACGAAGCATGTATTCCCAGTGAGATTAAAGTGAATCAGCTGGAAAAAGTTATTGAAAGGATCCTTGAAGCAAATAAGATTACTTTCTCAGATGATGAATTGCCTGTGGAAGGTACTGGACATAATAAGGGTCTCTACATTACTGTGAAATATGAGAATTCCATCGTCACTCGAGTGTTAATTGATGGAGGATCAGGCGCTAAAATTTGTCCTATATCAACTTTGTAAAAGTTAAATGTTAATATATAAAGAATCAGACCTAACAATGTATACGTCAAAGGTTCTGATGGATTAAAAAATGATGCCATTGGTGAAATAGAACTCATATTGACAATCAAGCCTGTGAATATTTCTATGGATTTCCAAGTGCTGAACATTAACGCTTTATATAATATATTATTGGGAAGGCCATGGATTCATAGGGCTAAAGCAGTCGCATTAACGTTGCACCAAATGGTCAAATTTAAACATGACAGATAAGAGATAGTTGTTCATAGTGACGGAGACTTATTCATGTATAGAGACTACTCCATTTCCTCCATCAAAGCAGATACTACAAACAAAGTACTAATTCATCAAACTTCTGAGGTAGTGGCTGTTAAGCATATCCTCGAGGGGAATCTCATCGCAAAACCATAATTATCCTCTGCATCTGTTATGGTAGTGAATGAAATATTGAGGCATGTTTTCGAACCAGGAAAAGGTTTGGGTTCATCCAATAAACCTCTATGAGAACCTTGATACTTTTGGTTTGGCATATGTGCCCACTGCTGAAGATATAAAGAAGGCTAAAAAGCATAAGAAAAAGTCATGGACACTTACCAAGTCGATACCACCACTTGACGAATCCTTCATCAAAGTCAACGTTGTTAGGTCCTCTATGTTACCTGCTGCAGAGTCAATGAATGATGGTGATACAGAGTTGATTGGTCTTTTTCTAGATTATGTTCATTGAAGCTGATATGATTGAAATTAGGTAAGGTACCAGCAATCCAGATATGCAGTTTATCATCCCTGATGTCTAGCTTAACAATTAGGAGACCACTTCTCTCCCTATTGTGAAGGAGTCTTAGTAGTTTGTTTATTTTCTTTCAATCTTAGTAGTTTGTTTGTTTCTTCTTCTATAATTTGAATCGTTCTAGTATTGTAATTCAGATCTTCTAACTTAGTATTTTAGGGTAAAACTCTTTCTAGCTTTGTTTTAAATAAAAGTGTAGTCTCCCTTTGTTTTATTTTGAGTCTGATATTTATTTATTTATTTATTTTCTATCATACAGTTCTTTCTATGCTGATTCTAATGATATGACGTGTATGAAGAATTGTCAACAAGATTTAAAAATCCTATCTAATTATGAAATAGTGAATAAAGAAGTTGAATATGATGAAGAAGAAGAAGCATTTGAGGATATAAAGAAAGATTTCAAACAATTTGAGAACAAGTCAAACCCCAATTTAGAGAAAACTGAAGCGGTCAATTTAGGAGATCAAGAAAATATCAGGGAGACTAAGATAAGTGTACATGCTCAATCACAACAAAATAAAGCTATAATTGAAGCTTTGCATGAGTATAAAGACATCTTTGCGTGGTCTTATGATGATATGCTTGGTTTGAGCACCGATTTGGTAGTTCATAAGTTGCCAATTTCTCCTGCCTTTTCTCCTATCAAGCAAAAGCTAAGAAAGCTCAAAACTGACATGAGTGTAAAAACCAAAGAGGAAATCATAAAGCAAATTGAGGCTAAAGTAATTCAAGTGGCCCAATATCCTACTTGGTTGGCAAATATTGTCCCTGTTCCAAAGAAGGACGGCAAAGTTCGGATGTGTGTTGATTATCGTGATTTAAATAAAGCAAGTCCGAAAGATAATTTTCCATTTCCCAATATTCATATTTTGTTGGATAACTGTACCAAACATGATCTTGCATCTTTTATAGATTGTTATGCGGGATATCACCAGATCATTATGGATCCATAAGATGCGGAAAAGACATCATTTATCACATCTTGGGGGACATATTGTTATCGAGTCATGCCTTTCGGACAAAAGAATTCTGGGTTAACTTATATGAGGGCAATGACTACAATGTTTCATGACATGATGCACAAAGAGATTGAAGTTTATGTGGACGATGTGATCATTCAATCAAAAGAGCAGTCTGACCATGTTAAAGATTTGAGAAAGTTCTTTAAAAAGCTTTGGAGGTATGATCTCAAACTTAACCTATTAAAATGTGTATTTGAAGTTCCATCGGGAAAAATCTTGGGGTTTATAGTCAGTCGGTGAGGCATTGAGTTAGATCCTTCAAAAATAAAAGCTATTCAAGATTTACCTCTATCAAAGAACAAAACGGAGGTAATGAGTTTACTTGGAAGGTTGAATTATATCAGTAGATTTATTGATCAGCTTACGATAACCTGCGAGCCAATATTCAAGTTGTTGAAGAATAATGCTAAAGTTGTATGGACTGAAGAATGTCAAGAGGCATTTGACAGAATTAAGAAGTACTTGTCAAATCCGTCTATTTTGGTTTCTCCAGAGCCAGGCAGACACTTAATATTGTACATGTCTGTATTAGATAATTCTTTTGGATATATATTGGGTCAACATGACGTCACAGGTAGAAAAGAACAGGCTATTTACTACCTCAGCAAAAAGTTTACCACTTATGAGGCTAAGTACTCTCTTCTTGAAAAGACATGTTGCGCTTTAACTTGGGTAGCACAAAATCTGAAACATTACTTGTCATCTTATACTACTTACCTTATCTCTCGTATGGACCCTCTAAAGTATATTTTTCAGAAGCCTATGCCCACAGGCAGACTGGCAAAATGGCAGATGTTACTCACAGAGTTTGATATTGTCTACGTGACACGAACTGCAATGAAAGCTCAAGCCTTGGCGGATCATTTAGCTGAAAATCCTATTGATGAGGGATATAAATCATTAAAAACTTATTTTCCAGATGAAGAGGTATTGTATATTGATGAGTTTGTTTCTGACGATTACCATTCAAGCTGGAAGTTATTCTTTGATGGAGCTGCTAATGTAAAAGGAGTAGGGATAGGAGTAGTTCTTATTTCTGAATCAAAACAATATTATCCTATAACAGCCCAACTTCAATTCTATTGTACCAATAATATGGCAAAATACGAGTCATGCATTCTGGGTTTGAGATTAGCTATTGACATGGGAATCCAAGAACTATTAGCGTTAGGAGACTCTGATTTGTTAGTCCATCAAATCCAAGGAGATTGGGATACTTGTGATTCAAAACTCCTACCATATCGAGGTTATTTGTAAGATTTATGTCAACGATTCATATCAGTAAAGTTCAAACACATTCCCAGAGCTTATAATGAGATTGTCGATGCTTTGGCGACCTTATCTTCAATGCTGCAACATCCCGACAAAACTTATATTAACCCTTTACATATACAGATTCATGATCAACATACATATTGCAATATGGTTGAGGAAGAGCTTGATGGAGAGCCGTGGTTTCATGATATCAAAGAATATATTTAGATTGGAAAATATCCTATACATGCCGATGGTAACCAAAAGAGAACCATTCGACATTTGGCTAGTGGATTTTTCCTAAGTGGAGGAATTTTGTATATGAGGACTCCTGATTTGGGACTTTTGAGGTGTGTATATGCTAAAGAAGCTTCAAAAATTATGACTGAAGTACATTCTGGAATTTGTGGACCACACATGAGTGGGTATGTTTTGGCAAAGAAAATACTCTGAGCAGGTTATTATTGACTTACCATGGATCGAGATTCCATTAATTTCGTTCGTAAATGTCATGAATGTCAAGTACACGGGGACTTGATACATTCCCCTCTATCTGAGTTGCATACAATGACTGCTCCATGGCCTTTTGTGGCTTGGGGAATTGATGTAATTGGACCAATTGAACCAAAAGCTTTGAATTGACATAGGTTCATCTTATTAGCCATTGATTATTTCATGAAGTGGGTGGAAGCAGTGACTTTCAAGTCAGTGACCAAAAAAGTGGTGGTTGATTTTATTCACTTCAACATCATTTGTCGGTTCGGCATCCCAAAGATAATGGTCATGGATAATGCTGCGAATTTCAATATCCATCTGATGCAAGAAGCATGCCAGCAATTTAAGATTATGCATCAGAATTCAACTCCTTATCGTCCAAAGGCGAATGGAGCTATAGAAACTGTCAATAAGAATTTAAAGAAAATACTTCGTAAGATGGTGTAAGGTTCTTGACAATGGCATGAAAAGTTACCATTTGCTTTGTTGGGTTATCGTACTACAGTTCGGACTTTAATTGGTACAACTCCTTACTTGTTAGTATATGGAACTGAAGCAGTTATACCTACAGATATTGAAATTTCATCTCTTCGAATAGATGTAGAAGCTGGAATTGATGATGACCAATGGGTTAAGACTCGTTTGGAGCAATTAAGCTTGATTGATGAGAAAATATTAACATCAGTATGTCATGGACAACTATATCAGAAAAGAATGGCACAAGCATATAACAAAAAAGTGCGTCATAGACATTTTGAAGTTGGTCAGTTAGTACTAAGACGCATCCTACCCCATCAGATTGAAGCCAAAGGTAAATTTTCTCCTAATTGGTATGGACCATTCATGGTGAAGAAAGTGTTACCTAATGGCGCGTTATATCTGACTGATATAGAAGACAAAATAGAAGGAATGCCGGTTAATGATGATGCAGTTAAAAGATATTATGTATGATATTCATGTACAATTACATTATGTATGTTTTGTACTTGTATTTTAAAAGATTGAAATGATGAAGGCATTTTGTTCTACTATCCGAATAATATATCGACCTTTGGTTACCCCTTTTGAACTTTTATCTTTCTTAGTACCCCTCTTTAGGAATCAAATTAAAGTGAAAAAAAAAGTTGAGGAAAAAATAAAAAAATCAATCAAAAATTCAAAATCAAGCAAAAGAAATTTTCCTGAACTACGTTTGACCTGATTCTTGCTATGACAAGATACGTAGGCAGCCCTACTCCGGGGTTCGGTCCAACCAAAAGAAAATTCAATTACCCAGAGTGAAAGAAAACTGGGACAAAAGTTTATTTTCTTAAAAGAATCGATTCCAAAAGTTGAATGTTTTACCCAATGTTGTATAAAACTTTGAGCCTCATACCGACCTTTCTTTCTAACCCTATCCAAAAGACAAGTTAAAACCAAAGAAAGACCTTTAGATCAATTTTTGAGAATGTCAAAGCTAAACATGTTATGAGTGCATGATATTTCATATTTTGGGTGTTTATTTTTTAAAAAAAAT
This sequence comes from Capsicum annuum, assembly GCF_002878395.1. Classification (NCBI taxonomy): domain Eukaryota; kingdom Viridiplantae; phylum Streptophyta; class Magnoliopsida; order Solanales; family Solanaceae; genus Capsicum; species Capsicum annuum. The sequence goes on from NC_061116.1 coordinate 33,184,319, forward strand.
GAATGAAAAAGAGAGTCTCATTAGTGAAAACCCTGTTGGGCACCATAGGGCGGCTATAAGCTGAGAAAGAAGTGAAAATGAGATAGGCTCATTGGCAAAAACCCATTGAGGTGCCACTAGTCGAAGGAGAGTTGTTATCCAAAAGGAACAAGTTCAAGATTGGCTAAATTTCAAGCTCAATAAATGGACAAAAATTGTAATAATTGGTGGGGATAGATATGGTTGTTTGATTCAAAATGCATGTCATAATCACCAGAATCGTTTTCCACATTCAGATAAGTTTTTCTTTTTGTTTTGAAAAAGAGAAGATTATTGTCTTAGTCTTTTTGTTTTATTTTAATTTTTAATTTTTGTGTCCTTGTAATCAAAGAAAATTTTGTTGTCTTGTATATGTTTTTGAGTCAAATTCACGTCAGGTCTAGTGAGAAAGGGCTTCAAACTTTCTATCAACTTCTTCAATGGTAAAAAGCAAGACAAAGGGTCAACGTACAAGGACAATATTTTAAAGTATAATAAAGTATTCAGAATGATTCTAATTTGACAATTTTTGACTCGTTGAAAGATAAAGAGTTTATGGAATGTTAAATTCTGAGATATTATACAAGAGAAATGTGTCTTGAGTTGAGAGTCTCAACAGTCAGAATTTTGGGTCAAAAGTGTGACAAATCAATGTATATCTATCAAGGATTGGAAAAGGATTTGAGCATAGCAAGTGCAAGAACGGTCAATTCAAGAGCCAAATACCACAAATCAACTACCACGTGTTTTCAAAACTCACAATTTTTCTTTGGTTTGTTTGAAACAGGGATAAAAAGTTTTCAAATAAAAGATACAATTTCACACTTCTGTCAATGCAAAAATCATGATTACATATGATGCTGGATCTCAGTTATGATCTGATGACATACAATTTTTCTCAGTACAAACTGGGGAAAAATTTTGTGTGTTGTATAGGAATTTACTTTTGAACAGGACCCTCCTGAAGAATGGGAATTTATTTTTTCTCAGGACCCTCCTGAAGAATGGAAATTTACTTTATGCACAGGACTCACCTGAAGAATGAGATGTTATTTTTCTATTTTACCTTTTATTTTGAGTTTAGAAACATATTTGAAAAATTAGAAATTATAAGTCCAGGAGCCCGCCTGAAGAACACGATGAAGAAAAAAGAAAGTCCAAGAACCCGCCTGAAGAATAGGATGAAGAAAAAAGAAAGTCCAGGAGCCCGCCTGAAGAACAGGGAGAAGAAATTGTAATTCCAAGAGCCCACCTAAAGAACATGGTGAAGAAAAGGTAATTCCAGGAGCCCGCCTGAAGAACATGAGGAAGAAAAAAGAAAGTCCAAGAGCCCGCATGAAGAATAGGGTGAAGAAAATTGTAATTTCAGGAGTTTTCCTGAAGAACAGGGTGAAGAAAATTGTAATTTCAGGAGCCCGTCTGAAGAACAGGATGAAGAAAAGGTCATTCCAGGAGCCCACCTGAAGAACAGGATAAAGAAAAGGTAATTCCAGGAGCCCACCTTAAAATTTCTTGCAACATTATTAAATTTAATTCCTTACAGGTTCTCTATAATCCTATATTATTTGTTGTATAAAATTCTATTAGAAACCAAAATATGAATGAAGTTTGTTTCAATAGTTTTCATGAATTATTTAATATGTCTATATGATCTATTATGTGAATTTGTTCGTTACTATGTATTGTATTTTAACTGCTAAATATTTATATGTTTGTACATAGAAATAACATATCCATACATCTACACTGTTTCACATAACAATGTACAACATACACACATATTCACAGATTTTTACATATACATAGTGGCACACATATACCAGTACATACCAGAAAGAGTAAAAAAAATTTAGAAGAGAAGTGAGATAGAAATCGAAAATAGAGAAGAACAGAAAAATTCGATAGAAAAATAATGTAAAAAAGGAAAAGGATTGATCGGGAAAGTGAGGATGAACGGAATCGGAGAAAATAATTTTTCTGGAAAAATTTTCACCGGAATTATCATCTCCATTGGCGATCAAACGGATCCGGTGCCACTCATGCCCTTCTCCCAGATCCTGTCGTCCCCCTCTCTTTTGTCAGAGTCGGATCTGGTCGGAATCGCCACAGCAGTGAACCAACCGGCCCCGCTTCATCTTTCCCTCTCCCCTTCCCCACACACCGTTGCCAGTGAAACCAGCCATCTGCATCGCCATTCCCCATTTTTCACCGCGTCATTTTCCACTCCAGACAATCTATCACCGAATCCTCGCCACTAACACCGGTGACCCATCGCCCCCTCCCTTTTTTTGTTATCAAAATTCCGGTGTACTATTGCCAATAGCGGCCACCAAACCAATGACCAATCCAACTCCACTCCTGTATTCTACTATTATGACCTAAATTAGCCATAAAATCATTTAAAACTAGAAATTGAAAGTTGCCCCGGTGGAGTTTTGTCAAAGATGGGATACAATTTTTTTGTTTTTCTCCTTAAATTACTTTTCATTATGTTAGAATAGTTTTGGGAATTTGAGTTTATCTCATAATATATTATTTAAGTTATATTAATTTAGAAAAAATAGATTTAATAAATCATTTTTTAAAAATTAGCAGAATATGGTAAAAATATAATTAATTATGTATTTGTATTATTTTATTATTATTATTAATATTATATTATTTTATTTTATTTTTTTGCATTATTATTAACAAAATTTAATATTAGTAATTAGTTATTAAATTAATTGACCTTTTTTGAATGAATTTCTATTTTTATTTCGTCGTTAGTAATAAAGTTTAATAATTTAATTATTAATTAACCTCTTTAAATAAATTTTGCTTAAGTTTTTTGTCAAGATTAATTATTTTGAATAGATAAAAATTGTTATGATTTATAAATGATGAAGGTATTTTTTTAATGTTAGGCAAATTTCAAACACGTTTGATATAAATTTTGTCTCAATGAAGAATGCAATGTATGTATCTTTATGAGATATTTTGAAATTCAATGATACAATAATGCACCTTGACAAATATTTTTCTAAAAATTAACTTTCATTGATTTATTTAATATAAGAGATATAGAGATATTATAGGTATATTAAAAATGAGCAAATTTAGGCCTTAACACGATTTTTATAAATAGTTTAAGTTAATTATAAATCAATAAAGTGACCGTGCTAGAACCACGGGACTCGAGGGGTGCCTCACACTTTCCCTCAGTCAACAAAATTCCTTACCCAGTCTTCTATTTTCGCAAACCAACAAAGAGTCATTTTCTTTTGATTTGGGATTCAATAAGGTGACTTGGAACACCATAACTCAATCCCAAGTGGCGACTCTGAAAATGATAAGAATTAATCCCTATTCAATACCGTCACTTTAATTGGAAAAACCCTTCGACCTTATCCCTTCAAGGAGAAAAAAGGGTGTGACAATATGAACCCATGCATTTCAGCCTACCTTACTTTTCATACCAGTACATTCAAAGTACTGACGCATACCTTTTTTGTGTGCAATGATATTTTATATCATAGGTTCAGACGCGCGGGCTCCCGATCATACTTAGCAGCTCATATATTCAGCTAACAGTGTTAGTGGTGAGTCATCTTAGTTCGAGGACACAATGATTATTTCAGTAGTTCATCTTATTTCAGTTGTTTAGAGTTAGTTGGGGACTTGTCCCAACAACTCCATATTTCAAAAAGTTTAGAGGCTTTTTCAGACTAGAGTATTTTTAGACAGATGTATCAGATTTGGTATTTGTTATACCGTATTCAGTTTTATTATAATATTGAACCTTATGGCATATTTTTACCTAATTTTTACATATTACTGTATTATTATTCAGTTATTGCAGCAGGTGCCAGTCATGGGTTAGCTTGTGGTCCTTCGAGATTATGAGCACCATGTAACGTCTGGGGTACAGACTTCGGGTGTTATAAACTTGGTATCAAAGCCTAAGGTTCAACAGAGTCATAGGAAGTCTGAAAGTCGTATCTAGTAGATTCTTGTGCATGGGTATGTAGCACGCCACACTTATGGACAGGAGGCTGCGAGGTATTTTAGAAAAAGTTTCCCTTTTTCAGTACTCATATCGTGCGAGTGAGCATGAGCTCCAGTTAAACTCTCTGTTTAATCCAAGTTTCTCTTCCGTTTATAGAATATGCCTCCAAAGAGGACTAAGGGAAGAGGAACGGGAGAACAGCCAGAACCCCAGCCCGTCCAGCCAGATTCTTTGGACGAACACGTCTCCCATTCTGAATTTAGATCAGCTTTCACCACCCTTGCTTATTCTGTGGCAACCCAGAATGAATGTTTAACTATTTTTCCATCTAACCTTGTGGCCAATACTGCTACTGCCAGGATTCGAGATTTCACCCGAATGAACCCTCCATCTTTTACTGGGTCTAAGTCAGATGAGGACCCTCAGGAGTTTCTTGATTAGGTGCAGAAAGTTATGGATATTATGGGGGTGACTGCTATTGAGAGCACTGAGTTGACCATATATAAGTTGTAGGATGTGGCCCACTCATGGTTCAAATAGTGCAAAGTAGAAAAGGCCACAGATGCAGGGCCCATAGAGTAGGAAGAGTTTGCCGTTGCTTTTCTGGATAGGTTCTTCCCATTGGAGTTGAGGGAACCAAAGGTTTTGGAGTTTATAAATCTGAAGCAGGGAAACATGACGGTGAAAGAGTATTATCTCAAGTTTACTTAATTAGCTAGATATGCTCCTTATGTGGTGGCAGATAACAGATCTAGGATGAGTAAGTTTGTGTCAGGGGTATCTAGTAGTGCGGTCAAGAATATAGGACCGTAATACTAATTAAAGAGATGGACATATCCAATTTCATGGTCCATTCTCAATAGATAGAGGCGGCTAAGAATAGGGAGAAGAAGAGGGAGAAAAAGAGGGTGAGAATAGGTAGTTTTAACTTCGCTCAGCCTAAGTTAGAGGGTAGGAATCGTTCTCAGTTTTGCGCGAAATCCTCAGTTCCAGCTTCGTCCTCAGCCAGTGCTCCAGTGCCAAAATTTAGAGATGGCAATAAAGTTAGGAAACCAGACCCTAAACCCCAGGGTAGTCAACAGCGCCCGAATCAATCTCCTTTGTCAGAAATATGGCAGAAACCACCAGGGCATCTGTAGAGCGGGCAGTGATGTGTGTTTTAGGTATGGAAAGCCAGGCCACAGAGTCAGAGATTATCCCCAGTCAGGTTCTCAGGATCAGTAGAACCGTCCCTCAGCTCAGTTCGATCTCTCGAATCAATAGGATGCCGCTTCCAGTGCCACCAGTGGGCATCGCCTGAATAGACTCTATGCTCTTCAGTCCCGACAGGATCAATAAAGTTATACTTATGTGGTCACTATTATGTTACAAGTTTTCCACATATATATTTATGCTTTGCTAGATCCAGTAGCTTCATTGTCCTTTCTTACTCTATATATAGCCGTTGATTTCATAGTTAGTCCTAAAATTCTAACAGAGCCCTTCTCAGTCTCCACCCCAGTGGGTAAACCTATCATAGCCCAACGGGTATACAGGAACTGTCCGGTTATGATATCTCAGAAAGTCACTTCAGTAGACTTAGTCGAATTAGAGATGATAGATTTTAATGTCATTCTTGGGATGGATTGACTTCATTCCTGCTATGCCTCAGTCAACTGCCGAAAAAAAATTGTCCAGTTTCAATTTCCGAATGATCCCGTCCTAAAATGGAGGGGGTAGTACTTCTGCACTTAAGGGTCATTTTGTTTTCTACCTTCGGACGAGAAAAATGATATCTAACGGATGTTTCTACCATCTCGTTAAAGTCCAGGACTCTAGTTCAGAAACCCCTACTCTTGAATCAGTGTTAGTAGCATGTGAATTCCCAGATATGTTTCCCGAAGATCTTTTTGATGTTCCTCCCGAAAGGGAAATCGACTTCAGAATAGACCTTCTTCCAGATACTCAACCTATATCAATTCTGCCATACAAAATGGCTCCAGCAAAACTCAAAGAATTAAAAGAATAGTTAAAGAATCACCTAGATAAGGGATTCATCAGACCCAGTATGTCCCCATGGAGTGCCTCAATTTTATTCGTGCATAAGAAAGATGGTTCTCTCAAAATGTGTATTGACCACCATCAGCTAAATTATGTTATGGTCAAGAACAAGTATCCCCTTCCCAGAATCGATGACTTGTTTCACCAACTTCAGGGTGTCAGTTACTTCTTCAAGATAGACCTCAGATCAGGTTATCATCAGCTTAGGGTTAGGGAATATGACATCCTAAAGACAGCCTTTAGAACTCAGTATGGTCACTTTGAATTCTAGTCATGTCATTTCGTTTTATCAATACCCTAGCATCTTTCATAGACTTGATGAATCGTGTGTTCAAGCAGTACTTGGACATATTTGTCATAGTCTTCATAGATGACATTCTTGTCTATTTTCGCAGCAAGCATGATCATGTTGACCATCTCAGAATAGTACTACAGACTCTCAGAAACCATCAGCTATTCACCAAATTTAGTAAGTGCAAATTTTAGTTAAGGTCAGTATCTTTCCTTGGTCATATAGTTTTTGGTGATGGCATTGTAATTGATCCCCAAAAGACTGAAGCAGTAAGAAACTGGACCAAACCTATCTCTCCATCAAATATTAGGATTTTCTTGGGTTTGGCCGACTATTACCGGCGGTTTGTTGAAGGATTTTCATCTGTTGCACCCCCTATGTCCAGATTGACTCGAAAAAAAGTCAAGTTCCAATGGTTGGATTCTTGTAAGAAGAGTTTTCAAGAGTTAAAGACTCGACTCACTATAACTCTAGTTTTGACCCTGCCAAATGGTTCAGATGACTTTGTTGTGTATTATGATACTTCCAGAGTTGGTTTACGGTGTGTTTTGATGCAGCGAGGAAAGGTTATATCCTACGCATCTAGACAACTTAAACCCCATGAAAAGAATTATCCTACTTATAACCTTGAGTTAGCAGCAGTAGTGTTTGCCTTAAAGATTTGGAGGCACTATTTGTATGGTGTGCACATTGATGTGTTCACAGACCATAAGAGTCTGCAATATGTGTTCTCTCAGAAAAACCTAAACCTCCTTTAGAGAAAGTGTTTGTAGTTGTTAAAAGACTATGACATGAGCGTCCTGTATCATCCTGGTAAAGCCACTATAGTGGCTGATGTTCTCAATAAGATGTCTATGGGTAGTGTTTGTATGTGGAGGATGGTAAGAAAAAGTTAGCTCAGGAAGTTCATCAGCTTTTCGAACTAGATGTTCTCTTAGTCGATTCAATAGAAAGTAGTGTATGGGTGTAGAGTAGTTCAGAATCATCCCTGGTTTTCAAGGTGAAGGAAATAAAGGATAGAAATCCCAGTCTAGCTAAGTTAAAGAAATCAGTCAGAGATCAGAAGGTAGAGGTTTTTTCCCAAGGGGGAGATGGTGTGTTGCGCTTCTAGGATCGGCTATGTGTGCCAGGTGTAGATGACTTGAGACAACAAATTCTTGTAGAAGTGCATGGTATGCGCTACTCTATTCATCCAGGGGCCACTATGATATACCATAATTTGTAGGAGATCTATTGGTGGGGTAGGATGAAGAGAGCTATTGTAGAGTTATGGCTAAGTGCTCAATATGTTAGCAGGTTAAGATTGAGCATCAGAAGCCCAGTGGGTCCATCTAGGAATTCCCACTTGGAAGTGGGAAGAAGTAAATATGGACTTTTTGATGGGTTTGCCTCATACTCGTCGCCAACATGATTCAGTTTTGGTTATTGTAGATAGGATGACCAAATTAGCTCATTTCCTACCAGTCCATACCTTATATTCAGCCAAGGATTATGCCAAACTCTATATCAGGGAGTTGGTCAGATTGCACGGTGTTCCATTATATATTATTTCAAACAGAGGTACGCAGTTCACCTATCATTTTTAGAAGGCATTCCAAAAGGGTCTTGGTACCGATTTCATCTCAGTATAACCTTTTACCCCCAGATAGATGGCCAGGCAGAGACGACCATCCAAACTTTATAGGATATGATGTGAGCGTAAACGATAGACTTTAAAGGTAGTTGGGATGACCACTTACCTTTAATTGAATTTGCATATAACAATAGTTATCATTCCAGTATTCAGATTGCTCCGTTTGAGGCACTTTATGGGAGGAGGTGTAGATCTCCCATTGGTTGGTTTGAAGTGGCTGCGGCTGCAGTGGTAGGTTCTGACTTGGTATTTGATACCTTAGAGAATGTTTAGTTGATCAGGGAAAGGCTTCAGACAGCTCAGAGCCGACAGAAATCATATGTAGATATACGTAGAAAGGATCTCAAGTTAGAGATTGATGATTTTGTATATTTAAAAATCTCTTCTATGAAACAAGTGAAAAGGTTTGGCAAGAAGGGGAAACTCATTCCCTGATATGTCGATCCTTACAAAATTCTCAGCCATTTTGGAAAGGTAGCTTACGAGCTTGAGTTTCCTTCATACTTAGCTTCAGTGCATCCCGTGTTCTATATCTCCTTGCTTAAGAAATGCATACGTAACCCAGCAGTCATAGTCCCTATAGTAGGCATAGGTAAGAACAACCTCTCTTATGAAGAGACTCTCATCGAAATCCTTAATTAGCAGATTCACAGACTAAGGAACAAATAAGTCTCGCTAGTCAAAGTACTTTGGAGGAATTAACTCGTGGAAGGAGCTACTTGGGAAGCAGAAGCAGACATGCGGACCAAGTATCCTCACCTCTTCTCCGCAAGCTCAGACTCATCCCAAGGTAACAGTTTTCCTTTGAATTTACTCAACCTCATGTTCGGATATAGCTACCAACTTGGTATCAATTAATGTTGCATACTCAGTCATGTATTCATGAATCAATTTAGTGATGTACTCATGCATCAGACATGCATGCCCAGTATATAAGCCCAACTTATCTGTATTCCTAGTCATGCATTTATGAATCATGTTCAGCTATGTACTTATGCATCAGATATGCATGTTCAGTATATCAATAATTTCAGTCATGAAATCATGCTTCCATTATGCATGTTCAGTGTCTATGTCCAGTCTATCAGTATTTTCAGTTTAATCAGTCTCATTCGAGGATGAATGTTCTCAATGGAGAGATATTGTAAGACCCCCATGAAATTCTTAGCTTAACACAACTCTTTTTAAAGCTCTTTAAGGGGTCCCAGACATAGAAAATTTTACTAAGTATTCAAACTTAGTGTTATTTTATCCTTCATAAGTTGGAAACTCTATTTTGTAGCCTCTATGGCCTTAAAATATCAATCTTTAAGTTAATTCATGATCAGGAATGTCAGTAGGTATTTTCGGATGAGTTTTGTATTTTTTTGGACCTTGTTTGAACCATATTTGGGAATCAAAAATAGTGTATCGATGCAATCTCGGCGCAGCGCGGAGGCCATCATGTCGATCAAGATTTTTTCCTTTGCCCCCAGTAGAAATTTCCAGTGAACCGACGTAGAATCGATGTGGCGAGTTGGCTATCACGTCGATGCCAATGATGCAGTGCGTCGTCCTGTGCGTCAACAGTCCGATTTTCATTCATTAAAAGTCGTATCCTTGGGGGGTATTTGGGTCTTTTCCCCACCCTTATTCAGCCCTAAAACACGAGATTCAGCCCTCATTGAGCAAAATATACTTATTTTCTCTCAAATTACTCAAGAACAAGAACCATAGGTGATATAATTTCAAGGCCAAGGCTCAAGATTTCCACCATTGTTCTTCAAGAATTTATCAATCAAGGTATGTTAAGTGTTCATCAAAGGGTTCCCTTCTACCCCTTGGAGTTCAAGAACTCCTTTTAACTACAAGTTTATGAGTTTGATGAATTTCATGGTTGAATTTGAATGTATTCATAATTTCCATATTAATGGGGTTTCTAGTTCATGATTTACTATAAGATTCATGTAGAATTGATTGATATGTGTGCATTATTATGTGAAATCATGTTAAAACCCTTGAAGTTGTAAATGTGGAATTGACCTATAATGCTTACATGTTGTTTTAGTGTCATGTGCATAGATTTTGTCCTCTAAGTGTTTGATGAATTATTTATGTGAGTTGAATAGTGAAATTATATCATGTCAGCGTATATTCAGGTTCATGTCATTCAAGTGTTTGCTAGAATGTCCCAAATGAATGTACGATGACCAAGTACTTAGCTATCATGTTTTAAGATTGTGCCATGTCGTATAATTTGTGCTATCGAGTCCTGGGGGTATTTAATACCCAATAATTTAGTTGTTTACCTAGAGCTATGGTCAGTCACAATATAGTATTAGTCACATCACGATCGGTAGAATTCAGTTAATTAACAGAATTTAGTAGTATTCCATCTGTCCACAGAACTCAACGAACTCAGTTCAGTTTAGTTATATAGTACGACCAGAAATAGTTCAGTCAAGCATAGAACATTCTAGAATCCAGTCCAGCGTCTATTCAGTTGGGAGTAGAATTCAACACCGAGTGCACCCATAAATGAGGACTCACCTGCCAGTAGAGGGTGTGATCCTGAGAATCAATCCTTGTGTTCCAGAACTACGTAGCCAGCATAGGTTAATACATCAACCTGCCAGTTTAGGGTTGATGAGGTGATCTACCTGCTAGTTGAGGGTACCACCATTCTCGTTCAGTGCACCTGCCAGATGAGGGTGACTCAGCTTGTCTTTACCCTTGGCACGGTACTGACACCCTTCTAGCTGGAGTTACAGGTTGGATCCCAATTAGTTCAGAGAGGGGCATATCGATTAGATGATTACTTCCCACAGTCTTAGTTTCAGTTCTAGTCTCAGTATAGAACTCAGTTCAGTTCTATTAAAAAATAAAGACTGTCAGATATAATCACTCAACTTAGAACGAAACTCAGTATAGTTCCACAGAATCAAGACTGTCAGATGTAGTCACCTATCTATCAGTAATCCAGTATCAGTAGGCTCAGATATCAACTAATTAGTATTCAGATTTGGTATCCCTGTGTTATCATGATTTCAATTACAGTTTATATATTCACGCATGTACTCTTATTCAGTTATACTCCCATCATTTAGTCAGTATTATTCATGCATATGAACTCATGCATTTCAGTTTATCTCACTTTGCATACCAGTACATTCAAAGTACTGACGTATACCTCTTTTTACGTTATGATGTTTTATATCATAGGTTCAGACACACGGGCTCCCGATCATACTTAGCAGTTAGGATATTCAGCTGACAGAGTTAGTGGTGAGTCCTCCTAGTTTGAGGACATGATGATTATTTCAGTAGTTCAGCTTATTTTAGTAGTTCGGAGTTAGTTGGGGATTTTTCCCAACAACTCCATATTTCAGACAGTTTAAAGGCTTTTTCAGACTAGAGTATTTTCAGATTGATGTATTAGATTTGGTATTTGTTATACCGTATTCAGTTTTACTACAGTATTGAATCTTATGAAAAGTTTTCCACCTAATTTCTGCATATTACAGTATTATTATTCAGTTATTACAGCAGGTACTAGTCATGGGTTAGCTTGTGGTCATTCGAGATTATGAGCACCATGTAGCGTTCGGGGTACAGACTCGGGGCATTATACTAACCCAATTTAACCTTGACATGTGGGATGAATCTCAATTGGAGGTTGATTTAACAAATCAATCTCCCATAAATCAAGTTGTGATTTCAACTTTTAATTTTTATACTTTCACTATATATATATATATATATATATATATATATATATATATATATATATCAAATATCAGATATTAAATTTCAAATTTTTCTTTCAATTAGAAATCAAGGCAACAATCATTAGGTGTTGAATGTGTTCAAGTCACAGATATTGTAAACCTGTATGATAAAAATGATGATTGTGTGTGAGGAGCTCGATGCGCTTAAGATGAAAGTGTTGATTGTGTACGAAGAGCTCGGTGTAAGGCAGGTTTATCAAAAAAAGGGAGGCCTTAAAAGAAAAATTGTCATGAAGGATTATGTTTGTAAAGTGTTGATGAAAAGGTCTAGCAAGTGCTAATATGACACTGGATACAAAGTGTTTTTTTCTTTAAACTTATGGTCATGTGACCTTAACTCACTAGTTAGAAGTGTTAATATGACATCATATGAAGTGTCTTATTTTGTTAAAACTTGTGTTTGTATGACCTTTATTCATTAGTTGCATATGTTAATTTTATAAGTAGTATTTTTAGTTAAACAATATTGCTTATTCAGTGACATTTAAATGGTACTTATAGATTATTTTTTATCAAGACAATTGAAATTCACCTACTTACTATTAAATTGTGAACTTATAGACACTGTCACTGTATGACCTTACTACAAAATGAACTGATCCCTTAAAGAAAGACAACTATAAATCATCTCTTTGATGTAATAATTATTTACATTGAAGATTTCTTCATCTTAGTATTGAGCATAACATTAACTTTCTTCGATTTTTCATCAAAACATTAAGCAAAATTACTTAGCTACCTGTATCATTGATGAAAATAATACGAATTAGCTACCTGCTCTTTGAGTTGGCAATGAGCACTGTCATGAACCTGCTTGTCATGTGTCACACCAATAGGCTTTTGCTGCATTAGTTATATGTTCTGAAGCTTATTTTAGAGAGAAATACTAGACATATTATGACAGGTTCAAAAATTTTCAAATTTTTTCCATTTTTGGGGGGATCGTCAAAAAAAATTATGCATATTGTAGGGCTACATGATTATAATCCCACAGTTACTTCTGTGTTTACAAAGTTAATATTTTATTTACTTTTCTCAATGTTTTCATCACCGAACACGAAAGTATCGAATTTACAAAGGGGCCAATGTGGTTAATAATCCATACACAAGATAAAAGTAAAACTTTGATGTTCTTCATGGTCATCTGTATATGTTTAATAATTGAGTTTGGTGTTGATCACAACCAATTTAACTGGTTATTCATTTATAAAGTGGCGTCAGGATTATCTATACTACATATTCAGGAGTTTTTTGCTCAGCTCTATCATACTTTATGATGAGTTTTAGTTCATTCAAGGTTCCTTTTTTGTGTTCATATTCAAGCCCTAACGTGGAATCATTCTTTTCGTATACTCAGCTAACTTCTACTGGGAGAAAAGATATTCGTGAAAATCGTTGTAGGATTAACCTTGATTATCTTATGACCGTTTAGTATTTATGGTTCTACACATGGTAAATGGATTGAGTCGGATCAAGAAAGGGTGTTGATTTCAGGCTCCAAAATCAATCCTTTCTTGTTGGAACTCAACCCCAATTACCCCACAACACCATAAACAGTCCTATGATAAAACTATTTATGATGATATAAGTGGGTTGCCTTTAAGGATGCAATGGTTAATATTTTTATTGATGCCTATCATGTGGGTTGTCATTTCTGCAAATGTATACAACCATGCTTTTATGTGAAAAACAAGCTTTTGCTGCTTATCAAAATAAAAAAACTTTCTAGAAACCAAAAGTCAAGTGTAAAACCAACAAAATCATAATGCAGTTGAAGAGGGATGCATGAAAAGTCGATAGGACATAAGAGAAAGAATATTGACCCCTTAAACTATGAGGTTAGGAAGTTTATAGATCAATTAGCCAACTTGAAATTTTCCAACTAATATGTACCTAAACAAATAAGAAAATATATATCATGTGTGAACACAATTTAAGAACAAAAATGAAACTAAAGAATGACAAACATAAAATCTAAAAATTCTCTATCAAGAAAATAACTGAAGATCATATGAACTAAAGACGAACTATTGAAATACTATAGGCTCTCAAAAAATTAAATGTAGATATCAAATAAAATAAAGAGGAATGAAAGAAAGGGTAAAAGGGTCATTAAATAGATATTTTGCATTTTTCAGAATTTTGTTATTTAAAAAAATTCGCATAAGCAAAAATTAGTTTAAAAAATAATAAAATGGATTGAGTTACTTTCTGAGTAAAACATCTAAAGTTGAGTGACTTTCTGAGTAAAGTTCAAAATTAAGTGACATTTTGGGATTAAAAACTAAAATTGAGTGATTATTTAAATTATTAACTCAAACAATTGGGTGGGGGTGGGGTGGGGGGGTGAGGGGGCATCTTCAAGAGCCATAATCTTTGCTATTGATTTCACACCAACAGTATTGTACATCTTTTATATGAGAAAGATTTATATATATATATCAACTTTGAAAGTTAAATCAATTGAATCTTATTATAATTAAGTAGTGTAGACATGATCAGGAAAGGGAGAACTTACAATACTCATACCAAAAGTTAAGTTTGTTTTCTGTAACTCTCTTCATTAAGCTTTACTAATCTCCTAATCTTGTTATAAGAAAGGTCACAACTCAAACCATTAAATAAAAGAATTAAGAAATATAACTTACAAAATATAGTCAAAAAATAATATCATGAATCTTTCTATTTTTGAGATAATGCAGCAGATAAAAATATGACACTTGACATTAATTTCTTACTTTCTCTTGAAATCTTGAAATGCTAATTTCTAACAGCAAATGTATCGGATCAAGTTAATTTTACATTCAGAAAAAAATATATAATCTAATTATATAGTTAAAATGACTGCAAATTGTAATCATTAAAAAAATAATTATGTTATACTTCACCTGGGAAAAAAAGTACGACTTGCTAAACTAATTAACTGTTTAGAGGAAGCAATGCTTTGCTATAAAATGAATATAGCAAGGGTTTGAAGATGAAGAATAGAAATCTTAAAACATTGTTGCTGTTATAAAATAAAATAACAAAGTAAAGAAACTAAAGAACAGATAGTAGAGACTTTTATTATCTATTGATCTGTGTATACAATAGATACAAATGCATGCCTTTATATGCATTTCTGTCAACATTTCAACCAATTGAAATGGTTGGTTTAAACATGAAAAGTCATGTATTTGAAAAGTAAGGTAATATTTGAAAATGGAGAGATATTCTTGTTCGGACTTTAAAGGACAATGAACTCAAGTTTCGTAAGATTAGACATATTAAAAGAAAGAGAATAATAATATCTTATCCTTCAAATTTTGAAATAGTGAAGTCTTGTTCTGATAACGTGTTATAAAATAATAGAGTAAAGAAATTAAGAAACAGATAGTAGAGACTTTTATTATCTATTGATCTGTGTATACAATAGATACAAATGCATGCCTTTATAGGCATTTCTACCAACATTTCAACCAATTGAAATGGTTGGTTAATTTAAACATGAAAAGTCATGCATTTGAAAAGTAAGGTAACATTTGAAAATGGAGCGACATCCACACTACCTTTCTTAACAGTTGAAGCTTTATATGTTTGAAGCACTACCAATAGAAAATGACATACATTGGTAGAGTAATTAAGTATATTCATTAACATTAATATCCGTTCATTCAAATGTAAAGTCATGGCTCTTGAAAGCATGCCTTTTTATTCTTCATTGTTTTGAATGATTTTTTTTTTAAGTTGAGAATATATTTATGACACTTTTAACTTTTTTAAAAAATAAAGTAATTAATAAAAAAAAATATAAAATATGTCAAACAAATAAGAAAATAGATAAATAGCGATGGAGGTCTACAGTACAAATATAATAGATTATTATACATTTACTTTAGAAGAAAATGATAAACTACGAATATCTAAAATATTGGAAACAAGAAATAGAAGAAATAAGATTAACAGAAAATCTTATAAAAACGAATTTAATTGAATACTTTAAAACAAAAGATATAGAATATTTAGAATATCTTAAAAATAATATAGAAGATTTACAAATATTAAGAGAAAAAACTAAAGAATATTATAGCAAAGCATTTAATCAACTACCATTTAATCACCTCTAAAATATGAATATCAGTAAAATTGAATATATTAATAAAATATATGAAAATAAAAAATACAAGAACGAACAAAAACAGTTAATGAATATTACTACAAAGAATTTAATAATTACATAAATTAATGGATACATCTTACGAAAAGAATAAATCATTAAAAGAAATCAAAACTCAACTATATAGTTTATACCTAAAATACAAAAGGTTACATAATACTAACGAGGATCCTAAAACACTAAATAATTTAATTACGACAATATCTAATCTAGAATATGAATTAATAAAACATCTTAAGTCAATAAGATAAAAATCAAAATTATTCCAATCAATAATATTCACAAAATACATTATATAAAAATAAATACATAAGTAAGTATTTATTATCTAGTAAATTACCGCGCCTAATCCGCACCCCCAAGTATTTATTATCTAATAAATTACCGCGTCTAATCCGCACCCCCTACAAATGGTATCAGAGCCTATACTGTTTAAAGTTACGAAAGTAGTATATATTTGGAGAATTTATTTGAATAATTTATTAATTATGACTAACTTATTTGATAAAACTAAATTTAGATATTCCCAAAAATATTATTTAGATGAATAAAGTACAAAAATTACCAAAATATAAAGAATTAAAGCAAATAATATCTAAAAAACATAAAGAATTAAAAATAAGGATAGAAATACTATAATATAACATAATTGCCGGAGTTAGTAAAAACTCAATAAATGCACAAAAAAAAAGAAATATCAAATTTAGAATTGACAATAAATAGTCTAGAATATACATACCAACATGATCTATTAACAATTAAATAAAAAAATGAACAAAGAAGAATTTATAATAGATGAAAAAATATATGAAAACCATGAAGGATTAAAAATAAAAATAGTATTTTCTAATCTAGGAAGAAGGTATAAGAAAATAGGTAAACATTTATATTTAATGTTAGAAAAAGAAGAATTAAAATTATAAGATAAATTGACAGCTATGGTAAGAATAGAAAAAGAAAATGAAGAAATAGAAAGAAAAAAGGAAATAAAAAAAATAAAACAACAAACTACTGAAGAAATACGAAAAATAGAAGAAACTAAAATAGTAAGATTGCTGAATTAGAAAGAAAACTACAAATGTTAAAATATTTGTATGAAAAAAGACAGAAAGAAAAAGAAGAAAAAGATAAAGAACAAAAATTATTAAATGAGATAAATCAATTTAAAGAAAAATTAGAAATAAGCAATAAAGAAATAGAAACCAGGGAATTAGAAATAAATACAATAGATGTTGAAGAAAAAGATAATTATGATTCGGAAGATAGTGAAACATATACAGAAATTTTAACAAATACAAAAAATTTAGAAATCAATGAAAAAGAAGAAGTAATTAATGAATAAAACTTAGAAAATAAAAACACAGAAATAAATACTCTTGATAAAAAAGAAGATAAAAATTTAATACCTAGAACATCAGAAATAAGAAAACCTACATATTATAAGAATAAATTTAAAAGATATAACCTAAAAGATGAATATGACAAATAGACACCAAAATAAATAGTTAATAAAAATTATAACTTTTTAGACTTAGATTGTGTAATAGATACAGAAAAAATAATACAATTATGGATAGGATATATGACAAAAAAATTATTAGATAATAATATAAACGTAACAGATGCACCAGAATATATAGAAAGAACACTAATAGGAACAGTGAAATTATGGTTTGCAAATTTAACTGAAAATAGCAAGAAGATATTAAGAACTGATAAACCTACAGAAGGAACATCATCAACAACTACAACTAAATTAACACCTATAGAATTATTAAAAAAATATGAAATAGCTATAAAAGACGAATTTAGTAGCATGACAACAACAGAAGAAGAACAAAATGAAGACAAAGATACAAATAGAAATTTAATATTAAAATTAGCAATATGTAATATGTGTTGCATAGACGAGTATACTTGTGCATTTAAAGAATATTATTATAAAGGAACATATAATACAGAGGAAAGTAAAGAAATAAGAAAATTATATTTTAATAAATTACCTAAACCATTTAGTTCAAAAATAATAAAAAGTTGGGATGAAGCAAAAATAGTAGATACTTTAGGAGCAAGAATAAAATTTTTACAACAATGGTATAGAAACCTATGTGAAAAATATAGAGAAGAGAAAAAATGAAAAAAAAACATTAATAAGAAATTTAGCATGTTGCAAGGATAAAATAGCACCTCAATTTGGATGCGAATAAAGATATTATAAGAAAAGAAAAAGACATAAGAAATATAAGAAATACAAAATATCAAAATATAAATATAAGAAACCAAGAAAAAGATATTATGTAAAAAATTATAAATATAAAAGACCATATAGGAATTTCTTCTATAAAAGAATGTGCTTGTTATAATTGCGAAAAATTAGGGCATTTAGCTAATGATTGTAAATTATCTAAAAACCCAAAAAATAAACAAATATCAGAAATAAAAATATAAAATATAAAATATATGCAGATAGATTATATAGATTACGAATTAGAAAATGAAGACAGTATATATGAAATTTCAGAGAATGAAACAGATAATGAAATAGATAGTGAATTAGATGAATTAAATGACTGAAAAAGATATAAAAATAATAACAAAGGAAAAATATTTAAGTGAAGAAGGAACAGATCAAAAAATAATATTTGATAGTCACATATTTGATGAAATAAAAGGAAAAGAATTAGATTTAAGTGTAGAAAAAATATTTAAAATACCAACAATAAAAAACATATTTAGTAAAAGAAAAGAAGAATACTACGTAGTAAGCCAAAAAGAACATGTAATAGACTGTAGATATGCAAAATGTAAAGCTATTATACCACTAGTAACAAAAAGGATAATTAATAAAGAAATAAATGATATAAAAATTAGAGACCCAATAAAATACGTACACCTAGGAGGTACAGAGATATTAATAAAAGCATATTTCAGAGAAGGAATAGATGCACCAATAGAATTATACCTAGCAGATGATAGAATTATAAAACCTATAGAAAAAAGTATAATAACTGTCATAAAAGGAAATTTAATATACCAAAAATTTAAATTTAAAATAAGTGCAAATTATTTAGTAGCAATAACAGATAAAAATATAGATAAATCATTAGTATTATATTGGAAAATATCAGGAATAGAACTAACCCCAAGAAGTAAAATATTTACAGCAAGATGTAAAAATCTGTATTATTAACAACAAAACATAAAATAACGGGAAAAAATAAAATTAACAAAAATACAAATAGAAAGTCCTTTCGAACATTTTGTAAAAATAATTGATAATAATGATTATAGTTATAGAGACATAGATATAGAAGAAAATTTAGAAATAATAAATGATAGAATAAGCACAACAAAAAGAATAACTTATGAAAAACCAGAATCATCAAGTTCATCAAAAAGAACAAGTTATGAAATAAGTTCAACAACTAATTTAAACCAATATTACATAACAGGAACAACAAATGAAAAAGAATATTTAATACTCTTAAATACAGGACAAGAAGAAAATTATATAGCAAGATATCTAATAAAAAATGAGGAAATAAATCTGACAATAATATATGCCAGATCTACCAAGAAGCTTAATAAACACTAAAAATATAGTATAAAAAAAAAATAACAATAGGAGTTAGAAAAATAAAAATAGAATTTAAAATAAAGGAAGAAATGCAAAAAGCAGACATAATATTAGGAATAAAATGGCTAGAACAAGTAAAACCATATAATATAGAGCATACACAATTAACTATAACATATAATAGAGAGAAATTATTCCTAAGAAGAGCTTTAACGTGATATGAAAATATATGTATTAATGAAGATAGTAGTAGAAGGGTATTACAGTAGATATTATACGCCTATGATAGATACAGGAGTAGAAGCTAATTTATGTAGATATAATTGTTTACCAAAAAGTAAATGAGATAAATTAAAGACACCAATAATAGTTAAAGGATTTAATAACGAAGGAAGCTTAATTACCTATAAGCTATGAATGTAAAAACACAAGTATGGGATAAAATATTAACAATAGAAGAAATCTATAATTATGAGCTAACATCAAAAGACATACTTTTAGGAATGCTGTTTTTAGATAAATTATACCCACTTATAATAACTAGAACGGATTGGTGGTTTATAACACCAGGTAAACAGAAAGTAAGAGCAAAAAGAGTTACTAATACAATAAGAAAAAAAAACTGATTGGATAGAAGGAAGTGAAAAAATTACACAAAAATTAGAAAATATAAAAAATACTGAAGATACAATAGAATTGGTCGTATTTTCAATAAATAAAAAGGAAATAACTATATTTTCAATAAGTAAGATAGAAATAATTAAGAAAAAATTAGAACAATTATATAGTGAAGATCCATTAAAAGGAAGAAAAAAACATAAAACCACTATAAAAATTGAATTAATAGATAAAAATAGCATAATAACTCAAAAACCACTAACATATAATTTTGACGATTTAAAAGAATTTAAAATGCACATAAAAGAATTATTAGAAAAACAATACATACAAAAAAGTAATAGTAAACATAATAGCCCAGCATTTATAATAAATAAACATAGTGAACAAAAAAGAGGAAAAAGTAGAATGGTTATTGATTATAGAAATTTAAATGCAAAAACTATGATATATAATTACCCAATACCAAATAAGATATTAAAAATAAGACATTTAGTTAATTTGATTTTAAATCAGGATTTTACCATTTAAAGTTAGAAGAAGAATCTAAGGAATTAACCACATTTACGGTACCACAAGGATTTTATGAATGGAATGTACTACCATTTGGATATAAAAATGCACCAGGTAGATATCAACATTTTATGGATAGTTATTTTAAACAATTGCCTAATTGTATAGTATATATAGATGATATACTATTATATACAAAGACCAAAGAAGAACATTTAAAATTATTAGAATAATTTACAAATATAATAGAAAAATTGGGAATAAGTTAGAATAATTTACGAATATAATAGAAAAATCGGGAATAAATTAGAATAATTTACGAATATAATAGAAAACTCGGGAATAAGTTTAAGTGAAAAGAAAGCTGAAATTATGAAAAATCAGATAGAATTTTTAGGAATACAAATAGATAAAAGTGGAGTACAAATGCAACAACATATAGTGCAAAAAATAATAAATTCAAATGAAGAATTAGATACAAAAAAGAAATTACAATCATTTTTAGAATTAGTAAACCAAGTAAGAGAATATATATCAAAATTAGCAGAAAATCTAAAGCCCTTACAGAAAAAATTAAAAAAGGATGTAGAATATAATTATAACGAAGAAGATAAAAAACAAGTTCAGAAAATAAAAATACTTTGTAAAGAATTACAAAATTACAATTTCCAGATGAAAAGGGTGTAGAATATAATTATAACGAAGAAGATAAAAAACAAGTTCAGAAAATAAAAATACTTTGTAAAGAATTACCAAAATTACAATTTCCAGATGAAAATAGAAAATTTATATATATAGTAGAAGCAGATGCTAGTGAATGTAGTTACGGAGGAGTACTTAAATATAGATATGAAGAAAAAACATTAGAACACCATTGTAGATACTACTCAGGTACGTTTAATGAAACAGAAATAAATAGAAAAGAATTATGCTCATTATATAAATGTTTATTAGCATTTGAGTCATATATTGTATATAACAAGTTTATTGTACGAATAAATAATACACAGGTACGTTGGTGGCTAACAAAGAAAATACAAAATTCAGTTACAACAAAAGAGATTCAGAGACTAGTCTTGAATATATTAAATTTCACATTTACAATTGAAGTAATTAGTACTAACAAAAATGTTATTGCAGATTACATATCAAGACAAAGCTACACAGACTAATATAATAGAAGAGGATACTCTAGAAAAGATGTTCAACACCCTAACTACGCTTTCAATGAAAGTGGACAGTATGGGTAATGAAATAAAAAAGCTAAATACTAATGAAGTTAAATTGAAGTCTATAGCTAAAAATCAGCTAACTCAGCAGTGTGCAGAGCTATGTCGATCGAAAGACATTAAAATTCCAGAGCTAGAAGAAGACGTTGGGACACTCCATAAAACCCATAATGTTTATCAATCTACTTATGCAGGTACAAGCAAAGGAGTTAGGAAAAACACAAATATGAACCTAAATAGGCTATTTGATAAACCATTTATTCCAAATACACCAAAAGATCCTATGTTCATACCCCCACAAATTATCACATACCGAGATAGTTTAAACCAAGAAAAAAAGATGTACAACTATACAGCCCGAACATATATAAAATATTTACAAAATACAAACCTTCTTAAATACCAACCCCAGAGCTATAAACATCCAAGAACCACATACGAATTACATAACCCAGAAGCTAATCAGATACAATAAGCTGATTGCTTTACCCAAAACTAAACCAAGTCTAATTAGAACCTGTTACGAATATGGACTACTTAGTACCATATATACCCAAGACGGAAATGAAATATCCAATATGCCAGAAATATATGATTCATTTAACATTTTTAAAAGAATAACCAAAAGTAACCTATTTTTTATAAAATTTTACACCGCACCAGCAGAGATATTGTATGATGAAGTTAAATCACCTATACAAGTTGTAAAAATAGGAATGACCCGATATATGATTATACCAGAAGATATTATTCCACAACCAGAAATACCTAGAATTGAGATACCAAATTTTTATGCAAATAAGAGAATTATCGGACTATCCATAATTCTTCAAGAGTTAGCAAATCACAACAGAAATCCCATATGGAGTTATTATTCAAGAGGTAATGTAATAGTATAGTCAAATTCAAAGGAACTACGAGAAGCAGATATGGAAGACGTTGGGCAATGGATCTTGATGTTACTCAATCCAGAGAAAAAACCTATCGCCAGAGCCATTAGAGAAAAATTTATTTTGGAAGAATTATTAACCAGATATTGCAAGTTAATTGGACATAAATATCTGGACCATCAATGTTCAAAATGTAATGGAGAAGACAATATTGTCCTAGAAGGTCAACTGGAATAGAAGAAGAAATCAACAGCTTGAATCTATATGAAGCAATAATGGAGATACAGAACAATCAAAAGAAGACGGAGCAATAATAAAAAGAAGACAAGTTAATGAAGTGACCTAAAGAAGTTAATTCTAGAAAATGACATATGGAAGATTAGATATCTTTCTTAACTCATTTACGTAAATTATTAGTTACTTTTTGACTTTTTGGCAAAATACCATTACTAAGTTTTGTCCTTTTGTAGAAATAATTTAGGACCTTTGTAAAGTGTAAAGCTTTTCTACTTTTATAGATAGGTGTAAAGACTTTTGTAAAGTAGGTAGGTAATAGATTAGGACAGATATAAAAATGTAAAACGTTTACAGGTTTTCTTAAAAATATAAATAGAAGAGCATTTACTCAGAGGAAGACAAGCCTTCATACATTGAAGCAAAAAATTTCTTGTCCACAACAAAAAATTTTGCTTATTATTAAAAAACATGTATATTTTAATGGAAAAATATATGGAGGAACAAAGCTTAGAATTATCAAAACTACCAGAACAGGTATATTCATTTACTATTATGAATAGCTAAATTCATAAATTCCTAACAATCATGATATGATAAAATAAGTTCATGTTAGTTGCTTTATAGTAGAATTATTCGAAAAATAGCATGTTAAGAAGTTTATTAGCAAAGTGGAAAAGGAGAAAAATCCCTAAGAACTATGCCATCCTAAAGGTGAAATCGGTGGGGCAAGAAGGCTGTGATAGGAGAGTAACCAAAGTAGAGGCGTTGTTTAAGGGAAAAGTATCCAGATTACCATGCAAATAGTGACTGAGGAATATGTTATTTAAGAATAATCTAGTATATAATAATCTAAAGTGATCATATTTTATTATGTGCATGATTGAAGGGAATATTTTGAAAATAGTAATTTTATGAAAAATGGATAATTATTTATCTGATGAAGTGGTAGATAAATTTAAAATATTCGTTTTATATGTACTTAAGGATATAGAAATAGTGGATATAAGAAAAATTATATTGGAAAAAATATTTGATAGATATTTTATGACAAGAATTAATTATATACCACATCTACCGAACTACTCTTATAAATACTTACATGCCAAATCCACACACTAACTATGATAAATTATGTATATTTAGAATTTTGAAAAAAAAGATATGAGAAACATACAATTAGTAGAAAAACAAATAAAAAATTTTTAGACAAATACATGGAAACTAAAGATGTAAAATATATAGAATTCCTTAATAAAAATATGCAAGAATTACTTAGACTAAAACAAACAACTAAAAAATATTATGAAAAAGCATTTAATCAAGCCTAAATGATAGATGATATTAAAATACTTGTTTTATATATACTTAGAGATATAGAAATTATAGACATAAAAAAAATAATATGGAAAAAATTACAAGATTATGAAGAGGAAGAATTATTAAGCAGTATAGAAAACTTACGCATATATTATGAACAACAATATTATTTAGATTCAGATGGATATCATACAGACTAAAAATGTCAGGATATATTAAGAAAAATAGAGCAAACCAAGAAGACCTACATAAAGAAATTAATTATAGAAAAAGAATTAGAGAAATAATGGAAAATCTAATAGAAAAATTAAAATGGATAGACGAAACCTTAAAAAATCTAGAAAAAAAAACAAAGATAAAAGTGTAGATAGTTTAAAAAATTCATTAAAAAGAGAACAAGAAGAAATAGTTAGTAGCATAAATAACCTCAAATAAAATATTACATATAGTACAAATAGAATAGATTATTATACATTTACTTTAGAATAAAATGATAAACTACGAATAACTAAAATATTGGAAACAAGAAATAGAAGAAATAAGATTAAAAGAAAACCTTATAAAAACAAATTTAATTGAATACTTTAAAACAAAAGATATAGAATATTTTTAGAATATCTTAAAAATAATATATAAGATGTACAAAAACTAAGAGAAAAAACTAAAGAATATTATAGCAAAGCATTTAATCAACTACCATTTAATCACCCCCCAAAATATGAATATCAGTAAAATTGAATATATTAATAAAATATATGAAAATAAAAAATACAAGAACGAAGAAAAACAGTTAATGAATATTACTACAAAGAATTTAAAAATTACATAAATTAATGGATACATCTTACGAAAATGATAAATCATTAAAAGAAATCGAAACCCAACTATATAGTTTATCCCTAGAATACAAAAGGTTACATAATACTAACGAGGATCCTAAAACACTAGATAATTTAATTACGACAATATCTAATCTAGAATATGAATTAATAAAACATCTTAAGTCAAGAAGATAAAAATGAAAATTATTCCAATCAATAATATTCACAAAATACATTATATAAAAATAAATACAGAAGTAAGTATTTATTATCTAGTAAATTACCGCGCCTAATCCACACCCCCTACAAAAGGTATCAAAGCCTATGTTGTTCAATTTTCAAAATGTAATGGAGAAGATAATATTGTCCCAGAAGTTCAATTGGAATAGAAGAAGAAATCAACAGCTGGAAGATGCAAGATATGAAGCAATAATGGAGATACAGAGCATTAAAAAGAAGACGGAGCAATAATAAAAAGAAGAAAAGTTAATGAAGTAACATAAAGAAGTTAATGCTAGAAAATGACATATGGAAGATTAGATATCTTTCTTAACTCATTTACGTATATTATTAGTTACTTTTTGACTTTTTGGCAAAATGTCATTACTAAGTTTTGTCCTTTTGTAGAAATAATTTAGGAACTTTGTAAAGTGTAAAGTTTTTCTACTTAACTAGCTTATTGTTAATAAATACTTCAAAAAAGATACAACTCATTAGTATAGTTTCTTAGTAATCGAAAATTTTCTTTATTTAAAGACTGAAAAAAGGCCAGAAATGCTCTTCAAGTAT
Organism: Capsicum annuum; assembly: GCF_002878395.1. NCBI lineage: Eukaryota > Viridiplantae > Streptophyta > Magnoliopsida > Solanales > Solanaceae > Capsicum > Capsicum annuum. Next base: position 33,210,204 of record NC_061116.1, read on the forward strand.
TTAAATTGGTTAAAAAATACCATTCATTTATCTATTGGGCTAAAAATACCCCTCTGTCCACCTTTATGACTCAAGTGCACCCTTACAACTAACGGATCTTTCTTAAACCACGATTAAGAAAATTTATTTATTACGTATCAAATTTCTATTAGTTGCAAATGAAATTAATTAAAATTCTATTATCTCATGATCAAAATAGGACCAAACTAAGATTGCCCGACTCAAACCCGACCCATCACATTTTTCACACACATCCACCTGCACAATAAAATATACTCCTTTGCAGAATTCACACACAATAGACCTCCACTACTAACACTCAACTTATTCATCCTTAACTAGTAATTCCACCATGAACATCCTCTTTCCTCTTTTCGGTAAACTAACACCATAAACACACTCATTAATGAACAAAAATTCTCCTTCATTCTCCATCTTTCCATAGCAACACCACCATCACCTTCATCTTCATTTCAATCATTCTTCTCCTCCATGAATTAACAACTCCATCTCCTCCAATGTTTCTCTCTATTAACATAGAAACCATCTTTCATCATCATAGACACCTTACGATACACACCATTAAAAGATCATTTTTTCCTTCATTACCATTTTCTAGAAATTCATGCACTCCTACTTACCCATACACATCTCATCTCCTTCATCGCAAATCGATATTAACAGAAATTTTCAGCTACAGACTCATTGCTCCACCACCCAAACACCAGAGCCACACCACCATCGACTTTCCTCCTCCATTTTCCATTAACAACAACAAAATCTTCCCTCCATTTATGATGAAAATTACAGTAAAGGCAACTCTAAAACTACTTTGGTGTTCACCTTTATGATATGGGTGGTTTTAGTTTGGTTGATTTTGATTATAAGATAATAACATTTTAATTAATTTAATTTGCAACTAATAGAAAACTAACACGTAACAAATAAAATTTTTAATTATGATTTAAGAAAGATCCATTAGTTTTAAGGGTAGCCATAAAGGTGGATGGGGGTATTTTTGGTCAATAGATAAATGAAGGGTATTTTTGAACTAATTTTAATACTTGAAGGGTATTTCTGACCCTTTTCCATTTAAAAAGGATAAAATTGGAATAACACCATCCATGTCTTTTTGATTATCTAAAATGTCACTTATTTAGGAACAAAATTTAAAAAAAAAAGGCTAAAATATCACTTATTTAGAAACAAATCTTATTGATTATCTAAAATATTACTTATTTAGCAACAAAATAAAAAGGTTAACATATAACTTATTAAGAAACAAAATAAAAAGATTAAATCCTCTGTTATTTTATTTCTTTCTATAATAACGAGGCTAATCATGAGAAAAATATGGCTTACACAAATATGAAAGTAATAAAGTGTTCACCTAAGAACTTAGTCAAAGATAGAACTTCCTCGCTGTGACCAAGGGTGGCAATTGGGTGGGTTGAGTCAAAACCTAATTCAATTTAAATTTGTTGGGGTCAAAATGGGTTAGGTAAGGAGTTATAATCTAATTTGTTCAGTTTTTATTAAGTTTTAATTATTTTATTTTTTTTAATAAATTTTTAGTATTGAATAAAATTAGTTTTTCTTTATTATGACTATATATAACATATCAAATAAGAAAAATTAAAAATATTAACAAGAATTCTCAAAAATTAATTTGGGTTACATATTAACCCAATTTTTAATGAGTTGAAATGGATTAAATTGAAATGAGTTGAACTAATAAATGGGTGGATCAATAATCAATCCACACTTGAATGGGTGGGATTTGATTTTTTCCACCCCTAGTTGTGACATAGAATGAAGGTGCACAAAATAACAAAGCAAGAAATTTTACCAAGAGAATTCAGAAAATTCAAACTTGTGACTTAAATAATTTTATTACTCCTACTACTTTTGCCATTATTGGGAGATTCTCAACGTTTAGGTGTCCTAGAGTTGGGACGAATTCAACCTTAGAGGTACAGATTTTGCAGGATCTAGTAATTATAGCTCAAATTTTATATTTATAGATAATTTATTCGAATCCAATAAGCAAAAACATTTGGGATTCAAAATTTGTAAATTAAATTTTGACTCCGCCTTTATCCTGGAGAGAAGATTCTGTTATGACATATTGTCCTGATAGCCAATAGAAAGAATCTCAAATCTTAGACGTACCATTGTAGTCCAACTGGTTTTAAGTTTTATGCCAATTTCTTTGATTCGGTTAAGAAATGTAATTGGTTTGAGTGGAAAGAAAAATGGGACTAAATGACAAGATGTGGTTGCTCAAGTTGTAAGCTTACTTCATCTCTAAGTCTAAGTTTATGAATTCGAGTCACCAACAGAGCAAAAATATATACAGCTTTTAAGAAAGGGAATAATAAAAATGGTGCGGGCGATGACATTTCATTAAATTTAAATCCGTACGAAATTCAGATTATATTAAATTCAAAATATATTAGTCCCAAATAAATATTGCGAATTAATATAATTTGATTAATTATTTAAATTCAAACATATATGGATTTAAATAAAATCCAATATTTATTAGGCTAGTCCATTAATTTGAGCTACAAATGGTGACCCCACATTGCTAAGCCCAAGATATTATCATATTCTAGATGCCTAAATGAGCGCCACATATCAAATGATGTGGTATGCTAAGTCAAGTGAAGGGGCAAATAGGACCATGCCACATTTCAAAATGATGCAGCTGACCTAGTTGTAACGATCTATTTCGTTGTTACTAAATTATTCGTAATAGATTCATAAAAATTCTTAATTTTCATTCCCCAATATTAATTTGGATCCAAATTAGCCAATATTTTATTTATTATGTCTTCTTAAATTTTTTGGTGAAGATTTTGGCCTTCGGATGTGTCTAGATAGACTCAAGCCCGATGAATTTAATTATTCATGAATTCTAATATCAATAACTTAGTTTGAAATTTTTTTAGCTATTAATTAAGGTCATACAATATCCCTAACACAAAGTTAAGTTTAAAATTTTATTTCTGATAGAGTTTTGATATGATTTTTTATTAAGGTCAACTTCAAACGATCATATATCCTAGAATATAAGGACTCATGAAATCCAACACCTATCAAATTAAATATCTTTGAGTCCTCTTTCTAATGCAACAAACCGTTCCTCAATCTGAATCCGAAGTAACAAGTTATGGTTGTATTACTGAGCACTATCCAGGCTGAAATAGTATTTCGTTGTAGCAAAAATTTTAGTTGTATTTAAATCAGCTTCAGTCGTATTTTATATCTGAAAATCCCAAATTTCATTCCCCAATCCTAGAGAGGTGATTTTTCAAAGCTTAAGGTGAAATTCCTTCGTTGAGGTATGTTTTTCCATTATTTTCTTCGTCTTTTAATTATTTAATATCTTAGAATCCTTAGAAAGACCTTTAATGGTAGAATTCTTCTGAAAAATATTCATGGGTGTTTTTAATATAACCTAGAGCTGATTCTAAAATATAAATTAAAGATTCTGAACATGAATTTCGTAAAATCTATTATGAATTTTGATGGTTAGGCACCTTGAGTTCAATAAAGATGAGACCTTTAGCATAAAAACTCCATTAATGGAGATGTTTTAAGCTTGAAAGAGCTAATTAATGGCTAACTGACATTGGGGAATGATATAGATCTTGAATTAAGGATAGAACTAGTTAGTTTAAATCCCCAAGTTATTTGTTTGAAGAGTAAATATTTAATTACTCTTATAATTGCTTGATTTTTAGATGATTGAATGTTCCAAGCATGAAAGAAAGAAAGAACATCCTTGTTGCAGCTTGCTTCTTCCAAAAGCTTGGCGTCCATGTATGCTAAGTTTAATGAGCAAAAGATTGTGTTATTTTATATTTTCATAATTTAAAACTAATGGGAGATAGCATGTCTAGGCCTGTGAGCATGGAGTTGAGGTGGATAAAGACACGAGTACTTAACTTTAATCCCCAAAACTATATTATTGATTGATTATGTGATAATTTTGATATTATATGTTATGTGCCCGAAAGGAGATTGTTGTAAATGTAATATATGAACATGATGTATTTTTTAGTTATTCTAGTGATGAACCTAGTTGAGTTGTAATGGTATTAAGTTGTAGTATTGTGCAACAATATGATGAGAAGAATTATGTTAAGATCGAATATTGATGAGCATAGTAATATCTAAGGAATAAATGACTTGAATTAGTGTGATGATTGTATTATGTGAAAAGAGGTAGAGAATAATGATACATATGAATGTGCTAGTTATAGGTGGTGATGTTAGAACCCAAGTTGTGGTATTTTAGAAGATAATGATATTTTTTAATAATTAATGAGTTATTAAGGCTTCAATAGTGACTTGTATGTGTAAGAATTAAATTATGATTTATTTTATGATATTCTTGTTTTGATATTGATAAAAACACTATATATATTGGATGCCCATGTGTAACGCCCCGGATCTGGTACTCGAAACGCTACACAGTGCCCATGAACCCAAAGGACCACAAGCTAACCCATGACTGATATCTTTAAACTGAGTAGTGAATAATAGTAATAATATTGTAAATGCGGAAACATGAACTGAAAGGCCATAAGGTTCAATACTAGTACATAACTGAAAAATATGGTATAACAATACCAAAACAACTGAGATAATTATCTGAATATATTATAGTCTGAAAGCCTCTAAACTGTCTAAATAAGGAGTTGATGGGACATGTCCCTAACTAACTCCAACTTCTGAAATAAACTGAAAACTAAAATAGTAATGTGATCATCATGTCCTCGAAGGATGAGGACTCACTGCTAACTCTAATCGATGAACTAGGATGGTACTAGTTCTTTGGAACTAATGCTTGTAAACCTATGGTATAAGACACCATAGCACAAATGCGTCAGTATTTTGAATGTACTGGTATACAAGTGAGGTAGGCTGAATGCAATAGGTTCATATGCATGAGCAATACTAACTGACTGACTAAAATGAACGTGAGAATACATACATGCATACGTAACTGTAACTGACATCGTGATAGGACTGAATGCTAAGTTTTGACTGTTGAGTTTACTAATAACATGGAGTTACTGATATCTGAGGGACTGATACTATGTTACTGATACATGAATAACTATTTCTGAGAGTTCTGATTATGAAGAACTGGTCTAGTTGACTGTGTCTAACAGTCCTGAATCTGAATGCTGATAACATAAGTTTTGATAACTAATATAACTGATAACATGAGTGACTGTATCTAACAGTCCTGAATCTGATGGAACTAGCTAAGTTCCGTACTGTATCTGAGTAACTGAATCTGAGATCAGTCCTATCTAGCGGGTGATCTCTACATCTGATGATACTGATACTGATTGACCATAGTTGAGATCAGCCCTATCTAGTGGGTAATCCTAGAGTCTATTTATAATGATAAGGAGTGACTGTATCTGAGAGTCCTAAATCTATACTACTGAGCTGAATTGACTATATCTGATAACCCTGATTCTGTAACAGAAACTATAGGATGTATTCATCTAACCAACATGCCCTATATTAAGCTAACTGGGGTCCAACCTGTAACCCCAGCTGGAAGGGTGTCAGTACCACACCACTGGTAAAGACAATTGCTGTAGAGTCAGTCCTAATCTAGCGGGTGACCCCTAGGATCAGTCCTATACATTTAACTATGCTAACGGGTGATCCCTGAGTATGTCGGTCCTATCTAATGGGCGATATCTCGTATCTACGCTATCTACGTAGTTTTAGAACTTAGGGATTGCTTCTAGGGATCTTAGTCCTATCTAGCGGGTGAGTCTCCATCCCTAGGCTCACTCGGTGTTGAATCCTACTCCCATCTGAAAGATACTAAACTGATTAATTGAGCTGAACTGATTAACTGAACTGAACTGATTAATTAAGCCGAACTAATTAACTGAACTGAACTGATACTAGTGGTATTGTTTAGCGGAGCTAAACTGAATTTATTGAGTTTCGTTGACTAACGGAATATACTGAGTTCTGAGGACTGACTGAGAATATTGAATTTACTGAGATTGACTGGGAATACTGAGGTTACTGAGATTACTGAGTACTGAGATCACTGAGATTACTAAACTACTAAGATTACAGAGATTTTTGAGATTTCCTGAGTCACATGACTGACTGAGTTCTATGGATCATAGCTTAATTGAGGAGATCATAAAAATATGACATGGCTCTAGGCATACAGCTAAATGTTCGGGTATAAGTACCCCCAGGACTCGATGAGAAAAAACTGACATAGCATGGGTTACTTGAACACATGACCAATAACACAATTCATAATTCATATATTAAAGCACTTCATCAAATATGTGATATGCATAAACTTGTACATACATAGGGATTTCATGATATCATACTAGTTGGGCATTATTCCTTTACCTAGGCATTTGATCATACACATGATAGGCATAGCACATGTAGACAACATTATACAATAATCAAACATCATGATTCATATCTTATTTCATCATCCTAGGGTTTATTCATAGGTTCACATGAATATACATCTATACAAATCAATTCCACATAAAATTGATCACCCAACATGGATTTGAATTCAATTAATCATTCTCAACATAAACAAAACAAACCCAACATGAAGTTCATAAAGAAATCCATAAACTTAAACTTAGAAAAGAGATTCTTGGGCTTCATGGACAAAAGGAATCCATGAATAAACACTATGCATATCTTAGCTTGTTATTCTACAAAGATTGATGGAGAAATTCTTGAAATTTGATGGTGAATTTTCCTTGGAATTGAACATTCTATGAAACCCTAGGGCTTGTTCTTGAGAGTTTTTGAGAGTAATTGAGTATAAGATGCTGAATTATGGCCAAATCTCATGTTATAAGGCTTATATAGGGTGGAAAATTGACACTTTTAACCCTAGGACACGTATTTAATTTCTGAGAAAATTTCCTAATTTTCATCCTTGGCGCGACGTGCCATTATTACGCCAAGTCACTGGAAAGTGACAAATGGGAAATTGCACGGTGGCGCAACGCGGAGCTATCGCGTTGCCACCCTATCTACGACCTGGAAGTTTGGCGCGATGTGCCACTATCACGGAGCAACACTAGAAATTGAAAATTACTATTTGAGCTATCTCCGCGATGTGCTGAAGGCTCAGGTGATACACTGTCTCACTAAAAAGGCTCTAACTCTTCACTCGGGTGTTGGATTTGGGCAAATTTGGTATCGATGGAAAGCCTATTCGATTAACCATATGATAAAAAGTGAAAATCTTGAAAATACCACATAAAAGTATATTCATCTTTCAAATAAAGCTTCTAACATTCTTGGGAAAACTTTTCAAACTAGGAAAAGTACGGGGTATTGCACCATGAGAGGCTAAATTATTGATAATGACGGTCTATTGAATTGTGCCTATGAGTGGCTTGTAATGATAACTCCTTAAAGTAATTCTATGAATACTTGTTGATTTATATTCGGACATGCTTGAAATTATTGATGCTTGGATTGTTGATGCGTCTATAAATGATTGCTGAAAATTTACTTGATGAAATTGTCTTATGACTTTAAGTGTACTTGTAAACTTGGTACATTTTTGTATGTTGTGAGGTTGTGTAAATTGGATATTGATAATACTTATTTATAGTGGATCGGGTACCACGTTGGTACGGATATGTATATGTTGGATTGGGTACCACGCTGGTATGGATATGCATACGTTGAATTGGGTACTATGCTGGTATGGATACTTATATGTGGATCGAGTACCACACCGGCATAGATATATATATGTTGGATTGGGTACCACATCGGTATGGATGTGTATATGTTGGATTGGATACCACGTCGGTATTGATATGTAAATGTTGGATCGGGTACCACGCCGATACAAATATGTATATGTTGGATTGGGTACTACGCTGGTACGGATATGTATATATTAGATCAGGCACCACGTCGGTACAGATATATATATGTTGGATCGGGCACCACGCCGGTACGGATATGTATATGTTGGATCGGGTACCATGCCGGTACGGATATGTATATGTTGGATCGGGTACCATGCGGGTATGGATATGTATATTTTGGATTGGGTACCACACCAGTACGGTACATGAACATAGATTATTCCCTGTAGGTAGTGACTATTTGGGCAAATATAAATCCGATAGCATGTGTGTACATATTTGTGTTGAGTCTGTCGATGTTTATGGTATGGTTGATACTCTTAATGGTTATGTGGCTTGTTTGTGAGCACTGTTTGATCTGTTATTGCTGTATTGTTGATTCATTGGGCATTTGATTATTTGATATGAATTTAAAAAAGTGAAACTTTGTACTTACTTATATGTTGGTTGACTTGCTTCATTTATACGTATTTTAAATGTAGCTTACCAGAATAGCTAGTTATCATTCTTTAATATTATAATAGAGCATTTGGTTGTTAGCCCGAGAATTTAGTATGGGTTGTCTATGATTACAAGTTTGTTTATGTGAATATGAGTATGAAAAAGATAAGGTGAATAAAGAGGAATAGTGATTTATTAGCTCTAGATTGTGGTTGATTGTGTGAATTAATGAGGCAAGAGTATGTTAGTAGTGAATATAATATTGACGGAATAGGAAGAGTAGTTGGATGAAGTAAGCTATATAGGCAAAGTAATAATGTTATTACAACCTTAGTTAAATTATATTCCATTCAAGATGTCATTATTTATTTTCCTTAATTTTATTTTATGATTATATGAACAAACACGGTCAGCCAATGATGCCTACCAGTACGTGTGGTTGTACTGACCGTACTCTACTAAATTTCTTCTTGTAGTGTAGACTGGATGCAGGTTTGTTTAAAGTTACTAGATGGATGACGATATTCAGCACTAACTTCTGCACTTTCATCCTGGCAGATGTTAAAGTCTTGTATTTTTATTTTATTGTCAGTTTATGTTGTAGTAGATAGCTCTTGTACATGTCTGGCCAAGTCTTGGGATAGTGAAGGACAATTGTAGGAATTTTTTGAAAAATTTTTCTTATTAATATTTAATTTACGTTATTATATTTAATCCGGTATTTTCTTAAAAACAGAAGTCTTTTGTATATTTTTAGTTGGGTAGTGAGGGTTCTCCTAGCTACTTAGAATAACGTAGGTGCCCATAAGATCCGTTAATCTGGGTTGTGACAGTTGGTATCGGAGCATTTGTTTCACCGGCCCCACAAGTACAAGAGCAATGTCAAGTAGAGTTTCGTAAATTGGTGTGTAGGGCCCCACACCCAATCTTTGGAAGGCTATGAGGTATGTAGAAATCATTTTTATTTCTTTCTCTCCATTGCGCCATCCTAATCTTTGACTATTAGATTGAATCCAATTGGTATCTAGACAATTCTAATTGGTATTTTAACAGAGCTTAAGAGCTTAAGAAAAGATGGTGAAAAAGTTACATGAATAAAAGACTGAGGTGATATGTGTTTTCTGTAATGAGGAGTTCTTGTTAATTATGTTGTGGATAGATCCTTGTGTGGTTCAATTATTTGATATTATGTGTGGATCCTTGTGTGGTCCGATCATTGATACTATATTTAAAATTTTTGTGTATTTCTATTATTGAAATTATGATAGATTCCTTGTGAGGACTAGCTAAGTGACATTATTTTTGAGGTCTTTATGTGAACAAATTTTTAATGCTTGACAAAATAATGAGTTTTAAATAAAAGTGACAAAAATTAGTAGAGGTTGTTGATACCTACAGAATTTAATCGATTTGATAACTTGTTTGGAATGTGATATTGGTGATGAGACTGTTATGACCTGTAATTGATTTATTTTGTTTGGCCTTGTTTATGTATTAGTGGTGTGGAAACCACTCTTGAGGTATTTACGAGTTAAGTAAAGCCCGTAATAAAAAATATTGTTAGATAAATATAAGAATAACTCTGTATATCATAAATTGGTATTAGTGATATTGGGGTGTTTTGGCATGACAATGAAGTGCTTGACGCATGAAAAATATTGAGTTAGTAATTTTTTGGGAATAAGTTTTAGCTGTGGATTTATGCATTAGATAAAATCTTAAGAAGATAAATTATTGTTGACTTGACCTTGTGGATGAATTATGCATTTACATGTCCTGTAGAGTTAGCTGATGTATGGCTCTTTTAAAGGGTAGTAATCCCTATGATGATGTAAATGCAAAATTAAATAACTTAGTTACACCAAAATAATTAAGAATGACCCTGAATGGGGAAATAAGTGCACTGTTAAATGGCATGATTGATCTTTTCTTGGGTGATACTTGGTGGATATTGCTTGTTGAGTGATTAAGGTATGATGATTAGATGAATATTAACAATGTTGTGGAGCAGAATGTGTTGTAGGCTCTAATTCTATGGAATCTCTACGGTTAATAATTGTAAGTTTGTGTAATGAGTGGGAGGTTGTGTTGTCGCCTATATATAGTAGTAAACACTAAGCTTGAAACAGTGAGTGATCTTGAGGTAAAATGATAGTGGTTGTGAGATATTAAAGTAGCTTTATAAAATAAATTTAGTAGTCTTGATTGAGTGTATGCGAGTATCTAAGTTATGTGACTTGTAAATCGTGTGGTGACTTGCATGTGATCAAGATGTAGATTCTCCACAGGATAGTCTTGGCTAGAAACTGAGTCAAGTGTCTCAGAGAGAGATTGTGTGTTGGGTGGAATAGGTGTGACTTGTTTAGTGCTGAAATTCGAATAGTAGATTCATGTAGCATCTCGTATTTCAGAATTGAATTCGGGACTCTGGAACTTCGGAAGTGAAAACGAGGTGCTTTTGAATGTTTGTCTTCATCAAGGTGAATCTTTTAACCATCTTGATCTTACTTTCGTGAAACTCAAGTTTTAGACTTAGGCCGTTGAAAGGAGAATAAGTAATTCGTGTGTAAATATTTGACTCCGCATCATCATATTTTGAAAATCTTTGATAGAATATTTGTGTATAGAATGTGGGTTGGTCGATAAGGATATCGAGTGAGTGAATAGGGTGCAACATACACAACTCTATTAGTAATGTCTCCCTAATTCCAACTTCGTACTTTTCTCCACTGAATTCCCATTCGGGGACGAACGGATGGTAAATTGGTATCTATTGTAACGACCCATTTCATCATTACTAAATTATTCGTAATAAATTCATGAAAATTCTTAATTTTCATTCCTCAATATTAATTTGGATCCAAATTAGCCAATATTTTATTTATTATGTCACCTTAAACTTTTCGGCCAAGATTTTAGCCTTTGGATGTGTATAGATAGACTCAAGCTCGATGAATTTAATTATTCATGTGTTCTAGTATAAATAACTTACTTTGAAATTTCTTTAGCTATTAATTACGGTCATACAATATCCCTAACACAAAGTTAAGTTTAAAACTTTATTTTTGATAGAGTTTCAATATGGGTTTTTATTAAGGTCAACTTCAAACGATCATATCTCTAAGAATATAAGGAGTTATGATAACGCTCAAATTACACATCAATTTAGGTGTAAGGTGGTCATTGTTAATATATTTATCCAACCAAGAGTCGGGGTCGAATCCACTGGGAACAATGTTAGTAGCGATTGAGTAGGTTCAAAATGAAAGCTGCTAACTAGAATCAAACCTATGGTACAAAATGATTTGGGGGTTTTGAAATAGCTTTTAACATATAAACAATTCTTGGGCTTCTAAGGGACTTATTCGAGACTAAGAATAATTAGATCATAAACAATTATGAACGGATCTTGGGGTTATGTTTTCCTAGGGATAACCTATGCATGAGAACATGATGATTTAGTGCAAATTCTAATAGATTATGTGGTAGGCTAGGTTTAAATTCTTTGGGGCTAGTTTTTCAACAAAACCTCAAAGATGTCACTCATTGACCCTTTCGAGTACCTAACGAGTGTGACAACTAAAACCACCCAAAACCTCAATTAGTACCCCTATTTCTAGGATCGTACCCAAGGTATAGTCAACCTCATAATCGCCCTTATTTCTAAGAAAGAAAAAATTAGCCAATTATGCCATTGATTGTCTACTATTGCGTTGGTTCCCATATATCTCTTTCAAGGATGATGTAGGTTCATAAAATTCACCCAAACCCCTCTTTCAAGGACAATTTGAGCTTTCAAGATTTTGGGATTTTCACCCATTAAACCCATTTGGATATTTGGAGCTTTTATCCACAAATCCCAACCAAGTTATTCAAGCAATAGTAGAACTCATCATCAAAACACCAGAATCTACACAAATATATCATTACCCATACACACTTGCACCCTATTCAAACATAAACCCAAGAGGTAGATTTAGCAAATCATACACATAATAAACACAAATAAACCAAAACTTCCATTAAAGTTATACATTAAAAATAAAGATAAGGTAAACCACACTTTAAGCTCCGCTGAATCTTCAATGGAAGATGCCAAATCCACTCTTTGGAGTTCCTCTAATTAAGTCTTAGCTCAAATTAGTACAAATTTAGGCACCAAGATCCAAGAAAATTACAAGACCTTAAACTATAGATAGGAGATATGTAAGATAAAAGATAGATAAAAGATGGTAAAAAAGAGATAAAATCCCTTTTTTAAACTCTAACTCTATATTTGATGATAATTACAAAACTGCCACCTTACTCTTGATCTGCTTAAGAGGTTCCAAAGCGGATGGAGAGCAGATAGAGAGCAAATAAAAGCAGCTCCAAAGCGGATGCAAAGCGGATGACTCTTTTCCTTCACATTAGGCCTCTTGTTAACTTGAATGACTTGCCCATATTCCCTTTTACTTTTACCTACATAAATGAGCATTTTGTAAGAGATTACCATCAAATAAATGGAAAAGGATGATAATTTAGGGTTAAAAGATGCTATCTAGTCGTCAAAAAATTTCTCAATCTTCATAATGCAACTTACTTCACCCATTACCCAAATCAAGAGTAAGATTTCACCCTCTACCCAAAAGTACCGATGCCGCTCACATGCAAGAGTTAGCTCCTCTCACCAAAGATATTTTACTTCATAAAGGAGCTCACACAAAGAAAGAATTCACACTGACTCTCACAAGTACATTGAATAGAACCATAGGTTAGCCCTTTGTGTTTTTCGCCACTAATATAGACTTGCTTAGTTTGGAATGACCTAGGTCTTTTGGGTTAAGATGTAGGTTTAAGGTGCGGGGAGGAATATCGATAGATCAAGTGACTAAAATACCTCCTTCAATGCAATTTCTCAACCCTTTTTACCCTAAAATTTTCAAACTATCCACCTTATTCTTCTTTAAATCATTTCCCATTTTCTCAACTCTTTTGATATGCATTTATCAAACAATTCAAAGCCACCATTTTAGTTCTTTCTTTCTTTGACTTTTTCAAGAGACATTCTAATGTTGAGCTCTTCTTAGCCTCCCTATTTGTCTCATTTTTTGTCACATTCTATGGTCTAGGCTATAAAACTTTATCATTAAGTATATCTTTTGTCTATTAAGCACATGAATTGACCACCTTACATACACCTTTCTTGGATCATCGTAGCACATCACATTAATCCCCCCCCCCCAAACTTGGAGTATGAACTACCCTTACATTACTCTCCCAACTACACAAATCCCTCAAACTTAGGCTTTCGCCTATATTTTAATAGCTTGAATCATTCAATGCATCAAAGGAGTTTGAGTGCCAAAAGGAAGATTTTAAAAGGGCTTAGGTGCTTTAGCAAGTTTATCATTACAAAGAAAAAGAAAAATGGGCCAAAAGGTTCAAATGGGTTAACTAGGGAACAATGTTAAGGTGGGGATTTGGCTATATGACGGGACAAAAAGGGCCTCGGGTTATCCTCCAAACCAAGATTGTCTAGAATTTCACTTTGAATGCACTCGGGGAAAGTTCTAGACTACAAAAATGCACAAGAATTTTTTCAAAAATCTCACCACTCATTACATCGTACTCATAGAGAAAAAAGTTAGTCTCCCAACCAATTTGAGCTTCATAAGTTACTCCGATTCAATGGCTCATCCTTTTAACGAGAGATCCAAAATTGAGTTTAATAGTCTCACTCAAAAGAAAACTCAAGACATCCCTGATCTTACAACTTTATTTTTGGTTTTTCTCAAAAATATTTTATTCCTTGCCAATGACATTTTGGAAGTATTTTTGAATTTTTGATTCTTCCTAGTTAACCAAAATGACTAGATACTTCACCTAAGGATGTTGCCTTGTCATCCCTCATGGGTGAATTATCACTCGGTTCGACAAAGAAATTAAACTAAAGTAAAAATAAAAGATCAAAAGAAAGAGCAAATAAGAATTTGCTCCTTAGGAAAGAACCAAGTTTCGAAGAAAACCCTTGGAGTTTATTAGACACATATATACAAAAAGCGATAAGAGTAATGCGCATAATCGGATACCACATTTAAATTGAGCTCATGACATAAATTCAACAACAAAATGATAATATTTGACATTATTATCAAAATACCCAATAAGAGCCCATCCAAAGCAATGCCAATAATAAAAAAAACATGCCCCACAAGGTCTTAAGTACACAAACATCAAAGTAATAAAATAGAATATGTCTCCACAATCTATCAAACCACATGCCATAAAATGAGATAGTAGGTACCGATCATCAAATGAATCATAACAATACCCCAGCCCCACTAAAAATATTGAATTGTCCCCAATGCAGAAATAAAAGAGAGTAAAGGAGGGTAAAGACTCCCTATGGAACACTAGGCGCTCGGGTCCATGTCGGTGAAGATCCTCATCAGATTGGGTTCCTATCATCGAGCCTACCATGAAGGGTGGCTCATCATCCCTAGATAATTTATCGTGGCAAGTTTTTCCTTGGAGACATACCTATGAGAAAGAAACAAAACAAAATCAAAACAAAAAACAAAAGGTAAAACATGTTTTTGGAATTTTGTAAGTTAAGAAAGAAAATAAAGATAAGAAAAGAAAATAGGATGCAAGGTAACTCATCACTAGAGTCCATGGGTTTCATTTATTACAACACTTAATCATTTAGGCATGACATTGTCTCACATTCTTCACATTTCTCAAAACTAGCTCATAGGACATCCATAACCTCCAATGGAAACAAGAATGACCAATACCCTTAAGAATGATGTCATCCAATCTATCATAGGGCAAGGCAAACATTTGTGTCTCTCGGTTAGGCGTAGTGACCAACAAGAACCATAGATACCATATTTCTCAACAAACTCTCTCAACTAATGACTACCAAATATTTTATTATTAGGTTCAATTGGACTCAAAACGATGCATAAAAAATGACCACACCATGCCCTAATGAAAGTGACATTGTCCATCCTCTCTTATTTTCAGTTCAACAAACATATGATGGGCATGCCAACTAAGAACTTGGAGAAAGAGAATAGAAAGCATAAGAGAACAAGCTCATTTCACCAAATCATCTCCAAACACATTCAAGATGCTCATATTATCATACTTGAGCCACCCACCATACAAAATAAGCAAGAAAGGTTTTAATGGATATTTATCAAGCACATGGTGCACTACCTTCATTTAAGAGAGTATTATGAATCAAACTAGTGAAACAAGGCACCAATGATCATGTAATTATTCCAAAAAGTATTAATCATCTCAATAAGCTCACAAAAACCAAATTCAAGTGATCAATCAAAATAAGGTATGAAGCACAATGTCTATTTTCAAGAGAAATTAAAAATAAAATCATGAAAGAGAATACCTTTCTTGATGTAAGAGAAGGTAAAAATGAAGCACAAGTCCACAACAATTATCTCAAGTTTGGTTAGCTCAATTGCCATTCAAAAAAGAAAGAGTGTTAAAGTTAAGAGAAAGAACAGCTCGAATGGAGATGTAATGAGGTTACTGCATTTGGATCTTCATTTAAGTGTTTTAAAAATATTTTGGGTTGACGGGTTGGGTTAACCCACAAAGTCTGACCCATTTTTAAAGCATCACTGAATTTTAAAATGACCTGCAAGCCATCTGCCTTACATCTGTGGCTGGACTACTTAAGCAGTCCCCAGTGCCTAGCTTCAATTTTCGGCCATCTGCGTCCAATGTGTAATGGACCTATGCCTAGACTACTTGAGTAGTTCCAGTCCAGTTCGGGGCAGTAAATTTTAGTGAAAACAGCCTATACTACATCCTATGTGCGCCTGACCTACACCTGGACTGCTTGAGCAAGTCCAGCGCAGGTTGTGGCAGAATTACTGCTTTGCTTATCTTCAATCGAGGTTTTCATAAGGCAACAAATTTACCACTAGCTATAGGTACAAAAATCATCCGGTGGATCTCCAACAACAAATGAGGTAATAATGATCTTAATATCCGAACCGCGGTGTCTCTGGTTTGAGAGTTGTCTTGTGCAAGCGTGAGACAATGAGCCACTTCAACTAGACCCTAGTACCTAGGCTTTTGGGAATCCCATCCTATCTCCTGGACTATTTTGTTCCAGAATAGACTAAGGAATAGATTATCAAACACACTAGAAGTAGAACATAGAAGGGCTTTTGGTTTCTGATGATGTACTTTTAGAGAAACAGGAAACGTGCATACTAGCTACTTTATGTCCATGCTCAACTTTCACTTTCGGCCAAGCCAACACCCTCAATGGTACACCAATAATAGACATTTCCTAATGGACTTCTAATTCTATTTTCAATTCCTTTCCTTCGGACCTCAATTATCATCACAATATTTATATCAAGCCAACACTGCCTGCTCTCCAGATGCTTTGCACCTGCGGCTGGCCTGCTCAAGCAGGTCCAGTGCAAGTCACTACAACTTAGTGCCTAAATTTTTTATGTTAAATTCTGATTTGGGGATTATTTTTGAGCTTTCGAACCTACTTCTCGCACCCCAATTTCCTATATTACCTGCATCAATTAAAAATAATCTAAAATTAATATAAAAAACATTAAAAACATTAAAAATATCAAAAATTAATCTTGGGTTGCGTCCCAAGAAGCGCCGTAGTTAACATCATGGCACGACACCATTTAGTTATCCTTTATCTCTCCACTTAGACAATTTGAATCGTCGGTCCATCTTTTGATCATTACATCTTTTAGGTGCATTGGGAAAATATGAGATCATGATGATGAATGTTCTATCAAGTTACTTTGAATACTTGAACCGTTTGCCCAATTTTGCATCGAACTTTTGGATGGGATCATGGGGCAACAGTGAGAATCTTAGAAAGCCACTAAATGGACATCGATCTTTAAGCTTATTGGCCTTCAAGATTGGGGTCTTAGTATACCCTTTTGGAAAGACAAACTCTGGGATGTAAGGACATAACTTATTCTCACCATCATTTAAGATTTGCTCTGATGGATTGATTTTCATCAAATCCACCACACTTATTGTTGAGAAATAGTTAGAATGAGGTCTTTTCCCCTATTCTAGAGTTATCTCCATTTTGGTCTCCTCACCCCAAAATTTACTAGAGTCGAATAAGGGATTTGCTTGGCTTCTTTTTTTGACTCTAGTACCATGTCCTCCTTTTTGGCATCATCTCTCGTATTCAACTTGGTCGGTTAGGAAATTATCGAGTATTCTTCAATATCATGCTCATTCAGAAGAGGGGGAATGGTTATGGTGTTTGAAGTATTAACTTCCATGCCCACATCTTCTATCTTCTTGAATTTCCCTATGAAGTCCTTGTGTATAATGTTGGCTTTCTCCTCCGCCGTTGTTGTCAATTCTAATATACGTTGAAGCACTGCTTCAATACCACTACTTCCCATTCTTTGTTCCTTGCTTTTCTTCTCATAAGACCTATTAAAATCATAAAAAAAAAAAACTAGAAATCGGGTTAGCATAACTGGGGGAAAGGGCATTTGGACAATCACTTCCATGTCCATCTTGACCACCACATAAAGAACATACATGCTCCTCATAAGATCGAGATGGTGCACACATCTCTATCCGGGGAGCATATCTACAATCTTACCAAAAATGGGATCCATTAAAAATCTACCTACGATAAGAAACAAAAGAAAATAACAAACCAACATTTACAAATTTGAACCAAAGCAAGTAAGCTAAAATTCCTAACTAATCTAAATTATTCCCTGACAATGGTGCTATTTTTGATAACACTCTACTTACACGTCCATTTGAGTGCAAGGCGATCGTTGTAAATATATTTACCCAAAAAGAGTCGGGTTTGAATCCATGAGGAACAATGTGAGTGGTGATTGAGTAGATTCGGAATAAGAGTTACTAACTAAATTTAAACCTATAGTAAAAAATGGTTTGGGGTTTTTTGATGTTTTCAAACATGAAGGTAATTCTTGGGCTTCTAAGGGACTAATTTGAGACTAAGAATAATTAGGGTGTAATCAATTAGGAACAGATCTTGGGACTATGATTTCCTAGGGTCAGGGTGTGTATGGGAACATGAAAATTTGATGCAAATTCTAATTATTGATGATATGGTAGGGTAGGTCTAACATCTTTGAGGCTACTCTTTCGACAAAACCACAAAGATTTCACTCGTTGGTCCTTTCGAACACCTAACAATTGTGTCAATCAAAACCACCCAATACCTCAATTGGGAATCCCTATTTCTAGAATAAAACCCATGCCATACTTAACTTCACAACCCCTCTTACGTCTAAGATAGTGATATATTTGCAAACTACACACATAATTGTCTACCATTGCTTTGGTCTTCACATCCCTCTTTAGAGGATGATATGGATTCCTAAAGTTCACCCGAAATCCTTCTTTCGAATATGGCCTTGAGCTTTCTAGATTTTGGAGCTTTCACCCATCAAACCCATATGGGTATTTGGGGATTTCACCTATCAAATCCCAATCACATTACTCAAGCAATAATAGAATCTATCATCAATAAACTAGCATATGCACAAATTAATCACTACCCATATACAATTGAATCCTAATCAAGCATAATACCAAGAGGTATATTTAGCAACTAATAATGATAATAAACACAAATTAACCAACAGTTCCATCAAAGTTATCCATAAGAAAATAAAGAGAGTGCAAACCACACTTTAGAATCCAATGAATCTTCAATGGGTGAAGCCAAATCTACACTTAGAAGTTACTCTAATGTCTTTTTAGTTCAAAATTTTGAACAAGTCTTGATCCAAGCTATAAGAAGTTACAAAAACCCTAGACTAAATTATGAGAGGTGGAGTTGTAAGAGCAGATAGAGAGCAAATAAAAAGAAGCTCCAAAGAGGATGTGAAGTGGATGACTCTTTTCCTTCACATTAGGCCTCTTGTTGACTTGAATGACTTGCCCATATTCCCTTTTACTTTAACCTACATAAATGAGCATTTAGTAAGAGATTACCATCAAATCAATGGAAAAGTATGATAATTTAGGCTTAAAAGGTGCTATCAAAACATCAAATTGATGAATTATCAAGTTACAAAACCCAACACCCACCAAATTAAAGAAATCTGAGTCCTCTTTCCAACGCAACAAACCATTCATCAATCCAAATTTATAGTAAAGAGTTATGACTGTTTTATTGAGCACTATCCTGGCTGAAATGGTATTTCGTTGTAGCAAAAATTTTGGTTGTATTTAAATTAGCTTCAGTTGTATTTTAGGTCTAAGCCCTATAGAGGTGATTCCCCAAAGCTTAAGGTGAAATTCCTTCGTTTAGGTAATTTTTTCCATTATTTTCTTTGTCTTTTAATCCTTTAGTATCTTAGAATCGTTAGAAAGACCTTTAATGGTGGAATTCTTCTGGGGAATATTCATGGGTGTTTTCAATATGACCTAGAGCTTAATTCTAAACTATAAAATAAAGATTCCTAACATAAATTTCATAAAATTTATTATGAATTTTGATGGTTAGGAACCTTGAATTTCGTAAAGATGAGACCTTTAGCATAAAAACTCCATAAACGGAGATGGTTCAAGCTTGAAAGAGCTAATTAATGGCTAACTGACATTGAGGTATGATATAGACCTTGAATTCAGGATAGAACTAGTGAGTTTGAATCCCCAAGTTATTTGTTTAAAGAGTAAATATATAATTGCTCTTATAATTGCTTAATTTTTAGATGATTGAATGTTCTAAGCATGAAAGAAAGAAAGAGCATCCTTATTGTAGCTTACTTCTTCCAAAAGCTTGGCGTCCAGGTAGGCTAGGTTTAATGAGTAGAAGATTGTGTTATTTTATATTTTTATAATTTCGAATTGATGGGAGAAAGCATGTCTAGGCCTATGGGCATGGAGTTGGTGTGGATAAAGACACGAGTACTTAACTTAAATTCCAAAAACTATATATTATTGATTCATTATGTGATATTTATGAAATTATATGTTATGTGCCTGAAAGGAGATTGTTGTAAATGTAGTATATGAACATGATATTTTTTAGTTAATCTAGTGATGAACCTAGTTGAGTTGTAATGTCATTAAGTTGTATGTATTATGCAACAATATGATGAGGAGAATTATGCTAAGATCGAATATTAATGAGAACAGTAATATCTAAGGAATAAATGACTTGAATTAGTATGATGATTGTATTATGTGGAAAGAGGTAGAAAATAATGATACGCGTGAATGTGCTAGTTATAGGTGGTGAAGTTAGAACACAAGTTACGGTATTTAAGAAGATAAGGATATTTTTTAATAATTAATGAGTAATTAAGGCTTCAATAGTTACTTGTATGCGTAAGAATTAAATTGAAATTTATTTTATGGTATTCTTGTTTTGCTATTAATAAAAATACTATATCTATTAGATGCCCATGAGAGGCTAAATTGGTGATAATGATGGTTTATTGAATTATGCCTATGAGTGGCTTGTTTTATAATGATAACTCCTTAAAATAATTCTATGAATACTTGTTGATTGGTATTCAGACATGCTTGAAATTATTGATACTTGTATTGTTGATGCATATATAAATGCTTGCTGAAACTTTACTTGATGAAATTGTCTTATGACTTTAAGTGTACTTGTAAATTTGGTACATTGTTGTATGCTGTGGGGTTGTGTAAATTTGATATTGATAATATTTGTTTATGGTGGATCAGGTACCACGCCAGTATGGATATGTATCTGTTGGATTGGGTACCACGCCGGTACGGATATGCATAAGTTAGATCGAGTACCATGCCGTATAGATAAGTATATGTGGATCGAGTACCATGTCGGTACGAATGTATATATGTTGGATCGGGTACGACGCCGGTGCGGATATGTATATGTTGGATTGGGTACCACGCCGGTACGTATATATATGTTGTATCGGGGACCACGCCTATACGGATATGTATATGTTAGATCGGGTACCACGCCGGTACAGATATGTAAATATTGGATTGGGTACCACGTTGGTACGGATATGTATATGTTAGATCGGGTACCACACCGTTACGGATATGTATATGTTGGATCGGATACCAAGCCGGTATGGATATGTATATATTAGATCAGGTACCACGCTGGTACAGTACATGAACATAGATTGTTCCCTACAGGTCATGACTATTTGGGCAAAAATAAGTCCTATAGCATGTGTGTACATATTTGTGTTAAGTCTGTCGATGTTTACGGTATGGTTGATACTCTTGATAGTTATGTGGCTTATTTGTGAGCACTGTTTGATCTGTTATTGTTGTATTATTGATTCATAGAGTATTTGATTGTGTGATATGTATTTGAAAAAGTGAAACTTTGTACTTACTTATATGTTGGTTGACTTGCTTTATTTATATGTGTTTTAATTGTAGCTTACCAGAATGGCTAGTTCTCATTCTTTATTATTATAATAGAGTATTTGGTTGTTAGTCCAAGAATTTAGTATGGGTTGTCTATGATTACGGGTTTATTCCTATGAATATGAGTATGATAAAGATAACGTGAATAAAGAGGAATAGTGATGTATTAGCGTTGGATTGTGGTTGATTGTGTGAATTAATGAGGCTAGAGTATGTTAGTAGTGAATATAATATTGATGGAATTGGAAGAGTAGTTGGATGACGTAAGCTATATAGGTAAAGTAATAATGTTATTACAATCTTAGTTGAATTATATTCCATTCAAGATATCATGATTGAGTTTTCTTAATTTTATTTTATGATTATATGAACTAAAACAGTCGACCGATGATGCCTACCAGTACGTGTGGTTGTACTGACCCTACTCTACTATATTTCTTCTTGGAGTGTAGACTTGATGTAGGTTAGTTTGCAGTTACTAGATGGATGACGCTATTCAGCACTAACTTCTGCACTTTGATCCTGACAGATGTTAGAGTCTTTGTATTTTTAATTTATTGTCAATTTATGCTGTAGTAGATAGCTCTTGTACACATCTGTCAAGTCTTGGGATAGTGAAGGACAATTGTAAGAAGTTTTTGAAAAAGTTTACTCATTAATATTTAATTTACGTTATTATATTTAATCCGATATTTTCTTAAAAATAGAAGTCTTCCGCATATTTTTAGTTGGATAGTGAGGGTTCTCCTACTTAGAATAGCGTAGGTGCCCGCACGATTCGTTAATCTGGGTCTAGTAAAACAAAAAACCCATAAAGTTACACGTCACTTGAATTTGATTGGTCAAAGGAAGTCCATCTTCATCATGATTCTTCGCTTTCCACAAATACAAATATGGGTCTCATTATTGAGAAAAGGGACCAAGAACTCTAACAAGAAGAAAGAGAAAGCTCATGGATCAAAAACCACAATTTCTCAACAAAGTTCGAGCACTCAAATCCAGTTTTGAAAAACGCAAGCCTTGAATTCAAGTACAAGTCAAGATCAAGTCTACCAAATCAACAAGTCAAGTTCAAATTCAAGATCAAGTTTTAATCCGTTGAATTTATATTTGAAAAGGCGAATCTGATGATTCATAGAGATTGTAACACTCACTTATTGAAATCAATAAAACGATTCTTGCAATATCTTTTTTCCCAATTATTTATTTTTTTATATTGAAATTATATTGTCCAACAAATTCTAGCACGCCCAGTGGGACAATCTCTACCTCTCATCTCAACTTTTCCAACTTCAAAATTTAAGAACAATGAAATGACTTCCAAAAAGACAACTTCATAATCAACTGCTTCCTAGGCTACTGATTCCAAATTCTCTACCGAAGTAGAGAGTATCCTTGGCGTTACTTTTGGAAGCTTTAGAGCTGTCACAAAGAGCAAGGCCATCGGACAACAAACATGTCAAGTGTCGTCCGTGCCAACTCTAAGTTTTGGATTTTCAACTCCAAAGGAGCAGGATCCCATGCAACTGCTTCAGAAGGAAGAAACAATGTGGCAGGGTCACCTAAAAAGACTTTAGCTGTACTTGAGAATTATAGTTCAGGTTCCAAATACTCTAGAGTAAAGAACGATGATCGTTCAACCAGCTCATCATCTCTAATTATACTGCATAAGCTGAGAACTTTAAAGATCAACTTATTCGAAAATCCATGTTACTTTCCAACGCACCTAGTGATGATGCAAGCAATAGTGACTAATGCTTTATCTGTGGAGGAGCAACTTGCTAACCTGTCGAGGGCAATTGAAGGTCTCACTAAGTATGTTCAAAATCAAGATGCTCGGATTGATAAGTTGCCAGACAGGATGGATAGATTAATAAATGGAGAGTCAAGCCATGAACATAGGAAAGCTCCAGAAGTTCAAGAGATAGCATCCCATAATACAAACACCACTACTAAAAAAGTACAAGTTTCTTCTATGAGATTGATCCTGATTGATCAATTAAGGGAGTTATTTGAAGGAACCTCAAAGATAAGTATGATGTTGTCACTAAGTCTACTTTGACATACGCCAAGCCCTATACTATAAGAATTAACAACCGCAAAATATCTACAGGCTATCAACCCCCCAAATTTCAAAAATTTGAGGGAAAAGGGAACCAAAAACAATATGTCGTACACTTTTTTGAGACATGTAATAATTCTGGAACTTATGAGGACTATCTTGTCAAATATTTTGTTTTTTTCCTAAAGGGAAACTCCTTCGATTGGTATATGGACCTTGAGCCTAACTCAATTAATAGTTGATAACAATTGTAGCATGAGTTCCTAAATCATTTTTATAGCACAAGGCATACAGTAAGCATGCTAGAGCTTACGAATACTCGACAAAGAAAGGATGAGCCAGTATTGACTTCATCAATCGATGGAGAAATACAAGTCTAAATTGAAAAGATAGGCTTAGCGAATACTTTGTAATAGAGATGTGCATCCAAGGAATGCACTGGGATCTTCTCTATATCTTGAAAGACATTAAGCGTAAATTCTTTGAAGAGTTAGCTACTCGTGCTCACGATATGGAGTTGAGCATGTCTTCTGCGGGAAAGGGAGTAGCACCTATCCATGACCCTTGAATAGGAAAGGATAAGCAAGAACTCAAAAGAAAGGGTAAGTTTGTCCCAAAAAATAATAATAAGGAATCCATGAATGTTCACGTGTCTCCTGTGAAGGTCACCGCGAAGGTGAGCAAGAAGCAAATCTTGAAGATGACTTCTCGAGCACATCCAAATCCAAAGTTAACTTTAAAAGAGATGCAAGAAAAGGAATACCCATTCCTTGATTTTGATGTTGCTGATATTTTCAATGAACTTCTTGAGAATAAGCTCATTGAACTCCCAAAGATAAAGTGGACCAATGAAGCTAGAAGGACCAATGACCCAAGTTATTACAAGTAACATAGGATTATGAGTCACCTTCTGGAAAAGTGTTTTATCTTTAAGGATAAAGTCATGCAATTGGCAAATATGAAGAAGATCTTCTTCGATAATGAGACGACCAGCTCCCATCAAATCTTTATCACTTTTGGCTTATTCAATCAAGTTCAAATATGCATCGAGGAACATAAGAATGAACCATTAGAGCATGATAAGTCTTTGGTTGAAGAAGATAATGATAAAGGTTGGACTCTGGTGACTAAGCACAGACACAAGAAGAGGAATCAATGAAAGGAGTTATTTAAGCAGCCAATTAGAAGGAGGATGGTGAAGAAACCAAGAAAAAAGAGTTTGGTTGAGCTTCCAAAGAAGATGAGGGTAATGGAGCTTCATCGCCACAAACCACGACGTCCAGTGACTTTGGAAGAATTTTTAATGAGTTGGTTCCGTGCAAACATTACGCAAGTCAACCTTGAGGCATCATGTTTAAATACTGGCAAAGAGGGGGAAAAGAGTGAAAACCCACTCGTGGAATTTCCTCTGTTTTCTTGAAAGCCTACTGAGCCACTTAGCCAAGAGGCACATGTATGTGACACAAAAATCATATTTACAAATAAAGATCTTCTACTTAGAGAAACCCTACACAACCATCCCTTGTACATAGTGGCACAAGTTTTAGGAAAGAAAATAAATAAAATCTTAATTGATGAAGAATACAGAGTCAACATCCTGCCTATCTGCACAATGATGAAACTTTGCATCACTTTTGAAAAACAGGACGAAAGTTATTTGATGATCCAAGGCTTCAACCAAGAGGGCCAGAGGTCCATGGGATCTATCAAGTTGGCGATTCACATGGATGATTTTCGATCAAATGCATTGATGTATGTAATCGATGCCAAAACTTCATACAACATATTTCTTGGTAGGCCTTGGGTACACACGAATAAAATTATCTTGTCCTCTTATTATAAATGCTTTAAGTACCTCAAAGGTGGAGTGGAAAGAAAGATAGTTGTCGATGATAAGACATTCATTGAAGTTGAGTCACACTTTGCTGATGCAAAATTCTACTTAAAGAATTATGTCATAAATGAGAAAAGGGTCGATAATGTCACTAAGACCAAGTGTGATGATCTTGCAGGTAAGAAGGTCATGGGGACTATTGAAAAATTTTCCACTAAGAAGCCTCTTTTCACTTCGAATAAAGAAAACATCTTATCCATGAAAAAGAAGGCAAATCCTGTTCTTCGCTATGTACCAGAGGTGAAAAAATAGAAAAGTCACTCATCTAATGCCCAAGATAATGTTCTAAAGGGGATAACTCTACCTATCAGGCAGAATGACACAATAAATCCATCCTCAAGTCTACTTGGAGAGTCAATGGCTCAAAATCCACCACAAAATATGACACTCCATATGAAGAATACAAAAAAGGCTTTGATCTAAATGCTTACAAGTTATTTGTAAAGGCTAGAAACAATCTTAATGAGCCATCAAGGTTGGATAAACTCCCATAAAAAAACAACTAGGTAAGCACGTGAAGGCCTTGGGTACACGCCGATATCTCCAGTTTGTATCTCTATAAGAAGGGCAGTTAACGACTACATCACTGTGGAAAAGGACTCCCCTGCTTCCAATAAAAGGACTTCTATCTTTGATAGACTTGGAAAATCAATCGCAAGAACTTCTATATTCTAGAGGTTAGGTTTGCTAAATAAGAAGAAAACAACAAGCATTGGAGAGGTTGTGAAAGTACAAAAATGCACTCTTCACCCAAGATCCAAAAGATTTCTAGAGTTTGGTTCCTTCTAGAATGAGGCGATAGATGGAACTCATGGTTTCATGTGAAGGGGTATTAAAAGCAAAGGCTCATACTGTCATTTACACCAAAAAGCATAAGGAAGATGAAGAAATCATCGGCTCTTTATATCCTGTTACAACCCAAAATAAGAATGATGTCTCATCTTAGATGAAGGTTGATGAAGAGATGGAAGATACTTTTTGGTGTTACCATATATCTATCAATAAAGATAATTCTCAAGAGAGTGAAAATACTAGAGATGCTTTATTATAACTTGAAGAAGGAGTGAAAACGACAGTAGATCCCTTGAAATAAGTCAATCTTAGCACTGATGAAGATCCAAGGCCAACTTACCTGAGCATTTTTCTAGAAATAGATAAAGAGACCGCTTATATAGACATACTCAAAGAATATAAGGATATATTCACTTAGATTTATAAGGAGATGTCTGGCTTAGATCCAAAAGCAGTAGTCCATCAGTTGGTGGAAGAATGGTGCTCGTCCTGCTAATCAAACCCAAAGGCATTTTAGGCCATAGTTGGTTCCACTGATTGAATATAAGGTTGACAAACTTACTAAATCTAGATTTATTTGTGAAGTTAAATACCCCACATGGATTTCAAGTATTATTCTGTTGCAAAAGAAGAATGGCAAAATTCGAGTTTATTTTGACTTTTGGGATTTCAATAATGCTTTCCCTAAGGATTATTTCCTAGTTCCCATTATAGAGTTGATGATTGATGCTACTAATGGTTATAAGGCAATGTCCTTCATAGATGGTTCATCTGGATATAACTAAATCCGCATGGCACCAAAGGATGAAGAGATCACTGTATGTCCTACGCCCAAAAGTATTTATTGCTATAAGGTGATGCCTTTTGGTCTGAAGAATGCTGGTGCCACTTATCAAAGGTCTATGCAAAATATCTTTGATGGCCTACTCCATAAAAATATTGAATGCTATATGGATGACTTAGTAATAAAGACAAGAAAGAGAGACGACCACTTAAAAGACCTAAGAATGGTATTCGAGTTGCTTTGAAGATACCAACTTAGGATGAATCCATTGAAATGTATCTTCGGAGTTACTCCTGGAAAGTTCCTTGGCTTTATTGTATGACACCAAGGAATTAAAATTGATCAGGCTAAGGTCGATGCAATTTTAAAGATGCCGAGCCTTGAAACATTCATGAGTTAAAAAGCCTTCAAGCAAGGATATCATATTTGAGGAAGTTTATATCGAACCTGGCCAGAAAATCTCAACTATTTAGCTATCTCATGAAGAAGAATGCTCCTTTTAAATGGGACCAAGATTGTAGTAAGGCTTTTGAAAGCATCAAATCCTACTTGATGAAGCCTGTAGTTCTTTCAGCACCCATACTGGAGAAGCCATTGATACTCTATATTGCAGTACAAGAGAGGTCAGTTGGAGCACTACTGGCTCAAGAAAATAGTGAAGGCAAAGAAAAAACTCTTTCCTATTTGAGTAGAATGATGACACCAAATGAGCTAAAGTATTCTCCAATCAAAAATTTATGTTTGGCATTGGCCTTCTTAATTCAAAAGATGAAACACTACTTTCAAGCTCATGTTGACCATTTTGTGTTTAGGTCAAATACCATCAAGTTTGTAATGTCGAAACAAGTTCTTAGTGATCGACTAGCAAGATGTTACCTTCAATTTCAACAGTTTAAGATTGTGTATATTCCTCAAAAGGCTATAAAGGGATAAGCATTAGCTGACTTCTTGGTAGAACACCCAATACCTAATGACTGGGAATTAAGCGATGAGCTCTCTAACGAACATGCAATGGTTATTGAAGCCATACCTCCATCGAAGATGTACTTTGATGGTGCCACACATCGAGATGGAGCTGGTGCTGGTGTGGAGTTCTTCACTCCACAAGGAGAGGTCATCCTATACTCTTTGATCCTAACAAATAGTTGCTCTAATAATGTTACTAAATATCAGGCGTTAATACTTAGACTTGAGATGGCAGTCGACATGAAACAACTGTAATTACAAGTCTTTGTGACTCCCAATTGGTGATTGAGCAGCTTTTAGGTAGCTATGAAGTTAGAAAGACTGAGCTATAACCATATCATGATTATGCGAAAATGATGAAGGGGTGGCTAAGAGAAGTAACCCTCCAACATATGCCAAGGAAATAAAATAAGCAAATTGATGCCCTAGCTGCTTTGGCCTCAACCTAAATCTTTCAAATTAGACGTGAGTTACTATCCTCCAAGAATGGGTAGTACCGTTGTTAAATAAGGATAAGGATGTAGAAAATAAGGATGAATACCTCACCGCCGTATCTAAATCTATAAAGAAAGATTGGTGACAACCTATCATTGACTTTTTGTGTTGTGGGATACTTCAAGAAGATCCAGGGAGAATGATTGATATCCCTCGTCGTGTACCTCGCTTCCTTTACTATAAAGAAATGCTATGCAGAAGATCGTTTGAATGAGTACTCTTGTAATGTCTGGGAGACGAAAAAACAATTCAAGCTTTGCAAGAAGTGCACTCAGGAATTTATAGATCGCATCAATCTATACCGAAGCTCCGATTTCATATTAAAAGGATGGTATACTATTAGCCAACTATGGTTAAAGATTTCTTGGACTATGATAGAAGAAGCAAATCTTGTCAACTCTATGCAAATTTCATACATTAACCTCCTGAAGTATTACACCCAATTGTAGCATCCTGTCCATTCAATGCTTGGGGAATGAATGTTGTTGGGCCACTACCAAAATCTTTTGGTGGACACTTATACAACTTGGCCGTGATAGATTACTTCTAAAAATAGGATGAAGTTGTTGCTCTCAAATAAGTAAAGAAGGAGAATGTTGTGTATTTCATTCGATTGAATATTATCTACCGCTTTGGATTCCCTCAATATATAATAACTAACAATGGCAATCCATTTGATAATAAGTTGATGAACAATATTTTTGATCTCTTTGGTTTTAAGAAGCGCAAGTCTTCTATGTACCATGCCGCCGTCTGTGGTCTAGCTGAAACATTTGATTAGACTTTATGCAATCTATTGAGGCAAGTCATCTCCAAGTCCAAACGAGATTGACATAAATGAATGGAAGAAGATTTGTGGGCATATAGACCAACTTACCACACACCGACATAAGCAACCTCATACTCACTTATTTTTGGAGTCAAAGTAGTCCTGCCACTTGAGCGTCAAATACCTTCTTTAAGATTGGCTATTTAAGAAGGGATCGAAGAAGAAAATGCTAAGTTGCGTCTTGCTAAGTTAGAAGCTCTTGATGAGAAGAGGCTAGAGGCTCAGCAAAATCTTGAATGTTATCAAGCCCGTCTATCTCGTTCTTTCAATAAAATAGCTTGGTTGAGGTAATTCCAAGTTGGAGATCAAGTTCTTGCAGTAAAAGGCCCATTATTACTTCTCGCAAGTCTAGGGGAAATTCTCACGAAAGTGGGATGGACCATATGTCATACACGAGGCATATTCAAATGGTACTTATAAGCTTATCGATGTAGATGGCGTGAAAATTGGTCTTATCAATGTCAAGTTCTTGAAGAAGTTCTATCCTTGAAGGAAGATGACACTCCTTAAGGCATGAGTATAAATTGTATGTCCACTCCTGGCCCACAAAAGTATAAACTATGTACGGCTAACAAAAAGGTCCGCTAAGTTGAAAACCTCAAAAGAGGCAACCTAGGCAAAAGTTAGGACCAAAAAATTATTTTAAAAAACTCACCCAAAAATACGTTATGACTTGATCCTCTTTATTGAGGTACGTAGGCTCTGGGAATTTCATTCTGAGTTTAGTTACATGAGTGTCAAAGAAATACATGTCCCTGCTTGATCCACCATATAAAAGTTAAGACTGCATGCATCTCAATTAAGTTTTAGACTTAAGCCAAATACATGTGGCTCAATGGGGACAACCCATCAAAAAGAAAGGAAGCTCTTTCAATAGGATTTGGAATACCAAAAACCCGCAGTTTAGGGCGTAGATCTACTTAATATACAATTATCAAGTTTGCAAGACAAAAGCTTTAATTCTTAAGGCTTCCAAACTGAAGTTTCAAGTCTAACCCTATTGTGAGACAAAGATATGAAGCCAATAGTCAAGTTTGGAGAGAAAGATAGAGTTTAATACTACAACATCAACACATCGAAATAAGCAAGCAATTCTTGAAGTTGAAATTCAAAAAGAATATTAAAAGAAATGTGAAATATAAAAAAAAAGAGTTTCTATTACAACTAATAGATCCAACTACTCAATAAAAAGCTAAAAGAAAACAACAAGAAGGTTTCAAGGAAAGGAAACATCTTCGGAGGCTAATCTAAGTATAGCTTATAATTGACTAAATATTGTAAAACAACCTCTAAGACTTACTTCTTTTCCTCCATGACCTTTGAGGAATTTTTCATCTCCATAGAGATATCGAAACACTTGGAAACTCTTTTTCGGCAGCTAAAACTTTGGATTCTATCTCCGCAGCTTCTTGCTTGGCAGCATCTCAATGAGCTCTTTACTTCTTCACTTTCTTTCTTGTCTTCTCAAGAGATTTATAGGTGCAAAAAACTTTTTTCAAATTTCTCATCCCTCTCCCTCAATACAAGCCTAAGATGTTCTTTGGTTTTTAAATATGGATCTGACGCTTTAATTATTGTGGTTTTATCAACAAGGGTTAGTCGTGCTTAGTCATAGGAAGTTGCTGGCATAAAGAAAAACCCTAATAAATTCTATAAAGGGGAAATATCTGCACCTATTCCACTCATGTCATTGATTCTGACTTTGACATCATCTTGGATAGAAGAAGCACGATTCAAAGTAAGGCCTACAAGTTTGGTGTGAATACTAGCCCAGACCTTCATGATAAATTCCTTTTTAAGCTCTAAGACAACCTTCTTGCCATCAAAAGTTTACATGGTTACCCCTGGTCGTCCATGAAGGTTTGACTCTATATTTGCTTTGACTTTACCACAAGGATTAGAAGTGACCTCTTTGGATAGCAGAAGTGACTCTCTTGATTTTGGGCCTACTACAGATTCACTACTACCCTGTAGCTTACTTCGGTGAGGATCTTCAAAAACTTGAATATTGTCTGCCTACACACAAAGAAAAACATTATGTGAAGGGTATGTAAAGGCGATTCATATACTACAAAATAATAAAGAGTTAAGTGATTACTTTTTTGATGGCTGGTGGAGTCTTCGATGAGCTATCATCACTAGCAAGAATCTCCACATGGGAGTTAGAATCACCTGGCTTTTCCAAAGATGGTTTTTTCTTCTTCTAACAATGGTCTCCATGAATACTATCATTATCGTCTTGAGATGGTCATTTATTGAAAACTTGTTAAGTCAGGGTAGATGACTCATCTTTTGTGTTGTTGCAAGTAGAGGTTCCTTGACTTTGTATGGAATGACTACTTTTTATGTCAAAACAAAAGGTTTAGCCATAATGGGGACCTCCTCACTATGTTCATGAGGAGTGTCAATAATAGGACCTATGGTATTCACCAAATATTGCAAGTTAGCTTCAGGAAAGTTCCCATGAACTTTGTTCCACCAAGATTTATATGCAGTAGAGAGTGCTTTCGTACATTAGGTGTGGCCATGGGAAGAGTTTCCTTTTCCATGTATCCATGTAACACACAAGTTCGATAAAATCTAATTCATTTATCAAGTGATGCACTGCAAATATCATTTGCTAAGCTACCAGGGAGGTTTTGATACAATCCAAATTGATGACCAAATGAATGCAAGCTTTATGGATCAAGGATGAATGAGTCTTCATACCTGAAAGGGAGAAAGTTAAAACTGAGGCTCATGAAGTAACTTACCTCTGAATCGTTATCCTTATCATTATACACAAAATAACGAATCTTGGACTAGTTTCGGCAAAGAAAAAGTCCAAGAAATGTTATCTCCTCAGTAGATACACCTTTTGGCATGCTCTTTATCAAAATATCTCGCAGCACCTTCTCCAGAATATGCTACCATTAATGGAGTGGATGGCTGTAAGACCCCATAAAGTTCTCTCATAGTCTGAGCCTTAGAGGGTGTCAAGTGAAGTGTAATTCCGGCCTTAAAAAATCAAGAAGTGACTTTCAAAGTGGAAAATATTTTAAACCGATTGGAATTTCCTTAATATCAACTTTTTTTCATGTAGAGAATTGAATAAGTTTTCCGTAGATACCAAATTCGCCTAAATTTGACACTCGGGCAAAGAGTTAGAGCCATTTTAGTGAGACAGTGTGCCACCTGGCACTTTAGCGCATCGCGGAGCCAGCCAAGATGGTAATTGTCAAATTTCAGTGAGCCTCCGTGATTCCACCATATTGCGGAGTCTTTCCAGTTCGCAACCAAGGTGGCAATGCGATTTCCACAGCGTCGTGCCAAAGCTCAATTTCCTAATTGTCCAATTTCAAGTAATCTGGCGCGATTATGGCGTGTCACACCAACACGTAAAATAGGGATTTTTCTAGTTCTGGATTTTAATTCCATAGCCAAAAAGGGTCTTTTCCCAACCCCTATATATACTCTTTAACACGAGATTCAGCTCATTCACACCCAAATATTGTTGGTTTCTCTCAATTTTCTTCAAAAACAAGACTTAGGGTTTCTAATCCAAGACCTAAGTAATTAAGATTCCTCCATAAATCTTCTGAGAATCATATAACAAGGTATGTTAGATGTTGATTCTTGGGTTTCTTCCATCCACGAAGTTCAAGAATCCTTTTCTAAATTCAAAGATCTTATATTTATGAGTTTTCATGATTCATGTGAATTAAAATTGAAGTTCATGTTATTATTGAGTTTTAATTCATGATTTGTACTACCAATTTCAAGAGTTCATTCTAGAATGTGATGAATTGTATGATGTTCATGATAAACCCTCTTCAAGTTGTATGATATTGTTGTATTCATGATGATTAAGTATAGAATTTGTGGTATAACCAAAGCATGCTCCCCATATGTTTGATAAAAGGCTTATGTGAAGGAATTAGAGCCATTATAGCATGTTGATGAGAAATCCCCAATTGTGTGTAAGTTCATGCATGCCAAGTGTTTGTTGAAAAGCCTTAGTGAATGAACTGTGACATGTTAGCATGAAATTTCATAATTATGTGATCTTTAATGCATGTAAAATGTCTGTTGTAAGACCTTTTTGAATGAAGTATGATCCAGCAGCATGTATCCCTATACTATTAAATGTTTATGATTCCTATGTGCTTTAAGAGATGCTTTAATGATTGTAATGGTGAATGAAAGTCCATGGTTGTAATACCCGTGCCTTTTTCCTAGCTTGAAATCATCTTAAGGATGTTATAACTTGCTTTGGAATATGAATCTATTTTTGTACAGGTGGTATTTTTAAGATTTTCACTTTTTTTCACGTGGAAAATTGAATTAGCTATCCAACGATACCAATTTCATCAAAATCCAACATTAGAGTAAAAAGTTATGGCCAAAATATAGAAAGTAGTAAAACCGCCTAGATATGATGGTGAGGCCGAAGGACCGTTGGACTAGCGACGGACCGTCGCCCACGACCGTCATAGCAAGGCAGTAAGAACTACCTTCTGCCTAAGAGCGACGGCCCAGGTCAATGAACCATTGGACTAGCGATGGACCGTCACTCAGGCCGTCGCAAGA
Source organism: Capsicum annuum (assembly GCF_002878395.1). Classification (NCBI taxonomy): domain Eukaryota; kingdom Viridiplantae; phylum Streptophyta; class Magnoliopsida; order Solanales; family Solanaceae; genus Capsicum; species Capsicum annuum. Next base: position 33,244,365 of record NC_061116.1, read on the forward strand.
GAAATAGTGAGGCCACCTTTTGGATAAGGTGCGACGGTCAGGTTAACGGACCGTCGAACTTGTAACGGATCATTGCCCATGCCATTGCAGCCAAAATAGTGAGACCACATTCTTCGTAGAAGTAAAAGTCAGGGATGATGGACCATCAACCCAGTGACGGACTATCGTACCCACCATCGCAGGTCCCGTCCAGTTTTTTTAAGTCATTTTAATAGGGGTATTTTGGTCATTTATCACCTACCTATATATATACCCAATTATATCCGATTTCAGCCATTTGGTTCATTATTACTTCACAACCAATATTGGGATTTCTCTCAAACATTAATCTCCAAGAATAAAATCCAAAGAACTAAGGGATTTCCAATTCTTCAAGTTCAAGAACATCAAGAATCTTAACCCAGGTATGCATAGTGTTCATTCATGGACTCCTTTCATCTATGAAGCCTAAGAATCCATTTTCTAAATTCAAGTTATGGATTTTCTTGTGAATTTCATAATGTTGTTGCTCTTGTTCATGTTGATAATGAGTAATTAAATTGTATTCCATGAATGAGTGCTAAATTCTATAGGGGTTGATTTATATAGGTATAGAATCATGAAATCCTATGAATAAATCCCTGAATGATTAAATTAGAATTGAATCATAACATTTAAGTGTTGTAAGATGTTGTTTACACATTCTATGCCTACCATTTTCTTGATTAAATTCCTAGATGAAGGAAAAGCGTCTAATTAGCATGATATCATGAAATCCCCATGTATGTACATGCTTATGCCTATCACATGTTTGATGAAATACTTCAGTAAATGTATTATGATGATTATTATGTATTCAAGCAAGTCATGCTTTGTCAGTTTCCTTCTGTCGAGTCCTAGGGGTACTTGTACCTGAAACATTAGTTATGTGCCTAGAGCCATGTCATGTTTTCACGATACTCTTAGTCAAGATATGAATCCTTAGACTTCAGACAATCTTATGACTTAGGAAATCTCCATTATCTTATGAACTCAGTTAGTTGTCAGATATCAATAGTATTTCGTCAGTCAACAGAATTCAGTAACTTAGCTCATGTTCAGTTCAGTAAATTATGTTCAGTGTCTATTCAGATGGGAGTAGAAATTAGCACTGAGTGAACCCAAGGATGGGAACTCACCTGTTATATAAGGGTGTGATTCTTAGAAGCAATCCTTGCATTCTAGAACCATGTAGCCAATATAGGTTGAGACATCATAGCCTAGTATATGAGGGTAGATGAGGTGTCTTAGCCTGCTATATGAGGGTTCCCACCGTTCTCACTAGAGCTACCTGTTATATTAGTGTTACTTATACGTTGTCCTTATCAGTGACGCGGTATTGACCCCCTTCTAATTAGGGTACAGATTATACCCCAGCTCATCTATTATAGCACATTTGGGGCATGTCGGTTAGATGACTACTTCCCATAGTTTCAGTATCAGTATCAGTCAAGAACTTATATAGTTCTTCAGATTTCAAGACTGTCAGATATAGTCAATTCAGATACAGTACGGAACTTAGCTAGTTCCATTAGATTCAGGACTATCAGATACAGTCACTCATGTTATTAGTTATATCAGTTATTAGTATGTCATGTTATCAGTATTCAGATTCAATAATTATGTTATCATGATATTAGTGTCAGTTATTATGTCTCATGCATGTATTCTCACGCTCATGATAGCCAGTCTGTTATTATTATTATTTATGCATGTGAACCCCATGCATTTAGCCTACACATATGCATACCAGTACATTCAAAGTACTAACGCATTCGCGCTATGGTGTCTTATACCATAGGTTCAGAGACACTAGCTCCAGAGCAGCAGTAAATTCTAGTCCCAGCAGTAAAAGTTAGCAGTAAGTCCTCATCCTTCGAGGACATGATTATTTCTTTATTATCTCATTAATTAGTTTATTAGATGGAGTTAGTTGGGAACATGTCCCATCAACTCCTTACTTAAACAGTTCAGCCAGCTAGAGGTTTTCCAGACTATTATGTTCAGACAGTTATTTCAGTTGTTTGGGTATTTCATACCTCTTTTAGATGTTATGTTTTACTTCAGTTATGTGAACCTTATGGCCTTTCAGTTTATGTTTCTAAATTATTCAGTATATTACGTAGTATATAGGTACAGATATCAGTCATGGGTTAGCATGTGGTCCTTCGGGGTCATGAGCACCGTATAGCATTCTGGGTACCAGATTTGGGTCATTACAATGATCATGATTATTTAAGATGGTTATGTTTTACTTGTATGTTATCGAGTCCTGGGGGTAATTATACCCGATAATTTAGCTGCAGGTCTAGAGCTCGTGTTAGTTTTCATGATAATCTCAGTCAAGTCACGATTCTTAGAACTCAGTCAGTTACAAAATTCAGTACTCTCAGACAGTTACAGAACTTAAGAAATCTCAGTAATCCAAGTATCATTAGCATTGCAGCTTCAATTCATTACTCACCTTAGATCTTAGTAGTATTCAATATTCAGTTCAAACCTTAGTGATATTCTGCCAGTCAATGGAATCAAGTGAATTCAGTCAGATTAGTCAAGAAATATGAGCAGTAACAGATTCAGCTCAGTCTAGTACAGTCTAAGAATTTGTTCAATGTCTATTCAGTTAAGAGTAGGATTTAGCATCGAGCAAGGGCAGGGATGGTGGCTTCCCCATTATTTAGATAGAGTCATTAGTAGCAATCCCTATACCTCCAAAACTACATAGCCAGCGCAGGATGAGGAGTCACCCATTATATTAGGCTTAAATACCTCCTAGGAGTCACCTATTATATTAGGCTTGGCTCCAACCAGGTGTCACCCGTTATATTAGGCATGGCATCTTGGGTTTAGAGAAAAGTGTCTTTACCCATGGTATGGTACTGACACCCTTCTAACTAGGATACAGGTTGGACCCCAACTAGCTAAAAGGGATATATCGGTTAGATGACTACCTCCCACAGTCTCAGTTTCAGATTCATTCTCTGTAATAGAAGTCAGCTGATGAGTCACCTATTATACTACGCTTGACTACCTCTTAGAGATCACCCGTTATATATAGGCTTGATCTCAGATTTAGAAAATCATATTCAATATTAGTAGACACAGAGATCACCCATTATATAGGCATGATCTTAGATTCAGACAATCATATTCAATATCAGTAGACTTAGAGATCACCTGTTATATATAGGCTTGATCTCAGATTCTGACAATCATATTCATTATCAGTAGACCTAGAGATCACCCGTTATATAGGCTTGATCTTAGATTCAGTTTATCCAGTATCAAATATCATTACCTATAAACTTAGAGGTCACCCATTATATAGACTTGATCTCAGATATAATAAATCAGTATCAGTATCAGCAAGATTAAGCATCAATCTCAATAGACTCAGTTATTCAGTCTCTTAGTATTAGTAAACTTAGACTTCAATACTAGTAGACTCAGTCATCAGTAAGTAAGTTTTCAGAAACCCGTATTTAGAGTTCGTATTCAGTGTTACTGCAATTCCAGTTTTGGTTTGTGCATTCATGCATATGTCCTCCTTCAGTACTCTTATGTTATTCAGATAAGTAACTGTTCATGCATAAGCCCTTGAATTTAGCCTTACCTCATCTAGCATACTCGTATATTCAAAGTAATAATGCATAATTTTCTCTTACGCTATGGTGTCTTATACCATAGGTTTAGAAGCGCGAGATCCAGAGTACCCTTAGTAGTCCAGAGACAGTATGCAGCAGTAGACGTAGAAGTGAGTCCTCTTAATTCGAGGATGATCCTTATTTTATTATGGCATTCGATTTAGTTTATTTTTAGTAGACTGATTTAGTTAGGGACATGTTCTATCATCTCTATAGTTCAAACAGTTAGAGGCTTTTTGGACAGATGTATTAGTATTCAGTTTTCTGTATTGATTATTTTAGACGTTTTGAACCTTATGGAAAGTTTTCCACCAGTCTTCCACATTATTCAGTATTTTTATATAGTTATTGCAGCAGGTACCAGATAAGGGTTAGCTTGTGGTCATTCGGGATTATGAGCATCGTGTGGCATTCTGGTTCTAGAAAATCGGGGCATTACAATGGCCAATTAGGTAGAGAAAAATGTGTCTTAAAATAGTAAGAAAGCCAACCACACACATAATGGATCGTAAAGGATACTTTGATGTGCTCAAGCTACAAACATTTGGTAATCCTATTTAAACCATTATAAATACTTGACAAAATCGGAACGACAAGACTAAAAGTTTGTTTATTGTCTATCATAGCTGCAATTCTAAAAGTTCATGAGCAAATGAAATCCGTATCCTTAGAAGGAAAAACAAAGTTGCATAACCAACATGATAAAAATGCTACCAAATATGTATCAACCCTATGCTCATACCCTACTCCAAGTTTAGAGAATGTTATATTATCTGTGCTTGACCACTTTGCTGCGTTAGGAATAGTCCCAGTTGTGTTATATGTTGACTTCAAGTGAACAAACTTTTTCTCTTTCCTCCCTAGAGTTGCCTCATACCTCAAGACTCTTTTACAATGAAACTTAATCCACTTGCTTAAAGTAACTCTTGGATTATGAGAATATCCTTCATGAAGATGCTGAAAGGCTAAAATTAAGAATTCGCAGTTATGAGGGAAGAATTCTCTCATTCTTTTCATCAACACTAGTGAGCTTTTTGAATTCAAGCACTACTTCATCATAAGGAAAACCTCCAATAGGTAGCTCCCCAATTTCATGTAAATCCCAAAAAGATATAGAAAGCTCTCCAATCGATGTCAGCTATGTGTTTGTCCTTGAACACCAAGCTTCAAGAAAGGCTTGCAATATGTTTGAATTTCGATTATAGGTAGACAGAGAAGCATAAACAACATCATATATTTCTGTTACCTTTAATGTTTACCAAATCCTAGCCAATATGTCGTCGGTCCATTCCCAGTATCCTTGCATATGATTAAATTCTCCATCTATCTCCATGGTACTGCCCCAACGTACATCTCCCTAGAGTATTTGGTACCCTAAGCAAGAAAGGGTGCTCACAACATTCAGTTGATGTTGGTTTAGAGTCTGAAGAGTCCATACTTTAAAGGATCGATTAGAACCCATATCATGTTCAGAAGTCCAGTTCAGCATATTTAGAGAATTTATAAAGGGCGTTCATGGATCTGTACACCTACCGACTAGCGGAGTGTGAGTCAACAGCTTAGATAAAATTGTAGCATCATTAGCCTCAATAAGGAGATACTTGTTCTTGGAGGATGGAGAGGTATAGTCCTTAAAGTGAACCATTGTTACAATCTGCATGAACAAGGGAGGTTTAGTTAAATACAAAGTTGAAGTTGGAAAAAATACCAGCACATATGGTTGCTGACAGAAAGTTCCTCTATATTTCATCTTTATTCAAAGAAAAGGTAAACCGCCACGTCCGTTAGAACCAATGAACTATCTTGAAGTCAAATTGGTCGGTCTTAGACTGTACGGAGGCGAAGTTAAACTCTCACACCCTAAGCTAAATATTGCATAGCTACTATCTTAAAATTAAACTGGTCGGTCGTAGAATGTACAGAGGTCAAGTTAAACTCTTGCACCTTTAGATGAATGTTGCATATCCACCATCTTGAAATCAAATTGGTCGATCCTAGAGTGTACGAAGGTGAAGTTAAAATCTCGCACTCTAAGTCAATTGTTGTATAGGCACCATCTTGAAATCAAATTGGTCGGTCTTAGAGTGTACGGAAGCGAATTTAAACTCTCGCACCCTAAGTCTATTGTTGCGCAGTCACCATCTTGAAGCCAAATTGATCGGTCTTAGAATGTACAGAGGATAAGTTAAACTCTCGCACCCTAAGTCGGTTGTTGCATAGCCACCATCTTGAAGATAAATTGGTCGATCTTAAGTTGTACAGAGACAAAATTAAACTCTTGCACCTTAAGTTGATTGTTGTGTATTGCTATTTGTTTAAATCCTATAAAAAAAGGGAAAAAGAAAAGAAACAAAACAAAAGCATGAAAAAAAGGGACTTACACAGAGGCCAACAGAGAAAACCAGATCTGACCACCAACGAAAATTACACAATGCACCAATTGATATCTTTTGGTTGGATCGTTGGCATTTATAGAGTTCAAGAGGTGGCTATAGCAAAATTTGTCTTCTACTCAAACACGGACTGTTGAGACGGTGATATGCAAATTAAAATCCTAAACCCTGTTAAAGTTCGCTAATTGTGTCTGCATGATTTAAAAGGATAATACTAATTATCACTTGCACATGATTAGTGGTTAAAATGGAAGGAATAATTGGACTATTAAATTTTAAATATATGATGGAGCCAGGAAACATAATCATTACCAAATGATTCTTTTTAAACATATGTGTGTTAAAAGTGCACATGACCTATTACATAAATTAATTCGATCTAAATTCAATTCGACAGTACTTCAAGACTCATCTTCGGTTTAAATAAATTAATGCTTCGATAAGTCTTGAAGTAGGAGAAATTTGTGGGCAGTGAAATTTTGTTAAATTTAAATCCGTACAAAATTCGGATTATATTAAATTCAAACTATATTAGTCCCAAATAAATATTGCGGTTTAATATAATTAGATTAATTATTTAAGTCTAAATATACATGGATTTAAATAAAGTACAATATTTATTAGACTAGTCCATTAATTTAGACTATAAATAGTGAGTCCATTTTGCTAAACCCAAGATATTGTTATATTCTAGAGGCCCAAATGAGCGTCACATGTAAAATGACGTATCATGCTAAGTCAAGTGAAAGAGTCAATAGGACCATGCCACATGTCAAAATGATGCAGTAGACCTAGTGAAATTAAAGCCCATAAAAAGTGCCATGTCACTTGAATTTGATTGGTCAAATAAAGTTCATCTTCATCATGACTCTTCCCTTTTCACAATTATAAATAGGGGTCTCATAATTCAGAAAAAGGACCAAGAACTCTAACAAGAAGCAAGAGAAATATCGTGGATCAAACACCGCAATTTCTCTTCCAAGCTCAAGCACTAAAATCCAGTTCTTCAAGATCAAGACTGCAAGATTCAAAAACAAGCTCAAAAACCCTTAAATTCAAGCACAAGTCAAGATCAAGTCCATCAAATTAACAAATCAAGTTCAAATTCAAGATCAAGCTTTAAGCCCTTGAATTTATATTTGAAAAGGCGAATCAGAGAATTCATAAAAATTATAACACTCACTTATTGAAATCAATAAAATGATTATTTAAATATTTTTCTTGTCCAAATTATTTATTTTTCGGTCTTGAAATTTTACTGTCCAACAATTTCTTTTGTTTGCAACAAATTTTATAGTGACAGAAATAAATTGTAATCATAAATAAAACATGAAGAAACAAGATTTTTTATTGATAAACGATGTGGGTACAAATCTATTCTTCCATTGATTCTTCTCTCTTGATTTCTCCGTAATTCGAGGATAGTTAGTTGCATATTTCTCGAACATAGGATAATATTCTTATGAATATCCTATGATTTTGTGGGATATTGGAGATCCGATCTTTTTATGAATACCCATGAATTTATGGGATATTCAAGATATTTCTTCAAGGGAGTAAGCCACTCTTTTTATAGGCATAATTTAGGTTTAATGTAGAGTAGTCTCCAAGAACTCTAACAGAATTTGGATTCTTCTTTTAGAGTTATACATGATTTTGATGTCTACAGTAGAGTAGTGTCCACAAACTCTAACATAAGTTGGATTCTTTTTGTAGATTTCTACAAGATTTTGGTGTCTACAAATGTCAAGAACTCTAACCGAATTAGGATTCTTTTTGTAGAGTTCTACAAGATTTTGATATCTACAAATGCCCCCTACTTCAAGGCTTTTTGAAGTATAAACTCGATGATGAGTTTTAAAGTACAAATAGAGCTTCCATTTTATGCCAGCTACAGATTTGCAGATTTGATTTATGAGAGAAGCGATGAAGGAAAAATTTGGTCCTACTGAGCATGCCCATCTTTTTCCAACAAATTTTATAGTGATAGAAATAAATAGCAATCACAAATAAAAATATTAAAAAACAAGAATTTTTATTGATAAACAATGTGGGTACAAATCTGTTCTTTCCTTGATTCTTCTCTCTTGATTTCTTCGTAATTCGAGAGCCGTTAATAGCATATTTCTCGAATGTAGGATGATCTCTTTATAAATATCCCATGATTTTATGGGATATTGGAGATCCGATCTTTTTACGAATACCCATGAATATAGGGGATATTCAAGATATTTCTTCAACGGAGTAAGTCACTCTTTTATAGGCATAATTTAGGGTTGATGTAGAGTAGCCTCCAAGAACTCTAACAGAATTTGGATTCTTCTTGTAGAGTTCTACAAGATTTCAAGTCTACAATAGACTAGCATCCAAGAACTCTAACAAAATTTTGATTCTTCTTGTAGAGTTCTACAAGATTTCGAGTCTACAATAGACTAGCATCCAAGAACTCTAACAAAATTTGGATTCTTTTTGTAGAGTTCTACAAGACTTCGATGTCTATAAATCCCAATAACTCTAATCAAATTTGGATTCTTCTTGTAGAGTTCTACAAGATTTCAATGTCTACAAATAGGATCACATAAAAGAGAGCATTAACGATGCAAATAAATAAAATGAAAAATCACCGAAGAATATAATGGAGTGAATGTACCCCTTCCTCCTTATCTATTAATCTTGTGTGATAGAAACATTTTACCTTCAAAATGAGTACGCAAATTCAAATTAATTAGATACAAATTACTTATGAGGAAAAACAAACAAAAACAATAGCAAGAAAAAGAAATGAAAGAAACGTGAATTAAATCTTTAGTTTTCTATAGAATATGGAGTTGATTTTTCCCCCATTTGTATAATATAGGAAATGATGTTGGGTGTATTTATGCACTTTAGTGTCATTATCCTAGCCTATTTAGCCTTATTTTGAGGATAATTCGTGTTCTTTATATGATAATGATGATATAAATAAGCATATAAGTGTTTAAGTATGTGGTTACAATGTTTAAAATTGTTTTCAAACAAGTTTGGGTTCAAATCGATCATTTAGAGTCTAGACGAGAAAACTAGTTTTACTAGCTTGAGCTAGGTATTGATCTAGTCTATCGTGATGGATTATAATCTGTCAAGTGGGTTTCCAATGTAATTATTGTGGATTTATGAAAGGAAAAACTTGTTTAGAGTGTGCAAAGTTTAATTAAAATGAGCTAAGAGTCAACAATATGTTAAAGCGTAAGTGGTCGAGACTAGAGCTTCGTTTGAGTTTCTAGCTTGTAGTTCTGGACGCGGTGTTGTGTTGAACTCTAATTCTTGGTGTTTGATGTTATAGGATGATTGAGGAGTTACAGTTGATGATATTTTGATATTGAACAAGCTGGAATTGAAGGCAAAATAACACTAGAAGGCAAGGAAGGACGATGAACACTTAGACAGAATTTTGGTTGCAATTTCCAGTTAAGGCATGAAGATAATCCCACAGTGGCCCCTTTATCCTAGTGCCATAAGGCCTACACAGCCTTCCTTGGATAGGTGCACTACAGCCCGCGACGCCTTATTTTGATCGGCACTCTAAGGCCCGCAATGCGCTTGCTAGTTTGGGACTCAAAGGTAAATCTATTTAGATCTATTAAATCTCCGCGCACCCCCCTACAAATGGTATCAAAGCCCAGCAAATTAAAAAGTACGGAAGGGAAATATATGTTAGAGTTAGAATTACAATTAGAGTTAGAGTTATTCGAATTTACCTATGAATTATTAAATTAATTATGCGAAGACCATTTAAAAATAGAGAAGCTTTTAGAAAAATTAAAGAATCTTTAATTAGTAATTATTCAGAATATATAAGTCTAAATAAAACAAAAGAAAACCCACAAAAATTAGCCTACTTAATTACATTAATATCTAGTATTGAATCAAAATTAATAACACATTTAAAATCCGGAAGACTGAAACACATACCACCTAATTATGATAAAATTAGATTTAGATATCCACCAAGATATTATAAATATAATTTAAAATGAATAAAGTACAACAATACAAAGAATTAAAACAAATTATCTCTAAACGTAAAGAATTAAAAATAAGAATAAAAAGACTACATTATAATATATTTGCCGGAGTTAGTAAAAACTCAATAGATACACAAAAAGATGAAATATCAAAATTAGAATCACAAATAGATAGTCTAGAATATGTATATCAACATGAACTATTCACAATAAAATGAATAAAGAGGAATTTATAATAGATGAAAAAATATATGAAAATTACGAAGGATCAAAAATAAAAATAGTATTTTCTAATCTAGGACGAAGATATAAGAAAATAGGTGAACATTTATATCTAATGTTAGAAAAAGAAGAATTAAAATTAGAAGATAAATTAACAGCAATGGTAAGAATAGAAAAAGAAAATGAAGAGATAGATAGGAAAAAGGAAATAGAAAAAATAAAACAACAAACTACGGAAGAAATACGAAAAATAGAAGAAACTAAAAATAGTAGGATTGCTGAATTAGAAAAAGAACTACAAATATTAAAAAAGTTGTATGAACAATGACAGAAAGAAAAAGAAGAAAAAGATAAAGAACAGAAATTACTGAACGAGATAAATCAATTTAAGGAAAAATTAGAAATAAAAAATGAAGAATTAGAAATAAATAATATAGATATTGAAGAGACAGATAATTATGAGTCCGAAGATAGTGAAACATATACAGAAATATTAACAAATACAAAAAATTTAGAAATCAATGAAAAAGAAATTAATGAGGAAAACTTAGAAAATACCCACACTGAAATAAATACTCTTGATAAAAAAAAAATGAAAATATAATACCTAAACCAACAGAAATAAGAAAATCTATATATTATAAGAATAAGTTTAAAAAATATAATGAATATGATAAATGGATACCAAAACAAATAGTGAATAAAAATTATAACTTTTTAGATCTAGACTGTGTAATAGATACAGAAAAAACAATACAATTATGGATAAGATATATGACAAAACAATTATTAGATAATAATATAAATATAACGGATGCACCGGAATATATAGAAAAAACTCTAATAGGATCAGTAAAACTATGGTTTGCAAATTTAACTGAAAATAGAAAAAAAGTATTAAGAACTAATAAACCTATAGAAGGAACATCATCGACAACAACTAAACTAACACCTATAGAATTATTAAAAAATATGAAACAGCTATAAAAGATGAATTTGGTAGTACGACAACAATCGAAGAAGAACAAAATGAAGAAAAAGATACAAATAGAAATTTAATGTTAAAATTAGCAATATGTAATATGTGTTATATAGATGAATATACTTGCGCATTTAAAGAATATTATTACAAAGGAGCATATAGTATAGAAGAAAGTAAAGAAATAAGAAAATTATATTTTAATAAATTACTCGAACCATTTAGTTCGAAAATAATAAAAAGTTGGGAAGAAGCAAAAATAGTAGATACGTTAGGAGCAAGAATAAAATTTTTACAACAATGGTATAGAAACTTATGTGAAAAATATAGAGAAGAATTAAAAATGGAAAAAACATTAATAAGAAATTTAGCATGTTGCAAAAATAAAATAGCACCCCAATTTGGATGCGAAAAAAGATATTATAAGAAAAGAAAAAGACATAAGAAATATAAGAAATATAAAAGATCAAAATATACATATAAGAAACCGAGAAAAAGATATTATGTAAAAAATTATAAACATAAAAGACCATATAGAAAGAAGAAATCTATAAAAGAATGTACTTGTTATAACTGTGGAAAGTTAGGACATTTAGCTAGAGATTGTAAATTACCTAAGAATCCAAAAAATAAACAAATATCAGAAATAAAAATAGATAATCCCGAATATATGCAGATAGATTATGTAGATTATGAATTAGAAAGCGAGGATAGTATATATGAAATTTCAGAAAATGAAACAGATAATGAAATAGATAGTGAAATAGATGAATCAAATGACTGAAGAAGATATAAAAATAATAACAAAGGAAGAATATTTAAATGATGAAGGAACGAAACAAAAAATAATATTTGACAGCAACATATTTGATGAAATAAAAGGAAAAGAATTAGATTTAAGTGTAGAGAAAATATTTAAATACCAACAATAAAAAATATTTTTACTAGGAAAAAGGATGAATATTATGTAGTATGCCAAAATAAACATGTAATAGACTGCAGATATGCAAAAGGAAAAGCTAGTATACCACTGGTAACAAAAAGAATAATTAATAAAGAAATAAATGATATAAAAAGTAAAGGAGATCCAATAAAATATGTACACCTTGGAGGTACAGAGATATTAATAAAAGCATGTTTTAGAGAAGGAATAGATACACCAATAGAATTATATTTAGCAGATGATAGAATTATAAAACCTATAGAAAAAAGCATAATAACTGTCGTAAAAGGAAATCTAATATATCAAAAATTTAAATTTATAATAAGTGCAAATTATTCAGTAGCAGTAACAGATAGAAATATAGATAAATCACTAGTATTATATTGGAAAATATCAGGAATAGAATTAACCCCAGGAAGTAAAATATTCACAGCAAGATGTAAAAATCTATATGTATTAACAACAAAACATAAAATGACAGGAAAAAATAAGATTAACAAAATACAAATAGAAAGCTCATTCGAACAAATTGTAAAAACAATAGATTATAATGATTATACTTATAGAGACATAGATACAGAAGAAAATTTAGAAATAGTAAATGATAGAATAAGTACAACGAAAAGAATAGCTAATGAAAAATCAGAATCATCAAGCTCATCAAAAAGAACAAGTTATGAAACAAATTCAATAAGTAATTTAAACCAATATTACATAACAGGAAAAATAAATGAAAAAGAATATCTAATACTTTTGAATACAGGACAAGAAGAAAATTATATAGCAAAATATCTAGTAAAAAATGAAGAAATAAAGACTGATAATGATATGTGCCCAGATCTACCAAGAAGTTTAATAAATAATAAAAAATATAGCAGAAAAGGAAATAATAATAGGAGTTAGAAAAATAAAAATAGAATTCAAAGTAAAGGAAGAAATGCAAAAAGCAGATATAATATTAGGAATAAAATGGTTAGAACAAATAAAACCATATAATATAGAACATACACAATTAACCTTAACATATAACAAAGAAAAGTTATTCTTAAAAAGAGCCTTAACATGAAATGAAGATATATGTATTAATGAAGATAGTAGTAGAAGGATATTACAGTAGATATTATACTCCTATGATAGATACAGGAGCAGAAGCTAATTTATGCAGATATAATTGCTTACCAGAAAGTAAATGGGATAAATTAAAAACACCAATAATAGTTAAAGGATTTAATAATGAAGGAAGCTTAATTACTTATAAAGCTAGGAATGTAAAAATACAAGTATGGGATAAGATATTAACAATAGAAGAAATTTATAATTATAAATTAACATCAAAAGATATACTTTTAGGAATGTCATTCTTAGATAAATTATACCCACATATAATAACCAAAACAGACTGGTGGTTTACAACATCATGTAAACAAAAAGTAAGAGCAAAAAGAGTTAATAATAAAATAAGAAAGAAAACTGATTGGATAAAAGGAAGCGAAAAAATTACACAAAAGTTAGAAAATATAAAAAATACTGAAGATACAATAGAACTAGTAGTATTTTCGATAAATAAAACAGAAATAACTATATTTTCAATAAATAAAATAGAAATAATTCAGAAAAAATTAGAACAATTATATAGTGAAGATCCATTAAAAGGATGGAAAAAACATAAAACTACTACAAAAATTGAATTAATAGATAAAAATAGCATAATAACACAAAAACCATTAACATATAATTTTGACGATTTAAAAGAATTTAAAATGCATATAGATGAATTATTAGAAAAACAATATATTCAAAAAAGTAATAGCAAACATAATAGTTCAGCATTTATAGTAAATAAACATAGTGAACAAAAAAGAGGAAAAAGTAGGATGGTTATTGACTATAGAAATTTAAATGCAAAAACTATAACATATAATTATCCAATACCAAATAAGATATTAAAAATAAGACAAATACAAGAATATAATTATTTTAACAAATTCAATTGTAAATCAGGATTTTACCACCTAAAGCTAGAAGAAGAATCTAAAGAATTAACCGCATTTACGGTACCACAAGGATTTTATGAATGGAACGTATTACCATTTGGATATAAAAATGCACTAGGTAGATATCAACATTTTATGGATAATTATTTTAAACAATTATCTAATTGTATAGTGTACATAGATGATATATTATTATATACAAAAAACAAAGAAGAACATTTAAAATTATTAGAACAATTTACAGATATAATAGAAAAATCAGGAATAAGTCTAAGCAAAAAGAAAGCTGAAATTATGAAAAACCAGATAGAATTTTTAGGAATACAAATAGATAAAAGTGGAGTAAAAATGCAACAACATATAGTACAAAAAATATTAAATTCGAAAGAAGAATTAGATACAAAAAAGAAATTACAATCATTTTTAGGACTAGTAAACCAAGTAAGAGAATATATTCCAAAATTAGCAGAAACTTTAAAACCACTACAGAAAAAATTAAAAAAGGATATAGAATATAACTATGATGAAAAAGATAAAAAAACAAGTTCAAAAAATAAAATTACTTTGTAGAGAATTACCAAAATTACAATTTCCAGATGAAAATAAAAAATTTATATATATAGTAGAAGCAGATGCTAGTGAATATAGTTACGGAGGAGTACTTAAATATCGATATGAAGCAGAAAAAATAGAACACCATTGTAGATACTACTCAGGTACGTTCAACGAGACAGAAATAAAATGGGAAATAAATAGGAAAGAATTATGTTCATTATATAAATGTTTATTAGCATTTGAGCCATATATTGTATATAACAAATTTATTGTACGAACAGATAATACACAGGTACGCTGGTGGTTAACAAAGAAAATACAAAATTCAGTTACAACAAAAGAGATTCGGAGACTAGTTTTGAATATATTAAATTTCACATTTACAATTGAAGTGATCAGTACTAACAAAATTGTTATTGCAGATTACATATCAAGACAAAGCTACACAGACTGAAATAATAGAAGAAGATACTCTAGAAAAAATACTTAACACCCTAACTACGCTTTCAATGAAAGTGGACAGTATGGGTAATGAGATAGAAAAACTAAAGACTAATGAAGATAAACTGAAGTCTATAGCTACAAATCAGCTAACTCAGCAGTGTGCAGAGCTATGTCGATCGGAAGACATTAAAGTTCCAGAGCTAGAAGGAGACGTTGGGACACTCCATAAAACCCATAACATTTATCAATCTACTTCTGCAGGTACAAGCAAAGGAGTTAATCGACCAAGATACCAGAATATAAATATGAATAAAATATTTAAAAAACCATTTACACCAAAAACACAAAAAGACCACTTATTCATACCCCCACAAGTTAACACATACCGAGATAGCCTAAACCAAGACAAAAAAGTATACAACTACACCGCTCAGAAATACATAGAAAATATATACAGAGTACAAACCTTTCTAAACCATAATCCCAGAGCTACAAACATCAAAGAACCAAATACCAACTATATAACCCAAAAATTACAAGGATATAACAAACTAATTGCACTACCCAAAACTAACCCAAGCCTAGTTAAAACCTGTTTTGACTATGGACTATTAAACACTATATATACCCAAGACAGAGAAGAATTAACAGCTATGGAAGAATTATACAAGATATTCACCACCTACAAAAGAATAACAAAAGGAAATTTATTTTATATAAAGTGTTATACTGCACCGGTAGAGATACTATATGATGAAATAAAACCAGTTATACAAGTTGTAAAGATAGGACTAACTAGAGATATGATCATCCCAGAAGATATTACGCAGCAACCGGAGATACCCAGAATCGAGATACCGGACTTCTATGCAAATAAATGACTTATTGGACTAGCTACGATCATTCAAGAACTAGCAAATAATTATACTAACGGAAACCCAATATGGAGCTATTATTCGAGAGATCATCAAATGATTTACTCAAATTCAAAAGAGCTACGACAAGCAGATATGGAAGATGTAAGACAATGGATAATGACGCTACTCAACCCAGAAAAACAATCTACCGCAAGAGCAATAAGAAAAGGAATTATTTCAGACGGACTGCTAACAAGATATTGTAAAATAATTGGACACAAATATCCAGACCACCAATGTTCGAGGTGTAATAGAGAAGATAATATTATTCCAGAAGTATATCTAGAATAAAGAAGACAAAATGCTAGCTGGAAAGATAAGATAAGGAGCAATAATGGAGCAGATACGACAAAATCAACGGAGACAAGATACTGTACAAAGTCTGAATTATTGTACGAAGTCTTAACTATTGATTGAATTATTGTACAAAAAAGACTTTTACGTAGATGTAAACTTGTAAAAAAGTTAAAGGCTAGTAGGTTAGGCCTATAGCCCCTTTTGTTGACTTTTTAGTTCTTTAGTTTTTAGTTTTAAAAAAAAACGTGTGTAAAGTTAGTTTGATTGATTGTAAAGATTGCCTTTCGTTCTATAAATAAAAAAGGCAGAAGGCATTGCAAAAGCAAGCATTCATGCGTTGAAGCAAAGATTCTCTCCACTGTACAACAAATATTTTACTCAGTTAATCAAATAAACATATTTCAATGGAAAAAGCTATGGAGGAACAAACTTCAGAAATATCAAAACTACCCGAACAGGTATATCTATTTATGATTATGAATAGCTAAATTCATAATTCCCAACAATCAAAGAGTGAGAAGAATAAGAAAATTAAAATGATGAAGGAAAAGAAGGAGAAGAGGAGGGAGAACCATAAGAAAAAAAAAAAGAAGCGCAATCAGAAAAATGGGGAAGAGAGAGGAAGGGGGAGGAGGGTTTATTTATTTAGTTTAATATTTAATATTTTTTATATTTAAAAATAAAAATAACGTGGAAGTTGATGTGGCAGCTGACGTGGCGAGAGTGTATTACACTAAAAAAAAGTGTTTAAAATATTATTTTTTAATGAGTTCAAGGGTCCAGATGAAAAATATCTAAGTAGAAGTATCCAACTTACAAAACCGACATAATATAGGGGTCCAGAAGGTCCTTTTGCCTAATTGCTATTGTCTAACCATAGCCAAGCAGTAAAGTTAAGCCTAAGTCGGCTGCTTGTAGTATACAGTATGTCATGCTTTATCATACAAATGAATTTATGATATAACTATATATGTTGCATAGATATGAACGTAGAATTCTTAGATTTCAATCTTAATCATTTGTACATATTGCCAAACTCAACCACAAGCCTTTATAAATTTGTGAAAAATGATTACAAATAGAGTTAGATATACATTTTAGAGTCCCTCTCTCTCTATTAGCACTCACAACGTCTAAATTCTGAATTGACTATTGTGGACAAGAGGAAGATGGATGTAAAAGAAGCAAAAACATGTTGTGTGGTGCTCGTACCATCTCCCTTCCAAGGACACGTAACACCTATGCTTCAACTGGCCTATGTGCTTCGCGCCAAGGGTTTCTCCATAGTTATTAGTCACTCAGAGGTCAACCCTCCGGACAACTCCAAACATCCTGAATTCGTGTTCTTAAAATTGAAGGATGGCTTGTCAAACCACGATGCTTCTTTATTAAATCTGTTTGACATTATACCAGAGATGAATGCAAATTACAAAGTCCTATTTCGAGATTATGTGATGGAAATAATGGAAAAACCAGAGCTCTATGGCCAAATCTCTTGCATTGTTTATGATCACCTCATGTATTTCACAACTGAAGTGGCTGATCAACTTAAACATCCAACTATTCTTCTTCGGCCTAGTAGTTATGGTCACTTGGAAGCTGCTTGCGCTTTTTTCCAACTCAAGAAGGAAATTATTTTCCCTTGCCAGGTACACTACTCAAAAATCAGTATTAAGTGACAGACAAATTCTGTAGCTAAATAGTAAAATCCCCGCGAATTTTGTTTAACATATCAGCTTCATCAACCATTCGTAATCAAATTTATTACTAAAACACATTTTTTAACCTGTCCTATCTATCTTGCGCAATCAACAGTTAAGAAATAATTTAAGTTAATAGTCATTCAACTAATATATATTATCTCGGAGAATCACTTTATTCAAGAAATTTGAAATCAAGAAGAAAGTTGTCTTTATGAGATAATAACGATTCGTTAAAAGACCATCTGATAAATCAACTCAAATTTTTCATGTTATCACTGATTACCTTCATGTACCAATTACAGAGACTCAGCTGTTGGATCCAGTGCCCAAAGTACCTACCCTCAGGTTCAAGGATCTTCCATTCATTCTCACTTCTAAAATTCTAGAGTCTATATTACAGTTACTTGAAAAAGTGGCTGGTTTAGGATCTTTTGTGGCTATCATTTGGAACACTATCGAAAGCCTCAAGAAATAAGCATTGTCGTAACTTCAACAACATTATCAAGTTCCTATTTTCACAATAGGGCCTTTACACAAAATTTCTTCCTCCTCGCTAACGAGTATAGCAGAGGAGGATGCCAGTTGCATTTCATGGATTGATACTCAAGCCCCTAATTCTGTTCTTTATGTAAGCCTCAGGAGTTTAGTAGTTATGGATAAAAATGAGTTTATTGAGACTGCTTGGGGATTGTTCAATAGCAACCAACCATTTCTATGGGTAGTTAGGAAGTCGATTGAATATCATGACTTAACCGATGAATACTTGGAAGCAGTTGGAGATCGAGGACGAATTGTGAAATGGGCACCACAAAAAGAAGTTTTGGCACATCCTGCAGTTGGAGGATTTTGGAGTCATTGTGGTTGTAATTCCACATTAGAAAGTATTTTCGAAGGGATTCCTATGATTTGTAGGCCAGGTTTTGGTGATCAGAATATGAGCACGAGATACTTTACACATGTATGGAAAGTAGGCATTGAACTAGAACCTGAGGATTTCACTAGACTTGTCATAGAGAGTACAATAAGAAAACTTATGGTGGAAGAAGAAGGCAAGGAATTGAGACAAAGAGTACTTGATATGAAACAGGAGCTTGAGATATCTTTTCGAGAAGGTGGCTCATGGCATAACTCCTTAAAGAGTCTAATGCAATTCATCTCTTCATTATGATCATTAGTGTTAGGTTATTGGGTCTTTTTCATTTTCTATATGGATAAATGAAGCCCAATTTGGACCAACCCACTTTTACCCATAGGACCATTACATGGGGTATATATATTGATCTTTTTAGGTCTTATTCACCATAACAAAAAGAGAGTTTTTAGCAGCCAAAGAGAGAAAAACAAAGCTGATTTTTGCACCTAAATTTCAGCCATAGCTGTCAACTTCAAATTGCGATTTCCATTTCATTTCTTGTCTGATTGAGCTGATTTTTGTACTGCTTGTTCCTCTCATTCTCAATCTTTGATTAGGAACTGACGAAGCTTGATTTGGTGGCCTGTAGCTCCTGTTCTTCATTCCCAAACAGTAGCTACATTTTTTGTGCTTTCACTCATTTATTTTTCTAGTGTTTGGTGTTTTGGTTTATGTATTGTTTCTTGTTGTTTGGCACTTGTTTTGTGTCCATTTTGGAGAACAATATTGTAACTATATGGTGATTATAGTGGAGGTTTGGTCCCATAGTTTTTTACTCTTCACACCGAAGGGTTTTTCACATAAATTTGGTGTCTTGTGTGATTGTCTTTATTCTTGCCCTATTGTATTTGTGTGGTAATTATTTTTTTATCATATGACTTTGTTTTGCTTGGTTTTCATGTCTCCTCTTAGTTCAAATTAGAATGGAAAGTTTAGACTTGGGTATTCTTCCGTTGTTTCCCTATCGGACTCTTTCATAGTGACCCTGTCTTTCCCAATAAAGTGGTATCAAAATATTAGTTGTTATTGATTATTGATTTGAATGATGGAGGCAAATATGAGCAAGATGGTATTTTTGAATGGTAGTAACTATCATACTTGGAAAGGTAAGATGAAAGATCTTCTATTTGCCAAGAAAATGTATCTACCTGTGTTTGTGTCTACTAAAACTCAATCCATGATAGATGAGGATTGGGAATTTAAGCACTTACAGGTTTGCGGTTATATCAGACAATGGGTTAAAGATAATGTTAGAAATCATATTGTGAATGAGACACATGCCAGAAGTTTGTGGGACAAGCTCGAGACATTTTATCTTCGAAGACTGGCAATAACAAGTTATTCCTACTTAAGCAATTGATAAATATCAGGTATAAAGAGGGTAGTGATATTTATGATCATATAAATAATTTTCAAGGTGTCCTTGACCAGCTTTCCAGAATGGGTGTAAAGTTCGATGAAGAAATTCAGGGACTTTGGCTTCTTAATACTCTGCCAGACTCTTGGGATACTCTTTGAGTTTCTTTGACTAATTCTGCTCCCGATGGTGTTGTAACTATGGAATATGTTAAGAATGATGTCTTGAATAAAGAGAAGATAAGAAGATCTCAAGCCTCATCTTCTTCATCTTCACACTCTGATTTTTGGTTACTGAAGAGAGAGGATAAACAAGTCCAGAGGTCCAAATAATAGAGATAAAACTAAAAGTAAGTCAAGGTCTAAATTGAAGAATGTTACATGTGACTATTGCAAAAAAAAAGTTATATTATGAAATATCATTACAAGCATAAGAGAGATATGAGATGGCAAAAGAACGAAGGTGATAATGAAAATTGTGTTACAGTTGTTGCTAATGATGATCTTCTTATTGCTTGTGGTGACAATACCATCAATCTTGTTCGTGATGAGTCTAGCTGGTTTGTGGATTCTAGTGATACTTCTCATGTTACGCGAAAGAAGGAATTATTTTCTTCTTATACTCCAGGTAATTTTGGAATGTTAAAAATGGGCAATAATGATGAAGTTACAGTACTTGGCATTGGCACTGTTTGTTTGGAAAGTAACAATGGTTCCAAACTATTTCTCAATAATGTCAAGCATGCTCCAGATGTTCGCTTGAATTTGATTTTTGTAGGGAACCTTGATGATGAGGGTTATGTTAACACCTTTGGTGCTGGCTAGGAGATTCGATGATTGTGGCTCTAGGTGATAAGTTTTCTAACTTGTACGTATTTTAGGGCTCTACTTCTAAAGGCTTGATAACATTGGTGGAGAATGATACTTCATCAGAGTATTGGCATAGAAGGCTGAGTCATATGAGTGAGAAGGGGATTGATAGTTTGGCTAAGAAAAATTTACTTTTTGGAGTGAAACAAGCAAAGTTGAAGAAGTGTGTTCATTGCTTAGCTAGTAAATAGAAAAGAGTTTCTTTTCAAAGTCATCCGCTTCAAGAAAGTTTGATTTGCTAGAGTTAATGCATTCTGATTTGTGTGGTCCTTTTAAAGTAAGGTCTCATGGTGGTGCACTTTTCTTTGTGACTTTTATTGATGATCATTCTCGCAAAATCTGGGTATTTCCTTTAAAGTCCAAGGATCAAGTACTTGATGTGTTCAAAGACTTTCAGGCCTTGGTTGAGAGACAAACAGGGAAGAAATTGAAATGCATCTATTTAGATACTAGTGGTGAGTATATTGGTCCTTTTGATAGATATTGCAGAGAGCAGGGTATTCGGCATCATAAAAATCCTCCAAAAAACTTCTCAGTTGAATGGTTTAGCAGAGAGGATGAACAGAACTCTATTTGAGAGGTTAGATGTATGCTTTCAGATGCTAAGCTGCCAGATTCCTTTTGGGTATAAACACTTAACACTTCTTCTTATGTTATCAATTTATCTTCTACTGTTGCTTTGGATAGTGATGTCCCTGATAGATTTTGGTCTAGTAAGAATGTTTCTTATGATCATCTTAGAGTCTTTAGGTGTAAAGCTTTTGTGCATATTACTAAGGATGAAAGGTCAAAGTTGGATGTTAAAACTAGGCAGTGTATCTTCATTGGTTATGGTCAAGATGAATTTGGCTATCTTTTCTATGATCCAGTAGAGAAGAAACTTGTTAGAAGCCGTGATGTTGTGTTATTTGAAGACCAAACAGTTGAAGATTTTGACAAAGCTGAGAAGGTTGATTCTAAGAGTTGTGAGAGTCGAGTTGATGTTGATCCAGTTCCTTTGACTACTACTCCCGAAGAAAATCTTCATGATGATGAAAATCAAGTTTATAATGAAGATGATGATCATGCTCAGAATGATCAGCATAATGTTGTTGATGCTTTAGTGCAAGTTGATATAGTTGATCAACAACCAGTTGTTGATATTCCAGAGAGTTCTGTCAGACTATCTACTAGATAGAGAATACCTTTATCTCGTTAGTCTCTCAATGAGTATGTACTCTTGACTAACGGAGGAGAACCTAAGAGTCTTGATGAGGCCATGGAAAGTGAAGAAAAAGAAAAGTGGTTTGATGCTATGGAAGATGAAATTAAATCTTTGCATGATAATCATATCTTTGATTTAGTTAAGCTGCCTAAAGATAGAAAAGCTTTAAAAATTAGGTGGGTTTTTTGGGTGAAGCATGAAGATGGTAACCCAGTTCTATGATACAAGGCTAGATTGGTTGTGAAGGGATTTAACCAGAAAAAGAGAGTTGATTTTGATGAGATATTATCTCCAGTTGTGAAGATATCATCCATTCGTGTGGTTCTAGGCTAAGCTGCAAGTCTAGATTTAGAGCTTGAGCAAATATATGTTAAAACTATTTTTCTCCATAGTGACTTAGATGAAGAAATTTATATGGAACAACCCGAAGGTTTTGAAATCAAGGGAAAAGAGAATTATGTTTGCAAATTAAAGAAGAGCTTGGATGGTTTGAAACAAGCTCCTAGGAATTGGAATAGGAAGTTTGGTTCCTTTATAAGTCAACAGGGCTTCAAGAAGACTACTTCAGACCATTGTGTTTTTGTGTAAAAATTCTCTGATGGTGACTTTATTATTGTGTTGCTTTATGTTGATGACATGCTTGTTGTTGGTCATAATGCTTGCAAGATTTAAAAGTTGAAGCAAGAGTTGAGTAAGTTTTTTTCTATGAAAAACTTAGGATCAGTAAAGCAGATTCTTAGCATCCAGATTGTCCATGACAGAAAGGCCGAGAAGTTGTGGTTATCACAAGAGAAGTACATTCAGAAAGTACTTCAAAGGCTTAACATGGACAAGGCTAAGGTTGTCAGTACACCTTTAGCTATGCACTTCAAGTTGAGCATGAAGCAGTGTCCTTCCAGTGATGATGAGAATGAAGATATGAAAAAAGTTCCTTATACTTCAGTTGTTGGTAGTTTGATGTATGCAATGGTTTGCACAAGACCGAATATTGTTCATGCTGTTGGTATTGTTAGTCATTTTCTTTCTAATCTGGGAAGAGAACATTGGAATGTTATGAAGTGGATTATGAGATATCTTTGTGGTACTTCTAGTCTAAGTTTGTATTTTGGTACAGAAAAGCCTATTCTTTGTGGTTATACTGATTCAGATATGGCTGGTGATGTGGATACTCGCAAGTCTACTTTAGGGTATTTGCTTACTTTTGCAGGGGGCTGTGTCTTGGTGATCTAGGTTACAAAAATGTGTAGCTCTATCTACTACAGAAGCTGAGTTTATTGTTGCTGTTGAAGCTTGTAAAGAATTTCTTTGGATAAAGAGATTCTTGGAGGAACTTGGTTGTGCTCAAGAGAGGTATGTGCTTCATTGTGACAGTCAAAGTGTTATACAGTTTGGCAAGAATTCTATATTTCATGGGTGGTCTAAACACATTGATGCGAGATACCATTGGATTCGGGAAGTGTTGGATTCTAAGTTTCTTGAACTTGAGAAGATTCATACGAATGATAATGGTTCCGACATGATGACTAAAGTTTTTCCAAGAGGGAAGTTTGAAGATTTTTGCATGATCACCGGGATGGCGGTCTTCTCCACATAGTTGGGAGGGGAAGAATTGTTGGGTTATTGGGTTTTTTTCCTTCCTATGTGGATAAATGAAGCCCAATTTGGACCAACCCACTTTTTTCCATAGGCCCATTACTATGGATAATATATATTGATTGTTTTAGGTCTTATTCACCATCACAAAAAGAGAGTTTTCAGCAGACAAAGAGAGAAAACAAAGCTGATTTTCGCACCTAAATTCCAGCCATAGCTGTCAACTTCAAATTGTGATTCCTGCTTCGTTTTATATCCGATTGATCTGATTTTTGGACTGCTTGTTTCTGTCATCTCAATATTTGATTAGGAACTGACAGAGCTTGATTTGGTGGCCTGTAGCTCTTATTTTTTTTATTTTTAAACAGTAGCTGCATTTTTGGTGCTTTCACTCCTTTATTTCTCTAGTGTTTGGTGTTATGGTTTATGTATTGTTTCTTGTTGTTTGGTACTTTTTTTTGGACATTTTATAGAACAATATTATAACTATTTAGTGATTATAGTGGAGGTTTGGTCCCGTGGTTTTTTACTCTTCACACCGAATGGTTTTCCACGTAAATTTGGTGTCTTGTGTGATTGCCTTTATTCTTGCCCTATCGTATTTGTTTGGTAATTATTTTGCTTTCATATTACTTTGTTTTATTTAATTTTCTTGCCTCCTCTTATTTCAAATTAGAAGGGAAAGTTTATACTTGGGTATTCTTCCGTTGTTACCCTGTCAGGCTCTTTCATAGTGCCCCTGTCTTTTCCAACAATTAGTAAAAAGAAATTTGCATGGTTTCTTGCATTTCCTATTATCTCTTTTATTACTATTAAATTATTCTCCCAATGGATATTCCATACTTATGATTTGAGATGGAGCTTAAGATGTTAACAATACAAAAGTTTTCAAGGCACTTAATTTGGACATCGCCATTTAACTTCTACCTAACTTTTAAATTTTTTTTGCCCGTCATCCATTTTGAAACAACTTTAGATATGTAGTGTTTGATATACCATATGCAACACCGACCATCATATTTCATGTATTTCAATGTTCGTTTGGATCTTTAACGTAAATCGAATATGACACACCCACCTTTTAGGTAAATTTCCCATAACATTGAACCATCATGTTTCACACCAACTCTAGATTCTGCATCCACCACGTATTGATTTCAGCCTTTGCTTTTTCCATATCCATGATAGACTACAAATCCTAGGGACTCTGTGTTGGGTTTTTAAGAAATGTGAATGAAAAATGAACATGTATTTTTTTCGAAAAAACATTAAGAGAAAGAATGCAATTTGAATAGACACCTTTTCGGTTTGGATGGTTATGACCTTTTCAATGGGTTGTGACTTTTCATAAGAGTTGCACATTTATGAAGGGGTGCACCTTTTCTGAATCATTGATTCTCTTCATGAAACAACACCTTGATGGCTATAAATACCTAAATTTTTCCACAGGTATAGACATGAAATTTGAAAGAAAAAATACTCCTCTTTCCTAAAAAAAACTCTAGCGTGATTTGCCCCAGTTGAGTGTGTTCGTAGTTCAACATAATTTGAGGTGCCGTTATTCTATCGAAGTAATGTATTTTATACTTAGAGGATATATTCCATAACTTCAGGTACTTGAGGAAAATAATTTTCTTAAGGACATATATACCGTGAATTTGGTGGACTTGAATCTTTCTCTTTCATCTCTTTTTCTTAAATTTGGTTTTACTATTTTTCCAGAAAATAGTTTGAACTTCATAATGATAGTTCTTCAACTTTTTGAACTTGTGTTTGAAGTTCTTAAAACTTCATTTTGATAGTTCATAAGTTGGTTGAACTTGTGTTTAAATTCTTAACATTTGATTTTTCTATCTTCAAGAAAATAATTTGAACTTAATTTTTGGTTGTTCATAAGTTGGGTTGAACTTATTGTTAAAAAAATTTTCAAATATAAATACAAAGTTTAAACTTTATTTGATTGTTCATATATTAATTTGAACCATGTGTCTGAAGTTATTGTTGAAAAAAATAGAGATTTTACTAAAATCGAGAAAAACAACTGTCTAAAGAAAATTATGTAATAAAATAAAAACATTTATATTTTGTGCTTGTTTGGTGAAAGAAAGAAAGAAAAATATTTTTTTATCACCATTTATAAATCAAGTACTTGGTTAATTTTATTGGATCTAGCTTTCTAGAGACTAAAATCTTTTGATTTCTACTCCCTCAGTTAGAAGAATATAAAAACTTCACCGAGAAATCAGTGTGGAAATTCGATTCGAAGAATATAAAAATTTCACTGATTCAGTAAACTCTCTGTATTGATTTTTGGAGTTTAAAGCCTATGGATTTTCACTCTATTTGGATTTGATTCTAAGAAGTCATAAAAGCTTCGTCAGGTTTCAAAATGTATTTTAAAACTTCATTGTTGACAAGAAACAAGTTGGATAAAGACTAAAGTCTTTATTGTTGGTATTCTAAAATACTAAAGTGTAAGTTAAAGATTGATAGAAAAGTGACGAATGAAACTTAACAACAAATTGATCGGTTGTGAATGGTGTTGTCCCAACGACAGCCAATGTTGTGTCATTAAGTGGCTCAGAAATTGCTTTAGCAATAAAAACGGTAGAGAAACCAAAAATATACTTTTATGTGAACTTCAAAGAATGACAATAAATGATGTCAATTGCAAATTTTCACAAGTATAGATCCTCATATTTTAGAAAAAATAATGATTGAAAATAATTATCTATTTTGAAAGATCTTGTGAGTCATCCCAAGATGGAAGGGGGTAATGAGTTGAATGAGAAATCATTAATAATGATATACTATTAAGGATAATGCTCCAAATAATAAGAAAATAAATAAGTATTCCAGAAAAGAAAACATTCAAAGACAAGTGCTACAATTGTAGTGATGTTGGCCACAAAGCTCTAAATAGTCAAGTTCTGAATAACAACAAGAAAAGAGATCAGATAAACATATTGGAAACAACAGTAAAGATTGAAAATATGTGTGCTATGATCATTGAAAGCAATCTAGTTGGATATCCAAATGAATGGTGGTTTGATTCAGGAGCTACTAGACATATTTGTGTGGACAAAAAAAGCTTTTGTGACTTATGATACTATTGGTACCAAAGAAGTGATCTTCATGAAAAATAATTCAACAGTCAAGATTGAAGGAAATAAAAAGATATTCCTAAGAATGACTTTCAACAAGTTGTTGACTATCAACAATGTTCTCCACGTTTCTACTATTAGGAAGAACTTAGTGCTGACAACACTTCTCGTTAAAAATGAGTTCAAGCGTGTGTTTAT
The DNA here is from genome assembly GCF_002878395.1 of Capsicum annuum. NCBI lineage: Eukaryota > Viridiplantae > Streptophyta > Magnoliopsida > Solanales > Solanaceae > Capsicum > Capsicum annuum. Next base: position 33,271,716 of record NC_061116.1, read on the forward strand.
TTCGAAGAAAATTGTAATAAGCAAGAATGAAACATATGTAAAAAGGGCTACCTCAATGAGGGCCTTTTCAAACTTGATGTACTGGCTGTTGAAATGAAGAAAGTTGAGGCCTCTTCGTACTTGCTAGAGCTAAATAATTTGTGGCATGGTCATTTAGGATATGTAAATTTCAAAATCTTGCAAAACTGATTAGTTTGAAAGTATTGCCTAACTATAAGTGCAATAAATCAAAATGCCAAACATGTGTGGAATCGAAGTATGTGAAGCATCAATATAAGCCTATTAAAGGAATTTCAATTTCTTAGACTTAATCCTTTCGTAGCAGGATAAAGTATTTCATAGCTTTAATTGACAATTATACTAGATATTGTTATGTTATTTTCTAAATTGTAAGTATGGAATAATAGACTCGTTTAGGTAATATAAAATAGAAGTTAAAAATCAGTTGGATAAAAAGATCAAAACGATAAGAAGTGATAGGGATGAAAAATATGAATCTTATTTTGCGGAGATATATGTAAAAAATAAAATCTTCCATCAAACTATTGTCCAATATTCACCTCAACTAAATGGGATTACGAAAATAAAAAAATCAAACATCAAAGGAAATGATGAATGTCATACTCATAAGTTCGTATTTACCATAAAACTTATGGGGATAAGCTATCCGTACAACTAACCAAATACTCAATAGAATTTCACATAGTAAAACACATTTAATTTCATATGGAAAATAGAAAGGAAGGAAACCCAACTTGGAATATTTCAACGTTTGAGGGTGTCTAACGAAAGTTCAAGTTCCTATGCCTAAAAAGGTAAAAATAGGACCTAAGACTGTGGACTGCGTGATTATTGGATATGTTAAAATCAATAAAGCATGTCAATTTTTGATTTATTAATTCGAACATTCATATATCAATAACAATACGGTAATTGAATCTGATAATACTGAATTCTTTGAACACATTTATCTGTATAAAACTGGACCTGAGAAGTCTAGTGGTGGGTCTAAACGACCTCGAGATGAACCAAACGATAATGTACTTAATGATGAGAATCTAAGTCTTAGTACATGCCAAAGAACATCAACGTTCTTTGGATCAGATTTTATAACATTTCTTCTTGAAAATGAGCCTTAAACGTTTAAAGAAGTCATGTCGCCTTCAGGCATTTTTTTTTTAAAAGAGGCAGTCAATAGTGAGATTAATTCAATCTTGAACAATCATACTTGAGAGTTAGTTAATCTTTCTCTAGGAAATAAACCTTTAGGTTCTAAATGGATCTTGAAAAAGAAAATGAAAACTGATAATACTATTAACAAATTCAAGGCAAGACTTGTAGTGAAAGACTTTAGACAAAAATAAGGTCTTGATTATTTTGATACATACTAATTTGTTAGTTGCCTTAGAAAAAATATATAATCTTGAAATCCATCAAATGGATGTGAAAATAACATTTATAAATAGAGAATTGAAGGAAGAAATTTACTTAGAACAACCCGAGGGTTTTATGGTTCCTGATAAAGGAAAAAATATGCAAACTTGGTAAGTCACTTTATGGACTAAATCAAGCCCTCAAACAGTGGCGTGCTAAGTGATACAAGTGCGACTATGAATATCAATGTGTGTATAAGTGCAGCAAAGGATCATCCTAGGAAGTGCAATGTTAATACATGAGAAGGATCAAAGACACACCAAAGCCGCCTTATTTGCTTATTTTTTACACTAGAGGGATGCCCTCTTTTTATTAAAGGTCTTTTGGGAATTTCATCTTTTATGTAATAAGGAGACTATATATAGTTTAGTATTAGGGATTTTCATTACTTAGTTGATTATTGTTGTAAGTATTGACATTTGAAACATCAAAGTCCTCTCTTTACTTGAGGCAAACCGAAACTTGTAACTAGGATAGCAATTCAAGGGTGGAATCTCTTATGATTGCTTGTTTTTGAGAAACCTTGGCGCTTGAGTTGTGGAATCCTCTCTTGTCTTCGTAAGAGTTAGGTGATCGTGTGTGGAGGTGTTAAGGGTCTTAGAGTTTAATGTACTCTTTGTTTACTAAGATTTACACCACCTTTGTCTAACTATCTATCCCTTTACTTTTTGTTGTCATCTTGTAGTAGTTATGTCTTATCCTCTTGTAATCATTGGTTGTTGTTATTGTAAGATTATTGTTCATCATATTATTGTAGTTTTGTTTCTTTTTTGGTGTGTTTATATACGTTATTATCTCTCCATTGTTGAAGCATTCTCGGATTTTTTTTTCATTCTTGTGTTGTCATTCTTGGCCGAGACTTGGTTCCTTGGGCTCTCAGTTTATGGTGAGTTTTGTGGTATTTTTGGGGGCTGTTTTGTGTCTTCTTAGGGTTGTAAGGTATCATTTGGTATAAAATCTAAGGCTGGTTATGTTCCTACACTACCAATCTTGGGCTCTCTTAGTAAAAAAAAAAATGAGTATTGAAGTGTTCTTGTTCTTGGCCGGGTGTTCTTCTTGTTGTTATTGTGTTTGGCCGAGATTTGTGTCTAGATTTGAGTGTGTTTTGTTGTCTTAGTTTGTTTCTATTTCTCCTCAACACTTATTGAGTCTACAACTCAAGTTCTTGAGCAAGATTCAAGTTGTGTTGTGGTGTGGCGTTAAGTGGACGATTTTTTATTGTTGGTGGTGGTGTTCATCTTGTGTTCTTGTGTTGTGTTGAAGAAGTTGTTGTTTGATCTTGAAGAAAGAAAAGAAGTATAAGACTTTGTGTTTGTCTTGAAAACAATCCAAGACAACAACAAAGTAGAAAAAGAAAAAGAGCCCTCCAAAAAGCAAGTTACCAAAAAGGAGTATGGCACTTTTTAAACTTAGACAAAAGAGGAAAGAGACAAGACTATCTATCCCAAAACGTTATCTTGCCAAAAGAGTGCAAGTTGGTAGAAAGTTGGTGGAAAGCTTTTGAATCTTGAAAATAGAGTCTCAAGTCTTATAAGCCTATACCATAGCCGAAATATCTTCCTCAAAGGTGTATTATTGAATATCAAAGTCTTGGAACAAATTCTCTTTTACAACAAAGTGTGTTTTTGTCTTGTAAACTTGTTTTGTTTTCTTGTTGCCATTTGTGTGGTGTTGTTGCTTGTGGGTCAAAGACTTGAACCTTTATTGGTGTGTTGTGTGTGACATTGTGGGCTGTTTTGGGTGTAATAGAACCCGAGACCTCACACTCTCAATCCACGGGGGAACACAATGCTACTAGTATCATTTTGGCTAGCCTTGAAGCTAAGTCCCGAGACATAGCTATGATGACCGCGGGTATTGAAAAACTAGAATCGGATATAGTATCAATGAAGGGTGAAGTGTCAATTATGGGTGGGAGATTGGAGAGAGTGGAAATCCAAAGAAGCCGACCTTCTACCCCTCGACATATTTCACCAACTAGTACTCCCGAGGCCATGCACCAAATACTATATCCCTATTACCATAAATCAAACCGACTGTCACTCCCAAATCTAAGATAATGATAGACCAAGCCACCCTCCAGTTCACCAAGTCCAAAAAGAAGGACTTCGAACCCAAATACAACCACCAAACCCAAGCCCTCCCATCTAAATTCCACTTGACCAAAGACCTCACTATCCAAATCTAATTCTACCGCTACAAGCTTCACTTAACCCAAATAGACCCGTCCATGTTGAGGGTTATGGTAGAGGAGAACAAGATTCTGGTTATGGACCATAGGATGATGTTTACATGAGAAGGGAGGAAATGAGGGGTAGGCAAAGTGATCCAAGGGAAGTTCACGGACGAGAAGGAAGAGTTGGTCTTTGGAACCAACAAGGAAACCAAAACCGTGATATAGGTCTAAATACCATCAAGGTGGGGCTTCCAATATTCAAAAGTGAGAGTGATCTAGAATAGTTTCGATCTTGGGAGTCTGCTTGTTAGAGAATCTTCCAAGTTAATAACCTTACCAAGGATAAAAAAAATTGTTATACGATTGCACATTTTGAGGGTTATGCTACTACGTGGTGGGAGTATGTGAAGCGATTTGGCAATGTTTTGATTGAGATGAAGCCCCCACCTTGGTTTAGGTAAAGGTACCTCATGAGACAAAGGTACTTACCCTAGAGCTACCATCAAGATCTCCTTGCTAAGTTGTATAACTTGAGGCAAGGGAAGAAAAGCGTCGTGGCTTACTATGATGAATTCCAACAACTCATTTTGAAACTTGATCACCGAGGGGAGAAAGTAAGCCATGAAATCATTTTATTCAAGGTGGGGTTGAATAGGGACATTGACTCACGGTTGACACTTCTCAAGTTTGACACTATTGATGCCATCTTCCAAGATGCCTTGGAAGTTGAGAAGGAATTACAGGAGAAACCAAGTGTAAATCTCAAAGGGCAATCTCCCTCGGGTTGGCACAAGGACAAAAATGACCCATCCAATATGGAGAAAACTGAGGACAAGGCTGCCCAAGCCGAAAACAAGGATCACCAAAGGTGCCCTCCAAGAAATGAAGGTAAACCGTATTCCTCTTCTAGTTCTAAGGGCTTTCAATGTTTTAAATGCCAAGGCTGGGGAAACAAGGCTAACGAGTGCCCAAATAAGAGAAATCTGATCCTAAGGGAGGGAAATGGTACTTTCTTAGGGAGGATGTGGTACTTGAACCGAAGAAGATTAATAATCAATCTCAAGATGGAGAGAAGGTAGAACTTGAGGAGCCAAAGGAGGGGGATGGGAAAGATGTTTGGCCGTGTAAAGGTGAGATTGTAGTGCCTATGTATATGGAAAGGAAAGTCATGCTTAGTGAGGGTATGGAAGAAGAAGCCGAGAGTGAGGAGGATGAAGAAGGAGAGAATCCGGGAGTTGGGATTGTGGGATTTGCCCACAAGGACTCTTTGTTGATTACTAACTAAGATACTAGCACTTTGCCTAGTATTAAATCTTCTAATGTGTAGGTTGTAGAACATAAAAATCCAAGGAGCATTCTTGATGATCTCATGGGACCCTTGGTTGAACATCCTAACCTTAGGAAGAGCAATGAAGAGATGATGCAAATAGGAGAACTTGCGGTAATGATTGCTTGAATTTGAGGGAAAATTCCTCTTAAGATAGAGAGGATGATACAAGTGCGACTATGAAGATGAATGCGTGTAAAAGTGTAGAAAAGGATCATCCTAGGAAGTGCAATGTTGAGATGTGAGAAGGATCAAAGACACACCAAAGCCGCCCTATTTGCTCATTTGTTACACTAGAGGGGCACTCTCTTTTCATTAAGGGTCTTTTGGGCATTTCATCTTTTATGTAATAAGGAAACTATATATAGTTTAGTATTAGGGATTTTCATTACTTATTTGATTATTGTTGTAAGTCTTGACATTTGAAACATCAAAGTCCTCTCTCTACTTGAGGTAAATCGAAACTTGTAACTAGGATAGCAATTCAAGGGTGGAATCTCTTGTGATTGCTTGTTTTTGAAAAACCTTGGCGCTTAAGTTGTGGAATACTCTCTTGTATCATCGTAAGAGTTAGGTGATCGTGTGTGGATGTGTTAGGGGCCTTAGATTTTAATTTACTCTTTGTTTGCTAGGATTTACACACCTTTGTCTAACTATCTATCCCTTTACTTTTTGTTGTCATCTTGTAGTAGTTGTGTCTTGTCCTCTTGTAATCGTTTGTTGTTGTTATTGTAAGCTTATTGTTCATCATATTATTGTAGTGTTGTTCCTATTTTGGTGTGGTTATACAGGTTATTATATCTCCATTGTTGAAGTATTCTCGGATTTTCTTTTCATTCTTATGTTGTCATTCTTGGCCGAGACTTGGTTCCTTGGGCTCTCGGTTTGTGGTGTGTTTTGTGACGTTTTTGGGGGATGTTTTGTGTCTTATTAGGGTTTTAAGGTATCATTAATGATACCAAACAGTATCTAAATGAGCACAAAACAGTCCACAAGTGACCCGCAAATACCCGTAGCAAGCAAGACACAAAACGACACAAGGAAGCAAACACAAACTTAATGATAAAGAAGATAAATAACTTGACACAAGGAAAACATGTAAAGTAGTACCTAAGAGTTTATGAAACTCTAAAACCCCTACAAAATACATTAACAAGCACCGATTTCTTACAACGATACAAGAACGGAGTCCACTACTCAAGCACCAACATTTCTAACAAATAAGCAATCACAAGAGATTCCACCCTTGAATGCTATCCTAGTTACAAGTTTTGGTTTTGTGCCTCAAGGAGAGAGGACTTGGTGTTTCAAAAGTTCAAGACTTACAATAATCATCAGCCAAAGAACTAAAGACCTAAACTAGTCTATTTATAGACTTATTACAAAATTAAGGTGAAATGACCAAAAAGGCCCTTTAATGAATGTTGTCACACCCCTTTTTCAACATCCAAAAAAAAATATGGTTATAAATTAATGTTCGAAAGGGTTTTAATTATTAAAGTAATAAAAGATGAAAATTTGTTTCGAAAAAGGATTATTGTTAACAATCAAAATTCAGAGTCGCCACCCGGTATAAATCGGGTGTGCCGAGTCACCCATGGATATTCTTTTTCAAAATGGTTTTGACTCTTTAATACTGGTTTGCGAACAGAGATTCCGTCTAAGGAATTCTGTTGACTGAGGGGAAGGTGTTAGGCACCCCTCGATCCCGTGGTTTGACCACGGTCACTTGGCAGAGCGTATCGGCTAGATTAACATTAAGAAATGTGTAAACCACACACAAAGCACGCAAAATAATCAAACAAAACAAAACAATCCAAAATGTAAAGTCCAGTCCAATTATACAGTCCAAAAAATACAAAAATATAAATCATATTCTAAACTAAATCTAGACTAAACTGCAATGTCTTACCCGATGCCGCAGGCCTTCATCACGATCATTTTCCGCCAACATGATACGTCGGGGCATTCCCCGGTGAATAAGTATATAAGATCTCGGGGCATTCCCCGATAAAATAAATACATTTCTCAATCTTGTGTGGTAAAATAGAAAGAAACAACCACCAAATATTCACACATTCAACAAATCACCAAGAGTCCTAAACTTTGCCTACCCAAAGCCTACAATTTGCTTACCGATCCTCATGCCAGAACATGATATTTATTCCGAATTAAACAAAAACAACAATAAACCTAAATCGATCTATATTCATCCTTTTTATCAATTTTTTAATTCGTCCCAAATTCGTGATCAACCAACGATTAACACATGCTTCGATTATCAAATCATTTTTTCAAAATCCAAAACCAACATCAACCAACACACAACAACGATTCAAAACACATCAAACAACAAATCATTCTCATTCACGTAAAAATTAAAGAGAGAGAAGAGAGAATTGGACCTCAATGTCTCTTTCAAAATTGATGTATTATTCCGATTAAATTCGATAGAATCCGCGTACAATAACCTCGACGAGTACCAAAATCTCGACTCTCCACATCAGTTAAAAACCAATCCAAAGCAATACCCAAAATCTGATTCGAACTCAAAAAAAATCACAAAGGAGCAGACAGACACTTAAAACCCAATTCGTACCACTAATAAACGTGATTTTTAGGTCGGAATTGAGCTGATGGTACCATTTTCCGGCAGATTTCACCAGAGTTAACCAAATCTCGCCGGAGTAGATGAAGGTGGCTATTCGTGTTGGATCTGGAACCAGGTTGACATGACTGTTTTCCTATGGGTTTCGCCACAACAGCAATCGCCAGAGCTTTCTAGCTTGATTTTATGATTCTCAGACAAGAGACTCACCGAAAATGGTCAAACCAGTGCCCATTTCTTTTCCTTGATCGATTTTTACTCTTTTCTCACCATCTCTCCCTCTCTCGCAGCTTTCTATCACTCTCTCACAGCTCTCTTCCCTCTTTATGTGTGCGCAGCAGCAGAAAAGGAGAAGAAAGATAAAGTCCTCAACAACCTCTTACCTCAATTTCCCTATGTTCTTGCTACTGATTATTGTGCATCAACATTAGTGTGCGCGTGTTCTTCTTATTTTTTTTTTTGTATGCTGAGGTCCTGTCAAAGGACCAAAAATGGGGATTCAAAAATGTTGTGCGTATGTAGCTTGGTCTGAGTGTGAATGAATTCTTATGCAAGAAAAATGGAGGATCTACTCTGTGTAATCTGTGAATCGTGAGGAAGAAAGAAAAATAGAATCCTGCCCCTTTTTTTTATTAATGGAATCCTCTGCCCTTTTTTTCAAAATAAAAAATCTCCCCTGAATATATCCCTTTGTGTGTGTATATATGAGGTGAGGGTGGGGTAGTGGTGAGGTAGGTGGGGTCACGTGGGGGTAGGGGTAGTGGTGAGGTGGGGTAGAGTTTGTTAGGATAGGGTAGGTGTTGTTTTTTAATTGGAGGGATAAGGGTTAGGTATCTATTTTTGTTTGGGTAGGTTGCTAGTAAGACAAAATTAGTTAGGGGATTGTTATTTTTGCTATTTTGTGAAGGGATTATCACACGGGTGAGGGTACATGGTAGGATAAAATAAAAACGGGTAAAAGTGAATAAAAATTGAATTTTTAAGGTAAAAATGGGTAAAACGACATCGGGGAGGGACGAAATTAGGTGTCTACATCATGCCCCCTTTGAATGTAAACATGAAGTGTTTTCAGACAAAGAAGTAGACAGCGAGACCAAATTTTGACCCGACCATTATCCAAAGAAAGAAACAGAAGGAAGAAGGACAACCCGGTTTTGACTTAAGACATCCCACCTACTCACATTATGAGAGGATCGAGTGACAAGTATCTCAACTTTT